>NC_090929.1:1353631404-1354256404 GCF_040938575.1 Ambystoma mexicanum
GTTCTCAAGGTTTGGGTTGCCACAAAGAATTGAGTTAGACAGAGGAAGTCATTTCACAAGTACTCTAATGAGTAAGGTATGGCAAATACTAGGTGTGAAAAGGAAACTACATATCGCATATCGGGCAGCGTCTTCAGGTACAGTTGAAAGGAGCAATAGGTCTGTTGTGGATATTTTAAAGAAATTCGTGGCAGAAGCAGGTTCCAGCTGGGATTTATGTTTACCGTTGGTTTTGATGGCAATCAGATCAACTCCTGCCAAAGCAACAGGTGTTAGCCCCCATGAGGTCTTGACAGGTAGGAAAATGGTGTTACCACAACACCTACTATACAGAACACATGAGCAAACACTTGTGAGTGCATCCACAGTTCATGAATATATTGATGAACTGAGGAGACATTTGCAACATGCATTTGCTTTTGTGCAGAGAAATCTGGAAAGAGCTGCTGACAGTGCAAAGTCTTATTATGATAAAAAGACATCAGTAAAGGAATACAGTGTAGGGGATCAGGTGTACAAGTTTCATTTTGGAAAAAGTAGACAGAAAAATTCTAAATTTCTAGCAGCCTGGCAGGGGCCATTTCGAATTATAGATAAGGTCTCTCCTGTGGTTTATGAAATTTTGAAAAATGAAGGTGAAACGGCGATAGAGCAGTTCGTCCATGTAAATCAAATCAAACCATGCCATCCCAGACATGAGATCAGGCAGCTTCAGCATGTAGAAACGGATTAAGTCCCTTGAACACAAAAAGAGAAAATAAATGGGTACAATCAGGAGGCAGTGACAGAAAAGTTAAAAAGTTGATTGTTATAATGGCACATAAACACTGTAATATATGTAAAAATATATAATATAAAATAAATAAATAAATAAATAAATATATATAATGGAAGCTCATGGTTGGTGTGCAGAGAGAAAATGTATTAAATATTGAATGCTGTTTTATATGTGCTTGTTTTCTTTTTAACTTGTGTTTAATTTCAGGAAAAAAAAAAAAAGAAAAAAAAAGAAAACGAAATGTTTTTACCAAGCATGTTTTATTTTTGGCAAAAGGGTGAAGTTAGTTTTGTGCTATGTACTTAATTTGTTTCTTTTCTATTTGATTTAGAAAATTAACATTATTTGGTCGGAGGTTCCGGGATCAGAGGCCACGGGAGACGATGGAGTCCTGGAGTCCCCTGGATGAAGACCAAAAGATGCCTGCCTCCAGGTGGAGGTGAAGACAAGATAACCAGAATGCCAAAAAAGATGACTCCTATGGATCCAAGATTGCCAAGATGAAAGTGTACTCGAATGAAACAAATAACATCGCTGGTCGGGACATATCAGAGGCAGACAAGAGTCCTGACATATGGAGTTCCACGTATTTACTATTTTAATTATTTATTTTAATTTGTTATATTAATTATTTGTTTTAGTTAGTTGTTTTATTTTATTGTTTTTAATTGACTTGTAAAATCGAAACTTAGAGTAATGCCACTTCCACTGAGAAGGCAAATGTAGAACATTTTGTAAACTAATGAACTCAGATGAATACTGTGTTGATTGCAACTTTTTCATTGATGCACATGAATATTCATTTTGTTGGATTGCTATATTGTGAAAAGAAGAAAAAGAACAAGTTGTTTTTAGGAATTGGCTTAGATCGTAGCCAAGTTCTAAAAACAAAAGGAGGGTATGTAAGGATATTTGGCATGTTACAGCACAGAGTACAGCACTACTGCAGAGGTAGCAATTTTTTTTTTGATGCAGCACCACCACATGGGTGTGGTGCATTGCTATATGTGTTGCCAGAGCAACATGGACATATAAGTAAAGACAGGCTATTCAGTCAAAAACGATTTTTACATTTAAGATGCAAATCTATTTTTACAGTTAAAAGCACACATGTGCACATTCAAAAATGCACACTATTTTTCACCTGAAATGCCTATGTTGCAAGAGACACATTTGAAAATTAATAACTAACCTTATTAATAGCTAACCTGACTAATAAAACTTCATTTAACATAACCCACTAATAAAAATGTGTCTCCACTGCAGAATTAGGCCTACTCTGAAAGTGAACTTTTAAACGCACATTCATTTTTTTTTCTCTGCTGCTCTGTCCACATAACTACAGGAAGCAAAGAGCTCGAAGGAACAGGAAATCAGCTTGTTACAATTTTTACTGTAGAAATGAGCCATTGTGTAGTGAGGGAGGAGATGACATGATTGATTCTGATTGGAGCAGCGTCATAGCAAGTATCATGCTAGAGGCTGTGATTAGAGTTTTGCTGGGGAAGCTTGAGGAGAGGGGGAGGACAATCGAGATCTTGCAGAGCTGGGAGAAGGACCTGTTTCCTGGCTGAAGCATTCCTGCTGCAAAAGCTGAGAATTCCAGGCAATAACCCCGGTTTGAGAACGGCAGACGCTTGTTTTCACTGGGGTTAATCTTCAAGGGAGCCAAATTCAGAAAGAGAATAGCCGGAGAAAACTCATGCTGAACAGATAAGGTAATTACAGAAGTGTGTGGGAGCTGTACGAAAGTGTGCGAAACTGTTCAGTCAGTGTATTCGAGGGAGTCCCAGTCCCTTATCAGCATATTTAATGTTACCAATTGAATATATTCTCGCAGCTCTCTGTTCATTTTATCACAAATAATGTTGTACCATTTCATTTATTTCTGTAAAAAAGGTTAAACTGTGTTTAAAGGAAATTTCTATAATACAAAAATATCTGAAAACAGATAGCTAGTGTGTATTATTTCTCTCTTTCATTTTGCATGGGAAAAGGTTTAAACGTGGGTAGATTTTTAAACAGTGCAATTGTCATTTTAAAACAGATGTGTGCATGATTATATTCAGTATGGACAGTTGTGAGTGACTGTTTGTAGCATAACTTGTTGGAGGTACATGAGCCAACGGGAATGGAGACTCTCTGGACATAGTTCCATACCGTATATAAGGTAGTGGAAATTACCACAAAAATACCACAATAGCCCATGGTGGCACACAACACTAACACTGAAAATGTGGTATCCCTAAAATGTAGGCCTGAGGTCTCTCTAGTGATCAAGAACAATCTAGATAAAAAAACAAGGGATGTTGGATATTGGGGCCACAAATAAACCAACCACTATACCAACCAACCACGCAAATTATCGCGCACATTATCTAAATAGGTCTGAATTCTGAAATAATGCAATGTATTATTGTTATGTGTGACCCAATATGAATACAGAGAGTGATTATTGCTAAAGGTATTTTGGCGGTAAGAAAATACCGCAAAGCCCCAAATATCCACAAAATACCCAACAGGTGGGAGAAAATATAAATCAATCTCTCTAACAAGGCTGCATGCTGTACAGGTGTGCCGTACGACCTCTGAAGTCCCATACTTTTCCATCTGGACAACTCAGAGTGTCCCCTGGTGATCACCTGCACTCATTATGAATAAATGATCACTAAGCATCCTTAGGATACTTCTAATTCTTCAATTAATGCAATCTGTTCTGCTGCCTGAGCCGAATAATGTTTTGGTAATCTTTTCTGAACTACAACCTCTTATTTCCCATCTACAAGGCACACCACTGCTGCCCCTTTCTGTCTCTGGCCAGACTCCTGATCAATCTTCGATGACCCATGCATGAAGAGGACCCCCCCTTCTTCAAGTGCGTACTCCCTTGCTCATTCTAAATCATCTTCAAGACCTTCATAGGTAATGCAATCATGCACTTCCTCACCTTCCTTAACAAGTATTGCAATAAAAGTGTCATGGTTCACGGTGTAGCATCTCACAATGTGAATGGAGGGGCTTGACAACATTACTACATATGCAGAGGCCTGCAGCAGTCATTACATGCCCATTTGAGTGTGAGAACTAATCAAATTATTTCTAATAATAAGGGGTTGCTATTACAGGCACATTGCTTATGGAATGTTTGAGTTCCTGGAAACATGTTATCATTTCTCCTACCCATCTGAGTTTCTGTGCTTCTTTGAGTCCCTGTAGTAGAGGTTTTGGGTAACTAGAATAGTCAAAAATGCATGCTCTGCAATAGTTATACAAGCCCAAGAACATGCATTTATTTAAACTGAGTAGGCTATGGTGTGTTTTATACTGCAGCTGCTCATTCTGGAGTTACTCTTTTCCCTGCTGCTGCTTATATTTGTCCCAAATACACCACCTTCTTCTGACAGTATTGCATTTGTCCTTATCTACGTTCTATCATTTGTCTGCAAGCAGTGTCAGCAGTGTAATTGAATCTGCTCTACAACGGTCTTTTGTTGTACTGCACACTAGGAGGTCATCTTCTCATTGAATGACCATGCACAGAACATGTATATTGCCCAGATACAAGGGCCGTACTCTGTTAAAAATACTGGGGGACACACAGTACCCCTGAGGAAGTCTGGTGTGCTGGAACTTTTGCCCACCTTAGGTAAATGCAGTATGATATTGAGAATTGTGTGCAGTTGAATGGAAAATAACACATTTTTCAAATCAATAACAGTAAAATGTGTTCCCTCAGTTGGTATATTGCCAAGAATCTTGAAACTCAGCTTCAACAATGCTATTCAATGGGAGTAAGTCCTGTATCATTCTCCAATTAGACTGTTTTGCTTTTTTGACAGGGTATATTACTGTGTTACATAGGGACTCTGAGGGCAATATAATTCCATTCTGCCATAGTGCAACACTTGTCTTGTGTATTCCCTCATCTACCTCTCTTGACAATGGATACTGTTGCATCCTGGGTAACACGGCTCCAGCTTCAATTTGATATGTACTGCCCCAATGCTCTTCAAGAGCCCTACATCATCGAGGTTGTCTGTCCATAAAGTGCTATGGACATCTAACAAATCTTCCTGTAAATGCATGCTCATGGACTTGTCAATGAGTATGGGTCAAGGTACATTCCTATGCTGAATCATTATTTGACATGGGATACAAACCTCCAGTATTATGTAACCATAATTGCCAACATCTTCAAACAGCTGTCCATCTGACACCCCACTCAAAAGTTGAGCAGGGTCAACACACCAAACTGTACGCCACTCATCTCCCTTTTTGTCAGTCCTTATGAGCACTATTTTGTAATCTGCAATCAGCACCCCCTCCAAATTTAGAATGCTAATGGTACCCAGAGCATGATCTTGGGGTACTGCTAGCCTAAACAGAAATTCTAACAGCACCCTCCATGGCTTGTTTCTGATGCCTGGCACCCAGCTCAACAACACATTCACTCCATAAATTACCAAATATGTGTGCAAAGGTATTCCTCCAGTGGCACAATCACTGTAGAATGCTTGTGTTATTGCCAGGACCCTAGCATAACAAATTCCTGGTGTGTGAATGAAATTGTCATATTCAGCCTGCTTAACAAATCCCTGCCTAACAAGTTCACAGGTGTTGCAGTTGAAAACTGTAGCGTTGCAAACACCTCCTGGTTACCTACTTTGATGGGTAAATCTTCTGTACATGGAACAAAATGTACAGCCCCAGAGAACTCTTGTGTGTCAATTACCTTTTCTGATAAGTTTCCTTCCTTTATACATGATTTTGTTGCACCTGTGTCAACCATGAAAATGAATGATTTGTTGCCTATCTCCACACCTAAAAGGGTTTCCACTTCTGGGTTGGAAGTGGCTGATGGGACTGGGCACACCAGACCTCTGTCCTAATCTGGGTATGTGTTTTATCAGAGGAATACAAAGGGTTTACCACCCAACCCTGTATACAGTGACACTGTGCCGTGCGGCAAAGCATTTTTGTCACACACTTGTCGTGCTGGCTCCTGTTGGTGCTGCTATGCATACACTGGTTTGCTATTGCACATTGAAGGTTGCATCTGTGGTAGTACTGGTGCCTGGTATTGATACTGGGGCTGTTGTCCCTGTTGGGGCACCTGTGTAGGAACCGCTCCACACAGGGAACTAGAAGACATAATTCCATACTGCTGTTGATGTGTGACTGGGGCTACCAGTCCACTGTGATAAGCACAGGGGTCATAAACAGCTGCTTACCTGCTCCTACACTCTGATGCAAAATGGCCCACTCTCCCACATGGCCAACCCAGTCCTGGTCCTCTGAATTTCAGCCGCATCCCTCTGAATCCTCCTCTCTTACCTCCTCTCCCTCCTTGGAATTCCCCTCTTCCTCTTGGTAACCTGCCCGATACCCTCCCTTCTAACCTACCTGATAACCTCTTTTGTCTGGATAGACTTGATACCCTCCTATCAACTTTGGTACCATTCTAGTTTCCACGCGTGCCATTCCTGGTTCTACCTACCCTACAGGCGGGCTCCTTATTACAGCTCCTTCTATGCTCAATTTTGTGACTTTCTTCTGTACTAACTTCAGCTCTGTAAATACTTCCTTCTATGTTGCCTGCCTTCACTTTCAATGATGTACTATGATGCCCAAATCTCTGCCCAACCCTACGCCTCGATCCCAACTACCTTCTCCAACTCTTGCTGTGCCTTTTTGGAAGCCCTTTCTTTAACATATGATAGAATATTGCTATTGTCTTATCTCATGGTTCCCCTGTCTCCTCCCTCCACATCTCCTGAATCTGGAGTATGTATTGTGCCCAGTTTATGTCTTCATTCATAGTATGTGCCATAGTTGAATGTATGTCTGGAGTATCTGGATATGCTGCTATTAGAGCAGCCCATACCTTATCCTGACAATCGTTAAAATGTGCCCTATCCCTTTTGTCATCGCCCATTTGCACGCATGGATTCCCCACTTTTTTCCAAATGTCATTCGCTCGATCTCCTAATAATGTGGCAAACAAAGTTTTCATATCTCCTACCGCTAGTGTAATGCCTCCAGTCTGTTTGTCAAGTGCATATATCAACTTTCCTTCTCCTGCTACAAGCGATGGCAGTGCCTTTATCAAGTTATTTCTATCCATGTGTGGCCAGGGTACGTACTGTGCCCTGCCAAGACCTTTATGTAACAATGGAAACTGTTTTTTTCATTTGCTTCCCCTTCACCACCGTAATGTGGCCTGGTCATGCCCTTAGTCTTGGACCCCACAAAATCTCTACTCTTCATGTCCTTCAGGGTGGAATCTCATCTCTCTGGTCCTTGTTTGATCCCCATTCCTCCCAATACCTCTCATCATTGCTTCCATCATCCGTTTTTCAACCTGTACATCCATAATTGTGGTACTATCAATCATAAATAAAATATCACCTGCTCTCCATTCATCATTGTCTATTGACACTACTCTCCCTTCTTCCCTGTCTAATTTTACTCATGCCAACTCCACCTGTGTCCTGCACAACTCCATTTCTGAATCTCTCCAGGCTCTGTTTTCAGTTTCCATCACTAATGGGTTGTGCATGGCATTTGCTGCTGGGGTCTGTGGTATATTTTCATAGGTTGTGGGGGCTCTCTGTTGCAGGATGCATGGGGTACATAATCTGGATTGCTATACCCTGCAGCTGCTTGCATGGGTAACACCAAAGTGGGAGTGGCAGGGTTGTGGGGGTTGCAGGTATATCACAGGACCTATACTAGGTGCAGGGGTGACACAGGGTGCTTGTATTACAATGTCTCCCCTTTTAGGGTCCTCAGCAACATCTTCCAAATCCTCAACCATTCTCCAAAGCTTGAGAATGCCCATTCTATTCTTCAACTTCCTCACCTTATATTTTGCTACTAAATATGTGTACATGTGACCCAGAACATCTTTATTATTAATTCCTTCTTCAGGCAACGGCTTGTACATCCCTCCTCTC
Organism: Ambystoma mexicanum; assembly: GCF_040938575.1. Classification (NCBI taxonomy): domain Eukaryota; kingdom Metazoa; phylum Chordata; class Amphibia; order Caudata; family Ambystomatidae; genus Ambystoma; species Ambystoma mexicanum. The sequence goes on from NC_090929.1 coordinate 1,353,639,139, forward strand.
GTATCAGTGACCCACTCCCTATGATATTTCATAACTTTCTCCTGGTAGAGTGGCACGCTGTACACATGTATTCAAGTGGGGTAAGAGAAGTCATGATTACATCTGATCCTGCACTCATAATAATTCTTTATTTCCCAGACACTGATCCAGTGGTGCCACTGTACCTGCACTCCCAAAGCTGGCCACACTTCCTGCTACCTCTCCCCATTCTCTTCACACCACACACTTACTGCACCATACCTCTCTTCACAAAGAACTCAAGCTCCACTACTCCACAATTTAACTACTCTAAAAACCTGTTAAATCACAATTCAATACTGGCCACCAGGGGGCTCGCGGATGAACACCACCTCCGCATGAGCTCCAGCACCCATGGTCCCTGAGGCGACCTGAGCCCTCGTCTCACGACCCTCCCACCAGTTGAGAAGTGCTGAGGAGCTGTATGAGGGCCCCCCCCCTCACCTGGGAGCAAACGCAATCAAAAACGGACCAGTAGAAGCGGAGATACCACTGTGTGAACATCTAGGCCCGAAGGTGGCCCAGCAACGACAGTGAGACCGCGCCCTCGCGTCACGGCAATCCGGCGGAAGACTTCCTGCGCCCACTAATCGTGTGGGCGGTGCTTGGAAGGCAAATCTCCCAGCCCCCACTGAATGTGGATGGATGTGCCCCTCGGGTACGTAGTAATTAAGGAGGGTCCAGCCACTTTAGCGCGCTCGTTCCCCAGGAACACTGTGCCGTCGGAATCCCGAGCGGAAACCCTCGTTCTTGCCGGTCATAGACTGTGGCCCAACCCTAACATCAGGCTACAGGGTGAGGATCCGAGTTAGTAGTTGGCACCCTGCCTTGCCGCCTAGAATGACAGCCTTGTATCAGTGTATGAACGCCCCCAGAACTTAATCGCCGGTGACACACTGGAGAGGGTAAGGCCCTGACTCAGGGGCATGTGCCTCCTCTCACCCCGGACCCAAGCCCCGATCGAGGAGCACAAAGATCTACGGCACCACACTACCATCGTGCCTTAGACCCCCAAACCCAGATAACTATTAGGCCCCACATTGAATACGCGTGAGGAGCGCCCTTGCGCTTGAGTCAACGGCCTGAGGAAGAGGAACCGCGGCCTGGTGATACGCAGAACCCAAGCCGCACTGAAGACCATCCCGACATCACAAGCAAAGCATCTGAATTTGTCCTGTGCTTAGGACCCCACGCGACCCCGCAGAGGGCAAGGCTCCCGATCCAGGGGCGTGTGCCTCCTCTGATGGTGGGTTCATCTTATGAACATGCAACATAGACTTTCCAGATTTGCATACACTCCATCCTCTCCGACTGTTCGACACATCTCAACCATGTCGCTGGAGGCCTCGGAGGCAGGAGCCGCGACCACTAGGGGGGACATTGCGGCACTACTAAGTGAGATCAAAAGCATGGGCTCCAACCTTGGTGGCAAAATCGATAAGATCACCCAGAGAATGGACAGTTTCGAAGAAAGATTGGAGGGTGTCGAAAACAATCAGACGTCGATCGATACACTCGAGATACAAATGGACATGAGGATACGGAACATTGAGAAAAAGGAAGAGGAGATGCACCTTAAAATGGACGATTTAGAAAATAGGGAAAGAAGGAATAACCTGCACTTCTTTGGAATCCCGGAACGTGAAGGGGAAACCGAAAAGGATCTCAAGGACACGATCCACGATATCATAAAAATTCTAACGGCCGATGAAGAAATCGATGAGCCCAAAACTGAAAGAATACACCGAGCTGGTGGACCCCCCGGTGGCCTCCGCTCGGTCCTGGCCAAATTTCATAGATACCAGGACAGGACTAGGATTCTTGAGAAGGACAGATCCGGAGGCCCACTCACGATGGGAGGGGCTCAAATTACGATCTTTCAGGACCTATCTGCACTTACGTTGCAGCCCCCTGACAAAATGGCTCAAGGAACAGGGCATACGATACAGATGGGGCTACCCGTTCTCACTAACTTTTGAACTCGGAAGTAGGAAAATCGTCCTTCGATCATAGGATGACATAAAAGAATGCATCGCCGACCTTCTGAATACAGGCCCGAAAGACAACGAAAATGGGGATGACGGACGAGACGGAATCCAATGGGAACAACAGGGACCTGGCGCAAAAGAGTAAAAGGACCCAGAAAATACTGACGCCCCAATAACTCACCCGATAACGAAAAGTGAGGATGTTCCTCCTGAATGCCATGACCAGAAGCACTAGTACCCACGGTTGAAGCACGGGACACTGGTCGTATGGAGACCGAGAGCTGAGACGTCAAGTGCTCGGGGGACGATGGAAGTAGAACACCCCTCTGAAGAAAGAGGGGGTAGGAACTCGAGTGAGACAACCCCGGGAATGCACGTAACGTTATATTGTTATATCTTTGTATGATTATTGTTGTTACCACTGTTGTATTACATGAAGCGAGGGGGGGGAGTGGGAAGGGGGCTCACCCTTATGTTGCGATGGAAAATTTGAATGGGACCGTGAGGTAACGGTCCCCATTGATGGTCCGACAATGGATGGAACACTGTCACCAAGTCTGTTTCGGACGCCGCCAAAAGCTGCTGATGCAGCACCCTCAGTTCTTGGACTTCCTTGAGCCTTAACAACTTATGAGGGAAAGGGATGTGGGAATAATGAAAGCACCATTTGGATTCGTTTGCAACACCAATGTTGATATGGGCCTTGAGAAGCGAGCAATTGTCTGGCCAAAAGTCTTGAGAGACACCTCAGAGACACTCGAAGATGGCGTCTTTTGATAACCCAAAAACGAAAGACTCACTCAGAGTGGCGTCCATGAATATAAAAGGGCTGAACTCTCCAAATAAGAGGTCATTAGTAGCAAGGGAATTCCGCAGATCCAACATTGACATAATGCTCGTGCAAGAGACCAAGTTTGCCAAGGGGGAGGAGAGAAGCATCATCGGGAAGCGGGGGCGGGGTCTGGAATTCTGGGGCTCAGGCCCGCTGAGAAAAGGTAGGGTTGGCATCCCGCTCAAGAGGAGCATCCAATTTGAGGTAGAAAAGACATGGTCTGATGTGGCAGGTCGGACCCTCCTGATCACGGGGAAAATAGCCAGAGTAAAAGTGACCATTGCCACTGTATATGCCCCAAACATTGGTCAGACTGCATTCCTACAGAGAGTAATCCCAAAAATAATGATGGAGGCAACAGGGCACGTAATTCTGGGGGGTGACTTCAACCAATGGGCAGACCCAGGTATTGATTGGAAACCGGGGAATCCAGACACAAGGAGTCAGATTAAAGAGGGACGTACCGACCTTGTCGAGATAATGGACCTGTACAACATGGGGGACATATGGAGAATAATGCATCCCGGTGTAGCTGTATACACCTTCTATTCAAAACCCCACCACACTTTTACGCGCATTGACTATATATACATGTCGAACGACCTCATTCCAACAACACAGCACTCAGATTTTATTCCAATAACCTGGTCGGACCACGACATGGTGCAGGCTGACATTTCTTGGGCGGACCTACCCACCATGGGAGGGAAATGGCGGTGCAATGAAACCCTCTGGAAGGACCCGGTTTTCAAAGCGATGATGGAGACCGATATCGAAGAGTACTTTAAAATTAATGACAATGGGGAATTTTATGAGAAAGGCGATAGGGCCGACGCCTTATTGGCCGCCAGACTTAGGGAACAGAGAGCTGATCGTAGAGTGAATGAAATCATCGAGGACCCTGTCCCCCCTCCCCATACCCCACCCAATATCCCAGAATCCTTTGCCAAATTTTAGGAGAAACTCTACACCTCTGAGATAATTCCCAGCCAACCTGACCCATCTGCCTACCTATCTTCAATCCCTATGCCCACGATAACGAACGCAGAAACTGAGTTTCTGGACTCCTCGATTAATGAACAGGAAGTGCACGAAGCGATCAAAAGGCTAACACTAGGTAAATCCCCGGGTGAAGATGGCTATACCGCCGGTTTCTATAAGACCTTTGCCAAACAACTAGCCCCCTTCCTCTCGGTTCTATTTAATGAAATATTAGAGACAGGGCAGGCCCCGGACTCCTTTAAAAAAGCCTTGATAACGGTGATTCCCAAAGAGGGTAGGGACCCCAAAACTGCAGATCTTATCGCCCTGTTTCCCTTCTCAACCTTGATGCCAAAATTTACTCCAGGGTATTGGCGGCTAGATTAGAAACGCTAGTGCCCCGCCTGGTCCATTCAGATCAAGTTGGGTTCATACTCGGGAGACAGGGGGCCGACTCCATGCGCAAAACATTGCACCTCATTCATGTGGCCCACAACCTCCCTGGGGACCCCGTCCTGCTATCAATTGATGCCGAAAAGGCCTTTGACAGAGTCGAGTGGGATTTTCTGGGAGCCTTTCTGCAGAAGGTTGGAAGAGGCCCCAAAACTAGGAGGGGCATACGGGCGATATATACATCTCCTACAGCATCGATAGCCGTAAATGGGGCATACTCCCGTTGGTTTGAATTACAACGAAGGACTAGACAGGGATGTCCCCTCTCCACGATCCTCTTCGCCCTTTCATTAGAACCCCTAGCACAAAGGATAAGATCTTACCCTGCGATAGAAGGGATCTGACTAGGCCCGGTGGAATATAAAATAGCGCTATATGCGGACGACATTCTCTTACACATGACCACAGAGTCAATTCCCCAAGTCCTTAGACTAATGGACGAGTATGGCCAATTCTCCGGCTTTAGAGTGAACAAGGCAAAATCCATTCTATTCTCCCTTCAGGGAACTAGGACAGAAAATGACCCTAAGTTTCGCCCGCTCGGTCTTAAGCTAGAACACCTTATTCTACAATATTTGGTTATACAGATCACTAGGAACCTGAATGACTTATTTGAAGCTAACTTCCCTCCACTCCTCCAGCGGTTCACTGCGGACCTTACGAAATGGGGAAAACTTACGATCTCTTGGCTTGGCCGCATCAACGCGATTAAGATGACATGCCTCCCATGCTTCCTGTACCCATTCCAAATGCTACCAATCGAAATACTCAAATTGTTCTTCAGGGAAGCTAAGAAGATCTTGATGAGATTTATATGGCAGGGTAAAAAACCTAGAATTGCATACACCACATTGATACTCCCCAAGGACAGAGGATGGGTTGGGCTCCCGGACTTGAGATCATATTACATCGCCTCCCAATTACGAGTCACGATTCCCCACCTCAGAGAACACAATGACCTCCAATGGGTCCAAATGGACAATCATTACTTAGCACCGGCCACATTATCAGAATGGCTATGGACCCTGCACAAAAGGATACTACGGAAAATCAAGGGCCATCCTATACTGAGTACAATCTGGAGTGTATGGCGTGCAAATCGGGAGATGCGCGGGATCACCACCTGGCCATCCCCTCTCAGCCATCTAAGGTCTCCTGGCATGAACGATCGCATACCAGAGGTTGGCAGATACCAATCCTGGTATGAGGCTGGCTTAGAGAGAGTGGGCCAGCTTCAGAGGAAGGACTCCTATATCTCCCTCCCGGAACTGACGGAAGCATTGGGCATAGGTACACTATCCACATTCCAATACATCCGACTGAAAGGGGTCCTGACGAAGGCTGAATGGAAGGACAAACTGAACAGAGAATTGACCCCATTCGAGAAAATATTGGACTCTAGAGTGGAGAGGAAAGGTCTCATATCAATAATGTACCAGGAACTAATAGCAGAGGGAGACGGCTCCACGGATCCTCTGAAGGCTAGGTGGGAAAAGGACTTTGGGGAAGAAATAGACCTCGAGCAATGGAACCTAATGTGCAGGGCTGCCTCTAGAACATCGCTATTGTGTCAGTACAAATCGCATGCCATCAAATTTCTGCATAGGTGGCAATACGACCCCCTCAGACTATCCAAAATGTATCAGTCAATGAGTCCGACATGCTGGAGGAAATGTGGGCAAACGGCTAATTATTGGCATATGTGGTGGGGTTGCCCGCGCATCAAAGTTTTCTGGAACAAAGTACTGGGGTGGATCAAGGAAATTGATGGTATTCAGAGAGATGCTGACCCCTACCTGGTGCTCTTTGCCTTGGAACGAGATGCAACGAGTGGAACAGAGTGACCGGCCTAACCCCCTTCCTACTCCTGGCCGCCAGGGCCCTCCTGACGATCAAATGGAAATCCGGTACAGTCCCTAGGAAGAGCGAATGGATTACCCTAGCCACCAACATCTACCTGATGGAAACCATAACGGCCGCTCTGCATGGAAAGGCAGCCCAATGTGAAACCCTATGGATGGACTTTAAAAGTCGACACCCAACGCCAGATAATGAGTCCCTATCAGATGAACCTGAGGAGACCTAATGGAAATCCAATGCCCAGGTAGCAGTGACTGGAAAAAAAGAAGAAAAAAAAGGGAAAATCTCTTGATACAAGCGAGCACTGTGTGGTCAGACACTGGAGTCGGAAAAACATTGCCCTATCAACGTCTCGACGCTCTAATTGTGAAAAACGAACTGGTACCAAGTTAAGTGAGGGGGGGAGGGGGGGAGGGGGGAAAGGGGAGTTGTTTTTTCTTTTTTCTTTTTGAGTATTAGGAAATGCACCTTCATTGAGAAATGAGATAACTGTATGACACTGTGAGCTGACATTAAGCTTTTTTTTAATTTTAATTTTTTTAATTTATTTTTAATTTTATTTTATTTGTTTTTCTTTCTTTCTTTTCCGTACCTAATTGTGTCAACAAGTGCATTATTTCGTATGTATCTTGATGTTTCTTCATTGTTCCTTCTTGTTTCTTTTCTTTGCTGTATAAGATAAAACCAATAAAAGCAAATTTAAAAAAATAAAAAATCACAATTCCATAATAAAACAATTATATACACAATGGTGTGGACCCTTCCTCATTCTCCTTTTTGAGATGAGGGAATTTACCTCCTTACACCCACTTATTGATATGATATTGCATTTATAACGCGCTGATACATATTATTTGGTGCGAAGGGATTCCAGGTCTTTCAAATAATGAGCAAAATCACACTTATTTAGACAATGGTTTAGACCCTTCCTCTAGCCCCTTGTCTCATGAATAGGGAATTTACCTCCTCACAATCCCTTTTGCTGAGGGAGGGATCCCAGGTCGTCCATAGACTGGAGCTCACCTCTGTTTTACTTCCAGCTCTGCCTTTCCTCTGCAAATGAGGCAATTGTGTTTCCTTGCCTTTGTCTTTTCCTCACAATATATTCTGTGATGTCACCTTTCCTCTCAATGGAGGAAATCTTCTGGCCACTTCCATATAGATATATATAAAAACACTACATATTGCCACGTAATCTTTTACAAAAAACACACACATACAATCAGCTTATTCCACACACACACTCATCTTGTTGTTTTCTCCCACAAAGGTGCACTTATATCTATGCATTCTCCCAACCGCCTCCGATACGGGGTCCCCTCAAAAGCCTTCACAATCTGAGAGCAGCGCCACTCTTCAAGGAGCATGCAGTCCTTCTAGCAACAGGGCACCAACCAGCAAACCTCTTCAGATCATGCACGGGGGACTGGCCCATGATTAGGTCGATGTGGCCTTCTTAGCTGTTGAGTTATATGTTTAGTTAGATAGTGAGGCAATTGGTGAAGTTTCACAGACTGTATTATTTGAACACATTTGTGGATCCGCTCTTTGCTGCCTGACTAACATTCACATTCTGTGAAGAAATGATCTGTACTGATGTATGTTCACTTTTTGTATATTTATTTATTTATTTTGCATTTGTTAAGCGCGCTTGCAGCCCGTAAGGCATCGAGGCGCTGTTACAGAGGATACGCAAACTTAAGATTACAGACAGGTGCCAGGAGGGCTCTTAGTTACAGATTGGTAGGCATATATGCAGTGGACGATACAGGTTCAGGTTAAACAAAGAGTCTGGTTTTGATAGCCTTACATAGTATCTCCAATGTATTACACTACTTAAAGAGACACATGTATCAATTGAATTAGTTTGCTAAATAAATAACTTGCAATGTTAAAGTCATAACATTAGTTGCCTGCTTGAATCTCATTATGTTGTCATGTCCAGGGCTTCGATTTAGACTGCCAGGAACTGGCACAATTTTTTCAAGCACTCTGCAACCACCAATTCCAGAGTAGGGGAGTGCCCTCAAGTTGATATCAGACATTGTTATCTGACCACCCACATTGGCTACCACCTATTGAACATAATAATACACCCCTGTAGTCCCTGTACCAATTGGCCGTACATTATCTAAACCCATTACCCTAAAACATGGCTTACTGCATCGTCACTATTGAATACAGGTACGGGATTGGCTGTTTGAACTTATTGACACATTAAAATCGAGACCATCATGTAATGTGCTCCTATCCAAACCAGACACAATCAAAGTAAACAAGCAAGGTCAACTCTGCTTTGATAAGACAATAGGCCTACTCATTATACCAGATGCCGCGGTGCACACAAGCTGCACCCCTGAACTTGTACTAAATGTATTGGCATCGCCTCTGTTCCTCCTATTCCAAACCAGGGAACATTCCAGATATGACGCAGCCCTTTCTTTCAACACCATGTGACCAGTTACGACATGACCCGTGCACCACTCTTGAGTCAAAATTTCAGGGATGTATTTGTTTTTGGTTATGTATCCTTGTAATTCGAATGGCATGGCTACTCTTAGGTGAGGGCAGCAGTGGTCTAAATCTTTCCTTGCCCATTGGCATCACAAAACATTATGCCCTATTCTCATTAATGTGTCCTTCAGAGGGTGCATCCCTTCCTGCTCTCCCCACAGTAAACATTCCATTTCCACCATATGCAGGTCCTGCAGCCGGATACAATTAGCGTGTATCTGTGAACTGATGATGTCTCTGACCTTGGCTTTTCTCCTGGGGAACAGGAAAGGGGATATTTTTGGGAACTATGCTAAAAAGATCTGCAGCTCCACATCAGGGCCAGCGTTCTATTATATTCATTGCATACTAGGCCTTAACATCCAATATGGCAACACTTCTGCCGTATTACCACGCTGACCTCACGTCCACCACAGTGCTTTTCTGACTCCATCTTCCACCTGTTTCAGCTATTCCCGCGAACCTCACTACAAAGTATAACTTTTGAGATGGCAACTAAACACAGGGCCTATAATACTGCCCTATCTATAACCACTGCAACTGCAACATTAATATGTTTGTTGCTATTTCTTTGTTGTTATATGTAAATATTGAATGTGTGTCAAACCTAACTAAAAACAATACATGTGCCTTCTGCTGCACAAACCTCAATATGCTCCCACAATGGTACGTGCTAATAGTTTTTTCTCAGCCTGACCCTTTTTGCCTGGCTGGGACACTGTACATGCATCCCAACATCCCCCTGCCCAGTAGTCGTGATTTCTGCATGTGTCCTTTATTTTTCTACTCCCTATTTCCATGGTATTACCCCGGTATTACTCCAGTAATGGGAAAAATAAACAAGAACTGCAGCAATAATACAAATATCTCCTCCCTGTCCTTCAGGCCCTCACCATGTGCCCCACTCCTCTTTCCCTGCTCCCCCACACCCCTCAACTGATTCTTCCCTCCCTAACCCTCTCCCATTACCTGTGATGCATGTTCTTTTCCGAGCGCGTCTTGCGTTATATCCATGGTAATCTTGCAAGATTACCTGTATTCCCCATATAATCTGGAATTGTTAGAACTATTACTTGCTCCCCTGAAAACCCCAATTCTCAAAATTCACATGGTGTCCTCTTTCCTTTCGCCCTTCCCAAATTTAACCTGATGCGATTGCATCTTTTTTCCTCATCCAAATAGCTTTTTGATCACTTTTGGTTTTCACATTCCCACTGTATTACCCCAGTAATGGCTCTCATTAAGCCAAAAGAAAATGGTGGATTTCATTTCTGAAAAGGCTCTCTACTGCAATGCACAATGGGAAAAATAGCTATTGGTTTGGGAGAAGAGGCACCCCCTTACCCATTTAATATTTTTTAATTCCTCAATGGATTTACCCCAAACCTGTCCCGTTAATCGAGTCAATGCATCCAAAGTTGTTTCTTATTTGGTCCAAATCTGCCCAACAGTGTTTGCACTTTGGCTTTCCCAAGATTGGACTCTTTCCCTATGGGCATATGAATAGGAGTAGGCTGAAAGCAGCGTTTTTGGACTGTCTTAATAACCTTTTTGGTTTTTAATGAATCTCGCACAAACTTTCCAGACTGGTCATGACAAACCTTTTGTTTGGAAAATGTAATCCAAATCCATCCAGAAAGTCAAAAGTTAAAAGCAATAGAATTTTGTGATTTCCTCTGGCTCATGGGTATCACCTTAATTTTAGGTTGACGGCCACTGCCCTAACATATATGAGAGTGAGACAAAGAGAGAGAGATGGAGAAAAAAGAGTAAGGGTTATACAAAGGAGCAAGAGTAGTAGTGGAAGCATGCATTAGCCACATGATTATTTACAGGAGCTGTATGTTGTGTTCAGATCAAGGCAGGAGGGACATAATAAAATAGGATCATCCAAACGTGTGCATTAGATACACAAAAAAGTCAATGTGCGTGAGGGGGACATTCTGATGAAGTTATGATGAGTACAAGGGCTGATTATGAGTGTGGCACTAATGGTAAAATACCTGGCAATTGCTATTACAGGGTGTTTTAGCAGCATAGTGTGATTTACCACTAAGCTTTAATCTGAGGTTATATTTCTTCCTAGCTGCTTTTGTGTGGTAGAAATTACTGCCACACAAAAGCAGTACCACATGCAGTAATTTCTGGGTGAGGCCGTTATTGCATGCAGTAATTACTGAACCCAATGTCGTCCTATGCCACTCTAAAATGGTTATTAACGGAAAGGTCTGCATTACTTGCAATCATGTTGACCTACCAGACACCCTGGTAATTAATGCATGTGGTAATTACCGCACCCAGTAATTACCACATGTGGTACTGCTTTTTCAGAAAATGAGTTTGTAGATATTACCCGACTTGAAGCCTCATCATGGGTTTTGCTTTAATTTGCCTGTTAATCTGGCGAATTACCACCAAACTCGTTTACCATTACCACCACTTGGTCGTGTGGATTTACTGCAGGATTAAAAGTGGTGGTAGGGTGGGGTAAGCCCCCATTTTGGGAGTCCATATAGATTTTGGTGGAATCATCACCAACGGTAATTCCACCACTGTAATTCTGCCCATTTTGACCATTTTGGCTGTAAGGATGTAGATTAAATCTACAACTTTTCGCTGGAGGGTTAAATCTTTCTCATTACCACAAAACTCATAGTATAATGTGGTATTATTGCATCAGTAACAGAATTACCACTTCATAATTGCCATTTTTAACAATACCAGCGTACCTGTAAGGATGCCCTATCAAACTCATAAGCAGGTCCTAAGAGTTACAGGTGCAGTCAAATGCTTGAGCATTGAAAACAAATTGAGACACCTCTTCATGACATCATGGGATCATATGTGCTCCCTGAGAATGAAAAAAGGAAGGGTGTTTGTTATGCAGAGATTAAAGTTGTTAAAGTACTTACAGGTGAGGTATTGGTGCGGGAGGTCCTTGCAGCTATTTAAGGAAATTCACTTGGAGGTTGGGCAGAGTGCAGAGCAGAGCAAGCAGGTTTACAGGCAAACAGATAGCATTCCTTGCCATCACCCTTCACCAGATGCCCAGACGAGGCCACGCTGAAAGCATTAGTAATTAGATGCTGGAATTGAGCCATGTGCTTAGAGTTTCCCTTGGTTAGGGTGTCGTGGGTGAGGTGGTGTGCACTGTAGAGTGATACTCATGTTGCTGGTGGCTGGCAGTTGTTGTTCCAGCACTGATCTCAATGCTAATTCCAAAGCCCAAAAATAAATTGGTGTGTCACAGTCATGTGCTCCAATTTCACAGATTCAGGTTGTCGGGAAGTGGGACACTGTATATTGTGTGGTGATACATAAGTTTGCTGGGAGGTTTGCAGATGCTGGCAGGGGTTGGGCCTCACTTCTGCTCTCACGGATGTATTCAAGGTTCAAAAGGAATTTCTTGTGCCTCACCAGTCTTTTTGATGATCGAGGCCAAGGATATTGTTTATGTTCAGATGTGCCCACTCAGATTGTCAGGTAGTTGGGTTCTGTGCATTGCCAAGTTCTGATAGCCTGCAGTTGTTGGGTCTAGCTACTACTCTCACAAACACATCCAAGGCTAATTCAAAATTAATTAGCACTAGCTGGTAGTTGGGGAATTAAAGCTGCATCTCACATATATAGTGGCAGCCCCTGTGTGTGTGAGGTACTAAATGGCATTACTGAATTCATCAGACGTCTGTTTCAGATCCTCTCCCATTTTGGTGGATTAATGTCCCTTTGCCAGGCCTGCAATCATACCATTTGAAGGGAGGACGCGGAAGAGCATGAATCTCCCATGCCACAATATCACACTGGACAGCCCTTCCTATGAAAAGTACATGCATTTGGGTGGTAGATGAGCTTCTGAAAAGGTAAAGGAACCAGTCATAGAGAGGGATTTGCCATGAAGCAGTATGATACAGTATTGGCTGCATTTCATAAACAGGTCTTCCAAACCTACACACTAGAGGTGTGAGTTTCCTCAAGGCAAGTCTACAATCTTCTCATATGAATAGCCTTCCTTGATCTATTTTACATATATTTGAATAGGTATGCCATTAATTGTGTTTTCCCATTTAACCCTGACTTTATAAATCTACTGTCAAACCAGTTGAGGGACATGAGGCTATCACCAGGTCCCTCACTGCCCTTCCATCCTTTCTTACAAGCAGCATGATACTACTACTTCCTTGTTGCCAAGGTAGTCATGACGTTGACTTGTCAGATATGATATCTACTACAGACTTGAGTACGTTTTCTGATTTTAGGAATGTAAATAAGGGAAGGAATGTTAAGAATGACCACAGCAATTACAAACAGACTGAGGCATCCCTCCCCGGTTGCTTGTAGATCCCTTGCTGCAATTTCCCACGCTCACCGTCCCCTATTAGCCCCCTGCTACTTTTTCCTTTTTTTTTTTGCAGAGGAGGAGCCAAATGCCTCTACCAGAAATCCTGCCTCTATTTTGCCTATATTTTGTAAGCCAGAAATTGCGACATGCAAAACGCTGATAATGATCCCATTACCTTGAAAGATCTTCGAAACAAGGTATCTATTGAGAAAGCCCTACAAGATGTACCCACAGAGAGATAACAGCCTTTTAGGGGAGATCCCTGAAGAAGTGTGAAGCAGTGAACACAAGAGGTTGGTGACGTCACAAGAAATGAGAGTGACCCACTGAGAAGGATGATCGGAGAAAAGAATGCATAGACCTTATGGAAACTGATGATGAGATAAAGAATCGAGTTAACAATTTATGTGCGAAATGAAGATTGCACATGTGAAGAACACTGAAGAAAATATAAGTTGCTTTATAACTACAGATGCTGCAAGTAATCTTGAAGGCTGGCTATACGTAGTGAAAAGACTGCAGGCGGTACTGCCAATATATATATTACATGGCCACGGTAGTGGCCATGTAGTTATGGTTAAGTTGCTGTTTCCATAGGAAGAGCACTTTTTGGGCGGCTTATAACTTCGCTCTACCTGGACGGATCCTCACCAAACTTTGCAAAAAAAGTAGTTGGGTCACTCTGAATTTTTTTGCAAAGTTTGGTGAGGATTCGTCCGGGGGGGCAAAGTTATAGGGGGGTCCCAAAACTTTGCGCACGGCTACAGCCCGAACCGCTGGACGGATTTACACCAAATTTGCGGCAGGAGCGGCGGCCTGGTCCCAAAAGCGTGCTTTTGTAAATTTGGTGTAAATCTGTCCAGTAGTATTTTTAAAAATGACTAAAATGTAAGGCAAAAAAATTAGTGATATCTGCGTTCGCTTCGCGGACGGACTTCCCTGTTCGCTCCGCGAACAGCACCCCGATTGGCCCATGGGCTTGCGTCATGTCCGCGGACATGCGACGTGTTCGCTGATTGGACGGCGAGGGGCGTGGAGCGTGTCAGATTTTCTGTGGCGCCTGCCATCTTGTATTCGCAGTCGACCGCGTACAGCGCAGTGAAACGTGCATAAAATGTTTTATTTAGTGCCGTGTGTTGGTGTGTAAGAGTGTTTGGGGAGGGTGGGGGAGTATGAGATAGGTTCAATGCTTTGTTTTTTTATGTGCTAGACGTTTTTGTTGCGTTCGATTTGTCCGCGGAGAACACAGCTGTTCTGACATTTTGTAAATAAACTAAATGGTGGGGTGTTTAGAGTACGGAGTATGAGCTATGAACACTCACGGTGTACTTAATTGTTCGTAAATACACAAACTGGGGGTGTCCTCAGGACGCTGACCGTATTGTAATCTGTCTAGTTGAATGTGTTCTAAGAACACTCGCAGTGTCCCGAAATGGTTGCAATTACACAAAATGGGGGTGTTCTGAGAACGTTGTTTGCAATGTTCGTTGTCAGGGTGAAAGTGTTTTAAGAGCACTCCTTTTGTCCGCTAATAATACAATTTCCTAGCGGCGTCAACCGACTTTTTGTCCACTAAAGAAACGATAAATCCGGCTGGTGTGCGTCGACATTATGTGATAATCCTATGACTGGCACTATTGACCTGGCTGACTTGCTTTTGCGACACTAAATCATATCTCCCGCCACTAAGCCTGATATTATCAAAGCATTCATATTCCCCGCCTTTCTCCGTGACGTTACAGGGTGCGTAATGAAACGCGCCCAGTCGTCTCCAGTACTACGCGACTTTACACAGAACCCGGAAGACAACACACATTGGGCCTCATTACGACCCAGGCGGTAAGTTACCGCCTGGGTCGTACCTTTACCACCATGGCGTAAACTACGTTTACGCCATGGTGGTTGGCGGACTTACCGCCCCATTCCGAGGTCGGCGCGGCGGTAAGTCCCCAATCCCCATTTACCCTTCCCCATTCCCATTTTTGCCCCATAGGGCATAATGGGAGTGGGGAAGGCGTTAATTACGCCACCGTAAATTACGGTGGCGTAATTAACAACATGGTCCCTTAGCGCCATGGATTTTAACACCTGCTAAAAGCAGGTGTTAAATCCGCCATGGCGCTAAGGGACCTCGGAATCAGGCGGTAAGGGTCGGCGCTGTTTACGCTGCCGTAAACCCCTTACCGCCTGAGTCGTAATGAGGCCCATTATGTCACAACACAGCGCGCCACAATTCAGAATATGAAACTGTGATTTAAAAGCAAAGAGCAAGATTGTAAATGTTGTAAAGTACATTTATTTGACATCAAATGTTTAGAGAATATTCAGCAATTTGCATTTGTCTTTGTTGTCGATCCGCAAAAGTTCATGTTGAGACACGCGATGTTCCTTTGCGGTACAGAGAGTGTTAGATCAGGTTACAACTCAGTGCGCCACAATTCGGAATATGAAACTGTGGTTTAAAAGTAAACAGCAGGATTGTACATTTGGTAAAGTACATTTATTTCACATGAAATGTTTAGTGAATATTCAGCGATTTGCTATTGTCTCTGCTGTCGATCAGCAAAAGTTTATTTGGAGCCGCGCATTGTTCCTTTGCGGTAGATAGGCTGTTGGTTTATGATAAAAGCAGTAAATGGTCTCTCTGATAATCGGAAGGTTGCTCCAACAACGAGCCATTAGACCACCGTATTGGTTGGTATGTTGTTTGTAGCCGCTAGTACTGCGTAAGGGCATATTGGTCCTTGGCGATTGTCCCATAAAATGGTGAGGGTCATGAAGTTGCATATTTGGACTTGCACCTGGCAGTTGAAGACCCCATCCGCTGGAGTCTGTAAATCGTGACATAGACAAAACGGGGCCACATACCTGTTTTAAAAAACATAAATTAGTCTCACCAGCCGATCTTAATTAAAAATCATCATTTTATTTATTAGGGCGTGAAACTATTTGCTATCGACAGAGTATGTTAATAATAAAATAATAATATTTTCCCATTCATATAGCGCTAAGAACTGTGAGGTATCTAAGCGGTGCTTATTATTAACCATGGTGTGTGGTGCTCATTTATCGACCACGGAAGGATGAAAGGCTGAGTTTGGGCTTGCTGGGATTCGAACTTGCGTTAGCAAGCTGTGCACGGATGTCAAAGCGAGCACTGTACTCGCTGTGCCACTTGACAGGCTACAGTAAAGTGGCACAGCGAGTAGAGCGCTTGACCGCCTATAGACCGGTTAAATTATTTCTATTAACCCACTCTGTGTCGTCTGCCTTTTTCAGAGCCCTCTAAACGACAGGGGATCAATTCGGCGGTGATAGTACGCGGTAGAAAACATTATGCCACTTTCAACTAACAAGTTCAACTTCAGCGGTCTTTAATGCTACGCTATTGTAATTATATTTGGTATAAAGTAATGTAAAGGGTTACTTACAGTACAATTGCAATTTCCATTGTCTACGAGTGGTGCAGTCCGAAAATACGACTCCGCGTGTGCCAACGATCTTTCGCATAGTGATATAATATAAAAAAGTGGTTTCGTTTCAGAAATTTCATCTTTATCTTCTCTTACGTTTTAGCAACACTCCTTCAAGAGAAGTCTTTCATCACAATCTCTGTCTGTCAAGGTCAAAACACAATACAACCTTATAGTCCGCTTCGTGAGCCTCTCCGGGGCCCGAGAAAAAAATTAAGCAGCTGACCTTCACTGTGAACGAGCATAAATTCTTACTTTGCAACATTCTGTGTAAAGCCATCTGTAGAAGTTGGTTTTTGCACGCCATGTTTGTATATTGTTTGTATATTGTTTGCGTGATATTAAAAAAAAATTGTTTAAAGGACGTTATGGTTCTAAGTACAGCCGAATGACCCCTGAAAATAGAAAGTTATGGTAAGCTATGAAAAATAACTCGCGCCAACACCATGCACTGCTAAGACTAACACCCAGGACATCAAAGATGACATCGCAAATGTCATTGATGAAATCACTGATGACATCACATGTGTATGTACTTTTCATGGAATTTGTGTAGTAGGG
Source organism: Ambystoma mexicanum (assembly GCF_040938575.1). Classification (NCBI taxonomy): domain Eukaryota; kingdom Metazoa; phylum Chordata; class Amphibia; order Caudata; family Ambystomatidae; genus Ambystoma; species Ambystoma mexicanum. The sequence goes on from NC_090929.1 coordinate 1,353,656,158, forward strand.
ATTTTCATTATAATGTTCCGAAAAAAGTGTCAAGGATATTGCAATAAATATCATACCGTTATTAGTGCTTTGAATGATGCATTTATATCAATAAATAGCATTGTATTATGGGATCCTATGTAGTATACTGAGCTGCTAATGGAGAAAGATAGCATTGTGTGCAGAGTACAAGATAAAAGTATAATATTTGTAATGTTAATATGTAGAATAATGAAATGATAATTGTCCTGAAATGTTGGAAAATTCACAAAATGGGGGTGTTCTGAGGACGTTATTCGTATTGTGTGATTGCTTAGCTATATGCAATGAGGGAATGGTACAGAGAGTAAAGTGGACGCCGTCCGCGGACACCGCGGCTGTTCGTGGACAGGGCGTGGTAAATCCGGGTTTTTCCAGGAAATCCAACATGGAAAGAAGACTGTACGGATCAGCCAATCAGATGTCGAGGTTGTGGATTTGTGTTGAAAGAGACTGTGTGTGGTGAAGATGGCAGAAGTGGAGAAAGTCAGGGTGTTGGTGCTCGGAGATATGTTTGTGCATGGTTTACAGCAGTACGCTGAATGCAGGCATGTTGCAAAGAACTTTGATGTGAAAGGTGTGGAGGTGGTGTGGAGCACTGTGCCTGATTGCAATGTACAGGGAATTGTATAAGTTTGTGAGGATATGGCCACGATGAACAGTCCGCATGTGGTAGTTTTGCACTATGGTGCTTTCCATTTGGGCAACGTCAGTGCCCCTACTTTGTTGGCTGATTTGGAACGCTTGGTTCAAGCCGTAATGAAGATCCTTCCAAATGCGAAAGTAATTTTTTCTGGATTACTACCTAGGGCAATATGGGACAATAGTTCAGTTTTTTGTCCTCAGCAAAATATTGCTAGGTGTGTCATCAACCGAGGCATGTGTGCCTTCATGCTTAGAGCTGGTATGTTCTTCTGTAACAATGAGAATATTGATGCCAGTAATGCTGTTAATTTTAAAGAAGATGGCATTTCTTTATCTTTTACCGGAAATGCCTTTTTATTTTGGAATGTAAGGATTGCTTTGGAGAAGGTTATGTGAAGATTTTAGGAGTAAAGTAAGAAAAAAAAACAAGAAAAAAAATATAAAATAACAGGTGTCTGTCAAGCATCTGTAAAAAAAAAAAAACGGCTCTTTTTAGAGCCAACTTCAAAGGGGAAATGGGGCACACTATTTAAATTTACATTCACCACGCTCAGATTTTCGATGTGTCCGCGGACATGGCGGTAGTCTGCGGACATGAAAATCACTACGAGGGGGTTAGTAAGTTCTATGTTACATGTCAGGGATATTATGGTTAAGTTGTGTTACTAAAAACCTATGAAATTCAGTGAAAAAACTTTGTTAAAGGGACGTTATGGTTCCAAGTAAAACCGAAAAACCCTTGAAATTCGCCAGTTATGGTAACATAAGCAACCATAACTCGCGCCACCGTGCACTGCTAACACTAACACCCAGGACATCAAAGATGACATCACAAATGTCATTGATGACATAACTGATGACATCACATGGCTGGCTCTCCCTTTTTATCCTTTACTGACATATCGAAGCCACATAGTTTTCTACAGTAACAGTCAGGTAGTAAAAATTGAAAAGGTACTATATTTGTAGACTTGGGTTCCTGTCACATCATATATGAAACATGTACGTAGCGGAAGATACAGGCTTGAAAGAGAGGAATCCTTTCTGTGCATGAAGATAATCATTATGGTATCAGCACTTTGTCATAGTTTTATTTTTATTACTCTACCTTCCCTCTATATGCTAATACTTGTATACATTATAGTCACTCTCCATAGAGTGAATGGGAAAAAAATTTTGCTCGCATCTACAGCCCAAACCGCTGGACGGATTTCCACCAAATTTGGACCAGGAGCAGCGGCTTGGTCCCGAAAGCGTGCTTTTGCAAATTTGGTGAAAATTCGTCCAGTAGTTTTTTTTTAAAATGACCAAAAAGTAGGTAAAAAAAAAATAGTGATATCTGTGTTCAGTTTGTGGATACACTTCCCTGTTCGCTCCGCGGAAAGTGTCCTGATTGGCCAATCGTCTTGCGTGATGTTCGCGGACATGCAAAGTGTTCGCTGATTGGACGGCGTGGAGCGTGAAGCGCGTCAGATTTTTCAGTAGCGCCCGCCATATTGGATTCGCGGACGTCCCCGGACAGCGCGGTGAAACTTTGTTCAAAATGTGTATTTTGTAGAGTGTGTTGGTGTGTAGGATTGTTTGGGGAGGGTGGGAGTGTGTGAGATAGGATGAACGATGTGTTTTTTATGTGTTAGACGTTCTTTTTGTGATCGATTTGTTTGCGGACATCACGGGTGTTCTGAAATGTTCTAAATAAACTGACTAGGGGGTGTTCTAAGGAGTCAAAATGTGTCCGTTTTGTTCGCAAGCAAAGTGAAACTGTTCTAAGAACACTGGCGGTGTCCGGGGAGTGTTCGTAGGTGGTGTCCTGAGGACGCTGTCCGTATTGTTCTCTGTCAAGTTGAATGTGTTCTAAGAACACGCGCGGTGTCCTGAAATGTTTGCAAATAAACAAAATGGGGGTGTTATGAAGATGCTTCTAAGAACACTCGCGGTGTCCGGGGAGTGTTCGTAGGGGGTGTCCTGAGGAGGCTGTCCGTATTGTTCTCTGTCAAGTTGAGTGTGTCCTAAGAACACTCGCGGTGTCCTGAAATGTTTGCAAATAAACAAAATGGGGGTGTTCTGAAGACGCTTCTAAGAACACTCCCGGTGTCCGGGGAGTGTTCGTAGGGGGTGTCCTGAGGACGCTGTCCGTATTGTTCTTTGTCAAGTTGAATGTGTCCTAAGAACACTTGCGGTGTCCTGAAATGTTCGCAAATAAACAAGATGGTGGTGTTCTGAAGATGCTTCTAAGAACACTCCCGGTGTCCGGGGAGTGTTCGTAGGGGGTGTCCTGAGGACGCTGTCCGTATTGTTCTTTGTCAAGTTGAATGTGTCCTAAGAACACTCGCGGTGTCCTGAAATGTTCGCAAATAAACAAAATGGGGGTGTTATGAAGATGCTTCTAAGAACACTCGCGGTGTCCGGGGAGTGTTCGTAGGGGGTGTCCTGAGGAGGCTGTCCGTATTGTTCTCTGTCAAGTTGAGTGTGTCCTAAGAACACTCGCGGTGTCCTGAAATGTTTGCAAATAAACAAAATGGGGGTGTTCTGAAGAAGCTTCTAAGAACACTCGCGGTGTCCGGGGAGTGTTCGTAGGGGGTGTCCTTAGGACGGTGTCCGTATTGTTCTTTGTTAAGTTGAAAGTGTTCTAAGAACTATCGCGTTGTTCTGAAATGTTCGTAGGGGGTGTCCTGAAAACGGTGTCCGTATTGTTCGCTGGCAAGCTCAAAGTGTTCTAAGAACACTCACATTGTTCGCAGACATTAAAAGTTTCCCATAGATCATAGTTGAAATGTTTGACTCTATGGATGTGATATGCTGCGGTGGTTGTTGCCAGGGCATAGAGTCTTGGGTGCATGGCCATTTGGCCATGCACCCAAGACTCTATGCCCTGGCAACAACCACCGCAGCATATCACATTCATATTTGTTTATAACTTTGGGTGAAAAACAAATGTATAAGGAACAAAGGTATTAGATACTATGGATGTGATGTGCTGCTATGGTTGTCCTTATTATTGTATACTTACTGTTTGGTCTAGTAATGGGAGTCCATGTTTTTTTTCTTCATTTCTGTAATAAAAGAAAATAGCATGTTAGTATTAGTATTTTGTAATGACTTATTACGTTGTATAAGCAATATACTTTTATTTTTTTTCGACCCTCATATTTAGTAGAGTACAAATCAGAGTAGTGTGCTATTTGCTCAGTTTCTGTATTTGTTGCTAAAATCATTGGGTCTGTGGGAGAAAAAAAAATCCATGTTGGATTTAAAAAAAACCTTTTTCTGTTATGCTACAGTTTATTTGTTTGTTTGTTTTCAGTGTTCACTTGCTGTTTCTGGCTAATGCTTTATACTTTGCTTTGTTGTATTTCTTTTGGAACAGTAACAGATTCTTCATTTGTTTTGATATTATAAAATTTTGGAGCAGTTAGATACCAATTGGCGTATTCTGTCTATTTTTTTAATATATTGTAGTGGTTTTCATTTACCTATTTGGATATTGTTAAATTTTGGGACAGTTAGATACCAATTGGCGTATTCTAACTGTGTATTTTTTGGCCTAATTTAGTGTTATTCATTTATCTGATTAGTTGTTGTAGAATCTTTGAGCTGTTAGATAGCTTTTGGAGTATTCTAACAGTTTATATTATTTTAACACACATTTATAATTTTGGGACAGTTAGATACCAATTGGCGTATTCTAACTGTGTATTTTTTGGTCTAATTTAGTGGTATTCATTTATCTGATTAGTTGTTGTAGAATCTTTGAGCAGTTAGATAGCTTTTGGGGCATTCTAACAGTTTATATTTTTGTAACACAAATTTACTTAAAGGTTTAAATACAGTTTATTTATCAAATTTTGGTTTTAAGAACATCAAATAAGCGTTTGTAAGTTTGGCTGGTAATCTCTGCTTTAGAGTAATGGTACTATCATTACATTCAAACCATCCACATTTCTTTTTTATGTATGCAGTGTAGTGCCCTGAATTGGTTGTGGCTCCTGCGTGGTAGATTATACCTATTGTTGTGAAGGTTTTCTTACCAAGTGATATTTGACCATGTGTGAATCCAGTCAGCTTGCAGTTGTTTTTGGTACCATCTGCATTGTAACGTAGAAGCATTAGTATTACGTATTTACTATGTGTTTGTATTACTAACGTGGAGCGATTATCTGAATTGCAGGTAGAGCATAATCTACCATGGTTTGCATTTTGTACAAGTTGCTGAAATGGAATGGATTCACAATTTGGTATTGATATATATATGAAGCGTTCATTGGGGATTTCTTCTTGTGTCACATTGTTGCAGAGAGTGCATGTATGTTTCCACATGTATGAAATCTGAAAGATTTCATTTATAGGTATGTTTTTGTTTTCCAGTACTTTTAGTAAGTACATTAGAAATTCTTGTGGATCTTCCTGTGAGTTTATAGTGAATTTCACCATTCCAGCACAGTAGTCCAATTGTCGTCTTATTCCAAAAACACTATATGTGTTGTCAGGATTGTTTGCTGCATTTCTGTGAAGTACTAACATTTGCAAACACAATGGGTTTGTACTGTGTGAGTAAATGTTGTCAACAATTGGTGGTAATTGAAATAGAATATTCATTGCTACATTTGCATAGCAACTTACACTAACTATATTTGAGAATTTAATTGGTCCAGGTAGTTCTGTATCTAACTGCTTTTTTTGGAGTTTGTCTTCCTTCTTTAAAGAAGTACCTGGTTTACTTTCTCTAATTGATTCTTTTTTGTTTGTGGTACTTGATGGAGTATTAGTTTCTTTTACTCTCTTTGGAGGATTTCCAGTGACGTCCTGTTGCATTTCAGTTTGATTTAGTTTTCTTTCACAACGTTTTAGTTTTTGTGGAACAGAATATGTGTTTAGATGGGGAGTGTATAGTGAGCAAAGTCTATTATATTCTAAAATGCAAGGAATATCAGCGTTTACTTTACTTGCATCAAAGTTGATTAGAAATAGACCGTCAAGTGTACGTAAGCGTGATAGTGCTACGTAGCTCATGCCTTCTTTAAAGACTGTGTTACCAATATCTATCATTGCTTTGTCTAGGATAAGACCTTGTGATTTATGAATTGTGACTGCGTATGCAAGAGTTAGAGAAAATTGTTCTCTGCATACATACATATCTTTGAAGAGAAGGAATCTAGCTGTTGAGCGTCCTATCCATTTTACTTCTGAAAGTTTGTCAAAGAGTATATTGACAAACTGAATTTTGTTGTCTAGTGGGTATGTTTGAAAGCCAACAACTGTACCCAGTGCTCCATTAACTAGTCCTTGGTCCATGTCAAGGTTACGTTTAAGCATTACTCTGCAATTTAAGGATAATTTTAACATCTTTTCTAAGCCTGCTGTGTTTGAGATTGATTTTTCTAAATTATTTAGTCTTGTTGTGGCTTGGTCACACCATGTACATCTAGTTTGTCTGTGGCGCTAATTTCCATTATTGGTTGCATTTCCTTACTTAGCATGATTTCATTGAATTTGAAACAGCTTGCAAGAGTTGGCATTAAGGCCATACAATTGACATTTTTGTGGGCTAATTGTTCCATAACATCTGTAGCACATGCATTATCGCCATAAAGTGCATTAATATGCCGGGTTTTCAATGTTGCTTCTGCTTCTTTAGAAAGTATACCAACTCTCAAACTTTTTAAAATGTTTGCATAAGTGAGATCTGCAGATTGGCACATGTTTTCTGTTAATTCTCTCTATTGGAAATGTTGCCAAAGGTTGACATTTCCAATGCTGCCAACAGTTTTACGGCAGAGTTTGTGCCCTAATGTTTTAAAAATAGGTTCACCTTTTACTGGTGTTAATTGAAGCAGATCTCCAAAAACAATAATGTGTTTTCCTGCAAAGAGCTCTTCATAGTCTGTTTTGAGTACTTCTTGTAATCTGAGGTGAATCAAAGCTAACATCAGGTTGGAGACCATGCTCACTTCATCTATTAGTAGCATTTTAATTTGTTTCAATACTCTGCGTAATTCCATTGCAGCTTCTGCAGAAAGTTTGTAATAGTCTAATTTGTTCTGGTGTTCTACTGGTAATAGTAGTAATCGGTGTAATGTAACACCACCTATGTTGTAGGCAGCTAAACCTGTGGGGGCAGTGACAACAGCTGACAGTTTGTTGTTTGTCAATTGTTGAAGGAACTTACTAATGATTTTGATTAGGAATGTTTTGCCAGAACCAGCTTCACCACTGACGTACAGTAGTATAGGTTTATAATTATGGCAGGAACATTCTTTATTTTCATGTTTTACACTATGTGCAATTTGTTTTGTTACTTCTTGAAAAATGCTACTTTGCTCATTGTTTAGTTTTGATTGTAGTATAGTTAAGTCGTCCTTATCTTCATACTGACACATGGTGTTTTCTACTTCTATCATAGCTAATTCTGCCTCATTTGTTATTAGTAGTTCTCCCAGTGGTTCTTGGCTTCCTGTTACAGAAGGTTGACTACTGTCGGGAGTATCCTTATCTAGTTGAGCTTGGAGTTCTTCTTCATGTTGCTGTTCATTGTGCAACATTGTTTTGTACTGTGTAAAATTTACATCAGTTATAGTGCTTTCATTTGCTTTGAAAGCATCCTCATATGAGTCATAGTTATCTAGTAATTGTTCTTCTTTTCTCCATGGTTTGAAGAGTTGTAGCAGGGACATGTAATATACTTCTTTATGTTGAGGAGTCTTCAATGACAATTTGATATGATTAATTAAATTTGGTTTAGTGAGTTTAACTAAGCTGCCTTCACAGTCTGTCACTCTATATTTACCTTTTTTTCCATCGGGTTTCATATTATTTTTGTATGTGTAGTTTTGGGCTATTTGGTGTAGACACATGTTTTCCAAAGTATTACTTCTGTTTGGGTAGTATGTGTCCAATAAATTGTTTTTTAAAATGTCTTGGCTGTTGGGATCATGTTTGGCTATTGTTTCTATATCTTCATATGATTTTAGAACTCTTTTTCTAGATTTAGCTGGACCAAGACTTAGCCATACTATATTTTCAGATTTACCATACAATGAAGTACCAGTTAAACGATCAGCTGCTTCATAAGATCCACATTCTCTATGGGTGAGCATTTTTATGCCCAAGCTGTATAATTTCTGAGATACTGTTTTATCTGATGACAGGTCATTCCAGAGGTCTTGGAGCTCTGTCTTTTCTGCTTTAGTTAAGTATGCTGTGACATATCGTGCAACTGCAGTAGAATTGTCTGCAATGTACTGCACATCTATGTTTGCATTCCATAAGTGTGCAATGATTGCATTATAATCATTGATATATTTTTCTTCTTCTTTTCTTTTTATTTAATATGTATTTTTAGGTGACTTTCCTTTAACAGTATGTCTAACTGAAGACATGAGGTTGTTTACTTGACCTGTATTTGTAACTGGTCTAGGGAAACCAAATCGGCATTTGGTGTAGTATTTGCCTTTGTTTTTGTATTTGCGACGACAATATTTTCCACATTTGTGTCTTTTAAATTGTAAAATTTGTGTACAAAGATCACTATTTGTGGCTTCTGATGGAATTTGACAAGTGACATATTTTTCAATAAACTGTAAAACAGTGGCATCACTGTCTTGACCAAATTTAGGAGCATCTTTAATCCATAAAAGCATGTGGATATGTGGAGCTCCTCTGGCTTGGTATTCTTTTCTCCAAAAGAAGTGTTGCACTTCTCCAAGGGGAGGAACAGTTTTATTACAAATAAAATGTAGCATAGCAATTAAGCGATGGTGAAAATATCTTGAAACATTAACAGGATCCAAAGAACAAAGTTCTCCAGGTGTTAGAATATCTATGTTTGTTTTGTTTTTATTTGATATGCGTAGGAAATCATGTAAATTTTCCCATGCATATTCTGCACAACTTAATGTAACAAACCAAGTGGGTGGGCCAAGGTTTCTGATCATACAACGTACATTTCCATGACGTCGAAACCAGTACTCTTTAGTACCACGCATATTTGCTAATAGATTTGTAATATTTGATTGTAAAATCTCATCCTTTTGTTGCACTTTCTCTAATAATTGTGTAGCTGTCATATTTTGAAAGTGTGATCCTGATTTTAATATGTGTGCAACTCCGTAACATAAAGTTGCTAGTTCACTTTCAAAGAGTAGGTGGAATATGTATTCCACATTTTGTCTAAATCTGGGATCTTCAGAATACATCCGTAATGAGCGGTATTCTGAAGCTGATATTTGAATAGGTCTATCATCATATCTTCCTCCTTTGCCAGTTGGAAAGAGTAGAGGAAAAGCACGTGCTTCTATACTTTTTTCCAATATACTGATTGGCGATCCTTTTGTTTGACGCATTTGGTAAGTTTCCAGTACATCTTGTACGGTGTCATTACAGTGCAAAGGATGAATTGTATACTGGTCTAAAGTATTTGATATTGAAGCAGGATCTAGTAGCTCAAATTGACCAGCTTCTTGTGTTTCTTGAATTATTTCAGTTGTATCTTTCAAGTTTTCTTCAATATTAATTTCTTTGTAATATTCATTATTCTCTTTAAGATATTGGAAGGCTTGTCTAACTTTATATAAATCTACCAGCTGTTGCCATATTTTTTTGTCTTTTGTAGGTACTCCATTTACTAATATAATTAAAGATTGGTGCATTGGACGTTGTACTCCTAGAGTATGCACATTTTCTTTTAGATTTAATGGTAAATAAACTACTTTTCCACGAATGCCTTTTACCGAATGAAGGCGTATTATTGCTTGAAATGGGTGTACTGTTTGAATTATGATGCTCTCATATAAATTAAGTTGTTGTAGAGGTTTTGGTACTGGGTATAATTCCAAATTATTTGTAATAGAACGTGAAGGAGTTTGGTTGTTGTCAAGTTTTGTGGTGCAATAACTGCAAAGTATTAAGGGCTCAGTTATTTCATATTTGTTTTCTGTTAGAAGGTAGAGAGCTAATTCAAACCATTTAGAATCTTCATTGCCTTCTATTTTGTATGATAGGTCCACAGTTTTTGTGTTACTTTTATAAAAAATTCTACGGCAACATACACATACATGGTTTGGTACTTCAGCTGATGTACTTTTAAATTTTAGTATTTCTTTTTTGTATGTGTTTAGCAAAAGGTTGCCATGTGTAGAATTGTTGCTTAATTGGTTTAAAGCTATTTCATTCTGTAAATGGCTTTCACTTCCAAAATATTTTTTCTGGATATAGTGAATTTCTTCAAGTAGGTCTTTTGCTGTACCATGTAGAAGGATGTTATTTAACTTTGCTAGTGCTAAAGCAGGACTTTTAGCATAGTACAGTTTATAGACTAGATTTCTTATAGTTGAATGATGTGTTGATATCCTTTTGATATCATGGAAAGTGGTTTTACAAGTAGGTCCTGTAATGCAGGCCAATGAATGTCCTTGTAGTCCTGTGTACTTGCGCACTGGACAGGTATCTATATTTTGCAGTAATTTAATTTTGATTTTGTCTTTGCTTTTTACATATTTATTGAGGAATTGGTGTAAAGATTTGAAACATTGTATGGGAATGTTACACATTGACGTGCATGGCCATTTGTACACTAGACGTTCTGATTCAGTTGAATGGAGGGGTAATTCTAAGTTTTCAGGGCATATTTTTGTAAGGAGTACTTCTTGTTCCATTATGGTATTATTCACTTTTTCATAACCTCGACCACTGCTATTTATGGCAATTGTATTCGTTTGCTTTTGTTTGTACGCTTCTTCATTAAAATATGGTTCTGTGCTCGTAGTGTGATTCCATTCACCTCCGCAGATACTTAAGAAGTTCTTTCTGTTGACATTTCGCTTATTGAGACGTCTTTTTTGTAATTTAGTTATTAGTTTTGTTAGTGGTTTCATTTTTTTAACAGTAAAATAAATACATTTCTTTTGAGAAGAATTGCACTGTCCATCAATGCTTCTAAGATTAATTTCCTACGATAGGTTTTAAGCTTTGAACCTGATTTCTCTCCTGTTTTTATAAGATTTTGAAGGACTTTGTGACGGTATATTTTGGCTAAAATACTTTTCTTGGTATGCTTACTTTGCACTATATTAAAATTTGAAGAAGTAGTTTTATCTGTACTGATAGGTGATTTTCTGTTAATTGTTTTTTGGTTTGTTTTACATTTTGATAGAGGAAGCGAAGTTGTTGTATTTGAAACTTTTTGTGTTTCACTAAATGATTGTATTAGCTGTTTTGTTTCAACTTTTTTTACAAATTCTGCTAGAGAAGGATGCTTATGTTGGACACCTTTATTTTCATTTGCTCTAATTTTGCGTTGCTTTCTACGGAGTTTGCCTATTTTGCGTTTGCTTTCTTTTGGTAGGCATTCTTTAGGGTCTGTTGAAAAAAATAAAGAAGATATGGGTTGGGGTGTTCTGGAATGTATGTGTGCTGTGTGCATGAGTGTTTGAGTAAGATGATAAAGATGTATGTAATGGTGTGCGATTGCGCATTGGGAACTAAAACTAGTAGGGGTAGGTATTCTTGAATTTATGTGTCACTAAACTGGGGTTCAGATGACAAAAAAAAGTAAGCTAGTGGTGTGGAAAAGTAGAAATAGTAAATGTAAAGTATACAATTAAAACAGTTGTTTGTTCTATAATATGAAAATTGTAGTGGTTCAGTTGGCTAATTTGTGTGTCCAAAAATAGAAATTTGTGGGCCATTCTGGTTGTAAATCGCTGTTTACGACATGGAAATTTTTGGACAAAATGGTACAAAATCTCTATTTTAAGAAACCAAAATAGCTGGTATTAATGTTATAGTATATTTGATTAATAATATAAATAATATGGTGATATTTTACTTACTTTTTTTTTTTAATTAACAGGTAACTTCTTAGTTTTTCTTTCTTCTTCGAATTCGGCTGCTTCTTTTCAGGAAACTGGTCTTCACTGCAACTGTGAAAGCTTCAAATTAGTAACTTTGTTTGTATATAGCACTGTTTTTAATTTAGATATTGATTTTTTTAATTGAAATCCTCAGTGCCTTCTGTAAAACTATTAAACTAATTTATTTACATAAGATACATTGCATCAGTTCAGTGTATATGATATGTTCTTAATGAACAAATTGTATTGAATGACTAACTGTAGCAAAAATAAAATATCTTTACTATGTCTTGTGAAATTTATAATACATTAGTGAATACCACTATTTCTGTAAGTAAACTGTTCTAGGTAATAGCGCCTCAATGTCATGTCTAATTTAAAGTAATTAAGTAAATAAATAAATAAAAACAAAAAATATGAAATTGTATAAGTATTTTTATAAAGGTTTAAACATAGATTGTGTTTGCATGCAATTTTGTTTGAATATATGTAGTCTATATATTTCATTTAAAAAATGTTAGTTTAACATGATTTGAGTGTGTGTGTTTAAAGAAAGTAAAAAGTATAAAGGTGTATAAGTGGTAGTTGATTTTAGGAAATTGAAAAAAGTACAGTAAATTCATTTACCAAATTTTACAAGGTAAAAGTCTGTTTGAAAATGTGTTCATCTACCATAGCTCTCAAGTCACACGCTTTTGGCAGGTGTCACACGCCTTGTAAAGGGCAGACTCACCCGCCAAGCCTCCTGCACACCCATTCATTCCAATGGGCGTCTCACCCGCTAAAAACAAAATCGGGTGATTTCACCCGCCTGTAAAACAAAAATGGTTGAGAGCTATGTCATGTACTATACAGAAAATATGCATACCTGAAGTTTGTGTTCATGGATATGGATATGTGTGGAGCTGCAAGTAGAAATCTTGAAGACTTGTACAGTATTTGTGGTAGATGCTGCTTGCCAATGATATGACACTTGTACTCAGAGAGATTCAGAGTACATTTGCAGTGCTGATCTATGATGATGCAGTTAGATGTAGAGGTCTTGAATGTGATTGGTGCATGGTCATGTGATTTTTGAGGTACATCCAATGAGGGAATGGCAGAGAGAGTGTAGTGGAAATGGTAGAAGGGCTGTTCATGTTACGATATGTCCGCGGACATTGCGCTAGTTCCAGGACATCGGGAGTTACATCCGGGGATTTTTGGGTTCAGAAGTCATGCAAATGAGAATAAGCACTGAAAGGGATTGGTCAGGAAAGTTTGGTGGGTGTGTTGTGCCAGGAGAGATTTTTTGAGATACTCTTTTTGCTGAGAGAACAAAAGATAGCTATGGCTGTGTGTTTCAGAAAACAGATTGTTTGGATTTTAGGAGATTTGTGGATACATTGGTTGAAGGTGCATGCAGAAAGCTGTGGAGTAGCTGTAGATCTTGGATTCCTACATGTGGAAGTACACTGGCATGGAGTACGTGGAATGAAGTGGTTGGATTTGCTACCTCTCTGTGCTACTTTGGAGACAGAGCAACATCCAGACATAATTGTAATTCATTGTGGAGGGAACAGTTTAGGGCATGTGACTGGAATTTTTTTGCAATTTGCTATGAAAGAAGGACTGAGGAAGGTTATGGCCATGTTTCCTAATTCGCAAGTGATATTTTCACGGATTGCGCAGAGACAAATGTGGCTTCGTTCTTCTTCATTTGGTCCACAAATGGAAAAAGCAAGGCACAATGTTAATAAGGCTGTTTGTGGCTTTCTAAGAGATTTTGGCATGTCTTCTTTTCACAATGAAAATATTATGTTTTGTAGTACATATATTTTTCGCAGAGATGGAGTCCATCTTACTTATGCTGGCAATCAGATTTTTCTGAGAAATGTACAAAATGCATTGCGACCTTTTTTGGAATTACAACAACGATTTTGAAGTAGATGTTAAGCATTTACAATTTTTGACTTACAAACACCACCCAAAGGTTCTTTTCAGAGCCACCACTTCTTTCCAGAGAAAATTACAATGTTTGTGATGGAGTAGTAACCCAATTTTTTTAATGTTCGCGAACTGTCGCGGACTTCTAAAAAATACAAAGAGCCCTGCTTCATTTATTTTCACTTCTATTTTTTAACTGGGAAAGGCGGCTCTGAAAAGAGCCTTATTTTTTTTTGATTTTTGTAATTTTGTATTTTTTTTGGTTTTTCAGACACGACACAGTAGGAGAGGAGGGTAAAGGAGGGTAAAGGGGGGGACACCAACCACAGGGATAAGAAAGGGCGAGCTGAGAGAGGAAGATGTAGAGTGGGTTTTATTTGGGTAGTGAGCAGGTCTTCTCGTGCTCTGAGACGATAGTCTCAAAAGCACTCCGAAGTCGCTCCCCCCTGCAGAGTACTGTGTCACAGTACACACATACAACTGTGACCCTCGAAAGGTAAGGGTCATCAGCATTCTGTATGGCCTGTGATGCAGCTTGAGAAAGACGCTGTCCCACAGAGGTGGTCCTTGTGGTGACAGGATCAGAAACAGAGGATGAAGTAGAGGAAATCAACCTGCTACGTTCTTCGCAAGGTACAACCCTGCGAATAGCCCCAGAGTGAAATGACCTCAGGTGTCGCTTCATAGTAGTGGTCCCAAAGCTGTAGTTACCGTGCTTCCCGCGACTGAGTATCATTTTGCACTCATTGCAGGTAACATGGTTTGCACAAGCCTTAGGACCATTCCCATGAATGGTAAATAACCGCCACACCCAAGACTCCTGCCTAGTGCGGGTAGTAGGGATTTCCTCTACCTCATTCTCATCATCCTCTTCTTCCTCCTCCGCATCCTCACTCCTGTTCCCCTCTTCAGGCCCTTGGGGAGGTGGTGGTGGTGGAGGGGGTGGTGGTGGTGCTGAAGCAGGTGCAGCACCAAGTGGCAGTTCAGCAGCCAAGGATGCCATGTCGATGATGGTGTAGTCTGCAGGTGGCAGCAAAAATCACTGTGTTCTGAAGAATAGCCAGAAACACAATGTGAATAAGCTCTTGGGCGTGGTCTTTTGTAGGGGTGCTTGTGCGCGGTCCGCAGACATGCGCACTGTGCGCGGACAGATCGAACACAAAAAAAGGATTGGAAAGTTTCAGAACGTATATAGAAAGTCAAGATTGCTATGTGGGACTTGTGGCATGGTGAGATTTTATTGAAAAATATTATGGATTAACTGAAAATGTACTTTTAAATTGTTCGGGGACACGAACAGTGTCCGCATTTCAGGACACACGATGAGCGTGGGCACGGTCATATGATCTGTTTGCGAACTAGTCTGTGAAGGAAGCGCCTGTCCGCAGGACACCAAGTGCGCGGAGATTGGTTAGCGCATGCGCATTGATGTCCTACGGACACTGTTCGGGTTCTGAAGTAATTAAAAGTGCGTCACACGTGAAACGAATATTTCAGGACACCGCGTGTGTTCTTAGAACAGTTTAAACTTGGTAGCGAACAGTAAGGACAGATATAGTGTTCTTCAGGACACGTGTAATTTAGTTTATGTAGGAACATTTCAGGACACCAATTGTGTTCTTAGAACACTTTCAATTGGGTAGCGAACACTATGAACAGTTGTGCTGTTGTTCATGACACATCATTTTCGTGTATTTAGGAACATTTCTGGACAGCAATTGTGTTCTTAGGACAGTTTTAAGTTGATAGCGAACAGTACGAACAGGTGTGGTGTTCTTTAGGACACCTCCATTTTCGTTTATGTACGAACATTTCAGAACACTCGCACTGTCCGCGGACACTTTTATTGTTTTTTAAAAAAAAACGGAAACTGTTCACAATACAATATAAAAATTAAACTTTATTTAACATATGTTAATAATTTATGACAGAGAAGGTGAGGCAGAAACAGAAACAAAAACAGGAGAATTTGGGGTTTCAACATGATTGGTATTAGGTGAGGAAGGGATGGAAATCTCATCAAAACGTTTTGGATTATGGAGAGGGTTTGGGGATAATTGACTGGGATATGGTGAGGAGGGACAAGTACATGTTGGGCAATGGTATGACGTTTTTGTTTTAAAATGATCTTCAACAAAAGTTTTTAAATTATTAAAATTGGTCAACAGTAAATCAATTTTTTCTTTTATGTTGTCAAGCGTGTTTTCCATAACAGCTTCTTCAGAGGTAGTTTCTATTTTGTTATGCTCTGTATAAAAAAAATATATATATGTTAAATGTATACAAAATAATAATATTTAAATGGTTTATATTATAAAGTGTTTACCATTAGTTTCACTATCTTGTGACATTTCTTCATGTGGGAAATTGTCCTCTAGCCATTCCAGAGTACTAGACATTTCTGTGAGAAAAAAAAAGAAAAGATAGTATATTTTTTAATCTAATACAGAAAGTTTATAAATATATGAGTAACATGAAGTACACTTACTATTTCTGGTAAGATAAGTCCTATGTATTCAGTGGGTCTGGTCTTGTTCTCAGTTCTGTTGTGTCTGTGAGGTAATTATGTTGGAAGCCAATTTATGTTCTTGTGGTATATTCCATTTCAGAACATATTGTATTTAAATGAATGGTTAGTGTGTTACATATATGGGTTACATTTCTTATGTATTACTATATATAATGTGTTTGTGTGCTGCTTTTTGAATTTGTCCGCGAACATTAAATAATTTCGCGGACATCAAGTTCATAAGAAGAGATCTAGTCAGTTCCATATGACATGTATATAAAGTGAAAGTCATTATTGTTAAGTTTTGCTACTAAAAACCTATGAAATTCAGTGAAAAAAGCTGTGTTAAAGGGACGTTATGGTTAAGTTGCGCTACTAAAAACCTATGAAATTCAGTGAAAAAAACGTTGTTAAAGGGACGTTATGGTTACGTTGCGCTACTAAAAACCTATGAAATTCAGTGAAAAAACTTTGTTAAAGGGACGTTATGGTTCCAAGTAAAACCGAAAAACCCTTGAAATTCGCCAGTTATGGTAAGCTAAGCAACCATAACTCGCGCCACCACCGTGCTCTGCTAAGACTAACACCCAGGACATCAAAGATGTGAGTTTATAGTGAATTTTACCATTCCAGCACAGTAGTCCAATTGTTGTCTTATTCCATAAACACTCTGGGGTCGATTCATGGAATTAATGTGCGCCGAAAATTCCCGCGCAGAGGTGCGAAAACGTGCGAATCGCACGAAAAGTGCGAAAATCGCTGTGCAAGTGCGAAAATCGCAGGAAAACCAGCGCACAGTGATTCATGGAAGTCTGTGCGCGAGAAAAACATTGGATGTGCGCTAAAAATGTGCGCCGCGCACGCCGGCGCACAGGTTATCCAACAGCGTGCGCCACGGCCACTGCGAAATCGCACATAGCGTGGCACACATCACAAAAGTAGGCGGAACACGGGGCGTAACACTCGGAATGGGGAACAAAGTGTGAAAATATGGGCGTCACGGGGGAAGTACAGGAGGCAAGTGCGCGGAACGCCCACAAGCTCGCCTACAACCCGTATTCATGGAATCGAATAGGGCAAACCAGCGCACGGTCAAAGACGCGCACAGGGCCAAACAAGTACGCCACAAGAAAGCAGGCGGTAGCGCCCCTGCGACTGAAAAAAATGTGCGCCAAAATGTGCGCTAACAAAAAGCACCCATATACAGCCATGATGAATGGCCCATACAGTGGCCCTCTAGGACAAATGAGGTGCAAAGGGGCCCCGACAAACACGGACACCCGCTGTGTGAAAAATAGCGTGTGCGCGTGTTCCTGGGTGCGCGGGAAGTACCACACGCGATTAGCCTGGGTACGTGTACTTCGGGGTGCGCTGGAAGTTCCGTACGCGATTGGCCTGGGTAGGTGGGGGTGCGTGGGAAGTTCCACACGCGATTGGCCTGGGTACGTGTACTACGGGGTGCGCGGGAAGTTCCACACGCGATTGGCCTGGCTAGGTGGGGGTGCGCGGGAAGTTCCACACGCGATTGGCCTGGGTACGTGTATTCCGATGTGCGCGGAAGATTCACACGCGATTTCTGCAGGGTACGTGTATTTCGGTGGTGCCGGGGAATGCTACACGTGATTTGGCCATGTGGGTCCCCCGAGGTGTTCCCTCTACACCCTCCACGGCCCCTGCAGGCAGCCCACACCACAGGGTACTACCCTGCACCCCTGCTCATGTCCCACAGGCAACCCATCCACCATGGCCATGCCCACCAGCCAACCCACATGTCACCTTGCACTAGTGATCACCAACACATGTCTCCCACCACCCCCATCCCACAGCCACCAGGGGCAGCCTCCACCAGGCCCCCACTCATGTCTCCCACCACCCCATCCCACAGCCGCCAGGGGCAGCCTCCACCAGGCCCCCACTCATGTCTCCCACCAGCCCTACTCCCCAGCCACCAGGGGCAGCCTCCACCAGGCCCCTGCTCATGTCTCCCACCACCCCCACCCCCCCGCAGTGCAGGGGCAGCCTCCACCAGACCCCCACTCATGTCCCCTATTACCCCCACCCCCCTGCAGTGCAGGGGCAGCCTCCACCAGGCCCCCACTCATGTCTACCACCATCCCCACCCCCCAGCCACCAGGGGCAGCCTCCACCAGGCCCCCACTCATGTCCAACTCATGTCCCCTGTTACCCCCACCGCCCAGCCACCAGGGGCAGCCTCCACCAGGCCCCCACTCATGTCTACCACCACCCCCACCCCCCAGCAGTGCAGAGGCAGCCTCCACCAGGCCCCCACTCATGTCCCCTATTACCCCCCACCCCCCAGCAGTGCAGGGGCAGCCTCCACCAGGCCCCCACTCATGTCTCCCACCACCCCCACCCCCCAGCAGTGCAGGGGCAGCCTCCACCATACCCCCACTCATGTCTCCCACCACCCCCATCCCACAGCCACCAGGGGCAGCCTCCACCAGGCCCCCACTCATGTCCCCTATTACCCCCACCCCCCGCAGTGCAGGGGCAGCCTCCACCAGGCCCCCACTCATGTCTACCACCACCCCCACCCCCCAGCCACCAGGGGCAGCCTCCACCAGGCCCCCACTCATGTCCAACTCATGTCTCCCACCACCCTCACCCCCCAGCCACCAGGGGCAGCCTCCACTGTTAGGGAGAATTCTCTGTTTAGGCTGAATTTCCTAACCTAGTGAGTCCCCCAGCAGCTTTGCTGGATTTCTGGAGTTGGTTTTTTTCCATCCTGCCAAGAGTGAGACTCTTTTCTCCCACTCTTGGACATGTATGTGTGTAATTCCTTTGAAATGTCAATGTGTTCGATGGGCTATGGGGTCTTTTACTCCATAGGGTCTCATATGTTTTTCTATGTGTGTTACACCGCACGCTACGTGTCGTAACCATAGACTCCATACCCGGGGACTGACTACTGTCTCCCCGGGCATGTAAAGTCACCATTGGCTTTACTAGACCTAAATTTACTAACAGAACTAGTACCAACCATCTTATTGTGGATGTACTAGTAGGGGTAATTCGATTACTCCTGGATCTGTTACTCGAGGGGGCACTGTCCCGTCCCCCCTCGTCGAGTTTTGGCTGGTGGCAGTGGAAACTACTTGTTATGTTCGATCCCGAACATAACCCTATGGGATTCATCCCATTGTTGGAGATTGATACTTTTTCTCATTAATCTCTGACGTACCACCGATCTACTTATCTTAAATAAGTTTATCGAGTGGTATTTTCTGCCATAACTCGGTTTTAAAATGGCGTCTGTGTTCGTCTCTGTGTCTCCCACCACCCCCATCCCACAACCACCAGGGGCAGCCTCCACCAGGCCCCCACTCATGTCTACCACCACCCCCACCCCCAGCCACCAGGGGCAGCCTCCACCAGGCCCCCACTCATGTCCCCTATTACCCCCACCCCCCAGCAGTGCAGGGGCAGCCTCCACCAGGCCCCCACTCATGTCTTCCACCCCCCCACCCCCCGGCAGTGCAGGGGCAGCCTCCACCAGGCCCCCACTCATGTCTACCACCACCCCCACCCCCCAGCAGTTCAGGGGCAGCCTCCACCAGGCCCCCATTCATGTCCCCTATTACCCCCACCCCCCCGCAGTGCAGGGGCAGCCTCCACCAGGCCCCCACTCATGTCTACCACCACCCCCACCCCCCAGCCACCAGGGGCAGCCTCCACCAGGCCCCCACTCATATCCCCTATTACCCCCACCCCCCAGCAGTGCAGGGGCAGCCTCCACCAGGCCCCCACTCATGTCCCCTATTACCCCCACCCTCCAGCAGTGCAGGGGCAGCCTCCACCAGGCCCCCACTCATGTCTCCCATCACCCCCACCCCCCAGCAGTGCAGGGGCAGCCTCCACCAGGCCCCCACTCATGTCTCCCACCACCCCCATCCCACAGCCACCAGGGGCAGCCTCCACCAGGCCCCCACTCATGTCCCCTATTACCCCCACCCCCCTGCAGTGCAGGGGCAGCCTCCACCAGGCCCCCACTCATGTCTCCCACCACCCCCACCCCCCCAGTCACCAGGGGCACCCTCCACCAGGCCCCCAACCATGTCTCCCACCACCCCCACCCCCCACCATCCAGGGGCACCCTCCACCAGGCCCCCACTCATGTCTCCCACCACCCCCACTCCCCAGCAGTGCAGGGGCAGCCTCCACCAGGCCCCCACTCATGTCCAACTCATGTCTCCCACCACCCCCACCCCCCAGCCGTGCGATTTGCCTGGGTATGTGTACTACGGGGTGAGCGGGAAGTTCCACACGCGATTGTATGTGTACTTCGGATTGCGCGTGAACTTCCACACGCGATTGGGCCTGTGAGAGTGGGTTACATGTATTCCAGGGGTGGGCGGGAATATTTACCCGCGACTATGCCTGTGAGAGCGTGCTACGTGTATTCCTGGGGTGGGCAGGAAGATTCACACGTTCGCCTACGACGTGCCGAAAAATGGTCTAATCCTGAGACACGTACGCCAGCATGAAGCAGGCGTACGTCGACCCGCGGAGCATAAAAGTGCGCGCAAACAACAAACAAGCTCATACGCCAGGATGAATATACCATTCCTAGCAGCAGTGGCCGTGGGTTACCAAAGGAGGAGGAGGATAGTGAAGGCCCGAATTTTCACTCCCAGAACCAGCCTTTTTGGGATGCCTGATGACCAGGTGTATGGGAGGTACAGGTTTCCCCCACACATAATACTGGACCTGGTCAGTGAGTGGGAGGATGACCTCACATCACCCACCCTGTGCTCCCAAGCACTCAGCCCCCTGGAGAAGGTCCTCAATGTACTGCACTTCTTGGCCACAGGATCATTTCAGCGGACAAGTGCCATAGTGGGTGGGGTGTCACAGGCCACGCAGTCATGCTGCCTACACCAGGTCTTGAACATCATCACTGCACGCCCATCAGTCCGTAGGCACATATATCGGCCCAGGACACCTGCAGAAAGGCAGGCTGCCACCCTCGATTTCTACGGTGTGGCACAATTTCCAAAAGTGCTAGGTGCCATTGACTGCACCCATGTGGCACTAAGTCCCCCCAGGGCTTCTGAGCACATCTATAAGAACCGCAAGCACTGGCATTCCATCAACGTGCAGGTAGTATGTAATGCTAAGGGAATCATCACCTCAGTATATGCCAACTATCCAGGGTCCACCCACGACAGCTTCATTTACCGAATGTCTACCCTAAGCCGGGACCTAGAAGCTGGGCGGCATGGCGATACATGGCTGCTTGGTGAGTATGAATGCCACTGCACATGCATGCATGTCAGATGCATAGTTATGTGACTACCCCACTAATGATACCCATCACCTCCTCACCAGGGGACAGTGCCTACCCTCTGAGCACCCACATGATGACGCCAATTCGGAACCCCATCACGCCTCCAGAGGTAAGATACAACACAGCCCATATTGCAACCCGGGGCATAGTGGAGCGCACATTCGGAGTGCTCAAGTCACGCTTTCGCTCCCTTGACCGTTCTGGCGGGCAGCTGTTATATGCGCCCCCAGTAGTGTGCAGGATCATAGTGGCAGCATGTGTCCTGCACAATGTTGCAACATGTCCATGGCCGTGGACATGGTGGTGCCCCCACATCCCCAACCAAATGCACGCCCGCTGCGCATGGGATGGGAGAGGGCACGGGGTGAGGCAGCCCGTACGCAGCTGGTGGCTAATTACTTCACATAGAAATCACACCCCAGTGGAGTGCACATAGGCCTGGCACATAACATCTGATAAGCAATGATGACTCGACCTGACAATAAAGACGAACAAAGGGACTGTCAACTGTCAGAACCATAGCAGCCTGAGATTGTTCATGTGGAAGTGTCACAATGTGTGCATCCCTACCTACACAAACACCACCAATGCAGTGTCATGAAAAGACACTTCCATGCTGCAGAAATGAATACCCACTTGCAAAATAGTACATGAAAACAGTGCCATGTCACCCACCCCCTCCCCAGCACGGCCACACAACACACCATGGCATGTCATGCAATGTGAGAGGAAAGAAATGAATCCCCACAACATGCCCCAAGTGTCAGCAGCTACAGTGTCCCTAATGGAAACATGTCCACACATGAAATGCTCACAGTAATGCAGGACCTACAACCCACATTACCAAATACTTACCAAGAATACCAATCACCTACACAACCTCCAACCTACCTTGAACATGACATTACAGACTTAAAAATTAGCTAGCCTCAACACCTGATGATGACAGCCCTCCGAACACTTGCAAGTATACAGTGTTAGCGCCACGCAAGAGTGTAGGTGCACTGCTTACAACATGGACTCCAGTTCCAAGGTGGACCGCATTGTGAAGACATGAGGAATGGACCTGCAAATATGGAGGATGAGATGGATGCAGAGGCACATATCAATACACCACGCAGTGTACAATACAACAACAATATGCACCATGAATGTATACACAATATTGACTACAGACTGCCCACACAGCTCATGGGAGTCCAATGTCATCATGTACGTCAATGTAACTTGGGCACACCCTTTGCAAGCCCATGGAAACGGGAAGCAGGAGGGGTGTGTGTGTGACAAAAACCCAAGCATCTGAACCAAATCCATGACAAGCCTGCATGTGCCCAGCCACAATGCAGCGTATGCCCACGGGAGCCACACAAGGCAACACACTGTCCCAAAAAAAAAAAAAAAATCAAAAATGGCCATTAATGGGCCTGGGGGGGGGGGGGGGTTGGGGAGGCCACCCAGGAGGTCCGAGGACAGGGTGCAAACTAAAACCCACCTGTGTGGATCTTGCGAAAAAAAACACCTCCATGGGCTCATGGCCTACACGGCTACCCTATTGTGGGAGTATCACTGCTGTCGCTATCCTCACCCTCTGCAGCTGCATCCGGAGGTGGTGGCACTATGGGAGGCAGCCCAAGCAAAGCCCTAGTCTGTTCCTCCATGGCTGCAAGCATGCAGGTGTGGTAGGTCTCGTTCTGGAGGATGAGTGTGTGGAGGTCCCCATGCAACAACTCACGGGATGCCCGGACCTCCGCCCTAGTTACCTGCATCTCAGCTGAGAGCGTACGGGTGAGACGCTCAAGCTGCTGTTCTGTCCTTCGGTTTGTTGAAGCCTCAAGCTCAACAAGAGTCGTCCTGAGGTGAAGGAGTTCCAGCCTCAGGGCTTCCCTGTGGCCCTGGGACTCTATGGAGATGGCTTCCTGCAGAGTCGCCAGTGCTGCCCGCCTGTCCCTGTCGGACGCCAACATGTCCTCCCTGTGTGACTGGCAGATGGAGTCGGTTGCCTGCTGTAGTCGATCCATCAGCCTTTCGGGGAGGACAATGGAAGTGGCCACCCTATCCATGGCCTGAGCCATCATCTCTGATGATGCTGCCTGTTGGGTTGCCATACCGTAAATGGATTGCTCCCATGCGGTATTGCCAGGTGGCGTACGGCCACCACGTCGGCGGGCACCACACCTGTCTGGGGCAAGGCGAACTGCGCCTTGCTGTGCCGGCACTGCCTGAGGCTGCAGGACTGCATTCCCCCTCTGATCTGCTGGCCCAGGAACAGGATCAGATGTCGCGGAGTGTGACCCTGCATCCGTAACCACCAAAGACGTACCTGGCAACACTGACATCCCCATTGAGGGTTCTAACCCTGGTGCAGGTGGGTGGGACAGAACAGAATCCCTCCCAGGAACACTCACCTGCGACAGCACGTAGGTCTCATCATCCGAATCAACACCTGAGTACAGCTCGGGGGAGGTGCAGCCAGAGACACCCCTTGAAAGCACGACCTGCAGCAGTTGTGGGTTCTCACCCACCACCACACCACGTCCCTCACTGGTGGTCGGTCGGCCCTCAGACCCCTCCTGGGTCCGCACCATCTCCACAACCCCAGCAGTATCAGGTGCGTCTTCCCCTGCAAAGACATAAAAGAAAACAAATGGAAACAGGCATTAGCACTATGGCACACAATGAGGGCTGAGAGGCTACAGAAACAGTACTTGATTGACACATGTCCCACATGACTAAAACACTCTCATGCATGCACCGTCACTGCGTGTGATGGGGAGGCAGATGGCACACATTGATGACACCAAGATGGAAGATGAACAAATTTGCTGCATGCTGCCTAGCAGTGGCATCACACATTGGCCAGTGATTGGCAGGTCAAATACACATTCCATCACACAGATGGTATGTACCCTAGCCATGAAGTGAAGAGGGAGAGGAGGTCACCAATTGTTCATTCAGTCCAGTTTGTTCATATGATAGATTATTTTCATTGTAATGGTTAAAAATTTTAACATGCAGCTGCCAGTCAAAAATGGTCCTATAGCACAGGGACATGTCCAAACTAATCATGTCCACGAAACTGAGCCAGTCCACTGTACCATAGCCATGTCAGACATGTGACAATAGGACTGAGAAATCCCGAGTAAAAGTGGTGGTATGCAAACAATCTGCCTGAATAAACAGAGGTAAATAAGCAACAGTGTAGTGGCAAGATGTTGGGCTGGATGTCTAATGTTGGCAGAAGGGATGCTGCTATACCCAAATGCTGTTACCAAGAATGTTTAGGAAGAGGCACATGGGTGAGCCGAACCACTCAGGCACACACACCCTCCCCTGGCACCCAAACAGAAGCCCTCCCACACACACCATGCACATGGATGACACACACATGCATGTGCACTCACCGGACAATGCCTCGTAATCTGCCACTTCTCCCACGCCTTGGATCTGTTCCTCCGTGACGTAGGTCCCAGCAACCTGCTCATGTGGAGTGAGTTCTATGTCATCTGCTGGAGACCCACCTCCAGTCACTAGAGTTGCGGCATGACTTGAGGCCAGCTTATTCTTTGCCCTGCACTTCAGGTCATTCCAGCGCTTGTAGCATTCATTAGCTGTGCGCTTCACGATTCCAAGGGCACTTATGATGTCCGCAATGGTCTGCCAGTGTGCCTGACGTTGTGCAGGTGTGGTCTTGGATCCTGCAACAATCACCATTTTGCGGTCATGTGCGGACACATACTCGACAAGTGCATTCAGTTCGGCCTCATTGAAGCTGGGCTTCCTTGACGGGCCGGACTGTGTAGCCGTGTCTGGGGCATCAGCCTCTACTGGACGAGCACTCTTCCTCTTCCGCTTGGAAGGTGGTGGGGATCCGGAGTGTCCTGCGCCGCTCTGGACACTAGGGGCAGGAGCGTGGGATTGCACACTCAGCATGGGAGTTGGTGCAGGCATTAGCTCAAGTGTGATGGTGTCAGGGGGAATGTCAGCATGATGGACTTGGACCGACACTGTCCTGGATGGGTGTGTGAGAGGTGGGGTGGATGGAGCCGCAGCTGCCCCTGCAACCTCCCCAGCCTGCCTACGTGGGGCAGCAGATGACCTAGCTGCCCCTGATCCACGTGGCCTGATGACACCAACGTTCACCGGCGCACGTGTCCTAAACCTGCTGACCTGGAAGTCAGCCATGGAGTCACCCTGTGCCAGGTCTGGTTCCACAGTGGGCTGGTCCAACAAGGGCTGAGCATGGATGGTGTCAGCCACGGTAACCTCAACCAGGGGAGGGGGGGCATGGGTGTCCCTGACTGCTCCTCCACACATGGGGGGCTAGAGGCACCCTGCAAGTCACGGCCACGTCCCCTACCGGATCCACCACGGCCACCACTTGGGGCTCGGCCACCTTTGCCACCCTTATGGCTTGTTCACCTCCCAGCATGGCACTGATGTTATTGTGCGTATGGGAGTCGATGTGAACTATTGTCCTGGGCAATTGGGGGTCAAAGGGGTTGGGTACCAATTGGTAATCGTACCCTAGTGCTCTAGCAAGGCTGTATGTCACCCCTGGGGAAAGATGACGGGTCACGCAACGCACAGGCACCCCAAAAAAGCGAAGTAAGGTGCACGCAACCCCTCCTATACCACGTGCGTGGAAAAATAAACCTGCACTACGCTGTGGCACCCAGGAACACAAGAATGAACGTATGCGTGTCACACGCAGCCTAGAATGACCTCTGAAGGGGTACGCGACACACGGGGCAAGCACAGATGTTAGATACGTGCGCGACTCACCGACTGCCAGGAACAAAAGCGTGAAAAAAATGCGCGTGTGCGCGTTGGCAACACCCCCGCCAAAAGAAGAATTATACGCTGTCTGAGGAGACAGGACAACAGTAGTAGGGAAGCTGTTTGAGGAAACAGGCCCAGGAAAAAGAGGAAAAGAGAAAAAGCTGTCAGAGGTAACAGGGAGTACGAACTGGAAACGCCGTGAAGTAAATCGCGTGTGAACCGACAAGAAGTACAGATTTCATCCACTCGCTCTCCACGAAAAGCACATACAAGGAAATGGCGTTCTACACGTACCTTTTATACACACGTCACAGACGCGCATACGCAATGAGGCCATTTCCACCAATTACGCGCTTTGACACGCGGACGTGTATCTCTTTATTTTTACACGCGCCATTCTCTACGGCCATACTCGTGACGTCACAGCTGCGCATGGTGGCCTTTGGGCCAATGAAATCGCATATGCGAGCACACGTGGTAAAACTGCACGTCCGAGTGTCATCGCGTCTAATCGGCGGGAAGTGAGCGTACACGCGATTGGCCTGGGTACGTGTATTTCTGGGGTGCGCAGGAAGTTCCACACGCGATTGGTGAAAATCCACGTGTGCTCTGTCATCACGTATAATGAGGGAAACACCTGCGCGCCTCACTTCACAGACGCGCTCACGCGCTAAGGGCCTTTGGTCCAATGAAATCGCATATGCGTGCTGACGTGCATACGCGCTAAGGGCCTTCCCTCGATTTACACGCAGATGTGCAGGATTTTCACGTGCCAAATCTCTCCGTATCAAGCTGGCCATGCGTAAGCACACGGAAGACTACGCTCCTGCCCAGAAGGCCGAACTACTGCCCCCCAGAACCCCGAGCACGCTCCCACCTGCCATCTGCTTCTGCCTGACTGCCTGCTGCCCACGTGCCCTGCCATTTGCTGCCTGCACATCAGCCAGGGGTGCTGTTGCTGTGACCACCCCTGCTGGTACCGAAGACTCCCGACTGGGATTCCATCGCTCCACAGCCCAGCCCCAGGACCCAGTTGCCCACCCACTCCTGCCTCTGGGGTTGTCATGTCGGGGCAAACACCATCTGAGACCACTGACAACCCCCGGCCAGAGAGGCAGAGGGGCACCAGCTTCAGTGCCACCGAAGTTGGTGTCCTGGTGGAGCAAGTCCTGGGGCAGTATGATGCCCTCTTCGGAAGTTCCCGCCCTGACAAGGAAGGACGGACTCGGATCTGGACTGACATCGTGACTGCCATCAACGCGGAGGGGGTGGCAGTCCGCGACTTACAACATGTCAAGAAGCGCTGGGAGGACTTCAGGTCCAGGACCCTGAACAAGGCCCGGCGCCTCTTGAAGACAGCGGATGCCAAGGGGCGCCGGGGCCACTTGTCGGAAGAACAGATGAGGGTCCTGGAACGCACATCCCCAGCGCTCCACGTCCAGGTCCTTGAGAGGCAGACCCGTCTGGAGTCGAGCGGTAAGTGTACATGCATCCTGATTCTGAGCTGTGCGTGTGCTGATTTTTCAGTAGTGTGCAGGTTGCACATCTGTTTGTATGGGGTCGAGTATGGGTGGGGGTGTACAGGGCCGTGGGGCTAACACATGCGAGGGCTGGAATGTGTGAGACATGGATGGTGCTTGTGTGTGTAGGCTTGCATGCCAAATGCAGTTGTGTGGGCACACATGTTTGGATGAATGTGTATGTAAGTAGACATGTCCCTGATGTGACGCATGTATGTTGTTTTCAGCTGCATGTATCAGCACTGTGTACATGTGCATGTGTGTGTATTTGACAAGGGTGCAACAGTGATGCAACATGGATGCATGTGACAGCGGTATGTGGAAGCCTGATGGGCAGATGTGACATGGATGCCCATCTGAACACTGCGACACTTGGCAGAGGTGTACACATGCATGCAAGTGTGGTGGTGTGTGTACATGTGTGGTGCACTTCCGGTGTTGCATGTGATGTCTGGCTCACCTTTGCCTGCTCATGCTGTTGTATGTGTATGGATGGTGCTGCCAGTTGCGATATGGCTGTGGTATGGCTCATGTGTGCGAGTTGAAATGACATGTGTGTTGGGGATTGTGATGACATGTCTGAGGTTTGCCAATGCCACTCATGTACAACTGTCATGTGTGTATGTGTCCATTGTACAGTGCCCTGATGCCTGTGTTTTATTTCTCCCTGTCTGCAGCGTCAACTGATGAAGAGGGCGGAGAAGGTGATGTGGAGCAGAGCGGCGGGGATCCCACCGCCAGCCGGAGACGCAAGGCCCGGCTCCCCTCCCATGTTGTCATCTCATCGGGGAGTGAGGAGTCCGGTGCCGCGTCCCAGGCCGCAGCTGCCGGGGGGGAGGTCCAAGAGGCGGAGGTTGGAGTTGGACTCCTCGGCAGCAGAAGGGGCAGCTGGGACCCCACAGGGCCCAACGGGGGAAGATGGCACGGAGTCATCCAGGTTTGTGGGGGGTTTGGTGGAGGAGGAGGCCGTGCAAGCAACAGAGACGGGGTCTGGAGGTGGGGATCCCACTGGTGCTAGTGGTGCAGTGCAGGACCAGGGACAGGAGGCAGCACAGGCCCCCGCGGAGGTGCCTGTGTGCAATCCTGTCCCTGCATCATCTTGCACCAGCAGGGATGCCTACGTCCAGACCCGTTTTCAGGCAGGGGATGGGCTCACGTCAACTGGCACTTCCCCTGCCTG
This sequence comes from Ambystoma mexicanum, assembly GCF_040938575.1. NCBI lineage: Eukaryota > Metazoa > Chordata > Amphibia > Caudata > Ambystomatidae > Ambystoma > Ambystoma mexicanum. Next base: position 1,353,684,890 of record NC_090929.1, read on the forward strand.
CGGACGTGGCTATCCGGGTCCGGGTTGAGCCTGTCCTGACTGGTGTGGGGTTGCGTCAACGGGCCATGCGAGGTGACCTGCAGTCTTTTCATGAGGAGACTGCACGTCATCTCGAATGGCTCGTTGACCACGTCAGCCTGCTGGGACAGGTCACCCAGGCCGGATTCCTCCGTTTGCTGGGGCTTGCTACGACCCCCTCCTCAACTGAACCCCCTACGCGCCAGTCGTCTTCCGTGCCATCTTCCCACCCATCAGTCACCTGGGTGCCCTGTGGAGCTGCCTCTGATGGTGTGGCCAGGCTGGTGGAGGAGGCATCCCTGCCACAGTCGGGAGTCGGACGTCCAGCAGGGGTGGCCACATCAACGACTGCACCCCAGCCGGCGGAGGATGTGCAGGCAGCAGGAGGCAGTGCACGGGCAGAGGCACAGCAGCAGCAGCAACGTGGTGGGAGCCATGAAGGCTCGGGGCCTTCAACATCGCAGGGGCAGGCATCGGCCGGAGGGCAGGAGGACCCAGGACAGAGAGTGTCTTCCGTGTGGCAGTGGTTGGGCCACACCATAGATGCGGAGCGGCAGCGGGCGGAAGAGGCACGGCTCACAATGGTCAGGGCGGAGAACTCCATGCGGAGGGTCCTGAGGCGGGCCGAGTGCCTCGAGGCAATCCGCAGGGGTTTGGAGGTGGACCCGGCGACGGCCCTGCGGACCCTCGGGGCCATGGAGGAGGACCGTCTCCGGGACATTGAGCAGGAGTTCGATGTTGCCCTGGCCCGGGACATCCACAAGTGAGCCGTCAAACTAGCCCGCTGCCCTTGTACATAGTTATGTAGGTAGTGTTAGGTTTCATTTTTTTGGGATTTATTTTGGACCTTTCGGACATTGGCTACATTTTTGTATATAGTTTATTTTATTAGTTAGTGTAGTTAGATAGGTTTCCTTTCTTTTCTTGGGATAATGGACCCGTGCTTGTTCCCATGTACATAGTTCACTGTTGGATTGTATTTTTCTTTCACATTTTAACCATGGAGCAATGGCTTTCTTTTTTATTTCCCATTGGATTTTGTTTTGTGGACAGTGACTTTGGACACCATTACTTTGGAATTTGATTTTTGGTTTTGCTTCTTTTCATTTTTGTACATTCACATTTCTGTTTCTTTATTTTTGAATCTATTTATGTTTCCTTTAATACATATTTTTTTAGTGAACTTCATGTGTGGTATCTCATTGGTTTCATCCATTTCATGATATGGGTTTTGAGATGCACTGACACCCATTGGGTGTATGTGAGGGAAATGTGTTTGTTTCGGAACTTGCAATTGGTGTTCTGTGATGTAATTGCCAATTATGAGTGGGTGGATGCAATATTCAGGTGGGTGTTTTGCATTTGGAGGCTGACCATAGGGACCAGGGATCTAGATTGTGATGACATGTTGGCTGGGGAACATGAGTTGGACATGGGTGGGGGCCTGCTGGCAGGTGCCCCACAGTGCTGGGGGGTGGGGGGTGGGGAACATGAGTTGGACATGGGTGGGGGCCTGCTGGCAGGTGCCCCACAGTGCTGGGGGGTGGGGGTGCAGGGGGACATGAGTGGGGGCCTGGTGGAGGCTGCCCCTGCACTGTTGGGGGGTGGGGGTGCAGGGGGACATGAGTGGGGGCCTGGTGGAGGCTGCCCCTGCACTGCTGGGGGGTGGGGGGGTGGGAGACATGGTGGGGGCCTGCTGGCAGGTGCCCCACAGTGCTGGGGTGTGGGGGGGTGGGGAACATGAGTTGGACATGGGTGGGGGCCTGCTGGCAGGTGCCCCACAGTGCAGGGGGTTGGGGGGGTGGGAGACATGGGTGGGGGCCTGCTGGCAGGTGCCCCACAGTGCTGGGGGGTGGGGGGTGGGAGACTTGGGTGGGGGCCTGGTGGAGGGTGCCCCTGCACTGCTGGGGGGTGGGGGGGTGGGAGACATGGGTGGGGGCCTTCTGGCAGGTGCCCCACAGTGCTGGGGGTGGGGGGTGGGGAACATGAGTTGGACATGGGTGGGGGCCTGCTGGCTGGTGCCCCACAGTTGCGGGGGGTTGGGGGGGTTTCAGACATGGGTGGGGGCCTGCTGGCAGGTGCCCCACAATGCTGGGGGGTGGGGGGGTGGGGAACATGAGTTGGACATGGGTGGGGGCCTGCTGGCAGGTGCCCCACAGTGCTGGGGGTGGGGGGAGTGGGGAACATGAGTTGGACATGGGTGGGGGCCTGCTGGCAGGTGCCCCACAGTGCTGGGGGGTGGGGGCGCAGGGGGACATGAGTGGGGGCCTGGTGGAGGCTGCCCCTGCACTGCTGGGGGGTGGGGATGCAGGGGGACATGAGTGGGGGCCTGTGGAGGCTGCCCCTGCACTTCTGGGGGATGGGGGTGCAGGGGGACATGAGTGGGGGCCTGGTGGAGGCTGCCCCTGCACTGCTGGGTGGTGGGGGTGCAGGGGGACATGAGTGGGGGCCTGGTGGAGGCTGCCCCTGCACTGCTGGGGGGTGGGGGTGGTGGGAGACATGAGTGGGGGCCTGGTGGAGGGTGCCCCTGACTGCTGGGGGGTAGGGGGTGGTGGGAGACATGGGTGGGGGCCTGGTGGAGGCTGCCCCTGGTGGCTGGGGGGTGGGGGTGGTGGTAGACATGGGTGGGGGCCTGGTGGAGGCTGCCCCTGGACTGCTGGGGGGTGGGGGTGCAGGGGGACATGAGTGGGGGCCTGGTGGAGGCTGCCCCTGCACTGCTGGGGGGTGGGGGTGCAGGGGGACATGAGTGGGGGCCTGGTGGAGGCTGCCCCTGCACTGCTGGGGGGTGGGGGTGGTGGGAGACATGAGTGGGGGCCTGGTGGAGGGTGCCCCTGACTGCTGGGGGGTAGGGGGTGGTGGGAGACATGGGTGGGGGCCTGGTGGAGGCTGCCCCTGGTGGCTGGGGGGTGGGGGTGGTGGTAGACATGGGTGGGGGCCTGGTGGAGGCTGCCCCTGGACTGCTGGGGGGTGGGGGTGCAGGGGGACATGAGTGGGGGCCTGGTGGAGGCTGCCCCTGCACTGCTGGGGGGTGGGGGTGCAGGGGGACATGAGTGGGGGCCTGGTGGAGGCTGCCCCTGCACTGCTGGGGGGTGGGGGTGCAGGGGGACATGAGTGGGGGCCTGGTGGAGGCTGCCCCTGCACTGCTGGGGGGTGGGGGTGCAGGGGGACATGAGTGGGGGCCTGGTGGAGGCTGCCCTTGCACTGCTGGGGGGTGGGGGTGGTGGGAGACATGAGTGGTGGCCTGGTGGAATCTGCCCCTGGTGGCTGGGGGATGGGGGTGGTGGTAGACATGAGAGGGGTCTGGTGGAGGGTGCCCCTGACTGCTGGGGGGTAGGGGGTGGTGGGAGACATGGGTGGGGGCCTGGTGGAGGCTGCCCCTGGTGGCTGGGGTGTGGGGGTGGTGGTAGACATGGGTGGGGGCCTGGTGGAGGCTGCCCCTGCACTGCTGGGGGGTGGGGGTGCAGGGGGACATGAGTGGGGGCCTGGTGGAGGCTGCCCCTGCACTGCTGTGGGGTGGGGGTGCAGGGGGACATGAGTGGGGGCCTGGTGGAGGCTGCCCCTGCACTGCTGGGGGGTGGGGGTGGTGGGAGACATGAGTGGGGGCCTGGTGGAATCTGCCCCTGGTGGCTGGGGGGTGGGGGTGGTGGTAGACATGTGTGGGGGCCTGGTGGAGGGTGCCCCTGACTGCTGGGGGGTGGGGGTGGTGGGAGACATGCATTGTTGATCAGTAGTGCAAGGTGACATGTGGGTTGACTGGGGGGCATGCCCATGGTGGATGGGCTGCCTGCGGGACATGAGCAGGGGTGCAGGGTAGTCCCCCGTGGTGTGTGCTGCCTGCAGGGGCTGTGGAGGTTGTAGAGCGAACACCTGGGAGGACCCACACGGCCAATTCACGTGTAGTACTCCCCAGAACCCCTGAAATACACATACCCTGCTGAAATCGCGTGTGGAACTTCCCGCGCACCCCTGAAATACACGTACACCCCTGAAATACACGTACCCTGCTGAAATCGCGTGTGGAACTTCCCGAGCACCCATGGAATACACATACCCTGCTCGCACTGGGCCAATCGCGTGTGGAACTTCCCGCGCACCCCTGGAATACACGTACCCTGCTGAAATCGCGTGTGGAACTTCCCGCGCACCCCTGAAATACACGTACCCTGATGGAATCGCGTGTGGAACTTCCCGCGCACACCTGAATTACACATACCCTGCTGAAATCGTGTGTGGAACTTACCGCGCACCCCTGAAATACACATACCCTGCTCGCATGGGGCCAATCGCGTGTGGGACTTCCCGCGCACCCCTAATATACACGTACCCTGATGGAATCGCGTGTGGAACTTCAAGCGCACCCCTGAAATACACGTACCCTGCTGAAATCGCGTGTGGAAATTCCCGCGCACCCCTGGAATACACGTACCCTGCTCGCACGGGGCCAATCGCGTTTGGAACTTCCCGCGCACCCCTGAAATACACGTACCCTGCTGAAATCGCGTGTGGAACTTCCCGCGCACCCCTGATGCACATGTACACAGGACAATCGCGTGTGGAACTTCCCTTGAACCACTGAAATACACGTTCCCCGCTTGGCGTTTGCTGTTTGCCAGCCCTGTGAACTGGTCCAGGGTTAGCGCAGCCCTTTGCAATTATTTGGGGATTTTGAAGGCTTTTCCTTGTGCGAGGGCGTTCTTGGGGGCGTAACTGGTGCTGCTGCAGGGTTGCTGCGCCACGCTGCGCCACGGCTGGTTTTGGATGCGAAAATCCATGAATACGCTGTGCGCGGAAATCGATTTTAGCGCACGCGGCTGGCGCAGACATTCGCACGGGCATGCTGTGCGCCAGTCGCATGCGCCACTTTTGTGCAAATTTCTAAGAATTACCCTGTATATGTGTTATTAGGATTGTTTGTTGCATTTCTATGAAGTACTAACATTTGAAAACACAATTGGTCTGTACTGTGTAAGTATATGTTGTCAACAATTGGTGGTAATTGAAATAGAATATTCATTGCTACATTTGCGTAGCAATTTACACCAATTATATTTGAGAGTTTAAATGGACCAGGTAATTCTGTATCTGAGTGATTTTTTTTGAGTTTGTCTTCCTTATTTGACAAAGTACCTGGTTTACTTTCCCTAATTGGTTCTTTTTTGCTTGTGGTACTTGGTGAAGTATTAGTTTCTTTTACTATCTTTGGAGGATTTGCAGTGATATCCTGTTGTATTTCTGTTTGATTTAGTTTTCTTTTACAACGTTTTACTTTTTGTGGAACAGGATATGTTTTTAGATGGGGGTGTATAGTGAACAAAGTCTATTGTATTCTAAATGCAAGGAATATCAGAGTTTACTTTACTTGCATCAAAGTAGATGAGAAATTGACCGTCAAGTGTACGTAAGCATGATAGTGCTACGTAGCTCATCCCTTCTTTAAAGACTGTGTTACCAATGTCTATTAATGCTTTGTCTAGGGTAAGACCTTGTGATTTATGAATGGTGACTGTGTATGCAAGAGTTAGAGAACATTTTTCTCTGCATACATACATGTCTTTGAAGAGAAGGAATCGAGCTGTTGAGCGTCCTATCCTTTTTACTTCTGAAAGTTTGTCAAAGAGAATATTGACAAACTGAATGTTGATGTCACGTGGGTATGTTTGAAAGCCAACAACTGTACCCAGTGCTCCACTAACTAGTCCTTGGTCCACGTCAAGGTTACATTTACGCATTACTCTGCAATTTAAGGATCATTTTAATATTTTTTCCAACCCAGCTGTGTTGGAGATTGAATTTTCTAAACTATGTAGTCTTGTTGTGGCTTGCTCACACAGGGGTAGTGTCATACCATGTATGTCTAGTTTGTCTGTGGTGCTAATTTCCATTATTGGTTGCATTTCTTTATTTAACATTGTTTCATTGAATTTGAAACAGCTTGCAAGAGTTGGCATTAAGGCCATACAATTGAAATTTGTGTGGGATAATTGTTTCATAACATCTGTAGCACATGCATTATCTCCATAAAGTGCATGAATGTGCCGGGTTTTCAATATTGCTTCTGCTTCTTGAGATAGTATTCCAACTCTAATACTTTTTAAGATGTTCGCATAAGTGAGATCTGCAGATTGCCGCATATTTTGTGTTAATTCTCTGTATTGGAAATGTTGCTAAAGGTTGACATTTCCAATGCTGCCAACAGTTTTACGGCAGAGTTTTGTGTCCTAATGTTTTAAAAACAGGCTCACCTTTCACTGGTGTCAATTGAAGAAGATCTCCGAAAACAATAATGGGGTTTCCTGCAAAGAGCTCTTCAGAGTTTGTTTAGAGTACTTCTTGTAGTCTGAGGTGAATCAAAGCCAACATTAGGTTGGACAACATGCTCACTTCATCTATTAGTAGCATTTTGATTTGTTTTAATACTCTGCGTAGTTCCATTGCAGCTTCTGTAGAAAGTTTGTAATAGTCTAATTTGTTTTGGTGTTCTACTGGCAGGAGTAGTAATCGGTGTAAAGTGACACCGCCTATGTTGTAGGCAGCTAAACCTGTGGGGGAAGTGACAACAGCTGACAGTTTGTTGTTTGTCAATTTTTGAAGGAACTTACAGATTATTTTGATTAAGAATGTTTTGCCAGAACCAGCTTCACCACTGATGTACAGTAGTATAGGTTTGTAATTTGGCAGGTGCATTCTTTGTTTTCATGTTGTACACCATGTGCAATTTCTTTTGTTACTTCTTGAAAAAGGCTACGTTGTTCATTGTTTAGTTTTGATTGTAGTATAGTTAAGTTTTCTTTATCTTCATACTGACACATGGTGTTTTCTACTTCTGTCTTAGCTAATTCTGCCTCATTTGTTATTAGTGGCTCTCCCAGTGGTTCTTGGCTTCCTGTTGCAGAAGGTTGACTACTGTCAGGAGTGTCCTTATCTAGTTGGGCCTAGAGTTCTTCTTCGTGTTGCTGTTCATTGTGCAACATTATTTTGTACTGTGTAAAGTTTACATCAGTTATAGTGCTTTTATTTGCTTTGAAAGCGTCTTCATATGAGTCATAGTTATCTAGTATTTCTTCTTCTTTTCTCCATGGTTTAAAGAATTGTAGCAGGGACATGTAATATAGTTCTTTATGTTGAGGAGTCTTTAATGACAATTTGATATGATTAATTACATTTTGTTTGGTGAGTTTTACTAAGCTGCCTTCACAATTTGTCACTCTGTGTTTACCTTTTTTTCATCGAGTTTTATATTATTTTTGTATGTGAAGTTTTGGGCTATGTGGTATAGACACATGGTTTCCAAAGTGTTACTTCTGTTTGGGTAGTATGTGTCCAGTGAATTGTTTTTTAAAATGTCTTGGCTGTTGAGATCATGTTTGGCTATTGTTTCTATATCTTCGTATGATTTTAGAACTCTTTTTCTAGATGTAGCAGGACCAAGACTTAGCCATACCATATTTTCAGATTTTCCATACAGAACAGTACCAGTTAAACGATCTGCTGCTTCAGAGGAGCCACATTCTCTATGAGAGAGCATTTTTATGCCCAAGCTGTATCATTTCTGAGACAGTGTTTTGTCTGATGACAGGTCATTCCAGAGGTCTTGGAGCTCTGTTTTTTCTGCTTTTGTTAAGTATGCTGTAACATATCATGCAACTGCAGTGGAATTGTCTGCAATGTACTGCACATCTATGTTTGCGTTCCGTAAGTGGGCAATGATTGCATTGTAATCATTGATATATTTTTCTTCTTCTGTTCTTTTTATGTAATATGTATTTTTAGGTGATTTACCTTTAACACTATGGGCCTCATTATGACCCAGGCGCTAATGGATTAACGGCGCCGTAAAAGGCTGCGGCGCCGTTAACCTATTAGCGCCTAATTACGAGGTCCCTTTGCGGGACCCGACCTTAACGGCTGGTGTAGACCAGCCGTTAAAGTAGGGACACGCAAAGGGACCTTGGTGCTAATTACGGTGCCGCAATTTGCGGTACCGTACTTAGCGCCTTCCCCATTCCCATTGAGCCCTATGGGGCAAAAATGGGAATGGGGAAGGGCAATGGAGGAAGGGGGAATTACCGCCCCGCTAACCTTGTAATGGGGTGGTAATTCCCCCTTTCTCCATGGCGGAGTTGGTAACTTACCTGCATGGACCATGGTGCTAACAGCACCATGGTCTTGCACCGGGGTTGTAATGAGCCCCTATGTCTAACTGAAGACATGAAGTTGTTCACTTGACCTGTTTTTGTAACCGGTCTAGGGAAACTAAAGCGGCATTTGGTATAGTATTTCCCTTTGTTTTTGTATTTGAAACGACAATATTCGCCATATTTGTGTCTTTGAAATTGTAAAATTTGTGCATGAAGATCACTATTTGTTTCTTCTGATGGAATTTCACAAGTGACATATTTTTCAATAAACTGTAAAACAGTGGCATCACTGTCTTGACTGAATTTAGGAGCATCTTTAATCCAAAAAAGCATGTGGATATGTGGTGCTCCTCTGTCTTGGTATTCTTTTCTCCAAAAGAAGTGTTGCACTTCTCCGAGGGGAGGAGAAGTTTTATTACAACTAAAGTGTAGCATAGCAATGAAGCGATGGTGAAAATATCTTGAAACATTAACAGGATCTAGAGACCAAAGTTCTCCAGGTGTTAGTATATCTATGTTTGTTTTGTTTTTTTTAGATATGCGTAGGAAATCATGTAAATCTTCCCATGCATATTCTGCACAACTTAATGTAACAAACCAAGTGGGTGGGCCAAGGTTTCTTATCATACAAAGTACATCTCCATGACGTTGAAACCAGTACTCTTTAGTACCACGCATATTTGCTAATATATTGGTAATATTTGATTGTAAAACCTCATCTTTTTGTTGCACTTTTTGTAATAATTGTGTAGCTGACATATTTTGAAAGTGGGATCCTGATTTTAATGTGTGTGCAACTCCGTAACATAAAGTTGCTACTTCACTTTCAAAGAGTAGGTGGAATATGTATTCCAAATTTTGTCTAAATCTGGGATCTTCAGAATACATCCGTAATGAGCGGTATTTTGATGCTGTTATTTGAATAGGTCTATCATCGTACCTTCCTCCTTTGCCAGTAGGAAAGAGTAGAGGAAAAGCACATGCTTCTATACTTTTTTCCCATATGCTTATTGGTGATCCTTTTGTTTGACGCATTTGGTACGTTTCTAGTGCATCTTCTACAGTGTCATTAGAGTGCAATGGGTGAATTGTATAATGGTCTAAAGTCTTGGATATTGTAGCAGGATCTAGGAGCTCAATTTGACCAGCTTCTTGTGTCTCTTGAATTATTTCAGTGGTATCCTTCAAGTTTTCTTCAATATTAATTTCTTTGTAGTATTCATTATTGTCTTTTAGATATTGCAAGGCTTGTCTAACTTTATGTAAATCTACCAGTTGTTGCCAAATTCTTTTGTCTTTTGTAGGTACACCATTTACTAAGATAATTAAAGATTGCTCCATTGGACGTTGTACTCCTAGAGTGTGCACATTTTCTTTTAGATCTAATGGTAAATACACTACTTTTCCCTGAATACCTTTTAGAGGGAGGTCATTTTGCTGTTTTTGGTTGAAGGCGTATTATTTGAATTATGATGCTCTCATATAAATTGAGTTGTTGTAGGGGTTTTGGTAGTGGAAATAATTCCAAATTATTTGTGATAGCACGTGAAGGAGTTTGGTTGTTGTCAAGTTTTGCAGTGCAGTAACTGCAAAGTATTAAGGGGTCAGTTATTTCGTATTTGTTTTCTGCTATAAGGTAGAAAGCTAATTAAAACCATTTAGAATATTCATTGTCTTCTATTTTGTATGTTAGGTCTACAGTTTTTGTGTTACTTTTGTAAAAAGTTCTACGGCAACATACACACACATGGTTTGGTACTTCAGCAGATGTACTTTGAAATTTCAGTATTTCTTATTTGTATGTGTGTAGTAGAAGTTTGCCATGCATAGAATTGTTGCAAATTTGCTTTAAAGCTATTTCATTCTGTAAAGTGGCTTTCACGTCCAAAATATTTTTTCTGTGTATAGTTGATTTCTTCAAGTAGGTCTTTTGCTGTACCATGTAGAAGAAGTTATTTAAATTGGCTAGTGCTAAAGCAGGACTTTTATCATAGTACAGTTTATAGACTAGATTTCTTATAGTTGAATGATGTGTTGATATCATTTTGATATAATGGAAGGTGGTTTTGTAAGTAGGTCCTGAAATGCAGGCCAATGAATGTCCTTGTAGTCCTGTGTACTTGCGCACTGGACAGGTATCCATATTTTGCAGTAGTTTAATTTTGATTTTGTCTTTGCCTTTCACATATTGATTGAGGAATTGGCGTAAAGACGTGAACGATTGTTTGTGAATGTTACACATTGACGTGCATGGCCATTTGTATACTAGACGTTCTGATTCAGTTGAATGGAGAGGTAATTCTAAGTTTTCTGGGGATATTTTTGTAAGCAGTATTTCTTGTTCCATTATGGTATTATTAACTTTTTCATAACCTCGTTCACTGCTATGTATGGCAATTGTATTTGTTTGCTTTTGTTTATATGCTTCTTCATTAAAGTATGGTTCTGTGCTCATAGTGTGACTCCACTCACCTCCACAGATACTTAAGAAGTTATTTCTGTTGACATTTCGTTTATTGAGAAGTCTTTTTGGTAATTTAGTCATTAGTTTTGTTAGTGGTTTCATTTTGTTTAACACTAAAATAAATAACTTTCTTTTGAGAAGGATTGCACTGTCTATCAACGCTTCTAAGATTAATTTCCTACGATAGGTTTTAAGAGTTGAGCCTGATTTCTCTCCTGTTTTTATAAGATTTTGAAGGCCTCTGTGACGTAACATTTTTGCTGAAATACTTTTTTTGGTATTCTTACTTTGCACTATATCAAGATTTATAGGAGCAGTTTTATCTGTAGTGGTAGCTGATTTTTTGTTAATGGTTTTGTGGTTCATTTTACATTTTGATAGAGGATGTAAAGTTTCTGTACTTGAAGCTTGTTTTGTTTCGCTAAATGACTGTATTAGCTGTTTTTGTTTTAACTGTTTTAAATAAATACTGCTAGAGATGGATGCTTGTTTTGGACACTTCTATTTTACTTTGCTCTGCTTCTCCGTTGCTTTCTACAGACTTGACCTTTGGTATGCATTCTTTAGGGTCTGTTGAAAAAAATAAAGAAGGTATGGGTTGGGGTGTTCTTAATGTATGTGTGCTGTGTGCATGAGTGTCTGAGTAAGATGATAAAGATGTATGTAATGGTGTGTAATTGTGCATTGGGCAACTTCAACTAGTTGGGATGGGTATTCTTGAATTTATGTGCTACTAAACTGGGGTTCAGATGACAGTAGAAAGTAAGCTAGTGGTGTGGAGAAGTACAAATAGTAAATCTAATGGTAAACAATTAAAACAGTTGTTTTTTCTATAATATCAAAATTCTAGGGGCTGAGTTGGGTCATTTGTGTGTCGAAAAATAGGAAATTGTGCGCCATTCTGCCTGTAAATCTCTGTTTAAGAAATGGTGACTTGTAGACAGAATGGTGCACCATCTCTATTTTTAGGCACAGAAATAGCATGAATTAACTTTACAGTGTGTTTGAATAAAAGTACAAATAATATGGTGGTATTCAACTTACTTTTTTTCTGAAATGTGCAGGTTTCTTCTTAGTTGTTCTTTGTACTTCAAATTCGGCTGCTTCTTTTCAGGAGAATGGTCTTCACTGCAATTGTAAAGGAAACAAATTAGTAATTTTGTTTGTATATAGCACTGTTTTTAATTTATACATTGATTTTGTAATTGACATTGACCCTCAGCGCCTTCCTCAAAACCATGAAAACTATCTTATTCACATAAGATGCGTCGCACCAGTTGAATACATATAATTTGTTCTTAATCCATAAACTGTATTGTAATGACTAATTGTACCAACCAAAATATCATTTCTATGCCTTGTGAAATTCATAATGTACCACTGAATACCACTATTTCTCTAACTAAGCTCTTGTAAGTAACAGCGCCTCAATGCCATGGGCTGCTTGTGCACTATATAAATATAAGTAAATAAATTAATATTTTTTAATGTTTTTGTACAAGTATTGTTGTTTGATATTTGAACATAGTGTGTGCATGCAATTTTGTTTGAGTATGTTAACTCTTCATATTGTACTTTAAATATGTTAGTTCAACATGCTTTGAAAATGTGTGTGTAAAAAGAAATTAAATAACAGATAGGTTTGGAAGTTACAGTTGATTTTAGGAGATGGACAAATGACAGTAAATTCATTTTATAGATTATACAAGCTAAAAGCCATTTAATCTGTTTATATGAATCTATAAGAATTGTATATGTACTATACAGAAAATAAGCATACCTGTAGTTTGTGTTCATGTATATGGATATGCATGCAGCTGCAAGTAGAAATCTTGGAGACTTGTACAGTATTTCTTGTAGAAGGTGTTTTTCAATGATATGACACTTGTACTCAGAGAGATTAACAGTACATTTGAAGTGCTGATCTATGATGATGCAGTTAGATGTAGAGGTCTTGGATATGATTGGTGAATGGTCATTTGACTTTTTAGCTATATCCAATGAGGGAATGGCACAAAAAGTGAAATGGAAATGGTAGAAGGACTGTCCATGTTAAGATATGTCCACAGACATGGCGGTAGTCCGCGGACATCGGGTGTTACATCCGGGGATTTTGGGTTGGGGAGCCATGCAAATGAGAATGAGCAGAGAAAGGGATTGGTCAGGAAAGTTTAGTGGGTGTGTTGTGCCAGGAGAGAGTTTCTCAGGTACTTTTTTTGCTGAGAGAAGAACAGATAGCTATGGCTGTGTGTTTCAGAAAACAGATTGTTTGGATTTTGGGAGACTCGTGGATACATTGGTTGAAGGTGCATGCAGAAAGCTGTGGAGTAGCTGTAGATCTTGGATTCCCACATGTGGAAGTGCACTGGCATGGAGTACGTGGAATGAAGTGGTTGGACTTGCTACCTCTCTGTGCTATTTTGGAGAAAGAACAACATCCAGATATCATTGTAATTCTTTGTGGAGGAACAGTTTAGGACATGTGTCTGGAATGTCTTTGCAATGAAAGAAGGACTTGGGAAGGTCATGGACATGTTTCCAAATTCTCAAGTAATTTTTTCACGGATTGCGCAGAGACAAATGTGGCTTCGTTCTTCTTCATTTGGTCCACAAATGGAGAAAGCAAGGTGCAATGTCAATAAGGCTGTTTGTGCCTTTCTAAGAGATTTTGGCATGTCCTCTTTTCACAATGAAAATATTATGTTTCGTAGTACATACATTTTTCGCAGAGATGGAGTCCATCTTACTTATGCTGGCAATCAGATTTTTCTGAGAAATGTACAAAATGCATTGCAACCTTTTTGGGAATTACAGCATCCATTCTGTATTAGGTTTTGAGCATTTCAAAGTTTTCAAACACAAACAAACACCATCAAAAGGCTCTTTTCAGAGCCACCACTTCCTCCCAGATAAAACTGCAATGGTTATGATAGGGCAGCACTCTAAAATTTTAGATGTTCGCGGACTGTCCGCGGACTTCTAAAAAATACACAGGGCCCTGCTTCATTTATTTTCACTTCTATTTTTTAACTGTGAAAGGCGGCTCTGAAAAGAGCCTTTTTTTATTTGTGTTGTTTTATATATTTTATTTTTTTTATACATGACACACTAGGAGAGGAGGGGAAAGGAGGGTAAGTGGGGCCACCAACCACTGGGATAAGAAAGGGTGAGTGGTGAGAGGAAGATGTAGAGTGGGTTTTACTTGGGTAGTGAGCAGATCTACTCGTGCTCTGAGACGAAAAAAGCACTACGAAGTCTCTCCCCTGCACAGTACTGCGTCGAAGTACATACACAGAACTGTGACCCCCGAAAGGTAAGGGTCATCAATATTGCGTATGGCCTGTGAGGCAGTTTGAGGAATACGCTGTCCCACAGGAGTGTTCCTTGTGGTGACATGATCGGAAACGGAGGAAGTAGAGGAAGTCAACCTACTATGCTCCTCGCAAGGTACAACCTTGCGAATGGCCCCAGTGTGGAATGACCTTAGGTGTTGCTTCATGGTAGTTGTCCCAAAGCTGTATGAACCAGGCCTCCCGCGACTGAGTACCATTTTGCACTCGTTGCAGGTGACTTGGTTCGCACGCGCCTTAGGACCATTACCAGAAATGGTAAAAAACCGCCACACCCAAGACTCACACTGACTGCTGGTAGTAGGGACTTCCACTACCTCATTCTCGTCATCCTCTTCATCCTCCTGTGCATCCTCACTCCTGTTCCCCTCTTCAGGTCCTTGGGGAGGTGGTGGTGGACGGGGTGGGGGTGGTGCTGAGGCAGTTGCAGCACCAGGTGGCATGAGTGAGCCATGGATGCCATCAGGTTCGAGATGAAAATCTGCAAAGTTGGCAGCAAAATTTGCTGTTTTCTGTAGGATAGCCAGAAACACAATGAGAATGAGCTCTAGGGTGTGGCTTTTTATAGGGGTGCTTGTGCGCAGTTCGCGGACATGCGCGCTGTCCGCGGACAGATCGAACAGAAAAAAGGGTTCAAAAAGTCACAATAAGTATGTAGAAACTCAGGATTACTATGTGGGACTTGTGCTATGGTGATTTTTGATTGAAAAATATTGTAGATTGTTTGAAAATGTAGTTTTAAATTGTTCGGGGACACGAACAGTGTTCGCAATCAGAACACACGCTCAGCGTGGACGCAGTCACATGATAGGTTCGCAAACATGTCCGTGAAGGGAGCGGGTGTCCGCAGGACACCAAATGCACTGAAACTGTTTTGCGCATGTGCGTTGGTGTTCTACGGACACTGTTCGGAGCCTGAAGTGATTAAAAGTGTGTCACAAGTGAAACGAAAAGTTACGGACAGGCGTTTGTTCTTAGAACAGTTTCAACTTGCCTGCGAACAATACGGACAAGCATAGCGTCCTCAGGACACCCCCATTTTGTTTATTTACGAACATCCCAGGACACTTGATGTGTTCATAGAACCGTTTCAACCTGCCTACGAACAGTACAGACAGGTATAGTGTCCTCAGGTCACCCCCATTTTGTTTATTTACGAACATTTTAGAACACATCCTGTGTTCTTAGAACAGTTTCAACTTGCCTGCGAACAATACGGACAGGCATAGCGTCCTCAGGACACCCCCATTTTGTTTCTTTACGAACATCTCAGGACACGTGATGTGTTCTTAGAACAGTTTCAACCTGTCTGCGAACAGTACGGACAGATATAGTATTCTCAGGACACCCCCATTTTGTTTATTTACAAACATTTCAGGACACAGCCTGTGTTCTTAGAAAAGTTTCAACTTGCCTGCGAACAATACGGACAGGCATAGCATCCTCAGGACACCCCCATTTTGTTTATTTACGAACATTTCAGGACACCGTGTGTGTTCTTAGAACAGTTTCAACTTGCATGTAAACATTACGGACAGATATAGTGTCCTTAGGACGCTCCCATTTTCGTTTCTTTACGCACATTCCAGACAGCCACACAGGTCGCGGACACCTGAACTGCTTTTTAAAAAAAGACAAGAAATGAAGAAGGGCACAATATAATAATTTTACTTTATTTTATATGGATCTTAAATTCATGACAGAGAAGGTGAGGCAGAAACTGAAACAAAAACAGGAAAGTTGGGGGTTTCAATAGGATTTATATGAGGTGAAGATGGGATGGAAGTCTCATCAAAACGTTTTGGTTCATGGAGAGGGTTTGGGGTTAATTGAGTGGGATATGGTGAGGGGGGACAGGTAAATGTGGGACAATGGTATGTAGTTGTTTGTTTCAAGTGATCCTCCACAAAGTTTTTTAAATTGTTAAAATTTGACATGAGTAGGTCCATGTTTTCTTCTATGTGCTGAAGAGTCTTATCCAATACTGCTTTTTCTTTAGTATTTTCAATTTTTGTATGGTCTGTACAAAAAAAAATGTATATGTTAAATGCATATAAAATAATATTTATTAATTGGTTTATATAGTAAAGTGTCTACCATCAGGTTCACTATCTTCAGACATTTTCTCACGTGGGAAATGCTCCTCTAGCCACTTGTAATGCTCACCTGGTTCCCACGGGGGCGCTGGTCTAGTCTGGATTGCTCTGGCCTCTTCTAGCGTGATGCGCAGGACCCGGAACACCGATTGGACAGGACCTCCAAATCGTGCTTGCCTGGCCCGTAGGAATATCCTTCTGCAGATGAGAAAGGGGATTAACAGTCTGCAGAATAGTGTGCTAGCTCCCCCCTTTCCCCCTTCCCCCTTCGTTCCTCTCTAACTTCCTCCAAACCCCGGTTTAAGCTCACCTTATGGTTTGGAAGGATGAACTCTCCATCCTGCTTCTGGTGCAGGGGCGCGTGTTCTTCCAGTTACTTCACTGGTTTTCAGAATGGCGCTGGCAAAATCCACTTGACTTTCCTGAGCGATGCGCCGTAAGTATGAAAGTTCAAGGTTCAAGTGAGGCCCCCTTTATGTTGTCTTTCTAACCTGTGATCTGTCCTTTATTTCAGGTGCAGAATGAAGGCGATGCGTCGAGGGGTTAAACTGCCGAGGTGAGTAGTGATGAGGGCGATCCCTCTAAATGTCCTTATCATTCCCCAGAAATGTCAACGGGGCGGCACCGACCCGAAATGTGGAAGAAAAGCTGGTAAGTATTATGGCTGTTAATCAGGCTTTCCTTCTGTGTTCCTTCTGCTCACCTTTTGTTTCTTCCTCTCTCCCCTAGGTGCAGAGATGTGGCATCCGATGCTGACAGCCGCGATGGAGCCGGAAGATGTCTCGAGGACAGGTGAGTGAAGCGTGGCGCTGCAGCGAGCAACGCGATGCTTTTAAATGGAAGTCTTTCTTCAGGGATGCTGGCGAGAAGATTCCGGATGCAAGTAAGAAGTTTGAAATAGTCTTTGGTTTTCACCTTTCTCTTCTCTTCCTTCCTTGCAGGTCTTCCAGGTTCGAGGCGGGCGTGGCTGGAGTCCAGGAGCATGAGCAGACACGGTGAGCGTTAAGCTGCAGGAAGCAGGACAACGCGAAGCATGAGCTGCTGTCTGGGCGTGGCTTAAATAGCCTCCAAAGAAGTCCCAGGTATGTATCCTTCCCCAACTAGGTATGTATCCTTCCCTGGCCACGCCCGAGTGAAAAAATAGTCCCTATGAAAAAATAGTCCCTTTCAGGTCTCAGGGAGGCCTGAAGCGTGCAGCATGGTCTGCATCAGGTAAGTGCACAAAACACCTCCCTTTATGAGCATGGCGCCTATGGCGCCAGGACTGATGTCCAACATGAGCCTGGTGCCAAAGGCGCCAGGACTGAGCCCAAAGAGCCCCTATAAGGGGCCGCTGGGCTTTTACCCGAGGGCATGATGCCTGCTTCCGGGGGTGCTGGGCCTGGCCTGGTGCTCCGGGGGTAGGCATCATGACAGCACTCCCCCCCAACGCCCCTCCCAAGGTTGTTCCTTCTGGAAGCTTCGGTTTGTTTGGGAAATTCCGATGGAACCTTTTTACCAGCCGAGGTGCATGTACGTGATCACTGGGTTCCCAAGACCTTTCCTGAGGCCCGTACCCTTTCCAATCAATTAGATAGAAAAGTTTTGATTTTGAGATCTTAGAATCCAAAATGTTCTTCAGGCTCCCCATCTATCTGAATCGGTTCTGGTGGCTTTGTTAATCTGGTTCCTGGGTGCACTGGTTTCAAAAGTGACACATGAAAAACGGGGTGAATCCGCATGTTAGCTGGTAGATCGAGCTTGACTGCCACTGGGTTGATTATAGCTTTGATCGAGTAAGGGCCTAAATACCTTAGATTAAAAGTTTGAGGCCCCTTGAGTGATAGGTGTTTGGTAGCCAACCATACTTGATCCCCTATTTGGTATGGAGGCGCCTCTCTTCGATGCAGATCTGCATTCTTTTTGTATTTCCCTTCCGCATGTTGCAAATGTGCAGTTGCATCCTTGAAGGCTTGAGTAATCGTAGAATGCAAATGGTCCACTGCGGGCATTTCAAGGCTCAGAGGTGAGTCCAAGTCTGAAGTACGAGGGTGATGTCCATATAGGGTATAAAAGGGGCTCGGACCAGTTCCAGAGTGTATCGAGTTATTGTATGCATATTCTGCCACCCATAAAATGTCCTTCCAATTACCCTCCGATTGGTGCAACATACATCGTAGATATTGTTCAAAGGTCTGGTTCGTTCTCTCCTTCTGACCATCGGTCTGTGGGTGGTGGCTGGTTGAGAGTCTTACGTCGATTTGTGCCAGTTGACAACACTTTTTCCAAAAATGAGAAATAAACTGGCTTCCCCGATCGGAGACTAGTATGGACGGGAATCCATGCAAACGGATGATATTTTCGAGGAATTCTTTGGCAAGAACAAAGGCTGAAGGTAATCCTTTCAACAGAATAAAGTGGGCCATTTTGGAAAATAAATCCACCACGACCAGAATAGTATTGTAACCATTACAAGAGGGCAGGTCCGTGATAAAATCTAGTGACAGGGTGTGCCAAGGTGCTGGTGGAATGTCTAAGGGCTGAAGAAGACCGGCGGGTCTTGTCTTTTGACCTTTGTTTTGGGCACAAACTCCACAGGACATCACGAAAGATTTAATATCCTTTCGCCAGGAAGGCCACCAGAATTGTCGTTTAACCTTTTCCTCTGTTTTGGTAATGCCAGGATGTCCTTCCATCAGGGTATCATGATGACGGGAAATAACCAGTTCTTGCAATTCCTTTTCTGGCAAAAATAAGCGTCCTTGGAAGTAAGGTAAGCCATCCTTGACTGAAAAGTTAGACCCCCTTTTGATCCAATCCTGCAAGGCTGAAGAGTCCAGGAATTGTTTCACTTGTGCTTGAATGTCTTCAAGTGTTTGTAAACTGGTTATCCCCAAAATTCTTTGTTCGGGAATTATCGGCACAGGTTCTGAGTTTGTGTCTATTTCATCCATTCCAATTCGGGATAGAGCGTCCGCCTTACCATTCTTACAGCCGGGGCGGTAGGTGATTACAAAATCAAACTCAGCAAAGAACAAAGCCCATCGGAGCTGTCGAGACGATTGAGCCTTGGCAGTTTTTAAATATTGTAAATTTCGGTGATCAGTGATCACGGTGATGGTATGCCGGGCGTCGAGGAGATAATGCCGCCAAGCCTTAAAGGCAGACTTAATGGCTAATAGTTCCTTATCGGTGATCGCATAATTTATCTCCGGCGGTGAGAACTTTCTGGACCAAAATGCTACGGGGTGCAGTTGGTTGGTTTCAGGGTCTCTCTGAGACAGGACAGCTCCCATGGCTAAGCTGGATGTGTCGGTTTCGACTATATATGGGAGATCGGGACGCGAGTGCTTCAAAATAGGTGCGGACGTGAACTTAGCTTTCAACTCCTGAAAGGCCTGTTCGGCTTCCTCGGTCCATTCAAAACGTTTATTTTTTCGCAAGAGTGCAGTGGTGGGTTGCACCACACGTGAATACTCCGGGATAAACCTGCGATAAAAGTTGGCAAAACCAAGCATGCTTTGGACACCTTTCACCGAACTAGGTGATGGCCATTTAAGGATGGCATCCATTTTCCGTGAATCCATTCGGACCCCTTTAGGTGTCAGGATGAATCCGGGAAACTCAACCTCGGTGGTATGGAAAACACATTTTTCCAGCTTGGCAAACAGTTTGTGCTGGCGCAGTTTCTCTAGGACGGCCCTGACATGCTTTCTGTGATCAGATTCCGAAGAGGAGTACACAAGAATGTCATCGATATACAGGACAACACAGACATCGATGAGTTCCCGAAGGACATCGTTCATGAAGAATTGGAAGGCTGCAGGCGCGTTGCACAACCCGAAAGGCATCACGTGGTATTCGAATAGTCCATATTTTGTACGGAAGGCCGTTTTTCATTCGTCGCCTTCTTTTACTCGTACCAGATGATAAGCCCCCTGGAGATCTAACTTGGTGTATACGCAAGCGTCCTTCACCTGGTCAAGGAGTTCAGGGATCAGAGGCAGAGGGTAACGATTTTTAACAGTTATCTGGTTAATGCGCGGTAATCGATACAAGTTCTAAGGTCGCCTTCTTTTTTAGGCACGAAGAACAAAGCTGAGGATGCCGGGGACTTTGACGGGCGAATTAAACCATTGGCGAGGTATTGATCTAAATATTGTCTCAAATGCACATTCTCTGGTTCAGTAAGAGCGTAAATCCTGCTACAAGGGGGTTGTGCACCGGGCACCAGATCGATTTGGCAATTGTACGATCTGTGGGGAGGTAACGTGTTGGCCTGTTCCTTTTGGAAGACGTCCTGAAAGTCTTGGTACTCTGGAGGTAGTTGCACGGGGACAGAGGTTACTGATGCTAGATTAATCTTTGGATTTTCTGGGTAGCAGGTTTGTGCACAATCCGGGAAGGTTATTCTCTTCGCTCGCCAATCAATTCGAGGATTATGTGTTTCTAACCAAGGGATTCCGAGAATAAGCTGAAACTGTGGAGCCTTGATTACATCAAACACAACTGCCTCCCGATGGCCATCCGGACCTACAAGTGTCACCTCAGCTGTGGAATGTGTTACCGGTCCAGAGGCAATTTCGGTTCCATCTACTGTGGTGACGACATCTTTGTTGGTTTTAGGACGCAGAGGTAGGTTTATCCTAGAGACCAATTCTCGATCCACATAGTTTCCTATAGCCCCGCTATCGATGTATGCCTTTATAGCATGCAACCGTTTAGGCTGTTCCGGATCTACGAGGACCATTGGCACAATGAAATGCGAGGTCTGAGATTTAGTTTTCAAGCTCGGCAAGCGGACCCCTACGCTTGCCGGGCGTGGTCGTTTCCCGATACAGAGTTTTCATGGATTTTATCAGCGGCTCCTACCACCTTCTTGGGCGGCTTAACCGGGCAATCTCATAGAAAGTGTCCAGAGGACCCACAATAAAGGCATAATTGCATCTGTTGTCTTCTTTCCCGTTCTTTTTGAGTTAGGGGTCCTTTAACACCTCCGATTTGCATAGGCTCTGAGGCATCAGCCCCCTTGGGGTTAGCGTGGGTCTTGGCCAACACCCGGGTTTCAAACTTGGACCGATCTGCTTTTCTGTTTTGCAGCCTGTGATCCAATTGGACCACTAAGTCTATGGGCCTCATTACGACCCAGGCGGTAAGGGGTTTACGGCGCCGTAAACAGCGCCGACCCTTACCGCCTGAGTACGAGGTCCCTTAGCGCCATGGCGACTTTAACACCTGCTTTTAGCAGGTGTTAAAATCCATGGCGCTAAGGGACCATGGAGTTAATTACGCCACCGTAATTTACGGTGGCGTAATTAACGCCTTCCCCACTCCCATTATGCCCTATGGGGCAAAAATGGGAATGGGGAAGGGTAAATGGGGATTGGGGACTTACCGCCCCACCAAGGTCGGAATGGGGCGGTAAGTCCGCCAACCACCATGGCGTAAACGTAGTTTACACCATGGTGGTAAAGTCACGGCCCAGGCGGTAACTTACCGCCTGGGTCGTGATGAGGCCCAATATATTCAGTGCATTCTTGGGGCGGATTTACAACTTGTGCCAGGACATCTTTAAGTTCTACGCGTAGACCTCGATAGAATAACGTGATTCTTTTATCCTCTGGCCAACCAGTTTCCACAATTAGTCTATTGAAGGTTGCAATGTAGGATAGAAGGTCTTGATTGCCCTGTCGCAGAGATAGAAGTTTGTCATCCAGAGCCTGTCCCTGGGAGTGTTGAGCAAATAACCTTTCCATGCTTGTTTGAAATCCTTGAAAATCACGAAGAATCGGGTCATCTTGAGTTACCAGTGGGACTGACCAATCGGCAGCACAGCCGCTGAGATATGACAACACAAAGGCTACCTTGGTCTGATCATTAGGGAAGGCCCCAGGTCTGCATAGGAAGTGCAAACGACACTGATTCATGAATACAGCGAATCGTTTGGGGTCCCCAGCAAAGCGTTCAGGTGGGGCCAGCGGCATGTTTCCAGGTAGATTAATCTGCACCGGGTTACTGGAAACCACAGGAGCGGGGTTCCCCCCGGAACCGGGTAAAGGAGTTTGTCCAGCTTGACCTTGCAAAAGCTGTCTAGCCAGGTCATCAGCTCTATCCTTTATTACAATCACTTCCCTCCTGAGGGCACTAGTCTCTTGATGAGCGGCGTGTACTTCGGCCCGTAATTCCCCCAGTAATTGGGCCAACTGGTCAGTTTCAGAAGTTTCCATAGCGCCTGGGTGGGAATTTGTAGGAAGGCTTCGCGTTCTGTAACGCTCACCTGGTTCCCACGGGGGCGCTGGTCTAGTCTGGATTGCTATGGCCTCTTTTAGCGTGATGCGCAGGACCCGGAACACCGATTGGACAGGACCTCCAAATCGTGCTTGCCTGGCCCGTAGGAATATCCTTCTGCAGATGAGAAAGGGGATTAACAGTCTGCAGAATAGTGTGCTAGCTCCCTCCTTTCCCCCTTCCCCCTTCGTTCCTCTCTAACTTCCTCCAAACCCCGGTTTAAGCTCACCTTATGGTTTGGAAGGATGAACTCTCCATCCTGCTTCTGGTGCAGGGGCGCGTGTTCGTCCAGTTACTTCACTGGTTTTCAGAATGGCACTGGCAAAATCCACTTGACTTTCCTGAGCGATGTGCCGTAAGTATGTAAATTCAAAGTTCAAGTGAGGCCCCCTTTATGTTGTCTTTCTAACCTGTGATCTGTCCTTTATTTCAGGTGCAGAATGAAGGCGATGCGTCGAGGGGTTAAACTGCCGAGGTGAGTAGTGATGAGGGCGATCCCTCTAAATGTCCTTATCATTCCCCAGAAATGTCTCTTGTCCTTTCCCCATAGGGGCCGGGGTACGGTACCTGCCAATGTGGAAGAAAAGCCGGTAAGTATTATGGCTGTTAATCAGGCTTTCCTTCTGTGTTCCTTCTGCTCACCTTTTGTTTCTTCCTCTCTCCCCTAGGTGCAGAGATGTGGCATCCGATGCTGACAGCCGCCATGGAGCCGGGAGATGTCTCAAGGACAGGTGAGTGAAGCGTGGCGCTGCAGCGAGCAACGCAATGCTTTTAAATGGAAGTCTTTCTTCAGGGATGCTGGCGAGAAGATTCCGGATGCAGGTAAGAAGTTTGAAATAGTCCTTGGTTTTCACCTTTCTCTTCTCTTCCTTCCTTGCAGGTCTTCCAGGCTCGAGGCGGGCGTGGCTGGAGTCCAGGAGCAGGAGCAGACACGGTGAGCGTTAAGCTGCAGGAAGCAGAACAACGCGAAGCATGAGCTGCTGTCTGGGCGTGGCTTAAATAGCCTCCAAAGAAGTCCCAGGTATGTATCCTTCCCCAACTAGGTATGTATCCTTCCCTGGCCACGCCCGAGTGAAAAAATAGTCCCTATGAAAAAATAGTCCCTTTCAGGTCTCAGGGAGGCCTGAAGCGTGCAGCATGGTCTGCATCAGGTAAGTGCACAAAACACCTCCCTTTATGAGCCTGGCGCCTATGGCGCCAGGACTGATGTCCAAAATGAGCCTGGCGCCAAAGGCGCCAGGACTGAGTCCAAAGAGCCCCTATAAGGGGCCGCTGGGCTTTTACCCGAGGGCATGATGCCTGCTTCCGGGGGTGCTGGGCCTGGCCTGGTGCTCCGGGGGTAGGCATCATGACACCACTCCAGAGTACTAGACATTTCTGTGAGAAAAAAAACATAATATCACTTTTTTTGTATCTAATACTGAAAGTTTACAAATATATGAGTAAAATGCAATACACTTACTAGTTTCTGGTAAGGTGTGTTCTGACTGGTCTGTAGATCTGCTGTTGCTCTTAGTTGTGGAGTTTCTGTGAGGTAATCATGTTCGAAGACTATCTTTCTTCATTTTAGAACATATTGTATTTAAATGAATGGTTAGTGTGTTATATATATGGGTTACAATTCTTATTTATTACTACATATCATGTGTATGTGTGCTGGTTTGTGAATTTGTAAAATGTGCATATGTTATGATATAACAATTAAACATACCCCCCAGACTTTTTGGGTAGTGGTGCTGTTGTCCGCATATGTCCGCATTAAAAGAGTTTGCGGACATCAAATTCAGTAGAGGGGGTTCAGTTTGTTCTATGTTACTTGAACATTAAGTCAGAGTTATTATTGTTAAATTGCGCTACTAAAAACCTATGAAATTCAGTAAAAAAATATTGTTAAATATATTTTATATTTTTATATTATACCTTCATCATGTATGCTGTACACAATGCCTAGGTTTCTGCATGAGTAGCTTAGTATACTGGATAGAACTTCATAATAGAATGCTATTTATATCAATGGTAAAAGAAAGGGTGAGGTGGAGATGCGCTAGACACTACAGCAATAAGGCACATGAATAATACAGTTGATGATTTAATTGTAGCAGGAGCAGCCGACACGTGTTTCGACACACAGGTCATTCTCAAGGCGTATGCAAAACAAATATGTTGATAAGTCGTGGAAGGGTAATCCCACAAAAAGCAAAGCGATGTGAGAATCACTCTGGCATCGCATGCAGATAATAGTCCCTGCCGTAATGGCTGTGGCAAATATATTACTCGTACAATCGAGCGGTCAAATAGCAAGGATATCCCCGAAAGCAGTCGTCCGAGTGGGGATTACCCTCCACGACTTATCAACATATTTGTTTTGCATACGCCTTGAGAACGACCTGTGTGTCGAAACACGTGTCGGCTGCTCCTGCTACAATTAAATCATCAACTGTAATATTCGTGTGCCTTATTGCTGTAGTGTCTAGCGCAGCTCCACCTCACCCTTTCTTTTACCAGTTTTCAGTACCAGCCAGGGTGGACTGGCTGGCGTGGGTGGTAATGCTGCTGACACCTAAAATTTCTGATAGAATCCTTAACATAATCAGTGATTACTAGCGCACAGACTTTCACTTGCGAACCCACAGCTTTTTCTAAGTATTTATATCAATGCATTGCTTAATGCACTAATTAGCTCATGATATTTATTCCAATGATCCTTGGCACTTTTTTCTCAACATTATAATAAGAATCCCTTATACAGACATTTCATGAAAAGTAAATATTCATATGTGATGTCATCAGTGATGTCATCAATGACATTTGTGATGTAATCTTTGATGTTGTGGGTGTTAGTCTTAGCAGTGCACGGTGGTGGCGTGAGTTATGGTTGCTTAGCTTACCATAACTGGGGAATTTTAGGGGTTTTTCGGTTTTACTTGGAACCATAACGTCCCTTTAACAAAGTTTTTTCACTGAATTTCATAGGTTTTTTAGCGGCGCAACTTAACCATAATGTCCCTTTAACAACTTTTTTTACTGAATATATATATATATATATATATATATATATATATATATATATATATATATATATATATATATATATATATATATAAAAAGTCTGGATGTTTGATGTCGCACTTTAGTAAGCCAGGACCCATGGAAGAGAAGGGCTGAAAGTGTGCGCATCAGAAAAGCAGCTCAGAGTCGAGGAAGGATCAAGAAGGCTATATGGCCCAGTGTCGAGGGTTGGGGCAGCCAAGAACTGGTTATCTATTCAAGGAGATACAAAGAACGTGAGAAACAAGATGAGCTCCTGTTAAGGTGCGACGGAAACACTATGAGTGGCAAATTTTATTCATTTAGTATCATTAAATGCGAAGAAACAAGCTCAAAAGTGGTCTCCTGTCATGTGGGATGGATAGAAATAGAAAAATGGGCATGATGCATTGAGCTTAAAGATAAGAACGTACTCGCACTCCCTTCTATTCTCAGGAGCAGTGATACTTTGCAAGGCCAAGTTCAAAGACAATTCGAATGGCAGACTACATGAGCGATGATGGATGGTGGGCTCATTGGGTGGGGAGGCATGGTCAAGTCCACCCACTAACACCTGGGGCACCAGCTTGCGTGCTGCTAGCGAGTCAAATCTTCCAGAAGGCTATAGGCGTGCCAACCAATTATAGAAGGCCCTGTATTGAAGAGCCCTATAGTTTGAGCGCCAATGTTGTGTTGTGTTTCTAATAAATATTGAGGATGACTTGCACAAGGGGTGGGCATAAGTTGTCCACCTGTCTATAGACTCCAATCACAATCCAATCCCCTACAGAAAGTATACCTAGATGTTCCCCATAGACCCATCACAATCCCAAATAAGTTTTCTTAGTTTGCCACGTAGTATGACATCGTGAATGATGGGTTTTTGCTATATAAGGATGTTTTTTCATGTGATGCTTCGAGATTATGCTGTGAGACGTCTGTTGATGTTCATTGTACTCCCTGTTTTAGACAAATGACAATAAAATAGCTTTTGTTTGCCATCTTCCTGAGTCGGTTTGGTTATTGGTGTGAGAGCTATTCTGCACCCCCATACATGTAATGATGCGCTTCCTCATTTAAAAAGGACGTAACGGTTCATTTTCTTTTCTTTTTTTTTGTTTAATGCTCTTTATTAAGATTATACGAGGTTAAGAGCAATACATATTGTGGATAATGCAGACAGTAATGAACAGTCTTAATGAACAAAATATGAATGAAGGCACCAAGGCAAAACAATCAATACACAGATAACAAGATGAGTAAAGTCATGATGCAAATTGGTGAGGAAATTCATATGTATACAAAATCTGCAAACCAAAGCGAGTTCATGAATAGAAGACAAACGAGGGGAACGGACAGGGGGGAAGAACAAGAGAGCAAGGGAAAGCAGGGAGGGTAATGGATGCACAACAAAATAATACATGGAATCATTAATTCATGACAATGATGAAATCAGAAGGTCCGATATGCAAGAACAGTGAAGTACCAAGCACTGTAGCAGAGAAAAATATAGCATGCTTAGGAACCATGAGGTGACATATTAAAGAAATCTAGATAATGAATTAGATGAGCCCATTTGGTATTGTACCTGGGTATAGCATCAGGGCATGGCGCTGTAGATAGTTCAATTCTTTGCACATGGCAGATGTTGTTCCACCAACCTTTAGTGGATATATTATGTGAGTCTTTCCAGTTGGCAGTGATAAGCTTAAGAGCAAGAGCAATGAACAGATTGTATAGCTTGGCAGAAGCATGTAAATTAATAACATTGACAGCCAGGCTAGTAGGTTAGTGAAACATTAACAGTAAAGACATTTGACATTTCCATACCTTCTGCCAAAACTTAAATACATATGGACAGTCGAAAAACATATGTTTGTAGGAGGCAGGGGCACCAGCACACATCCAACATTTACCATCTGCAGAATCCAAGGATTTGGATCATTTCAAAGGGTTAATGAATGCTCTGTGAATGGAGAAGTACAGATGTTGTCTTCCCTGCTCCTTTTCTCACTGCTTCCCTCATTGTGTTCTTCCCCCTAGGATTGTAAAGCTCCCCATTGCTTCACGAAGCTAGTTCTGCACTCAATAAATACCCTAATAACAATAATACAAATGACAACATCATTGATGGTGTCAAGTCAGCCGAAGTGCTTGAAGTCTTCATTCATGCATGTGGAAGAACTGGCTTTTCTAATGTATTGGCAAATGTCCTAGAAATGAGTTAATGGAAGCATGTTAAACATGATAAAGCTTCTTGAAAGAAAGGCAGTCTTTGAGAGGTACATCTACTTGAAAAATAGAATGTATTTTGCAGGGAATTAACTTGTTCTATAATAAATGAAAGGCATTTAAGTAATTATAATTTGTCATTTTTAGTGCATAGTCCTGGCCACTTGCTTTTCATGCCCTTAATTACAGATTTACTAAGTGGACAACTATTTAACAGGCTATCATTCTGTCGGGTAACATAATGTGAGACATCTTGATTTAACATCTATTAGTACTAATTAATATATTATTCCAATTTGTAGTATGCATTTTATTCCCTTAATGTTTCCATGTCTGTGCAGTTATTAATATCAAATAACTCTCAAGTGGTAATGTTGCTTTAAAAAGAAAAAAATCCCATCCCGGCTTGCTAGCGCTATGCTTGCTTTGTCATTTTACTTTTGCCTCTGAATTTCCCAGCGAAGTATTACTTTCTATTGCTTTGAACTGATGTGCAGTAATGTTCAACATCGGTGATGTTTAGTAACTTTTTATTTGTCGATATTGATAAATGTACACAATGAACGAACATTAGCTGCCTGTATATCGTTCTTACCTTGAAACCAAGCTAAGAAGGGACATTATCCATTAATGCTCTTTGATTTCAGCAAAACAAGCTGAAATACTCATTGGCGCAATGCACCCGTTTATCTTGCACACAGAGGTATTTTGAAAGTGCACGATAGGAGTCCACCACACAGGAAAGAGAAAGAGAAAGAGAGTGAGAGAGAGAGAAAGAGTGAGAGAGAGAAAGAGAGAGAGATAGAGACAGAGAGCGAGAGAAAGAGAGAACTACATTGGCATAGGTTACGCGGAGTGCAGCTAGTTGTAACGGGAGATCTTTGGTGATTGCAGCATAACTTGCGGATTATAATTTAAACATCAAACTGTGAGGTCATTACAATTCGTCCAGGCATATTCTAATAAAAAATTAAATGATTGCTACTCTTGATTTTAATCTCTGCTGCCACCCACCATCCCCACCACACTTATGAGTAGAAGTACATCAAATTATAAAACCCTGATCTAGGCTACGCTGACACAACCACAACAATAGAAGATCACAGATACAGGCACAAGTATCAGACACAAGTGTGAGCATATCCAATTATTGCCTTGCAAGTGCTCACTGGCCACTTGTAAAATAATATTTCTGTACACTCTGTAAACAGCTGGTGTAGTCAATCTATGTAATCATAACGCTCTTCATATTCACACATGCCCTTGTTTCCACTGTTCCCATACACTGCACATACTTGGTGACATCAGTCAACTTCTCTAAAGACCCAGGCACCATAAGCAAAAGGAAGCAATGAAAAGGGCTAGCCCATGTGGACCTGAAAACTAAAACAGGCCGTAAATATAAAAACAAGCAGGATGCCGTCACCATCATGAGAGGGGACCATCTGCCCAGCATAATGTCCTTGCCGCCACTGACAGCCGGCTTGCCATTGTCAGCAGCGCTAGGGAAAATGTATGAACTTCTACCTGTGTACCCTGAACCCCACCCAGCCTCCTATAGTTGTTAAAATTGACTACAGAAAGGGAGAAGTGGGTGGGGCAGGCTGTCTGAGCCAGTCTTAAACGAAATAGCAATCCATGTGGTCAGCATCCTCTGGAGCCCTCTCCCTTGCCCGCTATTCAATGCTTTATGAGATGCTTCACAAAAGCCCATATCAGCAAATATTGGTGAGATAGATTAGAACGACCTTAAACCCACAATAGCAAATCGAATGTGCATACATGGTCAAATTAGAAGTAAAATCAACTGCAACTCACACATGTAGATTACAGGTCTAGCTCTAAAACGTAATACAAATCCATACAGTAGCCAAAAGCGTATCTTGACTTACAAATAACACTGCACATCCAAACACTGGTCATTGTCATTTTCAATTCATAAATTATTAGGCAATATCAGTCTTTCATTGTGGTCAGAAACTGACATTAATAAGCTTCACTTTTGAGAACCTGTGCTCCCCATTTGCAGAGCCGATTGCATAATATCCAGAAACTTGGGGAATACGTTTCAGCTCTGCATCCTAAATAAACTGGAGAACTTTCAGGTTTTAACGATCCTCTCTGGCGAACGTGTTGCATATTGAGGTGATGTGCCCAAGGTGGCAGGCCGACACTGTAGGTAATGGCCCTCCACCCAAGTTAAGGGCCCAAGCACATAGAGGGTCCCTTAACGAGGGTGACGGGCCATTACCTACAGGTCGGGCCACAACTGAGGGGCATATCGCCATTAGCACCTGTGCAGTTCACTAGACGGGTTGTAATATTTTTTTCTGTTAAAAAAAAATGTTTTGTCTCTGTGAACAGATAGAAAATACTATACAAACATGGCTGCCATTGAATAGGAAGGCAGGGCTCCATATGAGGCCCCTCTTCCAGTTTTATAACAGCCAAACGGACAGGAGCTGCAGGAGCTCTTGCTTGTTGCCTCTCTTCTTTAATATCTTTTCTAAACTCCTATGTGACATGCTACGATCCATGGGTGTCAGTTTTACAAATTACGCTGATGACACTCAGCTGGTGTTTACGCTGTCGGGAGACTATGAACAAGATGACTGTAGAGTTAGAGATGTTTTCTCAGTGATACAAACCTGGATGGCATCAAACTCACAGGCTCTTAATGAAGCCAAAACGGAGTTAATGATTATTGGTACTTCCGAGAGACTTTAACTCCTCTAGGATAAATACCATAGTTTCAAAATTAACAACAGCATCATTAAAGTTTCTGACCATGTAAAAACCCTGGGGGTTTACATGCACTCTCATCTTTAGTACAAAAGACATATATCCTATCTTAAATCAACCTGTGCCTTCTTCTCTAACCTTCTTTGGCAAATTTGCCCGTATTTATCCAAATCCAACTTGGCTATAATAGCCGGTGCGATTGTTAATTCCAAACTTTATTACTGCAACAGCCTGATGATGGGTACATCTAAGTCTAACATAAGCAAGCTACAGACTATCCAGAATTGAGCTGTTAGAGCAGTAAATGGTTTAAACAAATACTCTAAGGTATCAGCATAGAGGAGGAGTCTGCATTCGCTCCTAGTCGGACAACAAATTAAATTTAAATGTGCTGTGACTGTCTTCAAATGTCTGCCCGGTATGGCTCCCAAATACCTCTCGGATAAAATACAGAAAGCCCCCATTAGGAGATGATTGCGCTCCAATAGTAACATTAATTTGTTACAACCTCGCCAAATCCTCAAAAGAGCTGGCAGTACTAACTTCAGCTTTTGGCCTCCAAGACCTGGAACTCAGTGCCTCTGCCGATAAAAAACTGTGGATCCATCAGTATTTAAAAAAAAAACAACAACTCAAGACGTGGTTGTTCGATGGTGGTACTGAGCAACCCATGCCTTAAGCTTCTGGTCTTCGCTTGCTGACTGCTTTACGTTCCCTGTGCGTTTGTCCATGTGACTGCACTGAGGCCTTCGGGTGATTTTGCGCTATACAAAAACCAAGATAGATAGATAGATAGATAGATAGATAAATAGATAGATAGATAGGAGCTGCCACTGCGATTCCTGCCGCCTCAGCAATCAGCTAAGTGGGATTGGGGGAGGGTGAAAAAAAGCAGGGTTGTTGGGGGGAAGATGGCGAGCGGGGTAAACGGCCATCAGGTGGCTTGGGAACGTGGGCTAACACTAGAATGTCAGCCTGCGTTCCATGCCTCCTGATTGGGTGGCTCCCCCGCCAAGGGTGCTAATGTCTAATTCAACATGCAAGTCATAACCAGTAATGTTTTACATTCCTAGGGAAGGTACGCACAATACTCCAAAATTGTCATTTTAGTTACAGGCAGGTTAGCAAAGTAACACTAACACTTGCTGTGTCCATGGAACGTCCTCTGTACTGATGAATTTTGAGCCCCACTTCCTCACCTGTGCTTTCATAAGAACACTAATGTTCCTACTGGCAGGCCTGCAGCCTCAGACGCCAGCTAATTCTTTGGTGTCAACAGTGACAGGTTTTCAATCCATTCATTCTGTAGTCTACAAATAAATTAACATACACTCGTATTAACCACAGTCCCAATTGAGACCAGATATTTTAAATCAATTATACAGTCAGACAGACACTGTGTCTCATGTTTTACTCCAATGGTGGCTTTACCCAACTGAGCAAAATCCATCAGGGAGTCATAAATGGCAGTCAGTTGGAACTTCACTGGCTTCATGGTGTCTATGCAACTCTGGGTTTACAGAGAAGCTTTTAACATTGATGGCGAAAAGAGTCACTTTTGGTTAAAATCTAAATACAGACACTGCATTTTAAAAAGGAAAGATAATGCTACATTGGACAGAGTCCGATTGAGAGAATGAGAGAGACAGGGCTGACAAAGGCCACTCGGATTAAGAGCAGTGATCATGACCTGTACTGCATCTTTCATGGTTGTGCTGTTTTAATAGCCTTCAATACAGTAGTCTTCTAGCTTTGTTTCATATTCAATAAGAACAGTCTTGTTCGACCTTTCCCAGCAAAGCTGGCACATTTTTCCTTGACTAAGACAACCAAGAAACGTTTGATAAAAGATAAATCAGACATCATTCAGGTTAAATTTTATGGTCTTGGAAGATCTTGAAAGCGAATAGGATATGTTGGATTTACTATGAGCATGCTCTGAGGAACTTTACATATCTCTCAATGCAGTTACCTTTATTTCTGGGGAACATGCATTTTCTGGGATACAGCAGAAAAGAAGGATTTGCCACTATCGAAAAAAGAAAAAAAAAACAATGCCCCACTTCAATCTGGGATGCCCCTGAAAGTGAAATGACCCGAGGAGTTGACCATCACAGTGTCCGATTGTTAGTGGCAGAATGTTTTGAAAAGCTCTTGGTAAGAGCAAAATTACCTTTAGATCTCTGAAAATTTTAATGATTCATCCAGGTAAGTTTGAGCTCATTGAGGGTTACAAATAAGGTCCCTGCAAGGGAGTTTAGGATCCTATTATCTCCCACAGGGCCCCGTATCATGTGCCACTAACCTACTGGCGTCTGGCAGGGAGCTGCAGCGAAGTGGGGAATGTTTTTTTTTACTTTCCTTTTTGCATCGCTTTTGTTCCGGAAATACAAAAAAGGTTACATTATTCTTGGGTGCTATGAGGGGGCATGGGAAGAAGTTGGGGGAAAGAAGGTGAAATAGGGGTGCTTTTAAGAAGTGCAGGGGGCCAGTTTAAAAATTTTTAGTGAATTTCTGCGGGGCAGTTTTGGGGACGTTCATCTAGCCTTAAAATGGACACAACTTCGGAAGGATGTTTCAGATTGTATTAATATGGTGTTAACAATTGAATTTAACTTGAACTTCATGGCCATCATTCAAGGATGAAACCTAATGTTTAACGATTGGATTACCAACGAGAGAAAACAGCATTCAATAGCAGTTGCATGTGGCAAAAGGAAATTAAAGAAAACATTTGTCCACCCTAAAATAATACGAGTGCAAGATCTGGAAACTTTGGAAGATCTGGAGAAAAAACATTTCTAAGTGGAGATAAACTAAAAAAATTGAAAAACGTCAGTTCTAAATTCAATGAGTGGTATCCTACATAACGTACATTGAGGTACTTTAGTACGAAAATTCCATATCATGCTTTGGATGTTACTTTCAAAATGCTCTGAAATGAAACTTCTTAATTCTGCCGTCTATATAGGTACCCCCTAAGATGTTTACATGCATTCTCCTTATAGGCATTCAAGTAATGGATAGTTTTGTTTTATCATTATTTTATGAGATCTTGCCCTCTTACTTGTTACTATTATGACTGTCTCTTGAGTCTGGTGTTAATGGTACTATAAAATAAAACACAGAGGATAGTATTTCTGTCTGTTTTTTCTGACCACCTGAAAGTAAAAAAATCTTTATGCAATATTTCTAATACTGTGCACGTAAAAAGGTTATTCATGCGGTTTTATGGACAAAGCAGCATGTAGTATTTTCTGTCTAATTAGTAGTTGGAAAACCACCTGAAAACTGGCAAAATACATCAAAGTGTTTATTCTAGCTCCACAATTGCTCAGATAAACCGAAGGTGCGAAGGGTGGACAATTTAGAATAAATCATAAACACTGACATTGTTTGGGGAAACCCTCCAATTATATAACAGAAGGGGAAAGTCCATGTGTAAATCACAATTGGTCCCTCCCTTCAAGAGGCATTCCAGTCCAAAATGATAGGTCACATCTCTTGGGCGCAAATTGCAAGCAGCCCCCGATGTGATTTGGCCTAATTGGGTGTCCTTGGTGAGCTGAACTTGGCATACCCTTCCAACTGTGGATGACTTTAAGCAAAATAGGGGGTTATGGTTGGCATGCTTGCAATGAATCATAACCGCTATCATTGTCCTGCATCCTTTAAGACCATCATTATCAGCCTGTCATGCTACTACAGAAGTGGTAAGAACATAAGCAAATCAGGTGTGGCCCAGTCCCAAAAGAGGCAGTCCAGCTAGAATGGCTAGGCTACATCTGTTCTTCTTCAGACCACAATCAACACCAGACATGTTTATGTCTCAATAGGCAACGTCAGTGCATACCCATTCAACTAATGGTAACTTTTGCCAAAACTGAAGAGTGTTGGAACGTTTTGAATAAATAATGACCACAGGAATGTCTCTATGCAATCCTCCACACCAGACAAAAGTATTTGAAGACTAGTCTAACATTAGAAATAGATGTACGAATACTAATGCATCTTTCCAAACTGTAGCAACAATACAAGACACCAACAATGGCAATACATCATTTGGAGCACCATTTTAGCCCACATAATGTACATACAGCCTAATGGCCTATACCTGAAAGTGACACAATTCAAATGCACAAAGCACCATGCAACCTCTGAGGCTGAGGACTGCTAGGTCAGAGACAACAAGGCACTGCTGCATATAGCCACATGGAAAATTGCATACAAGTCCAGAACCGCAGCATGAAACAAACTGTATGTGGCTGGTCTTATTGGCAGTCATGCAGAGGAGCCTGTAAGAAATCTTCCTCTGCCACTTTTCTGTTAACACAGCTATATTGAATTGTGGGTTCCTTGCCTAAAGATTAGAAGACTTAGTAATGCACTAGGCACACACCAGATTTTAATACTGTATACTGTCAACTGAACAGACCATCACACAGGCTCACAATAAATACTTGTATATAACATTGTTACATCCGTTCACAAGATGATAATTCTTCTATTTGCATTGGTTATAGGTAAAGAAACAAAACATGTCCGACATGTTAAATGAGACGTATTCCAAAATCAACCAGCAAAAAAAAATATATATACTGTGCATGAGGAGAAAAAAGAGAAAACAGAATATGCAATTTAACACTGACAGTTTTCTTTAGGTTAGATTGGGAATTAAATTAAGACACACCCTGGTAAGCACTTTAGTTGGTTTATGAAAGCAACTGCACTTTAGAAACAGCCTCCACTATAATCTACCCTTTGCCCCTTAACTAAGGTTGGGTTAGTCTGAGGTTAGAGATAATGGACTCTCTTGCATAGCAGAATTATTCCAACAACCAATTATTATTTAGGCAAATTCCTTGATCCCTGGGTAGCATGAAGATAGAGGCAGCTATGCTTCTGAGTCAGTTTGCACTGGTCAAATCAATCCTTGCAAGAAATTCCAGTTTCTTTGGACCCTACTAATACTCAATTGAGAGACCTCATTCAAAACCCAAGCACAAATTGGCAAGATGCCTTTATGCTTGAACAGCACCGTCACAAACAACAGTCCAGCTTTCTCACTGTGATAATCCTTTTCGCAACATTTTGAAAAACACAGTCCCCGGCCATGCTAACAATCAGAGCTTGAGATAACTCAGCCCCATTTTAAAGCATCAGCAAAAGCTGTGTCGAAAATCACAGGCTCCCATACAGAAGGTCCATGCAAACGCCCTGCCTTCCAGCTCACAGTCCATTGTAATCATAAATCTAAAGGCGGGAATCCCCTTCTTCATAGGCCTCCGGGGTTAGAACTAACATATATAATCATGGAGTGATGCCATATGGAACAAAGACAAATCTACAATTCGTTTCTTACCTAGTAGAAAACAGCTATATTGGGGCACTTGGACTGCTGCTAGTGTGTAACAGATAAAACAAACATCATTTCAATTATTTAATTTTATTAAACCTATTTATATCTATAAAGCGTGTATATATATATATATATATATATCGAAAAAGAAGAGGAAAATGAACCGCACTCTCCGCAGTAAAAATGAACAAGAAATGCCCAATTTCCAAACGGAAAAAGCACAGCGCACAACACTGAAGAGGTCATAAAAAAAGTGTTTAATGTTGCACAAATAGATTTGTTTAAAATAAACAAAAAATTACAAAATATGGCTGGAACAGTAGCAAAAACAGAGGCAGGACGCCTGTCAAAACGGCCCGCACACAACGCGTTTCACACTCAACTGAGTGCTTGGTCACGTGGATATATATATATATATAGCAACATCATTTGTCATAAAAAGTTATTAAACATACATTGCTTGAAAATAAATCCCAAATTATTTAACCTTGCAGCATAGAGGGCTATCTTATTGTGCAAAAACATTTCATTGTGCAAAATAGTGCA
Organism: Ambystoma mexicanum; assembly: GCF_040938575.1. NCBI lineage: Eukaryota > Metazoa > Chordata > Amphibia > Caudata > Ambystomatidae > Ambystoma > Ambystoma mexicanum. Next base: position 1,353,721,129 of record NC_090929.1, read on the forward strand.
AAAAGCAAAAAGAATAATTAAAATAGCTTTGAAAACTTTTTTATAAGCACCAATAGCAGTCCTCTTACTAAAAGTGGTAGCTACCCATTCTGGCTACCCAATTCAGAATAGTCAACTTCAGGTGCCCCACGGAATAAAAAACAACGATTCCTCTTTGACTTTATAGGACTTCCCTTATCTCATAGTTTCAACGATGTAAAGTCTAGCAATCCCCTACTGGGCGCTGATATCCGTCTTTTTCAGGACTGTAAACATAAGACGCTTTTTCTTTCAAAGTTGTGACTTGTAAAGTACTGAAACACAAGTTAAAAAACATACTATTAAAATTAAGCACACTAAACCAGCAGTCCAAAACATTACCCCAATAAGCCTGAATCTTTCCACTGCCAAAATGTGAGGAGCTTTTTACGTAAGTTTCCAATTTCAACAAATTTACCAGCATCAGGTTGAACTCAGATCCGAGATTCTGTTTTTGTTTGGCCATGCCGTTAGTTTTTGCTTAAAAAAACTGGCAAATATCTTACCAATTGTATCGAGGAGGTCAATCGGGCGATAGTTGGCCGGATCAGCCCAACTGCCCTTCTTAAAAACTGGGACAATTATAGCCGCAGTCCATGATGGTGGTATTGACCCTTGGTCAGCAATTCTAGAAAATAACTTGACAATAAATTTGGACCACTCTTGTTTGTGTGCTTTCAGCATCACATTCGTTATGCCATCTGGCCCGGCTGCTCTCGAGTTTTTTAACTTTGCGATGGCATGGCTTATATCTTCAATAGTCTCCCGTATATCTCATCTTGTAGCAGCCACCACTGTTGTAGTTAGGGTTGTGGATGTTGTCGTGGAAGATACCTCAGTGAAGGCGTTTTATCCAATCGCTCTCAGCAACCCCATTTGCCATCATGTCACTTTGGTTTTCAAACCCTCTATTCGGGATACGCCATATCTCTCTTGAATTATTTGTTTTTATTAGGGACAGCATCGCCTCACCGCGTTCTTGATCTCGCAGGTAAGAAAAAGCTTTTACCCAATTCTGATATTTTTGCTTCCGATGTTTAATTGGACCAAAAGCACAAGCAGCCCATTTGATTTTTAATTTATGTATGTCCTTGTTAACTTGTTTCTTTTCATTGTTTTCACTCGTACTCCATTCGTGATTGTGTATTTTTGTGCTTTGTGTCTTTAGTGAGGACCCCAGACTTTGGTAGGGTAATAACGCTACATAGTTTGTCGAGTCTGGAGCTGTTTTGGCTAGTGTTTGGAAGGCTTCGGTCAGTTGAATTATTTGTTGTTCTTTTAATCTAAGCCTGTTTCGCCCATAATTTTCTTCCATATCTTGGCTCAAGATCGATACTTCCAATTTTCGATGTAACAGTCAGGACATTACCAGAACATCATGGTCGCTCTTCACAGTCGGAATTATTCTCAGTTTCTCAATTTTGTTCCACAGATTTTTTGAAGATCAACTATACTCCAAGGTCTTGTCATAGCCCATGTTATGCCAGGTGTAGTTGGGGGGGTATATCTCCAGTGACATGCCCATTGACCATATCACAATCTTGTGCATCCATTTCAGCGTCCCATCTGGATCTTCTAGATTTAACTCTTTATGCATCCTTATTGCTATCCTGAATTAGATTTTTTTTAGAATCGAACCATGCAATTTTCATGTCTCCACACACGATAATCGATACATTGTGATGTCTCCTTTGGTTTTTATCAATTATCGACGTTACTGAGGATATGACATTTTCGGAGGTAATCTTCGCAGAGTTCCAATATCCATAAATTAGAAGCAACTGTTGTAATTTCTGGGTCTTTCCACTGGAGTGTTGGATCAGAGTACTTTGAACAAAGCTGTTAGGGTTTACTAGTTCGATCACTTCCCAATTTGTACCAATTTTCTGCATAGTTATTAACCCGGAAAAGGGACGACCTTGGGAATTTTTCTCTGCTGGATTTAGCAATATTAAGTAGCCATCTTTCACTGGTGGAATTCTCAGCCATGTTTCTTGGAGGCATATGGCAAAGTTATCAGTCAAGTCCGCTGGGAAAAGTGTTGAAATCCTCGAGTATTCCAGGATATCAGTGTAGAAGGAACTTCCTGTCCATGCTGTTCTAGCTAATGCTTCCTCATCCCAATATTGCTGTTGCCAGATGATAACTTAACAGTTGGCACAGTATTCAAGTGTTTCCTTAACTCATCTCGTCACTGTCCATTGGTTACCTCAGTGATGAACTTATCATTAGAACTAGAATGGTTTGCCAGTACTTTATGATCGTCTTCAGAGATCTCAAATCCCAGAAACAGTAATTCATCTTTTGCAGCAATTAAGGTCTTATGTACTGCCTGAGATTTTATATGCAGAAAGGCTCGGTCAGCTTGTTCTTCTGAGATGTATTCGACTATGAAAATGTCTTGGGTAGTCACGGTCCTTAGAGCAGGTACGGTGTGCAAAAGCCAGATAACATTTCCTCTATTCAAGTTGACATCATTGTCATCCTCAAATACATTCTCAATTCGAATTTTCCATGACAGTGGCTTTGAGTCAGCCAACTTTTTTTGCTCCAATTGGAGTGTTTTTTTCTGTCTTTGTGCTGATGTTAATTTTGGGTTCAAGGTTGCCTGCGTCTTCTTTTTAATAACATAATCCAAGTTTGCTGATCTTTCTGCAGCTCTTCCTTGAATAGCTGCAGGTGCTAGAGACCCTTCACTCAAGTCTTCTTTTTGAATTTTAGGATTCGTTGGTTTAGTGGGGGGCCTCGCAGCAATGGTACTCGGTCTCTCCATTTCTGGGTAACAGATGGATTGCGCCTCTTCGCAGTCCGAACTGCTGCCCTCCTCCAAGTCTTCAGAATACGTCGACAGATTACGTAGGTCCACAGACGAAGCCACTGAATGAATTGAGTTGGCATCAGAATCAATTCTCATTGGTTTTTTAGGGTTCATCGGGGTGGCTTTTGTAGTTGCCACATTTGCTTTAACGCCATCCGTTTTAGCAGAATTAATGGGCAGGTCAGATTTATCATGCCTGAATAAGCATGGTTTACAAGGTGTAGATAGGTTCCTTATACATTTTCTTGAATTGCTGGTCTGTTTGGTGGGGGCACATGTTTTTTTTTCCAATTTCTTTGTCAGGCGAGACCCCACATCTTGAATTTTTTTGACATATTTGATGCAATTTTAAGATTTCTCGCTGCACCAATGAATATCCCAAAGGACACTTTTGAGTTTGATCAGTGGGGTGTTTCAGGTGACTTTTGGATGAATTCTGTGTCTGAGCTCTCCATATTTGTTTTTTCAACGGGAACGTCAGGAATTGTGAGAGCTATGTTTACAAACTCATTTGAAATGGCCGTGCCAGGGCCAATTAGTTTGCTGCTCACACTCTGTTGAAGTTGCTTGGTACCTGCTGGGCCGGGCACCCATCACAAACTCACCGGAAATAGAACTCTTGGTTCCCTGTGGGTTTCCTGCAAGTTGTTCAGCAGTTGCTTGCACACTAGTTGCTTGAGTCATGCGAAGCACCTCGCCTTTGTTGCAAGAATGCATTCTGACATTCATTCCACAGCACACCTGTCTCAAATCCATAATCTGTGTATTATTTACATTTGAGGTCATTTGTTTCATGCATCTTAGAACCGCCGCCATTAGCATAGTTTTTTCATTGTTATCTTTCATGGCTAAATCGCTCAGCCTGTTGTGCCAAGATGCTGACATTTCAGCTTCATTTTCCAGTCGCGATTGCAACGCCGTGGTTACATTTTCCATTTTTAGTATTTTTTCATTTATTGGACCTAATATTGCGCCATTATTGTGAATTGCTTCATTCAAAGTTTCATAGAGCTTTGGGAAAGGAATAAATGCCAGTGAAGTTGCGGCCAACACATTGTTATGAATCTGTATTGCCGCTGCCGCCGCTGACAAATTTGATTTAGTAATTGTCTCTTGTTCAGCTAGGCTCCGTTGATTTTCTTTATGCCCGATTGGATGCTCGCAGCCACCTCGGACTGGAAGTCCCACAATGCCCGGCGACAACTGATCCACATCATTGGGTGCACTCAGCGACTTCGGAGTGGAGCAATTGGACACACGCTTCCCAGGTAAGCGATTTTCCACGGTGCGTTTTGCAGGCATGCTAATTCGGTCTTTTTGTAGGATTTCTTGTAAACCTTTTGCCAGTTGAGGAACCGGCACTGACCCGAGCTTGTTAGAAGGTCATCAGATGGACCTTGTGCTGGGGTGCATGATTGTTTTGTTTGCAAGGATTTTCCTGCACTGTATGTCTGATGTTGATCTGAAACAGTGTTTACGCTTAAGCGTCTGTCATTTATTTTGTTGGTTTTTGAGAAACTCTGCATCAATATGTCTTTCATTTTTTCGAAGTCTGCTTTTAGACGCTCTGTTAGTCTGGCCTCTCGACCTGCCAGATCAAACTTATTATTCTGTGTATGTTCTTCTCTTAGGGCGTGCGATCGGCTGTTTTTACTGCTCTGTGAAGCGTGGATAATAGTGTCGCCTAGCGGGTCTAATTGTCCTTTCTTTGTAGGCGACTTTAAACCCATGTGATTTTTCTTTGTTTGTGTGTTTTCGCTGTTGTTTTCGGTCATTATCATAGACAGATTTCCTGTAAAATGCCTCTCTACAGCAGAGTTGTTTAATCTGCCATCCACCATGGGAAAAGTGAATTTGAAAAGATTAGCGTCCGTAAAAGTCAGTGGAACCTCCATTTCCAAGAGCTCGATGTCGGTTACATCGAGCAGAGATTGGAAGGCTGCAGTGTTGATTTCAATCACTTTGGAGCCCTCGCAGGGACTTGTATTCGCGTTGGTGTTTGTTATTGCTACTCTGCCTACATCGGCGTCGGCCCCCTCATGTTCAGCAACCAACGGGTCAACCACCGTGGAGCCAGCATCAACAGCAACTGCCTCGTTCCTCTCCAGAGAACTTTTTTGAGGCTGAGGCTGTTTTAACGCTTGCAGTCTTTTCATTACCTTTTGTGCAAGAGATGGGAAAACAGCGGTTAATGTGTCTATGATTGGGGTGACAGGCAAAGAATCCTCACGCTGCTCTCGTGACCAATCATAGCCTCCAGGTCGCATGTTATTACAGACTCTTCCCCTTGCAGACGCAGAGTATTGTCATTTACGGGACCAGCCCAAGGTTACAGGGATTGCTTTAACTTTAAGCGAGTCAATGGCCCATTTTCAGCCATAGTCACCTGTTTTCTGCTCCAGATTGCTGCAGACTGAACTCTGCGCTTGAAATCCGCGCACGCTCCGCGCATGCCTGGAGTTTTTAAGGTAGATGGAGCTTGTTTGCTTAAAGGGACAGGAAGCAAAGCAAAGAACACAGATCCAAATGTTCGCTGAACGGTAACTGTAGCTCCTCTCTGGTACACCAACTGCTGCAGACTGAACTCTGCTCTTGAACTCCGCGTGCGCTCCGCGCGTGCCTGGAGTTTTTAAGGTAGATGGAGCTTGTTTGCTTAAAGAGACAGTAAAGCAAAGAACACAGATCCAAATGTTTGCTGAATGGTAGCTGCAGCTCCTCTCTGGTACACCAACTGCTGCAGACTGAACTCTGTGCTCGAACTACCTTCTGTAGTCTCTTGAACATGACGACAGGCCAATTAAGTATTAAGGTCTACTGTACATTATGCCATGATTACTGCATCGTCTGGGAGGATTTTTGCATTTCGATGTTTAAATGAGTGAGAGGCAGAGAGGAGACCCAGGAACGCATCCACCATCACTCAGAGCCTCATCGTGTAATTTTCCAACCCATCTCTCTGGTTTTTGTCAAGCTGCACCCCTGCCAACCGTTCCTTCCTGCACTCGGAAAATAATGCAAAATTCCATCCTCTCTCTTCCTGCACCTCTGAATGAACAATGACTGTGTTACACCTTGTGCTTCACCTTGCAAAACAGGCTGTACACACTTTCCTTTCTACTTTTATTTTCTGAACCTAGCACTTCAAAACAAAGTTGTTTTAAACTAAGCAAAGCTGTTTAGTCCATGCAAATGCTGTAAGGGTAATATGTTAATATGTTGAGGCCTGCAGTCCCCAAATCTAACCCCCTCGGTTTATCCTCAATGCTACACATTAGTCCTAATATGTCAAATCACACACAGCAGGTGCTGCAATGTTAGCATCAGTTGAAACTGGTGGCACACCATTTCTGTTGAAAGTAGTGGTACACAATCCCTGTTGAAATTATTGGAACACCATTTCCCTACAAGCCTACACTTGTCTTTGAAGGAAGCTGTGGTGGACCAGAGGGTGAAGGCAAAATTGTCCCAGAGGAGAGCGAGGTGGGCCAAGTTGGGCACTGATGAACAGAATGGGTGGATTGTGCAGATTGAATTAGTGGACAATGCATTTTTAGCACACTTGGGCACTGTAAATGAGACGTCATTATTTTTCTATCAGCTATCACCCTTGCCTTTCGCAAATACAAACATGGACATGGGCCTTTCAATTGTGTGCTATTCATTTCAACAACTGAAGATAACACACAGGGGCCCTCATTACGACCCTGGCGGAGTGGGTTTACGCCAGCGTTATTCGCGGCGGACCCGTCCGCCCTACTACGAGTTCCCGTAGCGCCATGGAGCGTTTTCCGCCTGGTTTTTCCGGGCGGAGAAATCCATGGCGCTACGGGACCTTGTTGTTAATTACGCCACCGTATTTTACGGTGGCGCAATTAACGCCTTCCCCACTCCCATTATACCCTATGGGGCAAAAATGGGAATGGGGAAGGGTAAAATGGGGAATGGGGATTTACCGCCCCGCCAAGGTCGGAATGGGGCGGTAAATCCGCCAACCCCCATGGCGCTATCGGCAGCTTTCCGCCGTGCTCCATGGTGCATATTGCGCCACGATTTCCGCCAGGGTCGTAATGAGGGCCAGTATCTCATCAATTCCCAGCACACAATCAATAAACAGTTATTTGGAAATAATGTAATCAAATGTGTACAAAAAACAGGACACACATTTTTTAACCTGAATTTGATATAAAATGGAAGAGAATATAAAATACCAATTGCTTACAAGTTGTCATATATTGCCTGTCTTTTAAGAAAGTGCCATGGGTGGTATGCAGTGATAAAATTGTGGGGAAAATGTCACCTGTACAAAAAATTGCGGCAAAAATGCTGTGGTTTGACCCGTTAAAGGTGTACCCCATTAAACCATTTCAGGGGAGAAGGGGTTGTGGGTTTGTCCCCCGCTCCTCTTAAATGGTATAATGGGTCTGGGGTCTGCGGGGGTGTCCCCTGCATCCTTTACATGGATTGCGAAGGCAAAACTAGGGCCTTTTTGCCAAAATATTTTGTGTTCATGGTCATTTTTGCTGTGATTTTAACACATGGAACCCCATGGGGAAAATTGACATTGTCGTGCTTAGAAGAAAGCAAATAATAAAAAGCTAAACTGCAATAAGTAACAATCAAATTCGTTAAAAGCAGTATCAAGAATCTACATATAGGGACCAAAAACCATTCACAGCAGAAAAACCTATGCATTGCTTTTACAATGGACTTACCATCACAATCACTTATTGAGGTGTGGGAATCCTACTATTTCCAGCTTTCATGAAATCATTGTGGATAGCTAGTTGCATTTCACCTTTGTTATGGGACATCAACCGTCTCTATTTCCTCAGTAATATATAAACGGCCCCAGGCTGGGCTCCAGTTAGAAAGGTAAGTAAGCACAAGCTGACACCATCTGCCTTATATTAGATGAAATGTGTCTCTTAAATGAAGTCACTCAGGAATGAAGTAAGATAGATGTATGCCTATGTTTAAAGATCTACAGGCTCAGTAGGCCCTCAAACAACCATAGGGTACTAAAACGTTTTTAATATATACCATATCCATAAAGAGGTATTCAGAGCCATTGTATCATGAATTATAAACTGAGCATAGGCCACTTCAGGATTTGACTAGATCACCAGCTAGCTCCAAATAAACATACTTTTTGCAAGTGGATTTAGGAACCATAAGAAACAAAACATGAAGTCCTGTATGGCACCCTGAAGCACCTTTTGAACCCAGTTGGCTGACTGAAAGGACCACATCTAAGTAAAATAATAATTTTGCTTCATGAACTATATCAGCTATGACCAGGAGTATCCCTTTGTCTTGCTGTATCGGTGAAGAAGCACATCATTACCCTGTATAGCCTTCAATGTTTTTTTTTTATTTACTGTGCATTAGCCAGAACCAATTCTGACTTTTTACACCAAAACATGATGAATGTAAAAACAACAACAATTTCCTTAAACATACAATAACCCAAAAGAACCCCGGAAAAGACAAAGAATACAATAGATCACCATATGTACCATAATTGAGCAAATATATAATTCCAATAAAATCTGCCTTGCAACTCCTAGGCAGTTGTATGTTTTGTATAGTTTTCCCACCTTATTCCAAGCAAGTAAAATAAAAACAAGAAAGGAAAAAAAATCTCAGGATATTAAAACTTCTCTCGGGAGAAAGACTACATTACCTGAAAATGAGTCTTTCCCAGAACATGGGAGATATCAAAAAGTCAATGTTATGGATGAATCTACTCAGTCGGAGAGCCCTTAGCGCCCATGTGTCCGGGCAGTCCATCAAGGCATGGCAAATCGAGTGCTTGGCACCCAGCTCACAAGCCTGGCAGATATTCAGTGGTTAGGCTTCCCTATCCCTCACATGTAAAATCTCTAATTTGGAAGCATATTCAGCCTAAGTCTGAGGAAGTCAGCTCTCACACTAGGAGCCGGAGACCCCCTCAGATAGGATGCCAGAAAGGATTGCGGTTTATCGCATAATGAGAGTGAAGACAAGAGTTTTAAAAATGTAATTTGATCAATCGTTCTAATCCAGTCACCCTTTTTAAGACTCTCCTTCAATTTTTGTGGATTATGCATTAGCGTGTCAACATCAATATCCATTTTATCGAGAATCTCTATGGATCTATCCCTTAGTGCATTTGGGAAGCTACTATCTCCCTTCGAGAGCTGAACTGCTATATCCTCATAGAGGGAAAGGGAAGGGGGGACAAGAATTAATCTATATGCAGAGGTCCACCTCGATTCCGTCCATGCTAGTAGGGATGTCAAACCCAGCTCGTATCGAATTGCAGACCATGGGTACTGAATTAGGGAGCTGAAGCGTTCTCTTCCACAGCGTAGATTCCAGTTTATTCCAATCAATGAGAAGACTCTGGGCACAACATTCCATACCAAATAGCAGGGAGGGCACCACTTTCCCTACATGATATTGAATAAGAGGAACAATGGAAAACTTGCAAAATGTATTATAAATTGTACTCATCTGTGACCGCAGATTCAAGATCTTGATATCTAGATTATGAAGAATAGACATTTTAGTTGGGAATGTACGGATCTTAGTGCTGAGATACATAATCTCCTTTGATATCGGTATAACTTGGTTATCTAACTGCCAAGTGAAGGGCTTTACCTTTTTCTGAGGCTTTTTGAAGATTACAATGCTAGATTTTAGAGGGTTAATCCTTAGTTGGTTTACTTTCGCATATACTGCAAGAGCATCAAGAAGGCGATGAAGGCCTATTTGCTTGTGGTCAAGGATGGCAATATCATCTGCATAGGCTAAGTATGATAACTGTGTCATTCCCAGTCCCAAATTTCTTTGAAGCCAGTCAAAGAGGTCAGCCAGAAACAAATTAAATAAAAACGAGGCAACCAAACAGCCGTGCCGAACGCCTCTTTTTATCTTAATTTTGGTTAGATAGATCGCCAGCTTTGGACATTCTGACAAGAAGTGTGGAGTTATGGTGTAATTCAATTAAGAATTGCTAATAAGCTGCCTGGCATGCCCCATCTTTTTAACTTTTCCCATAGGAGGCCTCTGTTGATGGTATTACAAGCCTGGGTTAAATCCACCCAGGTTTACCATCTTTTTCAAAACAACCTGCAGTGACACATCTCAGGATCAACCCATTTGGGGAGGTTGAGAGACGCTTTCTAAATCCTGTTTGGAATTTTGAAATAATCATATTTGCTTTGGCCCAGACTTCAAGGTCTCTTAAAATGAGACCAGCAAATATTTTTCCATCTCCGTCCAAAAGGGAAAGTGGATGATAGTTGGAAGTAGCTAGGCAATCACCGCATTTATAAATGGGTACAATGATAAAACTTTTCCAAGAGTCTGGAAATCTTCTGGTCTCCACTATTTGGTCAAAAAGCTCTTCAGCAAACTAGCCCAAACCAAAGGGTTAGCCTTAAGTATAGCATTAGTAGGGCCACTGCGACCTGCAGCTCGGGAGACAGAAGACTTTGTTACTAAATTTGCAATCTCCTCGATGGAGGAACTTAGGTCCCACGATGTTAAAAGATGGCTACTTTTTCTGGAGTATTCTGAGCTGAGATACAATTTGTCAAAAAGCTCCACCCAAGTCTGTTCTTGGATAACCGCATCCAGCGGTTGATTAACCCAAAAATTCAGTGAGTTTTTATGGCAAACTGCCTTGAGCATTTCCTCCCCATCTTTCTGCAATCTCTAGGCCTTATGAGATCTCAACCAATTCCTATATGAATTGTTAATTATTCTACTTTGTTCTTTTCGTTGGGATTAATTACACTGATACTTTCTTTTAATAAGACCCAGCAATCTTCCCCTCTCTCCTTCACCAGAATTTGTAAGTCACATTAATGTTTATGAGACTGTCTAGGCTTCTGTGGACCGGTATTCGGGGGATTAAGGGACCAGAGCTAGTCCACAAATGTTTCCGGAGCACAATGCCAGGCCAGTTCCTCATAGGAGAGCGTTTTCACATAGTTCTCCAATATGACATTCAAGAATTGGTCTCCTTTATTGAATCTTGCAAGTCTATTACCTGATGAATTAAGAAGTACATTTTGGCAGGAGTGGCAGATCCCCAACTCTATTACCACCCCAAAGGATGCCTCTAGAATATCATGATCGCTCAATCCCCCCTCCGTGACCTTAAAGTTCTTACAACTCTCAACCAGTCCCCTGGAGACAAAAACATAATCAAAAATTGAGCGGAGAGAACCCCTCCTCCAAGTTGGGGCCGCAGGGATGTCACCACTCATGTTTCCGTTGAGAGCCCTGAAATTTCAATCTTCCATAAACTGGCACCAAACACTACCACCCACTGCTTTTCGTCTGTCACTGCTCACCAGTAAATGGACAGTTCGAGGCAATATGAATTAAAATCGCCCATGATGATAATGTCAGCCATGGGATATTGTGCAGTTGCCAGAAAAAGAGGATCACTTAATTGCTGAACAAACCCGATAAGAGGGCCTCGGGCGGGATTCAAATAGATATTCACCATCAGCCATCCCTGTGTACCAGGTTCCTTCTTCACTCTGGCTCTTATTATCAAAATGCTTGGAAATTCATCAGATAATCGTACTGACTCCTCATAGATTGAATTTCTACAAAAAAATGCATAAGCCCCCCATCAGTCGCCCTGCTCCCACACTGGTAGCTAGCTGATGATAGGAGGAAAAACCATCAATATCAAAGGACAGTCTCACCGAAGTTTCCTGCAGAAAAATGTTATCAAAGGATCCAAACACATAGCTTTTCATAGGATCATAACAAAAAGAATGAAAACCCCTCTGGTTCCAGGACAATGTTCTTATAAACTTCTTGGGTAGAGGTTCTTCTCCGCAAGACCGACCTTGAGGAAGATCTGTGAGACTATCTCCGGAACTAAGTCCAGTACTGTTGGAGCGGATAAGTGGCGTCTGAGAAGGCTTCTTGGGAAGCAAACCAGCTGCCAGAGCTTTCTGGCCACCTGCTCTGGCTGTTTCTGCAGGGCTGGAGAGAGAGAGAGATAAGTGCAGATGAAGTACAGATGGTCACAACTGCACAAACCGTTAAAGAGAAGGAGGAGGATGTGGTGCAGGTAGCCATTTTATTGCAGTGGTGATGATAGGAGTAATGCAGATGATGGTCAATGCAACTTGTAGTGTCACAGTGTTACAGTGCTGGTCGCTGTAGATTTACTTTCAGCATCTTCAGGGGCACCTGTGAGAAAAGCAGATGTCACATAGGGGGTGTACATTATTGTTTGCAGTTATTTTTGACAGGCATGACATTTGAAGGCCTCTCAGTTAGGAAATGTGCACATTTTGCAGTACATGTTGGTTTTACACATTGGGCCTCATTATGAGTCCGGCGGTAGCCGTGGTGGTAAAAACGGCACGGCTGCCGTCGGAGTAATTTTTTTTCCAGCGCCCGGCAATGGGAGCTTACCGTGGTATTACAGATCGGCTGTCCCAGTAATTCCTCATTGATGGGCATTAAAATATTTTTCTCCCCATTCCCATTCGAGTCCCATTTCATGGATGGTGCCGGTGCATCCATCAAGGTCTGCGAGCGGGTGCTGTTCTGCCCGCCAGGTCAGACCTGACGGGGTGAAAGGCACCCTCTCACAGAACTCATAGTTTTCCGGTCCAGAAACAACGGTACTGGCAACCTTACTGGTACCGTTGTTTCTGGACCGGCAACTTCGTAATGAGGCCCAATTATTTCTGGCCACTATGCGATATGACCTTTAGACAGGTGGATGATCAATTTACTTTGAAACTGTCACTATATCCCTGGTGCTATGCATCTGCACAAAAGCATAGTGTTGTTGTAACAGCACTTGTGAATGAATGTGCTAAATTTTTCTGGTATTGTACAATAGATGAGACATGATAGAATTACTGTCAATGCTTCTGTCCATATGATTTACAGGGCATCAATTATGTTGCATTGCAGTTGATGAGTAATCAACATCCAACTCAACTTGCATGCTTTTTGCCTGGGGCGTTTGATTTGTTTATTCTTCTGAGTTGACAGGTTAGTCGGTAAAGATTTGAGGAATGTTTCTTCACAGGCAAGAATGATTTTGGAGAGCTTTTTCAAAATGCACTCTGGAACTTGTAGTGTATCTAACATATTTGTCCCTCGCTATTCCTTCAAAATATGATATTTATCGTGAGGACAAACTGGACTCCAGAGGCGGTGGTATTGCCCTCATAGCTAGGGACTCACTACCCCTTAGAGAAATACACAATGCTCTGTTCCCTGCGGTTGAACTCTTTGTGCTGCACCTCTTAGCTAACATTAAACCTGTTGTGATGATGTTTCTCTTTGGGAGCAGAGAGAGCTAGTGTTGATGACATAGGCAGAGCAGGGTGCCTCTATGATGTCATTGGAACGTTCACGTGCATGTGTTATTTACGTTCTAAGTTGTCAGTTGATGGAGGTTTTGATGGGGAAGGATCCCGTATGTTCGGGGTCTTTCTTGCTTTCATTTATCTTAAATAAATGTGAAATCAACTTACCAGCGTTTGTGTGCTGCTTCACAACAATGGCGACGAGGTAAAGTGAAGGCAGGTGAGGTGAAAGCAGACCCAGACCCCCGTGAAGTTGAAGTATCCACCGCCTACACCAGCACGAAGCAACGACCGCAGCTGTGGATCCTTCCGGATCGAGAGATTCTCCAGGCCACGTAGCTGCTGTCTACTTTCTCCACGGCACATATCTTTCCCACCCAGGACTTGTGCGGGTTGTACGGGCCACTCCGCTGAAGCGTTGAGCAGCCCGCGAGGAAGCCCGGGCCACTCTGCTGAAGCGTTGAGCAGCCGCGGGGAACTCGCCCCTGTGTCTCCCTGGGCTGCCGGATTGTTCCGCCCAGCTCGGGCGTTGAGCGGAAAAAAAAAAAGGAAAGCGATGCTCCGCAGACGCGTTGAGCAGCCGCGGGGGAGGTTGCCCGCCCCTGTTCCTCCCTGTGTGCGCTGCCTTGGAGAGAAGTCGCACTCTTCCTGGATCCCCAGGAGGGGGATTGCTCCGCCCAGTTGCGGCGTCGAGCGGAAAGGAAAAAGAAAGAGAAGCTCCGCAGACGCGTTGGGCAGCCCGTGGAAGGGGGGGGCGTGCCCGCCTCTGTTCCCCTGTGTTTGTGTCTTGGGATCGCTCCACGAGTGACTACCGTAGTGTGCATAACAGATGCTCAGGCAAATCAAATGAGACTGTGTTTCCAATACCGTATATCTTATGGTAATTGGGCAATCAATATTGAGGTTGAAAAAACATGCGGTTTTGATTTAAAAGCGATTTAAAAGGCAATGCCACAAAGCGTTTTAGCGTCACAGATGAATATCTATTGTCTATGAAGGTGTTGCGTATATATAAATATATATATATATATATATATATATAAAAGTATATAGTGTGCTTAAAGCTACTATAAGTAAACCACACCAGCGGTACATTTCGTCATTCAGGCAGCCATGGCAGGTTTACCAGGCATATCAGGTCCTCCCATTTTTATGCCGACTCCAGGAATGACAAAGACTGCTTGGCAGCAATGGCGCAAAGGTTTCATGCACTATATGAGGGCGGCTGGTGGTATGTCATATTCTGGTGAGAGGAAGCTGGCCTTGTTGTTGCATTTTTTGGGTTTTGAAGGCCAGAGAATTTTTGACACTTTACCACAACCAGAAGGAGACGGTAGTGGAGATAATTTGAATGAATTTGAAAGTGCATTGTTGAAACTTGACAAGCATTTTAATCCAAAAAGGAGCACAATCTTGGAGCGTTTCAATTTTCGCATGCGAGTTCAAGCACAGGGGGAGTCTGTTGAAGATTACGTCACTGCTTTGCGGCATCTGGCCTTAACATGTAAATTTCAAGATAGCTTTGATGAACATATTCGAGATCAATTCATGACACATTGTCGATCTAACAAAATACGGGAAGAGTTATGGCTAAAAGATGAACCAAGTTTAGATGAAGTATTGGATTTGGCTAAGAGAGTAGAGCATTCCTTAGCATGTGTAGCTAAGTTATCTAAAAATGAAGGAGAAGATACTAAGGAAGCAAAACCAGAGGCAATGAACATAGCGGAAGGAAAGAACAAAAGAAGAGGAAGAAATAGACAGTCAAGCAGGAACATTCCGGAGGAAAGAAGGAGTCAGAATATTTGTCAGAAAGATGAGAAAAGAGAGGAGAGGAAAGATGATAGACTATGTTATCGTTGTGCTAGTGCAACCCATTTTGCATCCTCCGTAGTCTGCCCAGGTCGAAGGACCGTTTGCACTAAGTGCAAGAGGAGAGGACATTTTATGTCCTGTTGCAAGAATTTTCAATTTGGGCAAGATAACCAAAGAAAAGTATTTTATGTGATGAAGAGGAGGATAGAAATCGTCAGATGACGATGTTGTTGTTGTGCCTTCTCAGAATGTTATTGTCAATACAGTTAATGTTGTTGGTAAGGGGGATGAAGAGGATGACTGTGAGCGTCCATATGCTAGTGTGAATGTTAATGGTTTCAAGTTGTCATTAATGGCCGACTCCGGGTCAAAAATAACGCTTATTTCTTGAAGTGTATTTGAAGCAGAGATGAGAGGGAATGTATCAGCTTTGTCGAAACCAGACATAAGTCCAGGAAGTTACAATCAAGATCGAATTGAGTTGTTAGGGTACGTGTGGAGTAAGTTTGAATTTAAAGGTCGATGTTGTGATGGAAAGGTGTATATCACTAAGAAAGGACAATCTCTACTAGGATGGAGAGAACAAAAGAATTTGGGAATTAGACTTGATCCCAACCATACAGACCAAGTCCTACAGGTTTTCGAAGAACCCGTGAGTCATGGGAAATATATGTCAGAGTATAAGAAAGTGTTTGATGAGTCTTTGGGAAGAATAAAAGGGTTTCAACACCAGATAATTTTGAAGAAGGATAGCGTACCTGTAGTGGCTAAGCTCAGACCTGTGCCGTTTGCTTTACGAGGCAGTGTAAAAAGGGAATTACAAAAGTTGTTGGCGTCAGGTGTAATTGAGAGAGCTGGGGGAGTAGAGTGGGTTTCCCCAGTTGTAATAGTGAAGAAGAGTTCAGGGGATTTGAGGCTGTGCGTTGATATGCGTGAGCTAAACAAATGTGTGTTGGTGGACAGGCATCCCCTGCCCAACATGGGAGAGTTATTGACCAGGGTGGGCGGGGGAAAGTATTTTTCTAAACTGGATATGGCATCAGCATATCATCAAGTGGAGTTGGAGGAGGCCTGTAGGAAAGTCACTGCATTTATTACACATGAAGGTGTGTTCCAATTTAGAAGGATGCCATTTGGATTGGCATCCGCCTCTTCAGTTTTCCAGAAGATCATGGATCGTTTGTTGAGAGGGATGAAGGGTGTTTTTTGTTTTCAGGATGATGTATTGGTGAGTGGAGAGACTTTAGAAGAACATGACAAAAATCTGTGCAAGGTGTTGAAGATGTTTGAGGAGAGGTGTATCACGGTGAAAGGGGAGAAATGTAAGTTTGCTGTGACAAGAGTGGAATATCTGGGTCATGAAGTGTCGGGAGATGGGATAAGACCCAAAGAAGATATGGTGAATTCTATAAGAAACATAGAAACGCCTAGAAATAAAAGTGAGCTTCGTTCATTTCTAGGGATGACAGAATTCTACCAGAAATTTGTTACGAACTATGCTGATAAGGTTCAGGAACTAAGGAAAATTTGAGAAAGGGTGCTGACTTCGTGTGGAATAATCGATGTGAGAAAGAGTTCAATAGCTTCAAAGAAGATATAGATATGGCTCGTCCATTAGGATGTTTTGACACTAGGAAGTCTACCATTATTACTGTTGACGCCAGTGAGGGTGGTTTGGGAGCTGTTTTGTCTGAGAAACAAGTTGATGGTTCTGAAAACATTATAGCTCATGCGTCAAGAGGTCTCAGAGGAGCAGAGATGAGATATTCGGTCATTGAGAAAGAGGCTTTAGCTTGTTTCTGGGCTATCGAACGTTTCAAGAGTTTTGTGTGGGGAGTGGAATTTACAATTCGAACTGATCATAAGCCTCTAAAAGCAATATTTGAGAATAAGGGCCTTGACAAAGTTTCGCGCCGGGTGGCAGGTTGGGTCACCAGGATGCAGGCGCACTGTTTTAAAATAGAAGTCATCCCGGGAAAGGGAAATATTCTAGCGGACAGCCTGTCCAGAATAAGAGTTGCAAACTCTGAGAATGTGAAGAGTGAGGATTTAGAATTAGTATTTGTTAATACTGATGGCATAGTCTCCAAACCAGAGTGGTTGGAGGGTATGAAAGAAGACCATGGGATCAACAGAGTAATTCCATATGTTGTGTCTGGATCATGGCCAAATAAGCAGTCATTGGAGGAAGATACAAAACCATATTGGGAAGTGAAGGATGAGTTATCTGTAAATGAGGATATTTTGTTCAGGTGGGGTAGGGCTGTTGTCCCCATTGGATTGAGGAAGAAGGTTATAGAATTAGCACACAGCGGTCATATTGGAGTTACTAAGACAAAGGGTGTTTTGAGAGAAGACTATTGGTGGCCAGGATTTGACAAAGAAATAGAGGCAGTGCTAGCAAATTGCCAGTTTTGTATCAGGAGTGGTAAGGGCATTGTAGCCAGGAAACAGCCATTGGTGGATGTTGGTCTACCCTCCAGGATATGGAGCGATATTGCTATGGACATTCTGGGTCCTGTAGAATTAGGCTATGGTCACGGAAAATATGTTGTGTTGGTTGTGGATTTGTTTTCCAGGTGGACAGACTTTAAAATTGTCAGAGACATCACGGGAGAGAGCATGATAAGGGTTTTACAAGAAATTTTTGCCAATGAAGGTTTACCAGAAACTGTTTTGACAGACAATGGTCCCCAATTTATAGGAGAAGGTTTCACCAATTATTTGAGGAGATGTGGAGTTGGACACAAGAGAACTTCGTTATATCATCCTGAATCAAATGGTGTTGTTGAGAGGATGAATAGATGTGTAATGGAGAGTGTGAGGATGGGAGAAGAATGTGGTTTGGACAAGTTAGCCATGATACAAAACAGGATGTGGGCTCTTAGAATGGCGCCACATGCTGTTACCGGATTATGCCTGTTTGAGCTTATGAGGGGCAGGAAGCCATTTTCTATAACGTGCCCACCTTGGCTTGGAAGGAGTAGGGAGTCTGACCTGGTGGTAGATCAGGTGAGGAAGTCTCTGGTAAAAAAAAAATCAGAATGGGTCATGCGTGAAAATATAAGAAGAGGAAAGAAAGAATTACGTGTGGAGTGTGGAGATTGGGTCAGGATAAGGAAAGGGTTTCTCAAAATGAAAGGGGATTCCCTTTATTCGGACCCGGTCAGAGTGGTGGCAGTCATGAAGGGTGCAGTACGTGTGTCCGGTGGGCAGGTGTGGAACAAGAGCAGGATAGCTACCGTGAAGAGGGGTCATGTGTGAAAGGAGAACGCTTTTGTATAACAGACACTTGGGAAAAGAAATGTTTAATGTAGTTGTTTGAGTGAGTTAAAGAATTCTAAAAAAAATAAAAATAAAAAAAATAAAAAATAAAAATGAAATGAAGGGAGATGTGTTGTGATGATGTTTCTCTTTGGGAGCAGAGAGAGCTAGTGTTGATGACATAGGCAGAGCAGGGTGCCTCTATGATGTCATTGGAACGTTCACGTGCATGTGTTATTTACATTCTAAAGTTGTCAGTTGATGGAGGTTTTGATGGGGAAGGATCCCGTATGTTCGGGGGTCTTTCTTGCATTCATTTATCTTAAATAAATGTGAAATCAACTTACCAGCGTTTGTGTGCTGCTTCACAACAAAACCCACCTCCAAAGCCATACTATACAGTGACTTTAACCTGAGCCTCAATAACAAATCAGATCTTAATGCCTTATCCCTAGCCAACTCCCTCAACCCTCTAGGCTTTGCCCAACAAATTCTAAATGCCGAACCCTAGATTGGCTAGTTGACTGTAACTGCAACATCTCCATTACCTCCAACCTGCCATGTCCCTGGACTGACCACAATATCATCCTATTCACTATACCAATTGCCAAACCTCAACCCTTTGTTGCCCCACTACTACCGCCCACCGCCAAAATTAATAACAGAAATATCACCAAACACCACATCCTGCCACTGCTGGATGTGCTACTCCACCAGCAGACTCCTGTCACTGGTAGACCTGTATAACCAAAAACATACACAGGCTATCAATACAGTGGCACCCCTCACACTGTGGAAAGTTAAAGCTGCAGCACACCGCCACACCTGGTTTTCCACTGAACTTAAAGTCCTCGCCTTATGAAACGGAAGGCGTACACACAGTGGAATAAAAGCCCTTCCAAACCCAATAAAGCATGCTTCATTTTAGCTGCCAAGGTATGCAAAAAGGCCATTATACTTGAAAAGAGTTCTACCTATAATTCCATAATTGCTAAATCTTGCTCTAGTGCCATAGAGCTTTTCACTATACTGTGTGAGCTTGAAGTTCCTGTGACCACCCCAACAAACTGATCTCAGGACAGCACTGTTCTGTAACCAATTTTCTGAAGCATCCATGGGTCTTGCCTCTCCTAAAAAATAAAACTACCCTTGACCCACACATCCCCACAAACTATTGCCCCATTACCATCATCCCCTTTCTTCTTAAAATTCTGGATCTGGCAGCATACATGCAGATCCAAACTCACTTGGAAACCAAGAACCTCCTGGGGCTATTCCAATCAGGATTCAGACCAGGTTTTTGCATGGAATCAGCTCTCTTGGATTAAAGAACTCATTGGACGAAATCAAAGACACATGCAAAGCAGCCTTACTTCGGTTACTTGACTTATTGGCTGCCTTTAATGTACTGTACGCAACATCAGCAAACTCTATGTCATGCACAACAATGCCCTCAGAGTCTCTCAACATCCCAAAGCATGAACACATCTCAGAAACAAGAAGGAAAGTACATTGACTACCCTGCCATGAGGGATTCACTTTCAAAAACTTAGCAATCTTCCATAAATGCCTCTCCAACTCGGCACACAAATACCAGTCAAAAAACTCTCCAAAATCCAATCAGCCAGACCCACACAATCTTCTTACTACCACCAACTTACCATCCCTCGCTTCAGGTGCAAGAGAGCAGGTCGGTCTAGTTTCCCGGTCATTGCCTCCAAACCATGGAATGCCTTAGCATTGACACTAAGATCAGAGCAATCTTATTGGGTATTCTGGAAACAGCTTAATACTCTACTTTTCTCATTGAATACAGCCCTTGTATGACTTCAATGATACTGTCTGTTCTTGTTTTTCTGTTTCATATATATCTGACCTGATATAACAAGAGCCGTGATGCCCCTGGGCTTAGTCCACTTAACAAACGAAAATAAATAAATAAATAACAGCAGTTATGTTTGCCACAAGATGCCCCAGACTCAAATGGGAGCACATGTGTGACAGGGTTGGTTGGAGCAGGTGTTCATAGATTTCAACAGTGTTAGGCATGACAGATTGATCATTCTCCACATGACATACATTCAGATGAACACATTGTTATGTTAGGTAGACTAGTGAGGGATCAATATGTTTGAAGTGTATTCATTATCAGGTGATGATACTCCTACTCCCACCTCCTGGAATCCAACACCTCAGATAATGCTAATGTCAATGACTGACAGGGCTCTTCCTTTACCATCGTTGAAGAGCAGTGGTGGCATGTTTTGTAGCTACTCTCTACCACCAGTGCTCTTGCATAAGTACCCAATGCTTAAAGTCATCCCTCTGATTCTTGATGTTACAGGGTGGGTAAAGGCAACCAGAGGGTTTTCTCTTTTTGCCTGCCATTGGGTCGTCTGAGAAGTGGTCCTCCACAGTAGGTGACCAAAGAGGCCTGGATGCCTCCTTTGCTAGATCCACTGCTAAAACCTCTACCCTTCCTCTTACAATGTTTTATCATCCACATTGGTAATTGACATTAATTTGTCCTGGGTGGCAACATGAAGATGATTTCCAGTTGATTGACATTTTCAAAATGGCCCACAATGCTTCTGCCTCCGCATACATGTGGTAGTGGTCTTTTTATCAAATAAAATAAATCTGTCATGTGATAAACAGATGAAGACTTCTTACCTTCTCAACATAGAGACGTTCAGAAATCTCAACACGATTGCATTTCTTTTAATCAGGTGTATTTGCTAACAGATGTGCATCGAGTAACAGTATTTACTCCATGCGGACATTTCACAATAACCCCTCTCCCACCCACAAAAAAAACACACACACACACACACACACACACACACACACACACACACTGTAAAAATGCACTGAAAAAATGCATCATTTTGTTCCCAAGAGAAATGTTTGCCCGATTGCTAATTACACTTACACAGATGCAATAATTATGTAAAATGGCCCACATTCATAGCCCATTTATTGAAATGGGATACATACTCCAATCGAATGTATAAACTCTGGCTTTCATTTGTATACTGGCATTTCAATGACTTCCTCTTTCTTTAAGAATCTTCTCGTCTTAAAATGGATTTGTTTACTGTAATCTCACCGACAGGTGTTCAATGTGACTAATGTAAGCCATATTCTTTAGGTTGACTGAGGGGAACTTTTCTTGGTTGAGGTGCATCAATGTGTTCTCAATAACCTTCTCTACTATAATGTTGGGAAATTTGCTTTTGAATTGTTTTGCTGCTGTAATGATGTTTGACTTGTTTTTGAAGTACTAATTTTAGATACTCATAGATACTCGTACTGCTGGTGACAACAATCCACCTGGCATTCATACTGTTGCTGTCAAGGGACGGGAGGTATGGCCAAGTGTGCCGTGTGCATTTACTGGTCAATCGGGCAATTCTTACCATGCTCGTTGTTAATTCTAACATGGACGCAGAAGTGGATCTGCTCATGGCCTCCCTGTGAGCCCGACTTCCTGGAAAGCAGATTGGCTGCTCCACATCAGAAATTGCCAATAGGGGAGCCGGCATGCAGAGGAGCCGGCCCCCTTGAAGGCTCACACTGGGCCCCCTCCCTGTTCTTCCTCACTTCCCGTATGAGACAACAATCCACCAGGCATTCATCCCATTGCTGGTGAGGGACACAATGTAGGCCCCCCTTGAAAGCCCACACCAAGGGCCCTGTTTGGCCCTGTCCAGAGCTGCAGGGAGCACGCCTCCCTGCAGCGACAGTGCAACACTCCCTAATGATTCAAACTGACTTGGTCCCCAGGACACTATAACCACAATCAAAATCTTGACTTCAATATTCCCTAATGAGCAATATGTATCATATTAGTCCACCTACCTTCCCAAAGGCGTATAATTCTTAAGAACGTATATCCAGAGTTTGCAGGGGACGGGAGGAATCCAATCTTGGGTCCTCTTCTTTGTTCATGTCTACCATAGGGTTTGTGTGCCAAAACCCTCTTTTCCTCCCCCGCACCTCATAAAATACGAATAACAACACCCTCCTGGTGTGATCCTTAAACAGGTTACCCTGAAAACAGTCCTTACTCAGGTGTGCTCCGACTCTTTTCCTTGTTTCATTCGAATGTAGTTTTGCGTTCCAATTTCTGTCGATCTGGGCATTTCCAGGGTACTCACTGTTATTGTCTGGCTGACTGCCTTGTGAGATTCGACTGTGGTCTAGTATATAGGCTTTCTGTCTCGCCTTCCTTCTCTATTACTCTTGCTATCATCTACAGGCCCCCCAGACCAACCTCCCTCTTCCTCTCAGAATCGGCCAACCTGTCCTCTGTTCTTGCCTCCTCCCCCCTTCCTTGGGTACTTTAACATCCATCTCGACTGTCCCAATGTGGCCATTGTTCTTTTTTATGACCTCTGTGACACTCTTTCCCTCACTATCATGCCTCTGGCACAATGCACTCGTCCAGACACACCTTGGATGCTCTCATCTCAAGAGGCATCCCCCTCTCCAACCCTCTTATTACTCCTCCCTCCTGGTCTGACCACTCTCTCCTCTCTTCCTACTTTAACCTCCCCTGTCCCTTGATGATGCATCTGCCTACACTGCCAGTCTCCTTCTCCGTCATTCGACCAATGAAGCATGTGTCAGTCATTGCATTTGCCTCTTCCTTCATCCCTCCTCCACCCTTCTCCTTTGACCCTCTCCCCTGCTATCCACTGATTATCCACCCCCCGCAACTTGTCTCTGCCCCCATGGTGCTCTTAATCTCCCCTATCTTTTCTAACTGCTATCAAACACTCCTCTGACATCTGTCACCTCATTGAAGACCTTGAGCTTGATGTCCATGCTCTCACTGAGACATAGTTCAAGGCCACCTTCATCAATGCTTTTGACACTCTTCTTTCTCCCCAAGGGCTACAAGATCCTGTCCAATCGCAGGCCCTCCCGGCCGGGTGGTGGAACGGCTCTGATCTTACTGAGTTGGTTCCTGCCGCCATCATCCCCACTCAAACCTACTCATATTTAGACAGCCTAGTATGCAGGCTTTCTGACATGCCTTCCTTCTCTTTTACTCTCGCTACCATCTACAGGCCCCCCGGACCAACCTCCCTCTTCCACTCAGAATGGGCCAACCTGTACTCCTCTGTTCTTGCCTCCTCCCCACTTCCTTCAGGACTTTAACAGCCATCTCGACTCTCCCAATGTGGTGACTGTTCTCTTTTATGACCTCTGTGACACTCTTTCCTTCACTATCAGCCCTATGGCACAATGCACTCGGCCGGACACACCTTGAATGCTCTCATCCCCTCTCCAACCCTCTTGTTACTCCTTCCTCCTGGTCTGACCACTCTCTCCTCTCTTCCCACCTTGACCTCCCTTGTCCCCTGATGATGCCTCTGCCTGCACTGCCAGTCTACTTCTCCATCATTCGACCAATGAAGCATGTCAGTCGCTGCATTTTCCTCTTCCTTCATCCCTCCCCACCCTTTTCCTTTAACTCTCCTTGTGACTCTGCTCTAGCTAACCTCCACCTTTCTATCTCTAACACCCTGGACATCCTTACCCCTGTCATGAGGATCCGCATGAAGACGGCCTCCAAATGCAAGTCTTGGTATGACTTTGAGGTGGGGGCTCTGAAACGCAAGTGCAAAGCTGCTGAGGGAAGTGGCAGGCCTCTAGCTCATCCTCTGACAAATTGGCATGCCGCCTACTCCAAAGGCAATATTGTCTCTCCATCTTCTAAAACAAGACAGTTCATGTCCAAGCCTGCATCTCTGGAGCCACAAATAACACAGTTGAACACTTTAAAATCTGCATGGAACTTGCCAATCCTGCCGCAGTTTTTGCCTATCTTCCCCCCCACCCTCTCAGGCCCTCTGCTCTTCACTGGCCACCATCTTTTCCTCCAAAACTCTGGACTTCATGTCCTCTTTGTCATCTGCTCTACCCCACCTCCTGCCCCCTCTTCTCTTGCCTCCCTTGGCCCTTCTTTACCCACCACACTCTCCTCTTTCTCTCCCATTGCACCAGATAAGACCTCTAGAGTTGTCCGCACTATGACAGTATCCTCTAAACAGGTGCTCCACTGCTCTTCCAGAACCATCAAGGACAGCATCACCTCTCTGCCCCCAGACTTGGCTGACCTCTGCAACCACTCATTTGCCACTGACTCCTTCCCTAAACCCCTTAAGAACTCTCTTGTGCACCCTCTCCTAAAAAAGTCATCTGCTGTCCATTCTTTCCTGGCTAAATATCGCTCTATCTCTATCTCTATCACCACTTTTTTGGGCAAACTCATGAAGAAGCTGGTCATCCCACAACTGATCCACCACACTGAAGTGCATGGAAACGGCATGGAAAATGCTCTTGTGAACACCCATGAAGACCGACTCTCTATCCTCTACTCTCTATCCTGGAGTCTAACATCCCTCTGTTCTGATCCTCCTTGATCTTTCTTCTGCCTTTGACACAGTCAGCCACTCCATCCTCATAAACCATCTCCATGATACCTTAGGTATCACAGACAGGGCACTGGCGTGGCTTACCTCCTTCCTTTCAAACAGACCATCCCAAGTGCAAATGGGTCCTTTTCTCTCCTCCGCCACTACCTGTGGCATCCCACAGGGCTCTATCCTATCGCCATGGCTCTTCAACATCTACCTGGTACCTCTGGCCCACCTGATCTCCACTTTCTCGCCTAATTTCCAGTGCTATGCAGACAACACACAGCGATCTTTCAAGCTTCCATCCTCTACCTCCTCCTCCTCCCTCATACCTGACTGCCCGACTGCTATTCTGGCATGGTGCTCTGCCAATGATCTCTGCCTTAATGCCATAAAGACAGAGATCCTTCACATTGGGGTGCCTGCTCCTTGTTTTCTCCCCACTCTCTGTCCTGACTACTTGTGTCCCCTCACCTCACCCACCTTTGAGGCAAAAAAACCATGTGATCTTCCATGACTCTGCTCTTTCTTTCTCTCCACAAATCGCGCACCTTGTTAAGAAGTCCAACTTTCAACTCCACCTTCTCAGGGCCATTCTACCTTTCCTCACCTTCCCCCAGAAGCTTATCATTTCCAGAGCCCTGGTTCTCTGAAGGATAGTCTACTACAACAGCCTTTTCCTCAATCTGCCTCTTTCCTGCCTTTGCCCCTTAATGGAGAATGGGATTGCAAGACTTATCCTTGGCCTCAAGCCCAGGAACCACATCTCTCAGCCCTAATATCTCTCTACTGGCTACCGGTGAATGCAACAATCAAATTCAAGACCCTTTGCATCATCCACAAGGCTGTCTGAGGCCTGGGACCTCTTTACATCCAGCTTTCCCTCCCTAAATACCTCCCGACCAGAGTATTTAGATCCTCTAAACGTTTCTCCAAGCAGACAAAAGGATGTAGATCAGTTTCTTCAACTGACTCCTCCCTCTGGAACGGCCTTCCCCCTCAGACTTGAGCTGGATCTTCTTAAGTTCCTGAAACTTCTCAAGACTTTCCTTTTCTCCTCTTCCTTCCCTCTTGCCCTCCCATGCTAGCTCTCCCTCTGCTGCTGTGACTGGGACCTGATCCCTTCAAAGTCATACAGGGACCAGACCAACCCCTACCAGTCGCATCAGCATCCTTTGCCAACTCCTGCCCTTGGTCTCCCTTTCCTGGAGTTGCCCAAATTTGTCAACCCTGTCCACTGTACTGATCTTCCCTTAACTCTTTTCCCCACACACTTAAATAAATATTAAAACAAACTTTGGCCACTTGACTCCCATAAAAAAGCCTTCCTTCAAAATCTAACTTTGATTTGATACTGAAAGTGTACCACTCAAAAAGTGAATAGAGCAGAAGAATGCTGTTGGCAGAAAACCAGAGATCCGGCAGACAAAAAGGTTTGTATGTGGCACCAGAAGAGCTGCAATGAAAATATCATCCAAAATAAAAAAAAAAACCTTCCTTAATGATCAGACTGCATCAGCTCAAAACTAATCAACTAGGCTGTTCCAGTTTAATAATTGACCACAAAATGTTCTTCCCAATTAGCAGTCTCTCACGTTTTCTCTGACACCATGAACCCCTTCTTCATGAGACAAGGAATGAAATCACTCTGATAACCACTACTTTACAAAGATCACAGCTCACTCAGCCCCTGCTCTGGATATGATTGCCCCTTTCTCTGCCATCTTTCAGATCTCTTTATGAGTGTTTTTTTGTTAGTGAAGAACTT
Source organism: Ambystoma mexicanum (assembly GCF_040938575.1). Classification (NCBI taxonomy): domain Eukaryota; kingdom Metazoa; phylum Chordata; class Amphibia; order Caudata; family Ambystomatidae; genus Ambystoma; species Ambystoma mexicanum. Next base: position 1,353,747,583 of record NC_090929.1, read on the forward strand.
GAATACTTGCTCTGAGCAGGTTGAACTCTGCCCTGCTAAAACCATTAAGGACAATAGTCTTACTCTTGCACCCATCCTAACAACTCTGCCAAGTGGCTCCCTGCAATATGACATATGCCCTCAGGTGTTGAAGAAAAAAAACACAATATCACTTCTACTTAGGAAATCCAATGTAGACCCTGAGATTCCATCAAAATGTGGCTACTCGTCAATTGCAGCCCTATTTTGAGACTTAGACCTTGAACTCTCAGCAGCATTTCTTTCTGTTAACCGCACAACCATCATTATACAACTTGACGCATCCTTTGACATTTTGGGTTCTTCTCTCTGCCTGATATCCCTCTTGTCTGGCAGGAAAATTCATGTAAGGTCAGGCACTTTCCGCTCAAAACATATATAATCAAACACTGTGGAGTCCCTCAATGCTCCATCTTGTCCCTGTGGCTCTTCAATACCTACCTGAGACCTATGGCTGACTTAATTTCTCCTTATACAACCTTTTTTAAACTGTGTAGATTGTACTCAGATCACATTCAGCACTCAGGAATAGTATCACCATTAGATCCTGGAAGGCTTGCTACAGATTCAAGGCTGGATGTTAAATAGCGACATTGGGTTGAATGCCTTAAAGGTATAGATCATCTATTTCAGCTACTTATTTCCCACTGCCCCCTCTTTCACATGGTCCCTGCTCCTGACCTTCCTCTTCAGAAAATCCTATGGACTTGATTGGTATCAGGTATTGTTATTCGGACCTCCTCACTTGTCTACCCCATATTAATTGGTTCTACTATTATGCTTATCTCCCTAACTCACTGTATTATCCACTTATAATATACTAGGCACCTTTACTCACCCCTATCCATATGCATGTTAATTGTCTGAATCTTCATTGATCTGTGAAATACCAGATTTGCCCCCTTCTCTCTTTTGCTCTGGGGTAATGTGAATGTATGAAACTGCACCGTATATGGTAAAGGCTTACAAAAACCCAGTTAAAGTATTTTTATATATTCTACATTTTCATTTAATTTTGTTCTCTCCTGTGTCCTGGAAATCTCTGCCCCTAGAAAGCATCTAACAAATGTAGTAATCCATCCTGAGCTGGTCCTTGTTTTCAGGTTCGGCAATATTTAATATAGCATCCAAAAGAGGTGTGACAAATGATGTGAGGTTCTTTGAAGTCTCCTTTAATGCAATCTGGTTGTATGCTGACGAGAGGTCGAGGGTACTGAAATACTTAGCTGGTTTCATGATTGATAAAAGTTCAGATATGTTGGGAAGAGGGTGTCTATCCACCCATATGTTCTTGTTTAAGTCTCTCAAATCGACACACATTCTTATGGAGTTGTTGGGTTTGCCCACCAGGACGATCGGAGCGAGCCATTCAGATCTTTCTATGGGCTGGAAGATATTTTCTTCACATAGGCTAGTGAGTTCCTTTCTCAGAGCGTCTTTGGTACCAAAAGGAATTCCTCGGACACGATGGGCTACAGGAATGGCGCCCTTCTTCAAGACTATCTTGTGTTGAAAACCTTGGAGGAGTCCCACCTTATCGCTGAAGACTTTGGGACATTTTTTGGCCAAGGTAGACTTTATGTCGGTGGACTCTATGTTAGTGGCATCGCTGAGCACACTCAATACAGGGATTTCTTCTCCAGGGTGGATTTTTATTTGCAAAGCGGCCTGTTCTTCCAACCCTACAACTGAAGAGCCGTTCTTGGCCACAAAGAGTTTACAATATGTCTCTCTGTCGTGAAATCTGAGTCTCACCCATGTGTATGCAATTATTTCAATGGGAGTTTTTCCATAGCCCGTGGCTCTCACTGGGGTGTGTCGTAGGTCTTGCATCTTCCTGGATAGTGTCCCCAAAAATGTCTGGACGTCCACCATTGTATATGGGGAGCCTGTATCCACCATTACTTGCAACGGTGTCTCATCTATGTACATGTCGACCCAAGGGCCTTTGGGCTCTTGTGAAGAGGTAATGGTGAGTATCTGTATTGGTAGACAAGCTTGGTCAATGAGTAACATATCATCGTGACTCAGATCGTTTTCTATAAATCTCACAGACCCTGATCTGGTGAAGGGTCTTCTGCTGTACCTATTGGGCCTACCAGGCCTTCCTCGCATGTTTATGCAGAATTTTTTGCAAAATGTCCAAACTGGCCATATTTGGAGCACTCAGCATTGTTTGCAGGACACGTCTTGTCAGCATCCTTGTGTTTAAACCATCCACATCTTTGGCAGTGAGCAGAATCTCTGTTGTCGCTAGCCGAAATCCTCTCTCTTCTGGGGTTAAATCTTGAGCCTTGGGAGGGCAGAGCTCTTCTTACTAGGGATAGCAAATTATCGGTGGGGTTGATTTCAGGATTGGTTTCAACAGACTTGACTTCGATGCTCTCTCTTTGGGTCAGCCTCTCCTTCATGCAGTGGTCACCAAATTCCATGCTGCTCGCTATTTCGGTGGATTGGTCTAAGGAGGGGTTTCTTGTTTGCCATAATGTTTGCTGAATGCGTGGATCAGCCACATTAAGGACGAGCTGGTCTCTCAGGTACTCATCACCGACCCCAGTGAATTCACAAGTTGACATTGGAACTCTTAATGATGCAATGTAAGAGTCGATTGACTCATCCTTCAATTGTTTCCTGGCAAAGAACCTCTACCTCTCCAGTACTATGTTGGTTTTGTTGCCAAAATGCGTGGTAAGTTTGGCCAGAGCTGTGTCAAACTTGCGGTTGCCATCACCCCCAGTATCATCTGGTTCTGGCAGTGCCCTGAATAGTCTTAGAGCCTCGGCTCCTATGCAATTCAAGAGAGTTTCTTCTTTAAGGTCATCATTGAACTTGTTGCCCCCAATGGCTCTGAGATAAACGTGGAGCCCGTCAACCCACTGTTCCCAGGGGCAGGTTGGAGTTCCAGGGCAAGCAAGGAACTTGGTAGGATGAGGAATGTTCTGCATGGCGTGTCTGTGTGTGGCGAGGGGGTGACTTTTGAGGAAGGTCTGGAGTCGTGGGGGTAGTCTCTGTGTGCTGTGGAGATGGCGGGCACAGCTCTTGTGATCCCTTGGGGATTGTGCAATCACTTGTGGGTAAATCGTGTGGTTTCTGGCGCTCTGGAGGGTGCACGGATGTTTTGCAGAGCACAATTGGATTAGGTTGGCCTCAGATTTGAGGTTGTAGTCTTTTAGTTTTATGCGTTATTTTTTTTTTTTTTGCCGGATCCGCTGAAAATGGGAGCTTTCACTCGATCGAGTCTAAGCTCGGTAACGTTGTTGTCATAGTTACTGTAATCAGGACACAAAGATGGCTGCGTGTAATCCTACGCACCAAGGTCCTTTCCTCGAATCTCCGTTAGTCGGCGATTTGTAAAATGCTTTTTCCGTGGTGAGCGGAGCCGTCTGAAACCCGCGATAAAATGTAAAATGGTACCTCTGGTGAGCTCTGGGATGCTGGGGCTGGTCTGCTATGCCAGAGCTACTGGCTGGTATAGGCACGGCAGCAGCGCACGTAATGCTGCTTCGCAGCGGGTGCTGCTGTCGCTGCGGGGCCGTGGGTTGGCAGGCAGCACAGTCCGGTGCGCTCCAGGGGCCGGGGTTCACTGCCTCGTCGCCAAATGAAGTAAAGGAGGCAGGACACAGAAGCTATATTCAGGAGCTTTAATGTAGGGCCCCCGGAGATCGGACCAACAGCAATGGAATGAAAGAGAACGTTATGTTTCACAGGGATCCAACTTGTTCACAGGGTTCTATGAACCGCGTCACAGATATCATATATAACAGAAGTGCCCTCATTTACCATGTTTTCCTGACACCAAACTGAACATTGCCTCCAAGATCAAACCTCTTGGATGCATTTGGCAGGATAGTTTGAGTAGTGAAGCCCAGGTGTGGGCCAAGCTACAGGCAATCTATTACTCATTGTGCCCTCTACAGCAAGCCCTTCCATTTGCTTTGTCTGCTGATCATGTGCTAGTAGTTGGAGCCCTAGTGAACTCAGGGCTAGATTATTACAATAGCCTCCTTGTAGGTATCCAGATTAAACAACATCACCGGCTACAGAGAGCACAAAACACCACAGTCAGATCGTTTTATTTACAGTGAGGAAGTCCTCCCCTATCTCGGCAGTGTGGCCTTTCCCTTCATTGGTAGTTTGTTGGGGACAGAATTGATTTGAAGGTCCTATGATTGATATATAAATGTCTGAATATTCTTGCCCGATCATATTTCGAGGATACAATTAGCAGATCTCAACCTTCTAGGGCACTTCAGTCAGGGGACACATTGCTCTTGTAAGAAGATTCAATCCAGCACTACAGCCAAGTCAATGCCTAGTCTGGGATACTGAATGGAAACCCTTATTGATATATCTTTATGTCCAGTTCATGAGTTCTGGATGACTACCCCTATATAACACCCCTCTCTTAGAATCCCCCTGACCCCACTGAGCCAAGAAGTAGTTCTGTTTTGCAAGTTTAAAAGGTTTATTTGAGAATGTAAACAATATATATATATCACACTTTATAATAAATTAATAATTGAATGTCACACTTAATCTGAGGAGTAATCAATAATGGATAGTCTGGCACTGGCACACTGCTTTATAATCAATGATGAGTGGGCATAGGATGGATAAGATAGCAACAATACTTTTATGGTTTCAAATAGATGCAACGTGGAATGAAAATGCAGTACAGAAAATAACTTGATAGGATTTCAGCAAAAGACAATATAATCACTTTCTTGGACAATTCACCCCCCCCCCCTTTTATGCAATGTAAGGAGATGAAGATGAGAGCACACAGTTCTTAGGAATGCAATCAAAGAGAATTCAGTTCAATTCCCCCCCAGCAGCTTATACAACAGATAGGAGTTTTGAAACACAGGCAAAATGCTTTGAATATGGTGACAATGCAGTTAGAAATATGCTGAAAAGGCTTTTAATTCCCTTCAGGAGGTTCAGGGTGAGTGGTATCTAGTTAATATTAGTTAAGGCTCACTCTAGCAATGATTCAGGAATGGTTCTTAAGAGGCAAACGAAATTTAGCAGTTCAGGCAAAAGCAGCTATCTTTTTACCAGTAAAGAAATCGGGCCAAATCGCAAATCGTGGCAAAATTCGCGAATGCGTGAATCGTGATTGCGGAAAAAGTATAAGGAGTAGGAAGTCGGTTCTAGGCTTGTTGGAAAGTTAAACCAAGTTCCTAGCCCAAACGGTTCCAGAGATACGGACGATTAAATAAAGGTAGTTTTTCGGATTTAAAGTAAACTCAGAATGACAGGTGACAGCTTTGCAGCTGCAGAATTGACAAATGACAGTGGTGCAGCTTTAAAAATGACAGATGACACGATTTCTAGGAGGCAGTTCTACTTAGATTAAAATATTTTGGATTAGATTATTTTAACTAAGAGATTGTTTCTGCACAGTTCTACTAGGTACTCACAATATATTTTTGAAATAGGCCTCGCCACGGATCTGGTCAGGTTTTGGACTGGACTCCGGTTCTGGTCTCGGCACTTCACAGTGATCTGGGTCAGCTCTTCTCTGCTGGTCTCGCCTCTCTGGATTCTGGATGTAACACTGCTTTCTGGGTACTGCTACAGGTTCTGGAGATTGAGGGATTTGAAGTCTGGATCTCTGGATGTGAAGTCGTCGGTCAGCATGCTCCGCAGCAAATGGAATTGAATGTCCTCTCTAGCTTCCACTGGCTCTTTTTATGTCTTTTGAAAGTGGGTGCGTGTGCAGCATCACTAGCCAGCCCCTCTCTCAACTGCCCATTGGTCAAGCTTTCCGCACTGCTTTGATTGGGGGAAGGAAATTTGTGTCATGGTGATGCTGTTTTATGGTCTGCAGAAAGGATACTCCCCTGTCAAATTGCACACAAATCTATATTTGACCCAAATACATATTTGCACAGGTACACATTTGTTTAAAATTACATGCACCCATCACATATCACATGAGGTATACTCAGTTCAAACTCTGCTCTTCCTGGGGGCTTGCATTCAGAAATGGCAACATTTTGTGCTTTTTAGTGGGTTTTGCAACATCGGATTTTTCTCCAGATTTATACACATGTACACAGGCTGTCCATACCTACTCCAGTAAATTCCCATATCTCTAGCTTAAACACAGAGTATGTGGTGTCAATAAATAGCAGGGTTTTGCCCCAGAACATCACACAAATTCCCAACGCGTCTTAAAACGTGCACAGAAAAATCACAAGAATTATGGTATCATTTAAATAATTTTGACAAGGCCGCACCATGAGTTATACATCTTTCTTAAAATCATATTCTGGCCAACAGGGGTGTGTCTTTTCAGGTCACATGGTGTAGAAACCAGTTTATCCAGTTTCTGCCAAGCTCAGAGATCCTGCCCCTCCCAGCTTCTGCCAAGAGGAAGCTATTTTACGGTCCCCCCAATAAACCATCTGCCTGAGTCAAGGCAGGGCTTTGTTCAAAAGGAAGCCATATACGACCACCCCAATAAACCATCTGCCTGGGCCCTTTCTTTAGTTTCTTGCAATCCCCTGGTAATTCAATCAGAGAGTGTGTGACCTCCTTTTGGCAGGAGCAACAGAATGCAGCCAGGCCTGGGAATGCATTTGTTGGGCAAGCCCCCACTCCTGTCGGGGGTAGCTGTCTGGCAGAATTCCAGTTTCCTTAAGCCAGGTTTTAGGTAAAATGTCACTTTTTGTTCCCCAGTTTAAGTCAAGATAATTTTTACATATGCAGCTAGAATGCTGATTCTAAGTTCAAAACTATGACATTTTAACAGTTACAAACTATGTGACACTCAAAAGTAGGTCACTCAGTTAATTTAAACATTTCGATTTTGGTGGTTTTAATCCAATTTCAGTTAGGCTGCTGACATGCATAGCTCCGCCAGTTTTGTTATGAACATTGTTTTGGGCTCTTCATCTTCCCAGATTTAGTATGCACACATACTTCATTCTGCCAGATGTCCGCTGGTGTTCAGTGAGATTTTTGGATGTGTTGCAATGTTTGAAAATAGGCATTTTGAGCTGGCATTCAGAGAAACCAAAGGTAATTTTAAAGCGTTTTTGAGCTAACAGGCGCTGCTGTTTTACCTTTGGCATCCATTCCACTCATGGCACCCTGGCCCATCATGCTTGCACTGGTGGGTGGCAAGTTAGGCAGCCATTTTGGTGTGCGCACAAACTGCGTGGTTCTCCTGGATTTTGGCGCACATGTGGGCTTTTTGGCCATCTTGGATTTTCTAAGCCCACAGCACCAAATGTTGCAGCATGATAGCTCAAACGTGGGTCAGGACACCCAACACTCTTGACAGTTTCATCCCCTGTCTGTGTCTCTAGAGGAGATTGTAGATTTGCAGCATATGGTCCTAGACTATGGAATAGTCTCCTGCCGGAGCTTAGGGCATTAGACTCTTTCCTTCAGTTCTGTAAAGCTCTAAAAATGTATGTATTTAAATAAAGAGATCTGGTGGAGTAAAGGAGCTAGATATTACTGCTATTTGAGATGTTCACCTTTTCATTATGGTTATCGTAACATCTGCGCCTAAATACGGTTAAGTTCGTTCAGTGAGCCACATAAATTCATGAAATCAAATCAAATCATTATATGGGCATACATGGAGCAATACGTTAGTCTAATAAATGATTCATGAATATGGGTTTTTGTAAACTGCAAACCTAAAATAAACAGCTCTAGGTGCTCATAATGTTACCAACTAGTGAAAAGAAAGCACAGTGAATTAATGTTATTGGAACGTTATCACTGCCTTTGGTAAAGGTGGTAAACCAGTGATTACAATTTTGCAATGCAAATTACATCTTCTCACATTCAGTCTTTAATTTCAAATGAATGTTTGACCCTTTTGACATAGTTGACATTTAAGGGATGCTATAGAAATGAATGTTAATAACAAGCTAACACATAGTAAATCAACCAGACAATATAAATGAAATCAACTTAAAACATGTTTGTACAAAACAATATTGATTCATTCTTGAAGTGGAGATAAGCAAAACAGAGATTTGAAATTTGCAAAATGACTAAAAAGCAATTAAGTAAACTACTTGGTTTAGAAAGCACATGTGTTGTTCTAAATAGTGCACACTCTTTTTGTATTACAATACCTTATTAGGGTTTAAATGTGATTAATACATATTGCAAGGTAAGCAAATCAACACATTAAAAATATATATCTAGCATCTGACACGTATATCACTATCAATTGTAATGTGTCTTCTATTTTAGGATCAGACTTAGTTCAATTCAAAACTACTTAGTATAAACGATTGCATTTTAAAATAAATCCCTGAATTATAAACCTTAGCCCCGTGGGTATAGGAGATGAGTGGGAGCTAGCCCTCGGAGTCAGAAGCCATTTTGCATTATTTAAGAAATGTGCCCCATATTTCCAAGAATCTTTGCTCTCTATTTCTCAGTGTTTTAGTGATTTAACTATTGGAATTATTGTTCAGTGAGCCTACCCAGTGGGTCTTGGAGCACCTTTCAAGGTTCAAAGGTTGAAAAGTTGAGAAGTTAAACTGAATTTTCAAAACGATTTAGGATAGGATAGGAAGATTAGGATAGACAAGTGGAAACAAGGGAGTTGGAGGGGCAGGGTTATGTTTGGGGAAATAGGTATGCTTTGATGCTCTTTCTGGAAGTGGTGATGGAGGGTGCAGTGTGGATGTGAACAGGCAGGTTGTTCCAGGATCAAAGTCTCCACCGGGTAAATGCGTTCTTTTGTGTGTTAGTTTGCAGAGTGGAATGTGTAGGAGATGTTGTCTTGCTTGTCTGTTGTTTGTTTGGATGATGGGTTTGAGTTTCTCATAAAGGTAAAATGGGGTTTGTGGTGGATGGCTTGAAGAATAATACAGAGTCCTTTGAAAGTAATTATCTGTGGTATGAGAAGCCAGTGGACCTGGGTGAGGGCTTAGGTGGTGTGTGAATATTTTGGTAGTTGGAGGATGAGTTTGGCTGCTGCATTTTGTATGGCTTGCATCAGGGCAAATGTGCTTGTGGGAGTCCAGTGAGGAGAGTGTTGTTATTGTCCAGCTTGGAGAGAACCAATGCTTGGACCGCAGTGCACAAGTCATCAGGAGGAAGTACAGGCCTGACCATTCGTGGAAGATGTCATTGTAAGGTTGCATGTTTTGGTAACAGCATCTAAGTAGTGTGCAAATGAAAGGTGGGGGTTAATGGTGAAGACAAGGGATTTGACAGGTGTTGAGAGGGATATGTCTAGGTTGTCTGTGGGGAGTTCCTTGATCCAGGGGATTAGTTCAAGTTTGTATCTAGGGGGGCAGATGAGGAGGTATTCTGTTTTGCAAAGGTTGAGCTTGAGCAAATGGGTGGCCATCCAGGTGGTTATGGTGGAGAGACAGCTTTTGAGGGTGTGGATTTGTGAGGAGGATGAGATTTGGAGGCGTATTTACTTGTAATCTGTATATTACTAGGACTTGATGTTGTATTTGTTAAGGGTCTGTCTGTCCAAGGGATTCAACATAGTACCTGCAGTACAACACTTTATTTTGGCACATGGTCATAAAAGTAGACAATAAAAACAATAATAATCACAGACAAGAAACAGCGTTAAAAATAAAAACTCACAGAATAATACAAGGTAAAATTGGCAAGGAAACAATCTGTAACAAACCATGGTCATAATCATTACAAAGTAACATTAATAAGTAAAAACAGTCAATATAAAAACAACCAGTGAGACAAGCCTTTTAAGCAATATGTTTCCTTCATAGGCACCAGGCTCTTTTCAAAGATTGTGATTGCGCCTGAAGCTTGGCTTTGCTTTGGTTGCATAAGAAAATCTTTAATGCCACTACAGTACTCTTTATGCAATCCTTTTTCAAAATTGGGACAAGCGAGTTATGCCGCAGATTCCTATAGAGCGGGCAGAAAAATGTTTTAAATCTTCGGCCTCTTGCTCACAGATTTTACACACTAACGTGTCTCCTCTGTCCCAGGAGCTTGTTACTCCTGTGAGTGGATGTATCCCGAGTCTAGCTGTCGGAAACAAGGTTTGTGCCTCCCTATCTTCAATAAGAGTTAAATACTTTTCTTGACCAAAGGAGTATTTCAGGTCAAGATGTACCACCTTTGTGCCTAGCAAGCCTATGTTCCAAAACCTTGATTTATAATACCGATCATTGTGCTTCTTCTAAATATTCTCTTTTGTGATGAAAATGTGTTGATGCACAACAGCAAGGATTGGGGGAGGCCAAATTGTTCACTCAGTTTGTTCATGTAATTAACCCATAGAGGAATTCTTGTACCATCTTGTGCAAGGACGTCCAAAAGGGGTGCTTTATAAGAAGGGAGCACAAAAGGTTGTGTACAAGTCCAGAATTCAGCACAGAGTAAAACATGCTAAATGGATATTTTTAAGGATTTAATTATACGCAATGCCAGATATTTTAAATCCTATTAGAAAATGTACATATGAACAAAACAAACCTACATTTGCAATAAATGCATGCACCAAACAAGGTGCAGAACAAAATCAACCAGAACCAAGCTTGAAGGAACAAGAGAACACAGATAAGAGAAGTCTCCACCACCAAAGTACCAACAGGAGCCTGTGCACTGAGAAAACAGACTAAGGAGTAAAGTATGAAAAAGAGGAATACCAATATAAAACCTCTAACAAAGAATACACCTTGGGCCACACTCGTGTGTTGACCCAGCACCTGTGCATGTATATAACATGCAAAATCCAATTTTAAACCACAAAATTAACAAAATGTCAAATGTCAGATGCCAACTCAAGTTTCGGCTTGAAATGGCCAAAATTGTTTTGAAGGGCTGAGCATTCCTCAGGGAAGAAAGAGAGGACGATGCACAATTGGGTGGGTGCTGGTCTCCTGCCAGGAATGCAAGAACATATATATTGGTTGGAATGATGAACTCACCAAGTAACAATCAAAATCACATCTAGTGAGGTATAACCATACCTAATCAAAAGTTGTTTTCTTTTTATTTCATTGTTCAAAGAAAGCCAGAAAAATATTCCAAACAACCACACATCTGAAGCAAGGCCTGGGTCCCCAACCCTGTCCATGGAATATCTGATACAAATTGAGAAATAAACTACTGATAAACAAATCCCCAAATTATCATAAACAGACCAAACTGAATTCAAGTGAGCAAAAAATGAAGTTAAACAAAGAAGGCATGCTAGAGTGAAAACTCCAATGCCAAAATGAAAAAGGTTTAAATACTTAAAATATGCTCCATAAACCAGATCCAATCAAAGTAATCACAATCACAGATCCCGCTGCAATGATGGTTTGCTACATGTTGTGATCGCAATGCAGCTTAAGTCCACATGCCCTTGCGTACACACTCAGCCGCTACCTGAAATGTAAATGAGTATAATTATGGAGTCAGCAGGAGTGCGGAATAGGCTGCCTGCATGTACAGCATGCCGATGGCATTGCAGGGCATGTATGTGCATGGAATGCAGAGGATGCCAACAGGCAGCCACATGCCAGCGGAGTACCCTTATGGCATATCCTTACCTGAATTCAGTGTCAGATTCCCAATAGAAACAGGGAGGCAAAGTGATAACGGAGACCGACTTGCCTCCCTGCGGGTTCCTAATGAAGCCTGCTCAAAGCGTAAGAGTCAGGTGGCCTGGGAAGACACATGACACAGCATTGAGCCAAAGGTAAATGGCACAGTCATCATGGAGTGAGAAATATACTGCCTGCACTCCCAGTAGATGAAGACAGTCAACTAATGAACAAGGATAGGATTACAAGCAAAGGAGGATTTCTTTTTTAAAGGAGAGAATGTTATGAAGCAATAATTATTTTGGGGGAACAACAATTACCAATTACAGGTGGGGGTACAGTGGGGTGTGCAACCACACAAATGTAAAGAACCACAAACAATGTCTCGTAATGCAAAATAGGATCAGACAAGAAGGCGCTGCCCTCTTTAGATTAAAAAGGCCCAGTATCTAAACTGCCTGCAGAAAGGATGTTCACGTCAAGGGGTAAATCAGTTTTCAAGACAACAACCGCTGGTTCCAGATGAATCTGACAAGGTAAAAGTCATCCAACTGTAGATGATTGTCTAACTGTGACTGACAGAGATGTGGATTACGTATGGACACTCCACACAATCTCATCATTAAGCCCATCTAAATGTGATTTGAGCTCAAGCTCAAGTCGGATCAGCCTATTGTATTTGCTAAAACCCTGTGCTTCAGGGAGAACCCTGTCAATAATCAGCCATTGTAGTTCACAGTCTGTGTGGTTCAAGGACTGGTAGTGATAGGCTTAAGGAGCTGTGGAACCATTTCTTATCCGAGATCTGTGTACCTACATTCTAATGGACACTCTCCTGGTTGTCATACCTACGTTTATTTTAGGGCAAGGACAATTAAAAATAATGTATACCACGTTGGTGGTGTTACAATTTGTGTGTGTTTTTAACATCCAAGCAACATGCTTGAAACAAAAGACTTGACTCGTCAAACACGTTTCACAGTCGGCACAGGACCCGCACAGAAAATGGCCAAAAACAGGCTTGTGTGTTAGATTCCAACAATCGTCCAGATTATTGGACCGCTCTGGGTCCAATTGTAACCGGGAGTGTACCAACCTGTCTCTGGTATTTCACCCCCATTTCAGGGCAAACAATGGGGGGGATTGAAGCGCAGCCTGTGCTGCATTCCAGATGCAAATGTTTTTTCATTAGGCTCTTAAGCCTCGCAGGGTTGGTCGAAAAAGTTGTTACACATACTAGGCTATCATCACTAGAGGATTTGTCACGATTTGAAAGTAAAATGTTGCAGTCCCTGGGGATAGCCCCTACATTCGAGTCAGGATATGAGGTCATTGGCATGTGTGGTGAAGTCATCTCTAAAAGTGCAATTACGTCTCACTTTCAGTAGTTGATTGTACAGTACAGTCGTACATTCTCACAAAGAGCTTTGGGTTTGAAAAGATGACATGTATTTCTGTTTGTTTTCTTACGGCATAGAACTGAATACAGACGACTGTGGTCGTGCTTGATAAGTGCGTACAAAAAAGGGACCTGATCCTGGCTCCAGTGGTGAGTGAATTGAAGATTGGATCTGCAAGTGTTAAGTCAATCAATGAACTCTAGTAGAGTAGCCAAATCACTATGCCAAATAAACAGAATATCATCAATACAGCGCTTCGAATCAATGTTGTGTGACTTGAAAGGGTTATTACTGAAGATATAGATGTTCTTAAAGTCCACCATGAAAATGTTTGCAAAGTCGTAGCAAAAGCCACCCCCATTGCTGTACCTTTGATTTGCAAAAACAAATCCTTTCCAAAGGTGAAGAAGTTGTGACATGAAGCTTTGCGGAGCAGCTCCATCCGAATGGTAGTGGGACCCTCATAATAAGTTAGAAGGGACAGCACTGTACAACGCTCATAACAAATAAAATAAAGGACACAGCTTGGCATCATACACAAAGCCGTCCACCCCTAAATCCAATTTTAAGGATAGAGACAGAGTAGTCCTTGGAAGAGAGAGAAGCTTCTCCATGCCATTTCTTCAAGCCATTTCCTTCTGCTTCATACTCCTAAGGTTGGAATAGCCCCAAATCCTAGCTCCATACAAGGTTGAGGTATTAGCACAGGCCCTCAAAACCAAAAGACCTTTGGGAACTGCCTTAACCTCATACTGCTGCATAAAGCCCAGCACAGCTGCCCTTGCCTTAAATAATTAACTTGAGATCTGTCCATATGTTTCTCCCATTAACTTATTTTATCAAGGCAAACCCATAAGTAATCATAATAACCCACCCTGACAATTTCACTGGTTCCCAAACAGATTGGGGGAATTGCATCTCCACGCCGCTTGGCACAGAGAATTGCTTTAGTTTTTGAGAGGTTCATTTAGATCCCCATCCTCGTTGATAAAGTTTTGAGTAAATGTAGCCCCTTTTGGATGCCCACTCTTGTGTGGCTAATCAATACTGTATCATCAGCGAACAAAAGGAGACAAACCCAAGCCACCTAAACCATCTATCCAAATTTAACCATTATGTTTTGACTTTTGAGAATCCTTTGACATAATATCATGTGAGCGGGGTTTGATTTCAACTGGGAACACTGCTTGCCATGCATGCAGTCATCAAAAGAGGGCCAGGAAATAAAGTGGCCACATGTTGCACATTTTCTGCAAGCCCAACTGTTTTTCCAAGGATAACATTCGGAAATACCACACAAAAGCTGCCCAGGGTGCAGAGGCCTATGGGAAAATCTCCAGAGTGCCCTATAGTCCAGTCCACCCCTTAATGATACATGCTGCCTGACATGAAAGCATGGCAGGCAATGTGTACAATGGATCCCTATTGGCTCTGCCTGGTTATGCTTGTGCACAAAGCAGGCAGACCCCATAGGGATCTCCAGCTTTTGTGCCAGCAGGAAAATCCATGGCAGAGCAAATGCTGGAGCATGTGCGTGGCAGAGAAGAAGGAAGTGGCACTCCTCTCTGTCATACAAAGGATTGAAAATGGGACGTGATGTTAATGGAAAGCGTTAAAGCCTTACACAAGGTTTTTATGCCTTCCATTAACATTATGTCCAATCCAACATGAGCTCCGGAGTATTGTGATCATTTAATAGTCCAGACATTTTGAATATGTTCATGTGTTGAGGAGTGCTTGAGTGGGTCACTAGTGTGAGTCATTGTAATTGCTGAGTGTTTCCTCTGTACAGAATTAAGTATTTGTCAAGGCCTAGATGGGTTATCTCCTTGGCATGCTTCCTCCATCCCTATGATTTATGTATGTAGGGATTGTCCCTTCTGACATGCATGTTGGGTAGCTAGGCTGGATGTCTCTTAGAACTGTCTTGTCCTGCAGTCTACAGCTGCAGGGCAAGGTACATGAGTGGCTCTATAATCCCCACAACTATGTTTTGTAAAAGATGATTGCTTATATTACTTTCTACCTGTAACACAGTTCAAAACAATCAAACCAGAGTTACATGATCTTCCATGAATTGAAATTATCATTGCCAATGTGCCCGTCAATATTTGATACATTCCTAGATTACGTCCATGTGCGGATGGTTAACATAACTTACTAAAACCAGAGAATATTAAATGAGACCATGCACCTATCACCTGCTCTGCCCAGTCCGCGAATCCCTCTGAAAGGATACCCCCATCTCATCAGTGCAATTCACATATCTGACATTTAGAGAGAAATATTGAACAGACATTTCATGCAGACACCAACTCACAATCTCTCCTTTGCACAGCCCAGGTGCCCTTGAATATCTGTCAGTCCACGAAAGCACATTTTCTGTGTTCAATGTTTGCCAGCCTACCCCATGTGAGTACAGAATATGAATATTTTTATCCCTGCCAGTTCACTGCAGTGACGGAAATGAAAACGCTGCTGTGCATTCCTCTGCACCTGGCCTGGTCAGGGTCACGCAGGCACAGAGGAAAGTGTTGCAGGGGTATTGCATCGCAAAGTGAATCCTTCTGTCAATAAGGAATGCTCTTGGGATGCATTGTACTCTACATGTGCAACAGTGGGCAGTGTTAGGCTGAGGAATCGGCTCAAGTATATTTTGTGATTTGCTTATGTTTGCACTTTGGGGACTATACATGCTTGGTCTTAGATCTAGCCCTGTGCAACTCACAGTCCGTGCAGATGAGGTTAATTTAGCAACATGACTTACAGTAAGAAATTAACATCTTTTTCTGCTGAACCATCTTCAAGGCCTACTTCTGCCCTACTGTCTGCCCTTAAAGACAAACACAGATCGTTTTTGTCAGCAAAGACCCCATTTTACCTATACATATACTATGTAATGTATATGCTCAAAATAGACACAAGTCAGGAGAAAGGGACAGCTGTAACTTCAGCATTTGTGTAACCACCCAATGGCGTGCTCACCACCACCCGCGCAAACAGGAAATGAGTCACTGTTATGCGACGAGGTAGGTAGGCATTCATGCAACGAACGCGGGCTGCTATACTCATTTGCCTTTCCGTAACCCTGTGTCATGAATTCTTCCTGCCAATGCTAATTCGCGTCATGAATGTATTCACAAAAATGTGGCCCAAGCCGAAGTTCTCATGTCAGTTTAAAAAATATAATAGCTTGTAAGAATGAAATACCTCATCCCCAAAAAAGCCACTACTTGTTCAAATCATATGTGGGAAAGCTCGCCGTGCAGCCACCTGTGCTTACCTCATGTATTGTGGATTTATATCAAGTTTCTCCCTTTGATACTGTGAAAGCAGTGTACTCATGGAACACTTAATTCATTACTCAAAGGAACTTTTATAGAGTTATTCATCACATTCCATACTCCTACTACTGCCAAACCTGAGGACTGTTTTTGGCACTCGGTTTTGAAAATAATGCTTTTTCAACATTTAGCATTAAGCTGAGATATTGTCTGCCAAAGATCACTTGCCACCAGGGAACCTCAGCGCGTTTCAAGTAAGTAAGATTGGAAGGGAAAGTATATGTGGTCTTGTGCTGTAGGGTAGTTTGTAAGAAGCTGCCATAGAAATAAAAATAACTCATCGCATTGTTTATAGCGAATGATGAATGTAATGGAGGGATCTGACAAAAATCTATTCCTGAACTAGACTTTTTCTTCAAATCATTTAACAAAAACATCCAGCACTCGTCCATTGTGGATTGAATATAATTCCTGTGTCAGTATTATTTCTTTAAAAATAACATACGTGTTGATACATTTTGTTGTGTAGGCACTCCCACTTGAATGCCAAAGGCCTTAAAATATCGCAATGCAAACAGGGGTTGACTGTGAACCAAAGGAGGCCCTGGAAATAATGTTCAAAGTGGCCCTATATTACACATTTTCAGCAATCCCCAACACTATTCCTATGAGAACATTTGGAAATAAAATAGGTACCCACACAAAAGAGCCACAGGGTGCAGAGGCCTACAGGGAAATCTCCACCCTATAGGCCAGCCGAACCCTAAATGCAAATGGACAATACTGCATCGATCACCATAAAGATGTAAGCTCTCTGATTTAAGAGACACCAAAAGTAGGGTAACCAGGGGTCCCATTCCTGGTTCCATTGTCTCACTCTGCCCTCGCTCCGAGGTTTTTTTGTACTCTGGAAACATCATAGATGTGGCTGCAGGGAGAGTTTGAATCTTCATACCTACAATATTCGTTTCCCAGCAAGTCAAAATAACAGTTGTAAATCAAACAAACAATATTATGCGTTTGTATGTTTCATGAAGATTTAAACCAGATCTCCACCAATCCAGGGGCACATGCAAAACCCCATCTTTTCACTTAGCAGCCATATGTGTTAATTGCTTGTGCCACAGAGACAGCTTGGAATATTGCGACATAGCAAGGCCTGTATTAACAAACTCCTCTTTTTTGTTTTGGCTATCAGGTGTAAAAGCCTAAACTATTGCATTAAAGTACATATAGGGAGAAATGGCATATGAGGAGAGAAACACAGTTTGTAGGGGTTGTTTGGTTATTTGCACACCCACTGACTGCCCATGGCCTTGCTAATCCCTATGGCCAATCCCACCCAGTTACTGCCCCTCCCCACCCGTTAAACCATCACTACCCCTCCCCACCCAAAACACCTCCTAATGTGGAATCTTTGAGCTCACTTTAACTAAGTCTTACCATCAAACGTTGCACTCGAAGTGCACACCAGTATTTCTTCTGAGAGTTAATGGGCCTCAAAAAAAGTTTGCCGGTCTGGTAACTACGGTACCGGTAATCTTGCTGGTACCATAGTTATCGGGCCGGCAAACTACAAGTTCTGCTCGCGGGTGCTTTTTCACCCGATAAGTCGAACCTGGCGGGTGGACTGGCACCCGCGAGCAGAGCATTTTGTATGCACCAACACTATTCTAAATGGTGCTGGTACATCCGGCCTCCCCATTCCCATTGAGCCCTATCAGGCTCAAGTGGGAATGGGGAGTAAAGGTTTCTGGCCCCTGGCAATGGGGAAATACAGGGTCCACAAGGGTTGTAATTGTGATGCTGGAAATGCATCGGAGGGACAGGGCCTCCGTATCCTTGTCCTTCACTGCTTTTTATTGTGTGTTCTGTCGTGTTTTCCACACAGGAGTTCATGTGGGACTCCTGGCGGTGCAGCTCTCTCTTTTGGTTTTGGTGAACGGACCCCATGGGATACCCTTATGACACCCAGGGGTGGGGGGGTACAACCCTATGCCCCTAGTGTATGTTTTTGGGCACCTGTGGGTGGCCTACAGAACAGGGTACAGGCTGGTGGCAGCTGCGTGCTGAATTGACTGGTGCCCTGAGCGTCCTCCATTTTGGGATGCCCAGGCCCTGTCATTGGAATTGGTAGATTCCTGATGGAGACAAGATGGCCCCCGTGGCCTCTTGCCTTCCATCGCCTGTTACCTTGATCTTCCCAAAGTACCGGGAAGCCCTGACTCTGTCCCTTCCCCCTGACTGGCTGTTGGGTGGAAGTTCCATATATGGTAGTGTGGGGAAGTGCTGACCAGACTGGCTGGAGCCTTCCCAACGACCGTATATTGTGAGTACGCCTGTGGGGGGGGGACCTGGGTGAATGGAGTGTGTGATGAATATGCATTCTGTGTTGTGGGTGTCTAGTATCTGGTGTTTGACACAATGACTGAGACAGCCCTGCCTGAAACCGATATGAATGCAGTGTGGAGTGTTGAATGGCTGTGTACTTGTCCCAATACACATAACTTGTTGTGAGTGTCTGGAGAGAAGTGAATGGCCTGAATGCATTGTGTGCCTGATAGGCTGCCTGCCTGCATAAATGCCCTTCGCCGTGATTGGATGCTTGAGTATGACCCAGCGGAATGAATGGTAGATCAACAATATATCTGGGGACCTCTCACTGCTAGGAATCGTGTTCAGAAGATGAAGTCCACTACGACGAGTAACTGGAGTGAAGCTTGACCTTGAGGCCCTGCTGGACGAGAAGAATTGCTGTTGCTCTCCTTCAGAATCTGATAGCTGCTGTGTCTCCAAGGACTGACCCAGAGAGGATCTGGTAAGGCGCCCTCTTCCCGAGTTACGAGGGACCATCGTGCACCAGCTGATCTTTGCCAAAGCTTCCTGGTAGACAGACCTTCGACAGGCTGCCGTCATGAGACGGGGACTGCTGCGGAATCCGAAGGAGAAGCGCCCGGTCTGTTGTCCGCCACTGTCGACGACCGCCGTCGCCGACCGGAGCCGCTGTGCTCCCCTTTGCCTAAGAACTTTCAAATCCTAGGACGCTTTCGCCTGCATCGTCGCCGCTGCATCCTGTTGGAGAAGGCCTGACCATCGACGCGCCAAGGAGCATCCGCCATTGGGGTTCCCCAATGGGCCTCATTCCGAGTTTGGCGCAAAGGGATTCCGGGCACCGGTAAGGACACCGGTGCCGGTAATCCCTTTGCGCCCTATTCCGAGTTCCCTTAGCGGGTCCCACACTTAACGCCTGGTTTTATCTTTAGAGCAAATAACGGTACCGCAATTTGCGGTACCACTATTAGCACCTTCCTATTGAGCCCTATGGGGGCTGAAATGGGAATGGGGAATGGCTTTTTCAATGGGGATTTATCTGTCCTGCAAAGGTCGGAATAGACCGGTAAGTCCCCATTGAACGAGGGCGGACACGATACCGGTATTGGAGGTAGTTATGGCGCTAATAGCCCCATGATTACCTCAAAACTAAGAATGAGGCCCGATGACTTAATTGGAGTTGTAAACCCACTACTGGTATAACATAAATGCCTTCAGCCACTTGATTTGTAAGCACGCTAAGTGTCCTTCACTGAAGTCCTGTTAAAAACAAGGATTGGTAAAGCAAACAGTTTTGCCTTGGTATAAGTATTAAGCATTTGCCAGGCACTGCTATTAGACGCCCAGGTACTCCCAACATTTTGCACCTGCTACAATCAATGGCCAGTTGCCACCACTATGGCTGTGCCTGGCAAGTGCCCTTTTCATGCCTACAGAAAAGCCCATCTGTTGGCTTTGCCAATGCCAGAGGGTGTGTGCTCCTGATTAACAGATTGCTGTGCAGTGCTGATTACAATAGCATTGCCCTCAGACACATGATTGTTCTGCTGCTGCTTTCATCAACACCTGATCTGACCAGGCACATGCCAGATAAAGGACAGGTACAAGGAAGAGCAACACAGAACGGCTCATGTTAAGCATGCGGCAGTGATCCATTTCTGAAACAATGATGTGGTGGTGAAAATGTAAAATACATATTCTGGACTGTCATAATCGGGTTATGGACACAGAAGCACATTTATAGGAGTAGAAACCAGTCCGCAACCAACATGGGGGAAAGGGCCATTGTATAGCTATGTAAGTATCCTGTGTGACATAGATACTGGCATATGCAGGAATGCAGAGCTGTGCAGCTTCTCACTGGTTATCTCACTACAAGCAGATCATCTTTATCAGGGGTTCATTTGCTCATGATCATTGGCTGCACACTATCATCATGAGCACTGTGCACCTCATTTCTCTCGGTCAAAGTTTGAGGCACAGCTCTACACATCTATTGCTAGTACTAGAACTACTAGTACTTCATCACATGCCTATGCACCACTTTAACTAGATCATGCAGGTGCAAATTGGTGGTACAGACATGTGTGGAAACATGTAGAACCACCTTTGTATTTTGCAAGTCTTACCATTAAAAGGAAGCCGTTTTTTCATGTAAGATGTGTTTACATTATTCTGTCCTGCAGCAGAGGTCCTCCTTGTGCCACTGGTCTGACCATTTAACCCGAGTGGTGCAGGTGGCAAAAACGGTGAGGCACAGGCATACCTGGTACTCGATACTTTTCTTTTACGTATTGTATCATTTTCTGGTGTGAAATAGGCATGTGTGCAAGTTATCTGGAGCCCAGTGACTAGCCAAGGAAGTTGCAACTCTGGGTGGGCTCTAACAGCGTGTATATTGCTCTTCCCTAATCTCGCTCTCACTTCACTCCCCTCCGCTTGCCCACTTCTGCAGTATCAGGTCCAACTAAGCGAGTAACCTAAGGACAGTTAGTGATAAAGTATACATTGGTGTATACATTACACACTAATGAGCTCTGATTTAGATTTTGTGAACAGTTTGTGATTTAGTCTATGCATGTGCAGAATTTGTAACAGCTATGCATGAACAAATTACTACCTTTTCCAGTTTCATTTAGAGCTGTTATAGTGTCATTATTGTTCTTTACATCAAATTAGGTGGTCATCTTAAGAAATAGTTTTTGCCAGAAGCTTTCCACCCTAAATAAAGTCAATCATGATGATAGTTCAAAAACATAAAGTTTGAGAAAAATGTTGTGAAACTGAAAGTTCCAAAATTCTCGTTATAATATGCTTTGCATTGCGTTATCTGTAAGTAAAAAAATGTAAATGTATTCTCTTAGTGGCTCCCTCCCCCTTCCCTCTTACTCTCCTCTTTCTCACCCATACCTCTGAATGAGATCTCTAGACAAGTCCTCTCTATGAAAGTCTCCTCCTAACAGGTGCTCCCCTGCTCCACCAGAACTATCAAGGACAACATTGCATCCATTGCTCCAGCCTTGGCTGGTTTCTGCAATCACTACTTTGCCACTGACTCCTTCCCACTACTCCTCAAGCACTCGCTTGTGCACCCTCTCCTCAAAAAGCCTTCTGCCAACTCCTCCTGCCCAGCTAACTACCGCCCTATCTCCATTACCTACTTCCTGGGCAAACTATTTGAGAAGCTGGTCAGCACTCTGAATCTGTTGGTTATCTCCACAACCACTGGTCTGACTTTAGAGCAGCCAGAGGCATGAAAATTGCACTCCTGAACACCTGTGAAGACTTTTTGTCAAATCTCAAATCCAATTCTCCTTTTGTTCTCATCCTTCTTCCTCTGCCTTTGATACAGTCAATCATGTCACCCTTATAAATCGTCTCCATCCTGGCACTGCACTGGTTGACTTCCTTTGTTTCTGACCAACCGTCCCAGGTTTAACTGGGCTCTTTTCTCTCTCCATCACACCTTGAAACACAATTTTCTGCACAGGCACATTATATTTACACAATACATAAAATCAAATAAAATAGTGTTTTTTTTGCATTGATTACATTCTTTAAAGTGCTTTTATTTCTGCTGCCACCAAACCTTTGCCAGTCCTGTTTGCTTTCTTATTCCTAAATTCTTCACTCTGTAGTCATGTAATGTTATGTTATGTTCTGTTGACTTATGCTGTGCACCACTACCACCACAGAGTCAGTTTCCATGCACTCATGTGGCTCTGCAAGAAAGTGGACGAGGTGGGTTAGTGAGGGTAGGTGATAGGAGAAGTCCACAAACAGGAGCAACTGGTGACTATGTTTGTTGGATTGCAGATGGGTTGATTGTGGGCACTGGCTTGTTGTATCCATAACGGTGAGGCCCAAGGCCTGTGTTTTGTAGTGTATGTGATTGTCTGTTTATGGTGGGTGTGTGTTTTTGTGTGTTGTGGGTTGATTAACTGGTAGTTAAGGTTGTGGTTGTGCACACTGGCTTGTTGTATCCTTAGGAGAAAGGTCCAGTGTCTGTTTTTTGTTGTTGTATGCAAGTGTTACTTATGTTGATTGTGTGTGTGTAGTTTGGCTAGTGCATTGTGCATGTATAGTTTTTGGGAGGTATGTAGGAGGGGAGCAGGAGTGGGGTGGTTGGGACATTTGGAAGTCTCAAAGTTCTTTTAGGTGACAAATCTTCCCAATTCTATCTAAAAGCGACACATGGGTAATCTCCACAGATCTCTTTAATTGCGACGCCTGGCTACTGTACACAAATCTACCTGTCACATCCTAACACATCCCTGTCTCATCTATTTCTGAAGCACCTGATGCTCTTGCCCCTGTCATGAGGATCCATTTGAAGTCCAAAGCCAAGTACAATTCCTGGTATGACTCTGACCTAGCTACTCTTAAACGTAAGTATAGGGTGGGTGAGAGGAAATGGAGGGCTTCTTGGTCATCCTCTGACAAACTGGCCTGCCGCATGCTCCGAAGGCAATACCGACCATCACCCCTCACCAAGAAGAGGGCCCACATTCAAGCCTGTGTCTCTGCGGCATCTAAAAACTCGAACAAACGTTTTAAAATCTGCAAGGAGCTGGCCAACCCTGCTGCAGTCTCTACCCCTCCTGTTGCCTCCCAGGCTCTTTGCAATGCTCTTGCCTGTCTCTTTAGCTCAAAAACCCAGGACAAACTGTCCACCCTCTCCTCCACTCCCCCTCCTCTTCTCTCTCCTTCTATGCATGCTGACCCCCCTACAGCCACTCCCCACCCTTTTTCTCCTCCTTTCCTCTTTTCTCCCCAGACAAGGTTGCTAGACAAGTCTGATCTATGAAAGCCCTATCAAAACAGTTTCATCCCTGTTCTTCTAAAACCATAAATTACAACATTGATACCCTCACTCCAGCCCTTGTGGATTTCTGCAACCTCTCCTTTGCCTCAAGAACCTTCCCCTCCCCTCTGAAGCGCTCCCTTGTGCATCCACTTCTCAAGAAACCCACAGCTGATCTGTCTTGTCTGGCTAATTACTGCCCAATTTCCAAACTTCTGGAACAACTGGCCATCTCTCCGCTGAACCTTTGTCGGCTGTCTCCACGATCATCGTCTTGCCTTAGAGCTGCCAGAAGCACGGAAACTGCTATCCTGAACATCCGGGATGATCTGCTCCCCAACCTGAACTCTAACATTCCCTCTGTCCTCATCCTACTTGATCTCTCTTCTGCCTTCGACACGGTCAACCATACCATCCTGCTCAACCGTCTTTGTGACAACCTGGGCATCACAGATCAGGCTCTGGCCTGTCTGACTTCTTTCCTCTCTGTTCGACCCTCCCAGATCCAAATTGGCTCCTTCCTATCATCTATCTCTCTTTCTACCTGTGGTATTCCCCATGGGTCTACCCTCTTGCTATGGCTTTTCAACCAATACCTAGCTACTCTTGCCCACTGCTTTGCCATTTTCTGCTCCAATTTCCAGTGCTATGCTGACGACACTCAACTCAATTTCAGGCTTCCCTCGGACACCTCCTCTCCATCTCTCATCTCTGATTGCCTAACTGCCATTCAAGATTGGTGTGCCGCCAATGATTTTTTCCTGAATGCCAGAAAGATGGAGATCATTCTCATTGACACACCTTCACCCTCCTTTCCCCTCACTCTCTGGCCGGCCATCCTTCACCCTCTTCCTACCCCCACCTGCGAGGCCAAGAACCTTGGTTTCATCTTTGACTCCACACTCCCCTTCTCTGCACACATCTCTGATGTCTCGAAAAAGTCAAACTTCCTACTGCACCTCCTCAGAGGTACTCTGACTTTCCTCTCCTTCCCACAGAAACTCACTGTCTCCCAAGACATTGTTCTCTCTAGGTTGGACTATTGTAACAGCTTCTTTCTAAATCTACCTGCCTCTACTCTCCACCCTGTGCAACTAATCCAGAACATGACTGTGCAACTTGTACTTGGCCTCAAGCCTTGGGATCGTATCTCCCCACCCCTGGAAATCTCTCCATTAGCTCCTAGTGGATGAAAGGATTAAATTGAAAACCCTATGCATTGTCCACAAGGCTTTCTGGGGCATGGGTGCAAAATACCTTCAGCTATCACTCTGCAAATGCCTCCCCTCTCAAGCTCTTTGCTCCTCTAACTCCCTCAGGGTCAGTTGTTTTTAAAAGAAACAAGCTGGGGATAGATTTCTGTTCTCTCCTGTGGCCTCCCTCTGGAACAGCTGCCCTGCCACTCTGAAACTTGATGAGAACCATCTCTGGTTCCGGAAGCACCTGAAGACCTACCTCTTTGCTTCTGCCTCCGCCCCTCCTCCCCCTGGCTCATTCTGTTCTCTCTCAGCACTGTGCACCTGGCCTACCCTCTGTCTTCCGTGCCCAGGTACTTGTTCACCCTGCCACACACTTGTGCTGCATACTGGCCACCCCTTGCACTGGGGTCAGTATCTGTACCCATACAATCCCCCTTTCTTTTTCTCTCTTCCTGCACTTATCAGACATACCCTGGCTGCCACCTTAAACCCAGCACTGGCCACTTGCGGGCTGAACTACCACTGTTTGTTGCCTTTATTATTTATTTATTTTTATTATTTATCTGTTTTTCCTTTGCTCTGCACTCTTTACCCCCCTTCCATGCACTTTTCCCCTTCCCGGTCCCATTCACCTGCGCATTCTCAATGTCACTGGGCCTAGTAAGATTGTTGTTTTTGTTCTCCCTTGTTCCCCTACCTTGCCTTGTCATGCTCTGAAACACTTGTCTACGAGTGCAATACAAATAAAATATCAATATCAATGAATGTGATGCATGGCTAATCTTCACAATTCTATCCAAAAGTGACAGATGCCTAATATGCACAGATCTATCTAAGTGTGACGGCTGGCCAATGTACACACATCTAAGTGTGACACATGGATAATTTTTGCAATTCTATCTATATGTGACGCATGGCTAATCTTCACAGATCTATCTAAGTTTGACACCTAGATAATGTACACAAATCTCCCTAAACTTGACACATGGCTAATTTTGACAATTCTATCTAGTGATAAACCTGGCTAGTCTTCACAATATTGTTTAATGTGATGCCTGGCTAACCTTCACAGTTCACTCTAAAAGTGATGCATGGCTAATCTTCACAGATCTATCTAAATGTGACCCCTGGCTAATGCACACAATTCTAAGTGTGACGCATGGTTAATCTTCACAGTTTTATATAGTGATACACATGGCTAGTCCTTACAATTCCATCTAAAAGTAACGCCAAGCTAATCTTCACAGATCTATCTAAGTATGACACCTGGCTAATATACACAATTCTATCTCAGTGTGACACAGGCTCATACCAGCCTATAGGGCAATGCTCGGACCAATAAACTTAAAATGCGAGTGTGGGCCAGTTTTTGGGTCAAAGAGGGACACATTTTTTACTAATGTGGGCCAGTTTGATGAGTTACTTTGCTATGCGGCTAATAGTTTTGACCAGTCATGCTGAATAAATATTTATTAAAAAGCACAATCTTCATCACATATTTTCAAAAACTCCCCCTTGGGTACTATTCAAACAGTGTGTCACAAAAGGAATGAATTGGCATTTGCAACTGTTGACCACTTTTTCATTGGTGCCTGAGACTATTTGATGCCCCTGTTCGATCCTGGTGTGACGCAAGGCTAATTTTCAAAAATCTATCTCATGTGATGCCTGCTATTGTTCCCAATATGTCTATTGTAACATGTTTCCTGCTGCCAGTATACATCTAAGTACAACACATCTCCTGCCACCAAAATACATCTTGGTGCAACGCATTTCCTTTCCTGCAAAATACAGCTTAAATCCTACATGACTTCATCCCCATAGCATACATTTGTGAGCAACACATTTCATTCCACAATTCAGTGCAATGACTAACTACGAAGTGCACCACAGTTCACAATGATAGTAGTGTGAGAATGGCCAGGTTTTATGAAGCACAGTTATGGCTGTGCTACTCACCTGTATCACCTTACGATGGCTAGTTATAGGGCGTGGTAACGTTCAACACAAGCTAACTGTGGGGTGGAACACAAAAGCTAATTATAGGGCAGTGCACAGTTTTATCTCAGAGCACAGCAAGGGAATATAACTAGCCTATACCAACAGTTCAGATGAGAAACATGACTACCTCATGTAATTAAGCTCAGTCCAGAGTATAGCTATCTTACACACTTAGGCTGTATGCCAAATATGGGTACCTTATACAATTAGGCTATTTGTTAATAGGTAATAAATGTGGTGGAGTTTTAATGGAGTACAGTAATGTACTCCCCACCCCCACCACACTTACCTTATCAGTTGCTGTAGGCTGTCTGCATCAGGCGACCCAGCTGAACACGGGCAAACATGGAGTAGAGGTGCTTAGACGGGAGCTGTCCTTTTCTTTCTGGCCTATTCCGACTGGTGACCCGGGGAAGGCTGCCCTGGAAGAGCCTCTGAAATGCAGCCATTGCAGTCACATGGGGGCACGGACTGATGAGAACCAAATGGATGGGCAGGGGAGAAGTGGGGAGGGAGAGACAGAGGATAGATGAAGGTGAATGGGAGAAGGCAGAGGGAAGCAGGGAGAGATGACCACTGGGACTGAGACTAAAATACACCTGACTGCCTGAACCAATTTCTAAGGGGTTAGGTGGAGGAAGGAAAAAAGCCATTAACAAACAAAAGACTACAGAAAAAAGTCAAGATATTATAGAAGAAGACCAGCTTGAAAAAATGGTTGGGAGTCAAAGGAAAAAAACAAATAAATATGTCAGAAAACTAACAACTAGCTCAATAAATTATTGCAAAATACACACAAATCCCTCCAAAAGGTACCAAAAACCAAACCAAAAAACAGATTAGAATCAAAGTAATGCCCTCACAAAGCATCGGCCAGGCAGCAAAACTGCTTACCAAGTGGTCTCTGTGCAGGATGGTTACAGATTACATTCAGGAAGAGAGGGTGTTATCTGGGAGAGATGGCCGCCAGGACAGAGGCAAAGAGACACCTGACTGCCTGAACCAATTGCTCAGTGTTTGGATGGGGGAATGAAAAAGCCACAAACAAATTAAGGTCTACAGTCATGAATAACTTTTTAAAATTAAAAAAAAGCGGGATGTTAAGGTGGGACAGTCAGTAAGGCATTTGGAGGCAGGGGCACAATTTATATTTATTATTGCAATTACAAGTTACAGGAATAGGATAGCTGCCAGCAGATAAGTAGAAGTATACAATAAGAAACCTCCACCTGTACAGTCTCTCTCCAAGTCTGCATCCCTTAACTGTAGTGCATAGAAAACTTACCAGACACCTCACTCAACATTCCACACTTAGAACACTCATAGCTTCATGCATGCGGGCAGGGAACACAAAGTAGGTAGAAAGCAAACTAAGACACATCTGCCCCATTAAGGAAACATCAGGAATGCAAGTCCTAAACTGGGATGCTTACAAAAAGGGTGAATACTTAGGGAAAGTGGAACTCCATGCATCCCAACCTTCAAGAAAGCAAACTAACCCAAGGTCCCTCATTTACCTCAAAGGGTGTGTTCCAAACCCATAGCATACATACTTAGATGAACCAACCCCTTCCTTGTCAAGAAGAAGCATGCTTCAACTCAGCATCACACATCCCAAGATAGGATTCCTCATGAGCAAAATGGTAGCACTACCCATGACACTCAAGGATCAAATGCTCCAAACAACTGGTGTATCCCACAATGCACAAGCAAATATGAGTACAGGGCACTGAGGTGGCACTCTAAGACACACCAGGGCCCAAGGGATACCTCATTAAACCAACAGTTCATTCCAAATGTGTCTACAAGCAACTATACTTCACTGCCAAGTAACCTTAACAAAAAACTGTAAACCCAAACAAAGACACAGTTGGACCCACCAATGACTTCATTGAAGGTACATTAATGTGATACATTGCCATCTGGCAAGGGTGTGAAAGCCCTGGGTTTGTTTAATTTGTATTAAATGATGCCAGTAATTCCATCTCGGAAAGGGCAACCTGCTAATCAGATTCCTTTTTCAAAAACTCCATGCCGGAAGCATGGTGTGTATCTGTGTCTTACTGCATCAGTATCCTGATTTGCAGCATCTGCTCTACCAGTGGCACAGAGCAGGTTCAGAGGTCACATTTGCCCATTTGACAGGCGCAGTGACAGCCAAGTCTCTGCAGCTTGGGGGCTGAATTTTTTATGTGCACCCCCATACCAAAACTATGATGATCACAAATAGTCTGTGATGGTGACAGGCTAAACTCGAAGAATACAGCTATACGTGACTTAAGACGTAGTGCATGGCACTACTTATGATAATTGCAGCCACATTCAATTTGATATCACAAGTTTGTCAACTCTTGTGAGTCAAGCTCAGCTGTGAAAGGTGATATGTAGTCGGGCAAGATTGGTTGAGCCTCCGTAATGACAGGACAGGAACCTGAATGGCCATGCCTCTTCTTTGATCTCTTTATGCCATGAAGGGCCATACACCATGCAACTGCTTTGGGCCCAGGTATCATAGGAGCACACCCATTTATAAGGAGTAGCCTCACATCAGGATGCTGCATTTCTAAAACATTTCATCTTAGTGAGAAGGAAGGGGGAGGTGTTGCATTAGTCAGGAGCAATTTGTTCAGTGGACAGAGATTTCCACAATTTTTTTTCTCTATTCCTCTCTCTCTTATTTCTGCTCCCTCCACTTCCTCTAGAGCAACACACTTTGAGTGTGATGGCAGAAGGGCTTTCAAGAACAGGCATTGGCCTTCGAAAGATATGAAGTCTCTCAGCATTGTTCTATAGTCTGATAAGGCTGGAACAGTCCATGCATGTATCCAAAATAATGATAGCTAAAGATATATGAGGTCTTTAATTGGCTGAAGGTCACATGCTAGATGCAGGATCATATTTGGATTACCCTTTGGCTGAATGAGCATAGATTTAAAAAACAAAAATTCTGAAGCTCCATGGGAGGTTAAATTATTGAAGCCCCAAATTTAAACCCTGTACAGTGCCGCTTGTACAGCCCGCAGCCTATATAAATGCAGAACTGGGGACAATGCACCCCCACCATGTGACAATGGGAACTTTCTTATTTAGATTTGCTTTCGACACATGCTCCGTCCAAAGACCATTCTCAAGAAACCAGATACCCAGGTAGTCATAGGCAGACACCTGTTCCAGTTTTTCCCCTTGACTTCCATATTGATGGTAGATCTCCTGGACAATCTGTGCCTGAAGATCAGCATTTTTTTTAGCAAGGTTTATTTCCAGGCACAGTTTCCCACAATGCTTTACAAATGGTGTCATGGCATGCTTGGCTCCCATTGCACTGGTTGCGAGCAGCACAACATTGTCCGCAAACAACAATCCTGTATAGTGCATACTGGATAGGGTGTACTACCTATCGTGGTAGCATCCAGACTGTTGTCCACAAACTCTTCTATTAATCCATTATTGTAAAGACGAAAGAGGTGTGGAGCCAGAACACACCGCTGTCTCATGTTTCGTCGGTCGCACCACAAATAACTCTGTTCATTCGCTGCCCTTACCCCAGCACACAGCAGCCTTGCTGTCTCAGTATAGAGCTTGAATTATGCACAGGAGAGCTGCTGGAATATTGTAGGCAGCTAGCACCAACTAGAGCTTATTTTGTAAGATAGAGTCAAAGGCTTTGTTGCGGTCCAAAAGATTGCATAAAGCTTGGTGTTACTGAGGAGTGTGTACTTTTTAAGAAGGAGATCTAACCAGAAACATTGCTCCACCGTGCCCATACCATCTTGCAAACCAGCTTGTAGTCGCCTCAAAATGCACTCCGAAGTGAGACATTTTTTCAGGTGTTCAAGGATAACTTTTGCGTACATTTTCCCTGCCCCATCTAGGAGGAAGATGGGTTGACAACTCCCCTGCATCTCCCTCCACCCATTTTTAAATATGGGTACTATGACAGCCTCCTGCCACATTTCTGGTGCTGTGCCCGATTCAATAACAACATTGAACACCCTAGAGAGTACTGGTCCCCAGACAGTTGGATCATCTTTGCATAGGTCAGTACTTATGCAATCTGGTCCAGGGGCTTTCACAATTTTCATAGCTCCAATTGCATTTGTCACCTCATGCTACACACGCTGAATCCCATATCTGAAAGATTTGTGCTGGAAGGTTCCTGGCACATAACAGTATTGCTCTCTTCAGCCCTATATAAGATGGGAAAATCACTGCACCAGGTGTCAGGGCAATACTGCACAGATGTTCGCCTGAAGAATTGGAGACATCATCGGCCATAAGTTTCCAAAAGGTACTAGAGTCATTATTCCTACATGCTGGTGTTAGGGCTTCCCACATTTCTTAACATATGTTTTTTTTTTTTTCTTGTCCTTTATAGTCGATTTGTAGACTGCTCTCAAGATTTCCAAGTGGCTTGTGTCTACTACCAGGTTCTCCCTAAGGCATGAAATGAGGGCTACTTTGCACTTTCTGAGGTCCTTGTCGAACCAATTCTGCCTACATTTCTGCTTTTGTTTGATGGCTCGGTTGGGTTTAGTAAGCAGAAGAAAAAAACGTTGCTTTCAGGCCGTACATTCTTCTAGGATTGAATCAACATTGTTCCGAGGGCCGCATATCCGGGAAATATGCCCTTCGACTACCTGGTAGAGTTCTGGTTTCTTATTAGATTTTGCAATCCTTGACCTCCTCACCACCCGACTTAGTTGACTATGGATGCCAATATCCAATGCTCTCTTTATTTATAGCGATGCATGGAAAAACCTTTTTATTTGTTCATTTTAGTGATTTGGTTAAAAAGATGTACACCATAAAAATACAGGTAAATGAAAATCAGTATTATAAAAGTATAATTTGAAGAAATACATAAGGAAATCACGAAACATAAATACAATAAGTAAAATATGAAAACAATATTGATGAAATCCTTTTCATCTAATATTCAAAAATCAACAGGGTGACTCCTTTTTAAATTTTCTCCTTTCCAGTACTTACCAAATATGAAAGTCTGAAGCATTTAAGATGGACATTTCCCCAGCAAATATCATCTGCCAAAATTGGTCAGTTTGCATGTACCAACTTGTTATAACTTTTTTATATTAAGTAAGTTTGCAGCGCAACATAGGAAGTACAAAGGTGGCTGGTGATTTCCAAGTCTGCAAATTCTCTATGACGCAGACTTTTTTTTCTAGCTCCTAACATTAGTATGAAGTTGTTCAAAACATAGGGCCTCATTAGGACCCCTGCGGGAGCCGTGCCGGTAAAAACAGCAAGACTGTCGCCGGAATTGTGTGTTTTTCCGGTGCCTGGCTATGGGGAATTACTGGGGCCTGTGCAGCCCTTGCAGTCCTGGAATCCAGGCGCCAGAAAAAGTAACTTCCCATTCCCATCAAGTCCCAAAGGACTCAATTGGAATGGGGAGGATTGAAGCACAGGCACCCTGTGCAACAGTGCCGGTGCTTCCATCAAAGTATGCAGGCAGGTGCCGTTCCACCCGCCAGTTGAGACCTGGCAGTGTGGTGCGGCACACACCCACAGAACTCGGAGTGTGTCGGTCCAATAACAATGGTGCCTGGTATCTTACCACCACTGTTGTTAATGGACCGGCACACTCGTAATGAGTCCCATAGTCTTGTCATAAAATACCTAATTTTTGAGTTGCTAGTTGTAATAACAAATTTGAAAGGATGATTTATAGGAACACTTTGCAAAACATAGTCTGTGTATGATTTCTTATATAATGTACTAAAAATATTACTTTGGTCCCAAATAGCAGACTTGATATTCAGCTCTTTACAAGTTTATTGGGTAGCTCAAATTAAAAACTATTTTGGCATAAAATCACCTTATGTCTTTATATCAAAGATACCACTTTCCATATAGCTTTTAGAAATTGTATTAAAATTTGAAAGCAGCTATAAAGAATCCTTCTTCTCCTGTAAGGTTTTTAGATAAAATAAACCACAGGTGGTTTTCCATCTAGTTAATAATGACGTCAAGCCCAATTCTAAACAAATGGCCTCAGACAGGATGGATCCTTGAATACCAAAAACTGTGCAACACAATTTTCCCTCCATAACATTTAACCATCACACTTCATTACTTTGAAGGGCCTCATGGAAAATCTGTTCAAACTATGTGTACATGTTCTCTTAATCAATGCGTTCTACTGTCACATAGCACAGGGAATGTCAAAGATCCTGCAGGGTTCCTGCAAATGTTTGGAATATTTTTACTCAGGGGTTGGAACACCATACTGGCACAGACATTTCCCATTACAAAGGACATGCATTTTTCAAAACCCTGGGATTAGGTTATTTTTACAAACTGTGGTTTATTTTCTTGCATCTGCAAAAACCAGGTGCAGTCCATGAAATTCTGTAAAAGGGTAATGGTTTCAATGGTGAAGATCACGTTTGATCTCTGCCAAACATATGTGGGCAGTACTTTCCTCAGGATCAATACTTTTTTTGAAGAAGGGCACAGCCATTCCTGGCAAATCCCCGATTTCTGCACTCTTGCATTAATTCCTTGATTTATGTCCACAGTTTTGAGAAGAATCAGAATTGTGGGAAAGAAGCTGACTGTACACAGATGCAGTGGGTTTGCAGTGTAGCACTCGGGGAAAAATTGAACAACCATTTACAACTAGGCTTTCTGTATTTCAGTTAAATCCAATAAACCCAGTAAAAACTCCAGTGGGAGAAACAGTGCCTACTCGGTTTAAACTGAAAAACACTGTTTCAACCGCCAACCAGTGGTGCCTTAGTGTGAGCAAGGGTGGGCGAAAGTTAGGGGGGATGAAGAGTTGGCTGCAGAGGGGGCTTGGCATACAATAGTAGAACCTGTATGCTTTTTCCCATTGTTTCCTCTCATGTCCCCTGGCCTTATTAAAATCACTGCACACTGTACTGTGTTGTATTAAATTTTAGGAAGATTTTTAAAGCGCTAGCTAGGGCCAGAAGGCATCTAGGCCTTGTGGAACACAGATAGAAGTGGGGGTACTGAACAGAGAGCTTGAGAATCTAAAAAAAGATACATTTTCAATTCTATATGACATAGTTTTCTTTGAAGACAGTATATATATGTATACTTAATGATACATCTTTGTTAATGGGACATTATAGTTAGGTTGCACTAATAAAAACATATGACATTCAGTGAAAAAACATTGTTAAAGGGGTGTTTTGGTTACAAGCAAAACCGAAAAACTCTTGAAATTCACCAATTATGTTAAGATAAGCAACCATGACTTGCGCCACAACCGTGCACTGCTAAGACTAACACCTAGGACATCAAAGATGACATCATAAATGTCATTGATGTTATGACATTATAATTATGTTAAAAATCATGTTATTAGAAAAGTTGATTATCACTGTCTTTCGTGTACCTGTCCTCTTGCTCCCAAACATCACCCAAATTAAATTCACAAAATATAAATAAAGATGCTTTGATGAAACTTCATTCCCTCCCTATCCTGATGATCATTGTATAGAAATTCCAAATTTTCCCATCTATGTTTCCCATTCCAATACCCCATCACTTTCATAATATCTATAAATATTGTGTAGATTGTTCTTACATCATTTTAAAAAAAGAATCCAATTAATAGTCCACAGACTATCAGGGTGTCCGGGCTGTCCGTTTATGGAATCGTGTGTCTGTGGACATTGTGCCGTGTCCTGACATGTCCATTCTCACTTGACGCACTTTTAATTAGTCCGGAGACAGCGTGCCAGTTTGTAGACACCCACATGCATGCGCCCGGAATCTCCCATCCGAGGGGTGTCAGTGGACAGCCATTCCTCTCCGCGGATGTCCAGGGACATCATCATGTGACCACATTTTTTAACATTTTTAAACAGCATTTTCCATGTTTCATTCCATATACATAAAAAAAACTTCCAAGAAACAAAGTGTATCCACTAAGTTAAGAAAGGCGCATCTCAGTTTGCCCCAATTTGGTTGCTAATATTCAGTCACTGATTTATGATATGGAAGTAATAGAGTTCCAATAAATTCTTTTGGCAGGAATTGTTTAATTCACATTCCTATATCGTTTGCCGCCAATGGAAGTTTAATTTTTATACATCACACAATGAGTTCTCATCTCAAATTGCCCATAATACTTTGGTGCCAATGCATTTCGGATACAATCCTTCTTCAGGGCGGTATTATAGCAAAAAGCATAAAAATTAGTTTAACTAGTAACAGTATATGTATATACAAATATAGTAATCATAACAAATATAACAATTATTGCAGACATTTGTAGAGAGTTATTTCGAAAATCACATACCCATCCACGAGTCATGTTCATTTGGAGAGGAAATAAGCAAAAATAAAACAAAACGGTATGTCAATTAGTTGACTAAAGTAGAAAGACATTCTATCATTTTCTTTTAGCTCTATATATTTGTCATACCTCGGTCAAGCCGATCTCTGAACTCGAGTCGTTGTACGTATACACAATCAGATCTATAAGCAAATTAAACAACAATTTTGAGTCATCCTCAATCTCTTTCGTGGGTATGTTAATCCTAATCGGTACTGCTGTACTTACTCAGCTCCTGCCGTGCACAACGTGTAGCTGCAGACTGAGCCGCTTGGAACGCGCTCGTGTAAGTTTACCTTTCGTTTTAAAGGTCACCATGGAGACGGTACGAGGCGTCGTGGACCGACCTGGTGCACGTACGCCTCGCGCCCCACCCCCGAGTGTTAGCCCGGGGGCGGGGATGTCTCCATGGTGACCAGCACTCTGTGAGACAGTGCAAGTAGTTAACTGTCTACAGCGTCAATTGGCGCCGTAGCCGTAGTAATTGGAAAATTAGCAGCGTGTGTCAAATTTTTTAAAATTTTTTTGTCGTAGTAGTGTTTATATGCAAGACATAAGGTCCGCATTAACAATTGAACATATGGAAGAGATAAACAGTCTAGAGCATTTTCGCTCCCGAACATATTTACTGTCGCTACTAAGTCATTAGAGCAATTTGGGGCAAAATAAACAGCGCAATAATACAACTAGGAAATAAATTGTGACAAAAGGATAGCAGATATATGACAGATATTTACATGGCAGGTGTAAATCTTCTTTAGATAAAAAATCGAAGAGTAAAGAAATAATTAAGTTGACCAAAATGCTTTTACAAAAAGCACATAAAGTTTATTTCTTCATTGAGCCCCTTTGGAGAAAGGGAGCTCAGCCGGTCTATCCAAAAGGATTCTCTTTGGTCCATCCTTTTTTGGAAATTCTCGTGGATGTCTCTTTTTGAAACCACCTCTAGGATGACAAAACGGATTTGGACCAAGTTGTGTTTCTTTTCATCCCAATGTCTTGACACTGCTGAGTTTGGATTATGGTTTCTTATGCACGATCTGTGTTCATTCCACCTAATTTTTGCTACTCGCAATGTCTGACCCACATAGTACAGTCCACACGGACATTTGATAGCATAAATCACGTTGGTTGAATCACATGTAGCAAAATTTCTCAGTCTGATTGTCTCTCCTGTGTGTGAATGTTTTATTGTCTCTCCTCTCATCACATAGCTGCAATTACTGCAACTTAAACACGGAAACGTCCCAATTCTTTCTGTAAGCTTCTTTTTAGGTGCTGGTTTAGTTTGAACCAGTCTATCTTTTAGGTTTTGACTCCGTTGGTAAGCAAATGTGGGTACTTCCTTAAATAGATGTTCAACTCTCTGATCGCATAATAAAGTATTCCAATGTTTTTGAATAATGCACTTAATGCGATTACTTTGTCGTGAGTATCTAGACACAAACACTAATGGTGGAACTGATTCCTGTCTGGTTTTTGTCTTCAATAGCTCTTCTCTGTTTTGTGTAGCTACTCGTGATTCTGCTGTGTTTATTTCCTCTTCTGTATATCCTCTTTCCAGGAACTTTTTCCCCATCTCACGGATAGCTAGCTTGTAGTCTTCTGGGTCACTTACCAATCTTTTCACCCTGAGCATCTGGCTGTATGGAAGATTTTTTATGAGGCTCGGTTGATGGAAGCTGAGACGTTGTAATAGATTGTTACGATCCGTGGGTTTTCGAAAGATGGTAGTCTGATATACTAGCTATCCGTGAGATGGGGAAAAAGTTCCTGGAAAGAGGACAAAAACCAGACAAAAAAATATTTTGCCCCAAATTGCTCTAATGACTTAGTAGCGACAGTAAATATGTTCGGGAGCGAAAATGCTCTAGACTGTTTATCTCTTCCATATGTTCAATTGTTAATGCGGACCTTATGTCTTGCATATAAACACTACTACGACAAAAAAATTTTAAAAAATTTGACACACGCTGCTAATTTTCCAATTACTACGGCTACGGCGCCAATTGACGCTGTAGACAGTTAGCTACTTGCACTGTCTCACAGAGTGCTGGTCACCATGGAGACATCCCCGCCCCCGGGCTAACACTCGGGGGTGGGGCGCGAGGCGTACGTGCACCAGGTCGGTCCACGACGCCTCGTACCGTCTCCATGGTGACCTTTAAAACGAAAGGTAAACTTACACGAGCGCGTTCCAAGCGGCTCAGTCTGCAGCTACACGTTGTGCACGGCAGGAGCTGAGTAAGTACAGCAGTACCGATTAGGATTAACATACCCACGAAAGAGATTGAGGATGACTCAAAATTGTTGTTTAATTTGCTTATAGATCTGATTGTGTATACGTACAACGACTCGAGTTCAGAGATCGGCTTGACCGAGGTATGACAAATATATAGAGCTAAAAGAAAATGATAGAATGTCTTTCTACTTTAGTCAACTAATTGACATACCGTTTTGTTTTATTTTTGCTTATTTCCTCTCCAAATGAACATGACTCGTGGATGGGTATGTGATTTTCGAAATAACTCTCTACAAATGTCTGCAATAATTGTTATATTTGTTATAATTACTATATTTGTATATACATATACTGTTACTAGTTAAACTAATTTTTATGCTTTTTGCTATAATACCGCCCTGAAGAAGGATTGTATCCGAAATGCATTGGCACCAAAGTATTATGGGCAATTTGAGATGAGAACTCATTGTGTGATGTATAAAAATTAAACTTCCATTGGCGGCAAACGATATAGGAATGTGAATTAAACAATTCCTGCCAAAAGAATTTATTGGAACTCTATTACTTCCATATCATAAATCAGTGACTGAATATTAGCAACCAAATTGGGGCAAACTGAGATGCGCCTTTCTTAACTTAGTGGATACACTTTGTTTCTTGGAAGTTTTTTTGATCATTTTGGTCCTAGTGCTACAGGACCTCTTTTGAGATTGGCAGCTCCAGGCGAAAATAAACCATACAAACTACTAATTATCATATCTATGATTTCTAAAGGACAAACTGTGAACTACAACATGTAGTGCCCTTCTTATCCTCTTTTTCTTAGATTTCTCATTCCATATACATGTCACACCTTCCAACCTCACTCATTACATCCCTTACACTGTCACCATTCTCCACCTGCTCACACATATCTGTATAGCACAAACATATCTATATACAACACTTCACCTTACATATAAAGTATTCTTCTTTCCCAACCTCTACTATAAAACACAAACACTGTTGCAACAACAATCGACCATTGCATTAACACTCGGCCACAGTTTCCCTATTCTTTAAAAGCACTGCAACACATTACAAATACATTACACCACAAACACAGCACTTCTTTTTTTAAATCAGCAGCACAAAAATAGCCTAGATATGCACCTTTTTTCACACCCATTGTTGTCCTGTTCCTTCTAATGTGCCAAACAGCACTACTCATACTACAATTGTCCTAACAACATAGTCAACAAACTTTATTACACCACACCTAACCCAACTTCATTAACTCTTTTTCCCAACAACTCCTCCTACATTCATAAATAACAACCTTTCATCCTAAAAGTACCACACCATTATCACATATACCCACTAACTTTGTTTTACAATTACAGGAAAGAAGAAGATTGCCAAAGACAGCTACTGAAAGAAGAACACTCTTAACATCCTACAAAGTAACTACATTAATATAGCATAAATATCTCTCTAATTGTAACAATGTACTTTCACTATACAGAAGACTCAGTATTTAAATTCTCAGTTCCTTAGTATTAGCATGAAAGCTCGAGTGTCTTGAATAAGCAAAAATAGCCATCCATTATTGTGAATGGTGATTTATTGTAGTCACAGCCGACACGTGTTTCAATAGGTTGTCCTCAAGGCGAAAACATATTAGGATGAATCCCTATTTAATTTCTTTTCTGACAAAGCGTAACGCCAAAGACCAGAATTCTGGGAAAGATCCTTGTTGGATGGTCAGGAAGTGCATCGGAAATTATGCAGAAGCAGTGTATCATGATTAATTAATTCGGCTGTATAAAGCTGTCCAGTATATTAGGCTGTAATACCTGTGAGTATATGCTGGGGATCAATCCCACTACAGCGACGGCGAACGGCTGCTATCCTGACGCTGCACGGGGGATTGATCCCCAACATTATACTCACAGGTATTACAACCTCATATACTGGACAGCTTTATACAGCCAGATTCATTAATACGTTTTTGCCTTGAGGACGACCTATTGGTCAAAACACTTGTCATGAATTTTTGCAGTCAAGTATCACACATCTCTTAGCAAACATGCGTGTTACAAAGGAATACTGGTTTGAACGTCATGCTGATGTACATTGTATGCTAAGGAACTAGTCAGGAAGTGCATCGGAAATTATGCAGAAGCAGTGTATCATGATTAATTAATCCGGCTGTATAAAAGCTGTCCAGTATATGAGGTTGTAATACCTGTGAGTATAATGCTGGAGATCAATCCAGCATACAGCGACGGCGAACGGCTGCTATCCTGATGCGGAACGCGGGATTGATCCCCAGCATTATACTCACAGATATTACAACCTCATATACTGGACAGCTTTATACAGCCGGATTAATTAATACGTTTTTGTCTTGAGGATGACCTATTGGTCAAAACACGTTGATGAATTTTTGCAGTCAAGTATCACAAATCTCTACAAGTACTACAAGTATGTACAAAAGAATACTGGTTTGAACGTCATGCTGATGTACATTGTATGCTAAGGAACTAGCCCCCCTACATGATTTGTTACTTTATGTGTGCAAAATACACAAGGGATGACTTGCACATCTTCTTACGCATTGCACACCAAAATAAAGCAGTAATAGATATAAAAACACTAGGACAACACTGTTCTCTTGAAACTCTCAATGTATCAAGGTACTTTCACCATTGCTTCATTGACATGCTGCACTTCATCTGCAATAAAGCTGCCCCTCCACTTTTTTAGAGAAAAGAATATCAAACCAGAACTGTTGTTGGTGGTGATGGTGGCTCCTGGGGAGAAGGGATGGCAATGGATGATGCCATTTTTGAAGTTATAAAGCAGTTTTGCTAATATTCTTGAAAGCATGTGCTCTCTCCTGGATTGAAGATGGAAAGTAAGTAAGAATAGATCTAGGAGCTGTGGAAGGGTAAACTTTCAGCTTGAAACTTCATAGATCAGCAGAAAATTGAATTTCAAACTGTCGCGAAGCACGGACACGTTTGCAAAGCGTGGACCCATATGCAAACATGTCATCCCGCTGTACATGCACGTAGTCATGTGACATTGTCCGGATATCCGCAATGATGTCAGATGTTAACATCGGCAAACAAAAAAATGTGTAAAATGTTGAAGAAAGTTCATAGAAGTGCTAAACATGTTGCTAGGAGGTGAAGAATGGACCAGTTTTAAGTTGAAACTTTCTAGATTGGCCGAAAATGCTGCTAAATTGGGGGTAAGTATGATTTTATGAAGTTGTAGCAAATTAGGGTGCACTGGTAAAACCCTATGAAATTTAGTGAAAAAACATTGTTAAAGGGACATTATGGTTAAGTTGCACTAATAAAATCCTATGACATTCAGTGAAAAACCCTTGTTATATACTGAATGGAGAAAAACCTTGTTCACACCTACAGCCCAAACCGCTGGACGGATTTTGACCGAACTTGCAGCAGGAGTGGTGGATTGGTCCCAAAGGTGTGCTTTTGTAAATTTGGTGGAAATCTGTCCAGTAGTTTTTTTTTTAAAAAAGTAGTTTTAAAAAAAAAAATTAGGTCCAAAAAAATTAGTGATATCTGGGTTTGGTCCACGGACAGGGCTCCGATTGGCTTAGAAGGCAACGTGGTGTGTGCAGACATCAGACTCGCCCACTGATTGGATGGTGAAAAGTGTGAAGTGCGTCATATTTTTGGAAAGCCTTCTTGGATTCGCGGACAGTCACTGATGACATCACATATCTGGCCCACTTATTTTTGTTCACTGAAATATCTAGGCCTGGTGGTTTTGTTCACTGACCGTCAGAATATAGAATATAAAAATTCAAAAGGTGCTGTATATCTAGACATTAACCTTGACGTATGTTCTTAAAGTACGTTCCTTAGGGTTTAGTCTCAACTAATGGTGCACATGCATGGGTTAATAAGCAGGCCTCAAACACAAAATTCATGTGTATACATGAAGATAAACTTTAATGTTATTAACATGTTCTGATGATGCTATTTCTTTCTTCCTTACTTTAGTTTCCCTGGGTGTGTCTCTGATTTGTATCCATTGTGGTTCTTCATGTGTATTGTTTGTACTAGCACAAGTGTATTAAGTCTTGAATTGTTAGCTAGGTATTACATGTTTAACATTACTCAAAACTTGCATAAGGTACCATTCATTATTGTACTTTCCAAAATTACAAGATTATAAATGTTGTACGTCTATGGTGCATGCTGTAGCCATTGCCTATGTTTATATACGATTAGGTTCCTGTATTAACAACAACACTCCAATACAATGTTGTTTAAATGAGTACTTTCTGTAATACATTAAGTAGTGCATGATAGGTCTCCTGATCACTCCTGACATCTTGTTACCAACAATATAAATGCAACCCCTTTTAGGGACTTTCCATCAAAATTAATTTCACATGTGATGTCATCAGTGATGTCATCAATAACATTTGTGATGTCATCTTCGATGTCCTGGGTGTTAGTCTTAGCAGTGCACGGTGATGGCGCGTGTTATGGTTGCTTATCTTATTATAACTTGCGAATTTCTGAGGTTTTTGGTTTTACCTGTTACCATAACGTCCCTTTAACACGTTTTTCAATGAATTGCATAGGTTTTTATTGGTGCAACTTAACCATAACGTCTCTTTAACACATTTTTTTAATTGAATATATATTACACGGCCCACGGTAGTGGCCGTGTAGTTATGGTTAAGTTGCTAATCCCATAGGAAGAACACTTTTTGGGTGGCTTATAACTTTGCTCTCCCCGGATGAATCCTCACCAAACTTTGCAAAAGAAGTATATGGCCCACTCTGAATTGTTTTGCAAAGTTTGGTGAGGTTTGGTCCAGGGAGGGGCAAAGTTATAGGGGGGTCCCAATTTTTTTTTCCCAGAGACTCAATGGAGAAAAAACTTTGCTCACGCCTACAGCTCAAACCGCTGGACCGATTTCCACCAAATTTGCGGCAGGAGCGGCGGCTTGGTCCTGAAACCCCCTTTTTTATAAATTTGGTGGCAATCTGTCCAGTAGTTTGTTTTAAAATGACGAAAAAGTAGGTCTAAAAAAATTAGTGATGTCTGTGTCCACTCCCAGACAGGACACCGTTTGGCTAATCGTCCTTCGTCAGGTCCGTGGACACGCGATGTGTTCTGTGATTGGCTGGGATGAGTTGTGAGGTGTGTCACATTGTTTCGATGCATCTGCCATATTGTATCCGCGGACGTCTGCAGACAGCGCAGCGCTGAACTGAAGAAAAATGCAATTTTGGAGAGTGTGTTGGTGGTTAGGAGTGCTTGGGGAGAGTGGGGGAGTAAGAAATGGGTGAATTGCTGTATTTGTTTAGGTGGTAGGAGCCCTTGATGTGTTCGCAGTGTCCGCGGTCGCCGCTGCTATCTGCGGACATACTAAATACTGGGCACTCTACTAGATATTTTCCTTTAGTATGATGTTGGTTTTGGGTTGTTAGTAGAGCATTGATTGTAATTAATATCAGATATAAGCAGCCCACATACCACAGTCAAAATGTTTGGTAGCATGGGTGTGTTATGCTGTGATGGTTGTGGCCAGGACAGGACACAACTTTTTAAATGCGACCTTCTATCTAATCAGAAGTACATATTCAGTACACTAACAGCACTGGACTGCAAACCATACTTGACTGTGAAATGATACCTGCAGCAGGGCTTGTGCTTTTCTTTTCAGAGATAGGAGAGTGGAGTGACACGAAAGTTCCCGAAACTAGCTTTTTTTGCATATAAGTGTGTGGCTGAGTTGCATTATCATCTTTGTGGAGTAAATTGGCCTCTGAAGACAATGTATTTGATTTATAAAGCAGTCAGTTTGGAGATGCTCTCTGCAGCACAAGGCATGCAAAAATGGGCTACTTATAGGGGATATATGTTTTCAAAAGTGTGTGTGCTGTTTCATTTGTGGAGTCTGTATGTAAAGTTTTGGCTAGGCCATGCAATAAAGATTGTAGAGTTTGGTAACAAACACTGCAGCATAAAAGTAAGTAAACATTTTGGATTGTGGTCTATGGTTAGATGTTTGCTTGAATTGGTGTATTAGGCAGCGGTGTTTGTGAGTCCATTTATTGTATACTTGCTGTTTGATTTTTGTGGTTGTATGCAGTTTTTTCATGACATGGGTAATTGGAGCAGATATTCTTTTTCAATCTCTGTGATAAAAGAAAATATCATATGTTAGTGTGGGTAGTTCATAATGAGTTATTGCATTGCATAATAGACATTTCTGTATTTTTACAACCCTCATAGTTAGTACTTTAGAAGTACTATAGTTCAAGCCAGTGTACTGTGCAATTTGCTCAGTACCTGTGTCCATTCTATGTTGTGTTAAAATATATTTCTTGCATGTTGGCTTGTTGCATATTTTTGGGGCAGTTAGATACCTGTTGGCATATTATAATTGTTTATTTCTAGTTTCATGCTATTCATCTATCGGTTAGGTTGTTGCAGATTCTTGGGGCAGTTAAATACCTGCTGGCGTATTCGAACTGTATATTTCTTGTTTGAGTTTAGTGGTATTTATTTATCGGTTTGTTTGTTGTGGAATGTTGGGGCAGTTAGATACCTGTTGTCATATTCTAACTGTTTATTTCTTGTTACATTTTAGTGGTATTCATTTATCTGTTTGCTTGTTGTTAATGTTTATGCACAGATTAGCTATTACATTTTGGATTTAAGAATATTGAATAAGTGTTAACAAGATTTGCTGGTAACCTTTCTTTTAGAGTAATGGTACAATCATTACATTCAAACCATGCACATTTATTTTATATATGAAGTGTAGTGACCTGCATTGGTTGTGGCTCCTGTATGGTAGATTATTCCTATTGTTTTGAAGGTTTTCTTACCAAGCGATATTTGACCATGTGTGAATCCAGTCAGCTTGTAGTTGTTTTTGGTACCATCTGCATTGTAACATAAAAGCATTACT
This sequence comes from Ambystoma mexicanum, assembly GCF_040938575.1. Classification (NCBI taxonomy): domain Eukaryota; kingdom Metazoa; phylum Chordata; class Amphibia; order Caudata; family Ambystomatidae; genus Ambystoma; species Ambystoma mexicanum. The sequence goes on from NC_090929.1 coordinate 1,353,791,659, forward strand.
ATTACGTATTTACTATGTGTCTGTATTTGTAAGGTGGAGCGATTATCTGAATTGCAGGTAGTACATAATCTGCCATGGTTTGCATTTTATACAAGTTGCTGAAATGGAATGGATTCACAGTTAGGTATGGATGCATACATGAATAGTTCATTAGGGGCTGCAGAGAGTGCATGTATGTTTCCATATGTATGAAATCTGGAAATTTCATTTATAGGTATGTTTTGTTGCCAGGATTGTAGGTTGCATTTCTATGAGGACTAGCATTTGCAAACACAATTGGTCTGTACTGTGTAAGTAAATGTTGTCAATAATTGGTGGCAATTGGAATAGAATATTTATTGTTATATTTGCGTAGCAATTTACACCAGTTGTATTTGAAAATTTGAATGGACCTGACAGTTCAGTGTCGAAGTAATTTTTTTTGGAGTGTGTGTTGCTTCTTTAAAGAAGTAGTTGAGTTACCTTGAGCAGTAGATTCTTCTTTGGTTGTGGTACTTGATGAAATATTAGCTTCTTTTACTTTCTTTGGAGGAATTGCAGTGAGATCTTGTATCGTTTCAGTCTGAAGTAGTTTTCTGTTACAACGTTTTGCTTTTTGTGGAACAGCTTAGGTTTTAAGATGGGGTGTAGAGTGAACACAGTCTATTGTATTCTAGAATGCAAGTAATATCAGCATTTACTTTACTTGGATCAAAGTTGATTAGAAATAGTCTGCCAACTGTTCGTAAGCGTGATAGTGCTACATTGCTCATGCCTTCTTTAAAGACGGTGCTACCAATATCTATCAATGCTTTATGTAGGGTAAGACCTTGTGATTTGTGAATGGTGACTGTGTATGCTAGAGTTAGTGAAAATTGTTCTCTGCGTACATACATGTCTTTGAAGAGAAAGAAATGGGCTGTTGAGCGTCTTATCTTTTTAACTTCTGATAGTTTGTCAAAGAGAATATTGACAGACTGAATGTTGTTGTCACATGGGTATGTTTGAAAGCCAACAACTGTACCTTGTGCTCCATTAACTAGTCCTTGCTCCATGTCTAGGTTAGGTTTAAGCATTACTCTACAGTTTAAAGATAATTTTAATATTTTTTTCCAAACCAGCTGTGTTTTCCAAGGTATTTAGTCTTGTTGTGGCTTGTTAGCACATGGGTAGTGTCATGCCATGTACGTCCAGTTTGTCTGTGAAACAAATTTCAATTCTTGGTTCATTTCTTTTTTCAACATTGTTTCATTGAATTTTGAACAGCTTGTAAGAGTTGGTATCAAGGAGATACAATTCACAATTTTGTGTGCTAATTGTTCAATGACATCAGTGGCATATGAGTTATGGCCATAGAGTGCATGGGTGCGCCTGGTTTTTAATATTGATTGTGCTTCTTTAGATAGTACACCAACTCTAATACTTTTTAAAATGTTGGCGTATGTGAGGTCTGCAGACTGGTGCATGTTTTCAGTTATTTCTCTGTATCGGAAATGTTGCCAAAGGTTGACATTTCCTATGCTGCCAAGGGTTTTACAACACAGTTTGTGCCCTGAGGTTTTAAAAATAGGTTCAGCTTTCACTGGTATTAATTGAAGAAGATCTCCGAAAACAATAATGTGTTTTACTCCAAAGAGCTCTTCGTAGTCTGTTTTGAGCACCTCTTGTAATCTGAGGTGAATCAAAGCCAACATTAGGTTGGAGACCATGCTCACCTCATGTATAAGTACCATTTTCATTTGTTTGAAAACTCTGTGTAGATCCATTGCAGCTTCTGTCCAAAATTTGTAACAGTCTAATTTGTTTTGCTTTTCTACTGGAAGGAGTAGTAATCAGTGTAAAGTGACACTGCATATTTTGTATGCAGCTAAACCTGTGGGGGCAGTTACAACAGCTGGCAGTTTGTTGTTTGTCAGTTGTTGGAGGAACTTGCTGATGATTTTGATTAAGAATGTTTTGCCTGAACCAGCTTGACCACTGACGTATAGCAGTATAGGTTTTTAGTATTGGCAGGTACAGTTTTTATTTTTATGTTGCAGACCATGTTCAATTTGTTTTGTTATTTCTTGGAAAATGCTACTCTGCTCATTGTTGAGTTGTGAATTTAGTACAGTGAAGCCTTCTGTAGGTTGTTCATACCGTCACATGGTGTTTTCTACATCTGTCATGGCTAATTCTGCCTCATATACTATTAGTGGTTGTCCAAGTGGTTCTTGGCTTCCTGATACAGAAGGTTTTCTACTGTCAGGAGTGTCCACATCTAGTTGGTCCTGGAGTTCTTCTTCGTGTTCTCCTGGTGTTTCATATTTGTGTTTGTTTTGTTTTTGTTTGCTATGCGTAGGAAATCGTGTAAATCTTCCCATGCATATTCTGCACAACTTAATGTAACAAACCAAGTGAGTGGGCCAAGGTTTCTTATCATATAGCGTACATCTCCGTGATGTCGGAACCAGTATTCTTTTGTACCACAAATGTTTGCTAAAAGATTTGTAATTCTTGACTGTAAAACCTCATCTTTTTCTTGCACTTTTTGTAGTAATTGCATAGCTGACATATCTTGAACATGGGTACCTGATTTTAATGTATGTACAACTCGTTAGCATAGAGTTGCTAGTTCACTTTCAAAGAGAAGGTGGAATATGTATTCCACATTTTGTCTGAATCTGGGGTCATCAAAATGCGTTCGTAAAGAGCGATATTCTGAAGCTGTTATTTGGGTGGCTCTATCATCATACCTTCCGCCTTTCGCAGTAAGAAAGAGGTGCGGAAAGGCACGTGCTTCTAAACTTTTTCCCCATATGCTGATTGGAGATTCTTTGGCTTGTTGCATTTGGTACATTTCCAGTGCATCATCTATGGTGTCTTTAGCGTGTAATGGATACATTGTATAATGGTCTAAAATATTGGATTCTGTAGCAGGATCTAGAATTTGAAATTGGCCCGTTTCTGGTGACTCTTGAATTATTTCAATGGTTTCTCTCAGGTTTTCTCCAATATTAATTTCTTTGTAGTATTCATTGTTGTCTTTTAGATATTGCAGGGCTTGTCTAACTTTATGTAAGTCCACGAGTTGTTGCCAAATTATTTTGTCTTTTGTATGTATGCCATTTACTAAGACAGTTAAAAATTGATCTATTGGATTTTGCACTCCCAGAGTGTGTACATTTTCTTTGTGATCTAATGGTAAAAAAACGACTTTGTCACGAATGCCTTTCACTAATTCAGAGGGAGGTCATTTTGCTGTTTTTGGTTGAAGGTGTATTATTGCTTGAAATGGGTGCACTGTTTGAATTATGATGCTCTCATATAAATTTAGTTGTTGCAGGGGTTTTGGTGGTGGGAATAATTCCAAGTTATTTGTGATTGCACGTGAAGGTGTTTGGTTGTTGTCAAGTTTTGCAGTGCAGTAATTGCAAAGTTAAGGGGTCAGTAATTTTGTATGTGTTTTCTGCTATGAGGTAGAGAGCTAATTGGAACCATTTGGAATCTTCATTGTCTTCTATTTTGTACCTTATGTCTACAGTTTTTCTGCTAATTTTATAAAAAGTCCTGCGCCAACCCACACACGCATGGTTTTGTACTTCAGCGGCTGTACATTTAAACTTTATTATTTCTTTTTTGTATATGTTTAATAGAAGGTTGATATTTGTGCAGTAGTTGCTAGTTTGTTGTAAAGCTATTGCATTTTGTAAGTGGCTTCACTTCCAAAATATTTTCTCTGGATATGCTTTATATCTTCGAGTAGTTGTTTGCTGTACCATGTAGAAGATTGTAATTTAAATTGGCTAGTGCTAAAGCAGGACTTTTAGCATAGTAGAGTTTATGGACTAGATTTCCTTTAGTTGAATGATGTGTTGATATCATTTTGATATGATGAAGGTGCTTTTGCAAATAGGTCCTGAAATGCAGTCTAATGAATGTTATTGCAGTCCTGTGTATTTGCGCACTGGACAAGCATCCATAAATTGTAGTTGTTTCATTTTGAATTTGTCTTTGCTTTTTACATACTGATTGAGGAACTGGCGTAAAGATTTGAAAGATTTTTTGGCAATGTTACACATTGATGTGCACGGCCATTTGTAGACTGGATGTTTTGGTTCGGTGGAATGGAGAAGTGGTCACGGTATTATTAAGTGGTATTATTATGTTTTTCATACCCTCGTCCACTGGTATTTATGGCAATTGGGTTTATTCGCTTTTATTTGTATGCTTCTTCATTACAATATGGTTCTGTGCTCTTGGTGTGACTCCATTCACCTCCACAGATGTTTAAGAAGCTATTTGTGTTGATATTCCATTTGTTGAGAAGTCTTTTTTGTAGTGTAGTAGTAAGTTTTGTTAGTGGTTTCATTCTTTTTAAAACTAAAATAAATAACTTCCTTTTGAGAAGGATTGCACTGTCTATGAGTGCTTCTAGGATTCATTTTCTACGCTAGGTTTTAAGGGTTGTGCGTGATTTTTCTCCTGTTTTCATAAGATTCTGAAGATTCTGTGGCAGAACATTTTTTGTAAAATATATATATTTTTTTGGTATGGTTACTTACCACTACATCAAGATTTATATGTGCAGTGTTAGCAGTAGTGGTAGCTGAAGTCTTGTTAATCACTTTCTTTTTCGTTTTACAGTTTGAAAGAGGAGGCACATTTTCTATACTGGTAGCTTGTTTTGTTTCGCTTAATGACTGTATTAGCTGTTTTGTTTGCACTTTTTGTACAAATTCTGCTAGAGATCGATTCTTATTTTTGACACTTTTATTTTGATTTGCTCTACTTCTGCGTTGCTTTCTATGGAGTTGCTATTTGGTAGGCAATCTTTGGGGTCTGTTGGAGAAAAAAGAAAGTGTGGGTTGGGCTGTTGTGCAGTGTATGTGTGCTTTGTGCATGAGTGTCTGAGTATGATGATAAGGATGTATGTGGGGGTGTGTGATGGTGCAATGGGCAGCTAGGTGCGTAGGCTGTTCTTGTATTTGTGTGTTACTATACTGGGGTTCAGATGACAATACAAAATATGCAGCTTGTGAGGGGAAGCACTAATACTAAATCTAATGGTACAGGGTGAATACACTGTTTTGTTCTACACTACTAGAAATCTAGTGTGTTTTAGTAATAGTTAAAACATAATGGTAGTATTGCACATACTTTTTTGTACGGAAAGAGTGGGTTTCTTCTAAATTCTTGTTTGTACTTCAGACGCTGCTGCTTTTCAGGAGAGTGTTCTTCACTGTAATTGTAAAGGTAAGAAGTTATTAAATATGTGTCTTTATAGCACTGTTGTTAATGTAGACTTTGATTTATTTTTGTTTTTGCAGTATTGGTGTTTTCTGATAAATCAGCATTGTATGTACATGCACTTTCCTTTCCCTATGTCAATCCTGTATATTTTACTTAGAATCTGTTAGTTGAACATGCTTTACAAATGAGTATAATAGTAAGTGTACAGAGCACACTTGGCTTCTTAAGGTTGTGTTATTGGATGTTAGGCGATAGAAGAAATAATCATATGCTTTTTTTGCTTTGTTTACAGGGTAAATGGCAGGAATTATACAAAAAAAGTATGCAATGGATGCATTTGTGAAGGTGTGGGAAATAAAGCATAAGGATTTGATGTAGAGGCAGTGGTGTTGTTTCAGTTGGGAGCCTTTCTAATGATATTGTCTATCTGGGTGCTTGAATAAAGATGCATGTACTCATCCTGGCTGTTTGTCATTTTATAATACACTAGAACGTATTTTTTCCACAATTATACTGTTATTTCTCTCATTGTTTAATATGAAATGACACATTTTTAGATAGTTGTGTGTGTAAACAAAAATTTGGATAGCAGACAGGTTTGCAAGTGACACTTGATGATAGCAGATGGGAGAAATAACAGTATGTTTATTTTACAGGTTATTCACGTGGAAGTTACTCTGTTTATGTGCATTCATACAAGAGCTGTACCTGTACTGTGCACAAAATATTCATACCTGTAGTTTGTGTTCATGTATGTGGATGTGGATGAATCTGCAAGTAGAAATTGTGGGGCGTTTTATAGTAGTTGTTGCTGTAGATCCTTTGCAGTCACAGCCAATTGTACTGAGAGTGATCAATAGAACATCTAAAGTGCTGATCTGTCATGATGGAGTTAGATGTAGAGTTCTTGCATATGATTGATGGATGGTTGTGTGACTGCTTAACAGTAGCCAATGAGGAAATGGTGCAGAGAGTAAAATGGAAAGAGTAGAAGCGCTGCCCCATCGTTACGTGCTCCGTGGACACTGTGGCTGTCAGCAGACAGGGCGTGCCACATACGGGACTTCTCAACATATCTGGCATGAAAATAGGACTGTAGGGATCAGCCAATCAGGTGTTGAGGTTGTGATTTGTATTGAAAGAGGCTGTGTGTAATAAAGATAGCAGAGGTGGAGAAAGTCATGGTGGTGGTGGTTGGAGATATGTTTGTGCATGGTTTGGAGTAGTATGCTACATGCAGAACTGTGGCAAACATTTTTGATATTAAAGGAGTGGAGGTGGTGTGGAGCACTGTGCCTGGTTTCAATGTACAGGCAATTGTACAAGTTTGTGAAGATATGGGCAGGGTGAACAGTCCAGTCTGTGGTGCTTTGCATTTGATCAGTGACCCTACTTTGTTGAAAGATTTAGAAAACTTGTTTGAGACAGTAATTAAATTACTTCCAAATGCTAAGGTAATTTTTTCAGGTTTGGTACGTAGGGCAATATGGGACAATAGTTCTGTTTTTTGTCCTCAGCAAAATATTCCAGGTGTGTAATTAACCGAGGCATGCTTGCTTTAATGCTTTTGTAATAATGACAACATTGATTCTGCTAATGTTGATTATTTTAAAGACGATAGTATGTGTTTATCTTTTTTGGGAAATGCTATGCTGTTTTGGAATGTGAGGATTGCTTTGGAGAAGTTAATATGAAGATTCTTGGAGGAAAATAAGGGCAAAAAACCCCAAACAATTACAAAATAAAAGGTGTTTCTGAAGCATCTTAAAAAAAGGCTCTTTTCAACCTCAAATGGAAAATGGGGCACACTATTTAAATTTTAATTTCCCACTCTCAGATTTTTTGATTCGTCCACGGACACTGTGGTTGTCCATGGACAACGCGTGTTACATACAAGGATTTTGGGGTTGAGAGGCATGCAAATGAGACTGAGCAGAGCAAGGGATTGGTCAATAAGGTTTACTGGGTGTGATGTGTGAAGAGACAGTTTGTCAGAAGGTCTTTTTCCGGAAGGGAGAGCAGATAGCTTTGGCTGTGTATTTCAGAAAGCAGATTATCTGGATTTTGGGAGACTCATGGATAAATTGGCTGGAGGTACATGCAGATCGCTGTGGAGTGGCTGCACATCTTGGATACCCTCATGTGGAAGTGCACTGGCATGGAGTACATTGAATGTAGTGGCTGGATTTGGTACCTCTTTGTGCTACATTGGTGACAGAGTTTCATCCAGACATTACAATTATTCATTGTGGAGGGAACTTTTTAGGACATGTCATTGGAATCTATTTGCAATTTGCAATGAAAGAAGGACTTGGGAAGGTCATGGACATTTTTCCAAATTCCCGAGTAATGTTTTCTTGTATTGTGCAGAGACAAATGTGGCTGCGTTCTTCTTCAATTGGTCCACAAATGGAGAAAGCGAGGCGCAATGTCAATAAGGCTGTTTGTGCCTTTTTGAGAGATGTTGGCATGTCCTCTTTTCACAATGAAAATATTATGTTTCGTAGCACACACATTTTTCGCAGAGATGGAGTACATCTTACTTATGCTGGCAATCAGATTTTTCTGCAAAATATACAAAATGCATTGGGACCCTTTTTGGAATTATACCACTCAATTTTGCTGTAGGTGTTGACCATTTGTAGTTTTCAAAACACAAAAAAAAACACAAAAAGGCTCTTTTCAAAGCACCACTTCCTCCCTGAGAAAAGTGCAATGGTTCTTTTAGGGCAGCACCTCAGAAATGTAAATGTCCACAGACTGTCCACGGACTTTAAAAAAATGCACAGGACCCTGCACCATTTATTTGGCACTTCTATTTTTAGACTGTGAAAGGCGGCTCTGAAAAGAGCCGTTTTTTTGGGATTTTGTTGTTTTATATATTTTTTGTTTTTTAAACATGACACACAAGCAAAGGAGGGGAAAAGAGGGTAGGAAAGGGACACCAACCACAGGGATAAGAAAGGGCAGGTGGAGAGAGGAAGCTGTAGTGTGGCCCTTATTGAGGTATGTCACAGTTCTTCTTGTGCTCCTTGACCGCAGTCTCGAAAGCACTCCGAAGGTTCGCCCCCCTGCAGAGTACTGCATCGCAGTACATGCACAATATTGTGACCCTCGAAAGGTTAGGGTCAACAGCATCATGAATGGCCTACGAGGCAGCTGGAGGGATGCGCTGTCCCACAGGAGTGTCTCTTGTGGTGGCAGGAGCGGAAATGGAAGATGCTGCAGGGGAACTCAACCTACTACATTTATCGCAAGGTACAACCTTACGAATAGCCCCACCATAGAATGACTAGATAAGTAATCCACTATTGATAGTGCACTAGCACTTTCTTATTAATATTTTTTTGAAGATTATGCTTTGTTTTCTGTAGTAACGTTTGTTACCGGTTTTGAAGCAATTTGCTAATCGTTGTGGTTGTCATTTTAATGACGTAACAGAAGAAATATTTGGATCCACAACAATTGGAATTCGTTCTGCAGTGAACTGCTTTTGCCTCATAATGTACATTTGCATGTGTGGATTTGACAGCCAGGTCTGGAAATGACATATATCTATTCAGCGGTGTCCAGTTAAAGTTTTGAAAACAAGAGGATCGAATGCAAAAGGTGAGAGTGCATTCGACCGAAAACGAAAGGATCACAATTTTTTTTAAATGTATTATGTTTTTTGCTCTAGTTTAGCTTTAAAAGGGTGTTTTTACACCAAAAACTGGGGCTTTAGTGGTGGGACCCCCCCCAAAAAAAAATGTAAAAAAAAAATCCATCCTTTTTTTCGGTCAAATTGACTCGACCCTTTTGTCATTCGATCCTTCTGATTCGGTACTATGACCTATAACCCTATCGAGCTACCTTACTGTTAAATAGAAAATAATGAGGCACTAGCCCAGTTTTTGCTTTAAATAAGAGACAACACATTGGAGGTTGACTGGATGCTATTTTTTCTGTCTATAGAATTCTTATCTTTACACAGGCATGTTTTAGATATTTATATTGATTGAAATGCCATGTTTTTATAAGAATGGACACTTGACTAAGATGGAGGACCTAGATGACAACTAAGGTCTTCAGAATTGTGAATATCATGTGACAGTTTTGTGAACAGGAAATCAAATTCTCCATAACTTTATTAAGAAAAGTAAATGCAGTTTTGACCGTTTGCTTGCCTGAACAGGTCCGATTTATGGAAGGAACGTATGGCGATTTTGTGTAACAAGCGGGTATTTTTCTGTATTCCATTGCGATTTTAAAATACAGACCTATGAAGTATGTGTTTGGTTTGTTTCTCAAATGAATGTAATAAACTAACACCATTGGCTGTGCTTTTTTGATAACCATACCCCATGTGTGCACAGGTCATTTTCTTGGTGTTGTAAGGTTGGTTTCAGATTTTAGTTGCATGTGGCAGACTGGCAGTTTTGGTTACATGACACGGCCCGTGGTAGCGGTTGTGTAGTTATGGTTAAGTTGCTAAACCCATAGGAAGAGCACTTTTCCGGTGGCTTATAACTCCCCCTGGAGGAATCCTCACCAAACTTTGCAAAAAAAGTACATGGCCGGCACTGAATTTTTTTGCTAAGTTGGGTGAGGTTTGGTGCAGGGGAGCAACATTATAGGGGGGGTCCCAACATTTTTTTTTCCACAGACTGAATGGAGAAAAACTTTCGCACGGCTGCAGCCAGAATGGCTGGACGGATTTTCACCAGATTTGTGTTCAGACAGCATGCTTTTGTGTGTTTGGTGGTAATCCAACCAGTAATTTATTTGCAGAATACTGACACGTGCGTCCCAAAAAATGAGTGATATCTGGGTCCGCTCTGCGGAACCATTTCCATGTTTGCTCTGGGGACCAAAGTTTCATTGGCCTGCGGTACGGCGTGCTGTCAGCGAACAATGGACGCGGCTAGTGATTGGCTATAGGGAAGTGTGCTGTGCATCAAATGTTTCGGGTAATGCTGTCGTGGTGTGTAGGAGGATAGTGTTGCGGTGTGTGTGGCAAGGCTCTAAGCTATTGTGTGCTTGGCTTGGCCTCTTGTACGTAGCAGTGCGCTTACTAAAATTAGTCATATCTGGCTCTGCTCCGGCGTCCCATTTCCCTGTTCGCAGCGCGGTCAAAACTTTGATTGAACTGCAGTGTGCAGTGATGGGATGTGTGAAAAGTGTTCCATGATGGCAGTAGGTTGTAACAGAGGACAATGCGTTGGCAAAAGCATGTGAAAAACATAGTGTATGACATCTGGTGGTCGGAAGAAGGGATGGAAAGGGTGCAGGAGTGAGAAGAGCTTCATGTGATACATATCATTATGAAAGAAGACAGAGGTCTGCCAGCGCTATCCGTGCATGCTCCTCCAATGTAGAGATACCACAACAGGCAAGTATCTTGTGTAGTCATTGTGGGCAGCCTGCATTATGGCATGCGAGCTACAGCGGCAATGTCTTTCTGTCATGAGTGGTGGCAGGCATATTTGCAGAAGGGGAGTGCATTCCACTACACATGAGGATTTCAACATAGTGTTTACTATGGTGTGCTGTGTGAGGTAAGTCTGTAGTCCCTTGGATGCATGGCTGCAGCCCTAGCACAGATAATTATGTGCACTGGTTGAAAAGGTATGTCCACTGGTTGAAAGTAGGTGCCACATTGTTGTTTATTGTGTACGATTTGGCTGCAGTGCACACAATGGTGGTTGCATGTGCGTGGTGATTGGTTGAACAACCTACAGTTGTAGGTTTATGGGTGGAGATGGTGCAGTGACTAGTCGTGCTGTGTGTCCAATGGGTGTATTAACGGAAAAGTGCACATATGGAAGAGATCTCGGTGAAAATGTTTGTTCTATGTGGTTGCATAGTGTCCATTGCACAGATTAGTAAGTGTTGCAGTGCAGTCCGCACCATTGGTTCTATGCACGTACTAGAGTGGTGGGAGCAGGCTCAATGTTGTGAAGATTGTCTTGTTTGGTTGGCATGCTTATAATGCTTTGTGATTGGAAGTGGGTAGCGGTGCCAAGCACAGTGAGATGTTTCTGCATTACGGTAAGTGGAACATGTGTTTTTGTGTCCCTGCTTTATTGTGTGGCAGTTGGGTGGAGGTGCTGGTGCATATGTAGCCTTTGAGATTCATGGCACATGCGTAGCTGGTCACCTGCATGCTCTGTTATGGTGTGGTGAGTGTGGACTAGGTTTTGACTGTTGGATGCATGACCAAAGGCCTTAGGCCATGCACCCGGCAGCCTAGGCTTTCACCATAGCCTCCACAATACAATGCAGTGATATAGTTGTTAATGTGCATGCTCTTGGAGTTGGTGAGTAGCACACCATGGTTGCAGAGGACAGTGTGCACTTGGTGGAACAGAAGAAGTGATCTGCTATGCATACATTACCATATGGTGTGCATCATTGCCCCTGTTGCACTATAGGGAGCCACACGTCACCATGTGCATTTGCTATGGGTAGGCCCTTATAAGGCCCTTGCTTAAGGAAGTGTTTTACCACAGCCTAGGCCTTCATCACAGCCTCTACAATATAATGCAGCAATGCTGTTGTTATCGTGCATGTATATAGAGTTGGTGAGTGGCACACAATGGTTGCAGAGGACATTGTGCACTTGGTGGAACAGCACAAGTGAGCTGCTATGCATACATTACCATATGGTGTACATCATTGCCTCTGTTGCACAATAGGGGACCACATGTCACTATAGGCGTTTGCTCTGGTAGGCCCTTATGTTTTACCACATTGCCCCATGAAAGGAAGTCCTCAGCATTAGAAAGTTGCAATATGGACAATGTACACAGCCACTCACATACCGTTCTGCATAGGCAACGCAATGTTATTGACCCATGTATGTAAAGATGTGGCCAGGGTGAAAGTTGGCAGGCACAACTTTACAGATAGGGCCTGCATTACATATGACATGAGAAGTAAAACATAGGTTGTACTAGGGTGTGCAGTGTGTGCTGAGGCCCAATGGTCAGTGATGGTAGAGCAATGGCAGAAGGGGAGAACAATGGAGAATACATGAAACTTGCAACGTACTCTGCAGTATGGTGTGTTGTGTGTGCTAAAATGTTGCTTTTATGGTTGTGGGGATTGGTTGCAATTTTTACACTGTGTAGTATATGCCAGGACCTGATGGAGCGACGACTTCTCCAGTGTGTCCTGTGGGGGAAGTGGTGAAGTAGAGGATGCTTAGAAGTGGCTAGGGGTGACCTGCATGTACCTGGCCACTTGTTCACCTGCATAACTCTGTTATGTTGAGCTGGATGTGGCCAAGGGTTACACTGTTGGGTGTATGGCAGAAGCCCAGAGACCGTAGGCCAATGATCGAAGAGGCTAGGCCTACTTCATAGCGCGCTACCATAAAGCAGAGATGCACATTTAAGTATGCATGTATCCAATGGTGGTGACGTTGAGAAAATGGTTGTGCAGGACCTTGTAGACATGATTGAACAGCACAATTGACCTGATATTCATCCGGTACCATATGGTACCCATTATGCCACCACCTTGGACATTAGGGAGCCACATGGTGCCGTTTGTGGTTGCCATGAGTTGCACTTTGCACCACACATCATATGTTACGTTTGTGGATTGTGTTATGTGGGAAATGTTCCATTTCATGGGCTATTATGTTGTGCTGGGTGCAGGAAAGGCCTACAGTACTAGGTACATGGCCAAGGGTGACAGCCAGCAGACAATACTGCAGCCTTGTAGAGTTGCATCTATTTCTCTCCGTGGATGGTGAGCTTTGAACAATGGGTGCAGAAAGCATTTTACACTTGGTTGAACAACCAAAGTGAGGTGCTTTGTGTTTGCGAGCACATGGTGTAGGTAATTGCACGTGTTGCACATTAGGGTGTAATTTGGCAACAGCTAGAGTTCGGGAGATGTTTTATAACAGAAGCATGTGTGCCTTTATGTGCAGGGCTGGGTGTTCAGCACTGATTATGACAGCATTAAGGTGCAAGATTTGCAGTGGGTCCTGGTGGGATGTGGGACCAATAACTTACAATACTTCTTAAGTATCAGTCAATATTTACCTAAGGCCTCTTCCAATATAAGACTTGTTGTTGACTAGAGCTAGGCCTAACTGTCTGTTTAGAAGGGTTCATACATTTTTCGAGGATTGTCTGTGATTCTGTTGTCCTCTGATGATTATTTGTGTTTATGTTTGTTTATATTGGTTTTATGTTTGATATTTTTTTGTTCCAGCAATCTGAGCGCTTCTAGCGTTTTATAATAAATAATAATAATAATAATAATAATAATAATAATAATAATAATAATAATAATAAAAAGCATTTTTCGCCATCATAATCTCCCACATGTGCCATTCCCAACCTCCCAACTTCCTCCTTCGCTGCAGCTCCAATCTCTTAACGTGCCCTCCCTCCCCCTGATTGGCTAGAGCCACACACAATTTGTTAAAGCAAGGGACAAGGCCCAATGCTGCTGCCCCCAGCCACATTGAGCCTCTTTCTAGAAGATGAGTGGCATGCCTCAGTGCCCCAAGCCCCTTGTGTGCATTTTTGCTTTTAAAACATTTTCTGCGCTCTACTGTGCTCCACAAACCTACTCCTACTCCCTTGCCCCCACTGTTGGAAAATTACTGCCAATGTAACCCTGTGCCCTCCCAAGGTATTCTCTTGATGTACAAGAAGTGTGACGCTGCTGTGCAGCCCACCCCAGAGTGCCCCAACTAAATCCAGTCTTCTTTCACAGTATATTGGGGGTCATTACGACCCTGGCGCTAAGGGTTTAACAGAGCCGTAAAAGGTGTTGGTGCTGTTAAACCATTAACGCCTGATTACGAGGTCCCTTTGCGGGACCCGACCTTAACGGCTGGTTTTACCAGTCGTTAAAGTAGGGTTCCGCAAAGGGACCTCGGTGCTAATTACGGTACGGCAATTTGCGATACTGTACTTAGCGCCTTCCCCAGTCCCATTGCGCTCTATGGGGCGAAAATGGGAATGGGGAAGGGCCATGGTGAAATGGGGAAATACCGCCCCGCCAACCTTGGAATGGGGCGGTATTTCCCCATTCCACCATGGCGGACTCGTTACAACACCGGCACCAACCATGGTGCTAATAGCGCCATGGTTCAGCGCTGGGGTTGTAATGAGGGCCATTGTGTCCTAAAACTAACATATGTCATTTTACTCCCCACTCTCCTTGATGTGCTAAGAATCGCCCAGTCGCCCAGGTTATCATGGCGGACAAGCCCACTAAGCCCTGTACCTCATAAAAGTCCCAATGAAAGATGATGTAATAATGTGTATGCAATTTTTAGGTTTGTAAGATTTACTCAAAGGTATAGACATGATTGTTGTTTATTATATGTCTGGTGGTAGTGTCTCATGTCAGCTTAGTTAGTGTCAACTCTACCTCACCGTGACCTAACCCTTACCCCTCCTGGACACAGGCAGCTGGACCTTGTGACGCTCACCGTCCCGCCAACTGGGCAGCCTATGCGGAAGAAGCAGCGCCTACACCACTATATGTTACATCGCTCCCCAACCAATCCAGTTCTAATGTAATTCCCTATGTTAATGACGTTATTGATGATGATGTTTTGCTTTATAGTCCCATGTGAGTGTATTGTTTGCCAAAGTGCTCTCGAGGCAGCAGAGTTCTCTGGATGCCAATTCTATATAAAGACTCATTACTCTTGCAACCTGTTCTCCTAGTCCCATTCCCTACTTGGATGTGATATATTTTGTAAGTCGGGGAGTGGGCCTTTACATTTGGTGACCCCGACACATGATCAAGAAGGGTGTGCCGAGAGCGGCCCCCATGATGTACGGCGAGGTCCGGAACGCCTTCAGCAAAACCATCACCTCTGCGGTCGACCATTGTGCGCACAAACAGAAAGGTTCCAGGGTCCCCGTCATCTTTGTAAATACCCGACTGCTCGCCGAGGCGGGTCACAGCTTGGTTGCGGTACAGCCCCGATTGTGGATAGACCGTGAATGGAGGCTCTCGGACCACCCCGGACATTTGAGTACTGGTTGTGCGATTCTGAAATGAGGGGCGAAATTGCGAAATACTTGGTGTAAAGAATAGGGGAAATTGAGATTTGGGCGTTAGGGACTGTGTGAGTGAAACTGTTAGGCTTTTCTTATCTATCCTTTATATGGCCATTAGGTTGTTGTGGACAAAGAGATAAAGAGGAATACGGGATCCTAGCTCCCAAGGGGGGTAGAAGGTGGCACCGCATAGCATTGTAGCATTGTCTCGACCAATGCAGGATATAGGTGGAGATAAAAGAGAAAAAAGAAGTAGGAGTCTCATATATTTAGTAGGCTTGGAGTAGTTATTTAGAATATTCTTTTTCCGTGTGAGCAACATTTTTAAAGGAGGTTGTAAAAGGGGACTCAGAGGCGGGGAGTGAATGAAAGAATAAGAATAAGGCAGAACAGATTATAACAAAACAAAAAGTGTGAGTCGCATTAAAAGGTAGTACATGTTACATGTTCAATGTATTGAAGTGTATTGTGTTCGTCTGTAGACATAGTATTTGTGTGTTTATGTTAACATACAAAATAAGCATTGATAAAAAGTGTTTTATGGTTCTTGAAATAAGATGCAAGTAAAAAGGTTATTGACATTCAACTTAGTAAGCGTTAAAAGGTATCAGAGAAGAGTGCTGAAAAGATTTTTTTGTTGGTTACATTTTCTCAGATACCCGGTATAAGAGCACAAAAAAAGAATTGGGATAAGGGTGGGACTACGCCGTTAGCGCACATATGTCAACACTTCCCTTTGTATAGTGAAAGAATACAGAAATACCATGAACAATGGCTCACAGAAATAAGAGTAGAGAGCTCGTCCCAAATATGGCCAGGAGGAGGGTCTTTTGAGAAAAGAGTGTTAGATCTTGTAGCAACCCATTTGTTAGCAAAATATCGAGGTAAGCAATTGCAAAACAGACGTGAAGAACTAGATTCATGCAGGATGTTTGAATAAACAGCCCCGAGCAGTGACGCAAATAAGGAAGTGTCCTCAGAAGGGCCTACATCCCCGACGGGGGGGAGAGGGAGTAACTGCAGAGGAGTCTACAGTAAAAACAGGAGAAAACAATCTCACTAGGCTTTAACCATTATTAACGAGGTCCGCGGCAGGATATAGTGAGACCAGGTGTGTGTCTGCGCCGAGTGCCCCGATAACACCAGCTGCACGGCCCTGTCACCCTATGACCCAAGAGGGCTATACAGGCCCACTTGTGCACCTCTGGTAGACAAAGCGCGGCTTTCTGGGGATTTAGAAAGACAACTTGCTAATACTCAAATGGAAATAACACGGCTAAGAGCAGTGTGTGATAGGGGACAGATGTTGCCTGGGGGAGGAGAGGTACCACCCAGTGTAGCCAGTGACCTGACGCCTCCACGCACCATCACCGCCGCCACAGGGGAATGTGCATAAGGGACAGGAACATAAGTGGCAATCAGGAGAGTTTTTCTTCCATTTAAATGAGAAGCCAATATGGATAGTGCAAGCAGAAGCAGCAGACGGCAAAGAAGGAGAGAGGCAAGGAGGGAGAGAGTCAAATGAGGAGGCAGTAATAATTCTTGCAATGTCTATGCTCATCCCTATAGGTATGAAGAAGCAGACCAGAGTTCTGGAGTGAATCCGGGGAGTTCCTTGAGCCTGATGGAACTGGTAAATTGGCCTTTCTAAAGGAACTCTAGGCACTGATATGGCGGCCAAGCGTTCGTTATTGTTATGAATTCTAACCTGTTGTTCTCTATTTTCTCTTGCAGGAGAAGGCCGATGGTGAAGAATGAAGTCTGGATGCTCGATGCAGCTCTGCGGTTGCAGAGTGAAGACGTCATGAAGAAAAGGAACGAAGTGTAGCTCTGGTTAGCTGGATGCCCGGATCAGGTGAGAAGAAAGCCCCGACTCTGGTAGAAATGTGATGCAGGTAAGAGGCGCACACATCGATGGAGTGGCTGGGAGCAGGTAGGCGCGCCTTCAGCGATGGAGTAGCTGGATTCAGGTAAGAGGCGCACACAGCGATGGAGTAGCTGGATTCAGGTAAGAGGCACACACAGCGATGGAGTAGCTGGAATCAGGTAAGAGGCACATACAGCAATGGATCGGTTGAAAGCAGGTAAGAAGCGCCGTCTGCGGTGGAGATGATGGAATCTGGTAAGATGTTATCAGAGATGAAGCAGCTGGGATCAAGTGGATGTGCAGGTAAGCACGTTGGTAATTGTTATGCTGCAAAAGCAGAACAACGCGAAGCAGAGGCATGTGGATCGGTTGGCCTTATATAGGCTGGCCCTGGCCCCTCCATTTAGCCCCGCCTAGTGGCTCCACCTTACCCCATCCACAGACTCCTGCACATGCGTTCCAATGTTGTTCTATGGACACACTGCCCCTGCTGCAAGTGCATTTGGCACAGAGGGGGTCATTACAACCCAGGCGCTAATTGCGCCAACTTTACCACCCACCATGGTGTAAACTACGTTTACACCATGGTGCATGGCGGATTTACCGCCCCATTCCAAGGTGAGTGGGGCGGTAAATCCCCATTTCCCATTTTCCCTTCCCCATTCCCATTTTTGCCCCATAGGGCATAATGGGAGTGGGGAAGGCGCTAATTACGCCACCGGTGTAATTAGCATCATGGCAGGTTAGCGCCATGGATTTTAACGGCTGCTAAAAGCAGCCGTTAAAATCAGAATAGGCGTTAGGGGTTAAAGACGGCGTTAATCCTTAACGCCTGGGTCGTAATGAGGCCCAGAGTGTGATATGTAAACTTTTACATGAGCCTGGCACCAGAGGCGCCAGGACTGGGTCCATTTGGACTCTGGAGATGAGGGAAGACTGGCCCTTAGTTCTGTGGCCATGACAGCACTCCCCCGCAAGGCCCCTCTCACGGGCGTTCCTCTCCCCGGTCCAGGTTTTGTGGGGTTGTTAAGATGGAACCACCTGATTAGTCGAGGTGCATAAATAAATTCCACTGGTTCCCAAGTGCGATCTTGAGGTCCATAACCCTTCCAATCGATTAAGTAGTACAATTTTGATCGTACAATTTTAGAATCGAGAATGTCCTTAACCTCGTACTCAGGTTCTCCTACGATAATTTCAGGCTCTGGTGGTTTTTTGATTCTAGTCTCAGGCTTCACTAGCTTTAAGAGAGAAACGTGAAATACTGGATGAATTCACATATTGTCGGTTAGATCTAGTTTTACTGTGGCCGGGTTGATGATGGCCTTGATGGAATAAGGTCCTAGATATCTGGGACGGAAGACTCGAGGTCCTTTGAGTGGTATATTTCGGGCAGCCAACCATACTTTATCCCCAATTTGGTAATGTGGAGCTTCCCTTCTATGCCTGTCAGCAAACCTCTTATGCTGTTCCTTGGCTTTAGTTAGATTCTTGGTTGCTTCCTTGAGGGTTTGAGCAATAGTCTTATGTAGTGAAGTGATTGCTGGCAATTCTAGCTTGTCAAGTGGGTCAAAGGAGGACGTCCGGGGATGCTGACCAGTCATGATATAGAATGGGGTCTGTCCTGTACTTGTGTGGATAGAGTTATTGTAAGCAAACTCAGTTAACCAAAGAACATCCTTCCAGGATCCTTCTGTCTGCTGCAGCATACATCTCAGGTATTGCTCTAACGTCTGATTAGTCCTCTCAGTTTGACCATCGGTCTGGGGGTGGTGACTGGTGGATAGGCGAAGGTCAATCAGCGCAATCTTGCAACAACTCCTCCAGAAGGCTGAGACAAATTGTGTTCCTCGATCTGAAATCAATACTGAAGGGAAACTGTGTAATCTGATCACTTGTTCTAGGAACACGGTGGCCAGAGATCTAGCAGTAGGAAGTCCTTTTAATGGAATAAAGTGTGCCATCTACGAGAAAAAATCCACCACCACTAAGATTGTGTTGAAGCCGTCGCAAGGAGATAAATCTGTAATGAAGTCCATTGATAACGTATGCCAGGGGATGGGTGGCATACTTAGTGGACGCAATAATCCTGCGGGATTGGACTTTTGGGATTTCTGCTGTGCTCAGATTCCACAGGTTGCAATAAAGTGGCCCACATCCTTTCTCCTGGTTGGACACCAGTAATTCTTAATGATTTTGGCTCGTGTTTTAATAATCCCGGGGTGTCCCTCCACTAATGATTTGTGGTAATTGGCTATAATCTTGTTTTGAGTTTCTTTGTCTCTAATGTATAGTCTCCCTTGGAAGTAGGGAAATTGTCCATGATGGAGTACTGGTCTCCTTTGTTGAACCATTCTTGTTGGGCGGTTTGATCCATTTGAGTCTGGAGGTCGACCTTTAAATCTTCCCAGCAGGTGGTGACTGTGATCTGATTCTGAATTCGTTCCGCCGGAATGATGGGTACTGGTTCTGATGGTATAAATGTGTCTTTGTCTTCTCCCATTCGTGACAGAGTGTCTGCTTTTCCATTACGCACTCATGGTCGGTATGTGATTACAAAATCATACTCCGCGAAGTAGACAGCCCAGCAAAGCTGACGAGAAGACTGGGCCTTTGCTGTTTTCAGATATTGCATATTACGGTGATCCGTGATAACGGTGACAGTATGTCTATCCCCCAGGAGGTAGTGTCTCCAGTTTTTAAGGGCTCCTTTGATCACCAATTATTCTTTGTCGGTGGTGGCGTAGTTCTTTTCAGGTGCTGTAAACTTACGGGATCAAAATGCTATGGGATGTAACTGCCCGTTGTCCGGATCCCTTTGTGATAACACCCCCCCATGGCCACACTGGAGGCATCAGTCTCCACAATGTAGGGTAGATCGGGTCGAGGGTGCTAGACAACAGGTGCTGAAGTGAAGGCCAATTTCAATTCTTGGAAGGCGTTTAGCGTTGGGATTACAATAAACATTTATTCTTTCTTAGCAAAGAAGTGATGGGATGAACGATTTGAGAAAATCCCGGGATGAATTGCGAGTAGAAATTGGCAAACCCAAGCACACTCTGCACTCCCTTGATCGATGTTGGGGATGGCCATTGAAGAATAGCTTCCACTTTACAA
The DNA here is from genome assembly GCF_040938575.1 of Ambystoma mexicanum. NCBI lineage: Eukaryota > Metazoa > Chordata > Amphibia > Caudata > Ambystomatidae > Ambystoma > Ambystoma mexicanum. Next base: position 1,353,811,876 of record NC_090929.1, read on the forward strand.
GTGTCCATGTGTACCCCTCGTGGGGTAAGCATAAAGCCCAAGAACTCGACTTCTGTGACATGGAAAAAACACTTTTCTAGTTTGGTGAATAGCCGATTCTTGAGGAGTTTCTCCAGGACGGCCCTTACATGCCCCACGTGTTCTTCCTTGGATGTTGAATATATGAGGATATCGTTGATGTAATCAAGGACACTCAAGTCCACCAGTTCGTGGAGTACATTGTTCATAAAGAACTGGAATGTGGCTGGCGCGTTGCATAATTCAAAGGGCATGACCTGGGACTCGAAAAGCCCGTATTTGGTTCAGAATGCTGTCTTCCATTTGTTGCCCTTCTTCACTGTAACCAGATGGTAAGCTCCCCGGAGGTCTAACTTTATATAGATTTGAGCATTCTTTAGTTGGTCAACTAGTTTGGGAATGAGTGGTAGAGGGTACCTATTCTTCACAGTGATTTGGTTTAACACACTATAATCTATGCATGTTCTGAGGTCCCCTTCCTTCTTTGACATGAAGAAGAGAGCTGAGGAGGCTGGGGACTTCGACGGGCGGATGAACCTATTAGCTATGTACTGGTCTAGATATGTTCTCAGATGCTGATTTTCTTGCTCAGTCAGAGCATAGATTCTGCTGCAGGGAATGTGTGCTCCAGGGACCAGATCGATTTGGAAATGGTAGGTTAGGTGTAATCTGATCACTTGTTCTAGGAACACGGTGGCCAGAGTACCAGCAGTAGGAAGTCCTTCTAGTGGAATAAAATGTGCCATCTAGGAGAAAAAATCCACCACCACTAAGATTGTGTTGAAGCCGTCGCAAGGAGGTAAATCGGTAATGAAGTCCATGGATAACGTATATGCCAGGGGATGGGTGGTATACTTAGTGGACGCAATATTCCTGCGGGACTGGACTTTTGGGATTTCTGCTGTGCTCAGATTCCGCTGGTTGCAATAAAGTGGGCCACATCCTTTCTCCTGGTTGGACACCAGTAATTCTTCCTTATTTTGGCTCGTGTTTTAATAATCCCGGGGTGTCCCTCCACTAATGATTTGTGGTAATTGGCTATAATCTTGTTTTGAGTTTCTTTGTCTCTAATGTATAGTCTCCCTTTGAAGTAGGGAAATTGTCCATGATGGAGTACTGGTCTCCTTTGTTCAACCATTCTTGTTGGGCGGTTTGATCCATTTGAGTCTGGAGGTCGACCTTTAAATCTTCCCAGCAGGTGGTGACTGTGATCTGATTCTGAATTCGTTCCGCCGGAAATATGGGTACTGGTTCTGATGGTATAAATGTGTCTTTGTATTCTCCCATTCGTGACAGAGCGTCTGCTTTTCCATTACGCACTCATGGTCGGTATGTGATTACAAAATCATACTCCGCGAAGTAGACAGCCCAGCGAAGCTGACGAGAAGACTGGGCCTTTGCTGTTTTCAGATATGGCATATTACGGTGATCCGTGATAACGGTGACAGTATGTCTATCCCCCAGGAGGTAGTGTCTCCAGTTTTTAAGGGCTCCTTTGATCACCAATAATTCTTTGTCGGTGGTGGCATAGTTCTTTTCAGGTGCTGTAAACTTACGGGATCAAAATGCTATGGGATGTAACTGCCCGTTGTCTGGATCCCTTTGTGATAACACCCCCCCATGGCCACACTGGAGGCATCAGTCTCCACGATGTAGGGTAGATCAAGTCGAGGGTGCCGGAGAACAGTTGCTGAAGTGAAGGCCAATTTCAATTCTTGGAAGGCGTTTAGTGTCGGGATTACAAGAAAACATTTATTCTTTCTTAGCAAAGAAGTGATGGGATGAACGATTTGAGAAAATCCCGGGATGAATTGCCGGTAGAAATTGGCAAACCCGAGCACACCCTGCACTCCCTTGATCGATGTTGGGGATGGCCATTGAAGAATAGCTTCCACTTTACAAGTATCCATGTGTACCCCTCGTGGGGTAAGCATAAAGCCCAAGAACTCGACTTCTGTGACATGGAAAAAACACTTTTCTAGTTTGGTGAATAGCCGATTCTTGAGGAGTTTCTCCAGGACGGCCCTTACATGTCCCACGTGTTCTTCCTTGGATGCTGAATAATTGAGGATATCGTTGATGTAATCAAGGACACTCAAGTCCACCAGTTTGTGGAGTACATTGTTCATAAAGAACTGGAATGCGGCTGGCACGTTGGATAATTCAAAGGGCATGACCTGGGACTTGAAAAGCCCGTATTTGGTTCAGAATGCTGTGTTCCATTTGTTGCCCTTCTTCACTCTAACCAGATGGTAAGCTCCCCGGAGGTCTAACTTTATATAGATTTGAGCATTCTTTACTTGGTCAACTAGTTTGGGAATGAGTGGCAGAGGGTACCTATTCTTCACAGTGATTTGGTTTAACGCACTATAATCTATGCATGTTCTGAGGTCCCCTTCCTTCTTTGACATGAAGAAGAGAGCTGAGGAGGCTGGGGACTTCGACGGGCGGATGTACCTATTAGCTAGGTACTGGTCTAGATATGTTCTCAAATGCTGATTTTCTTGCTCAGTCAGAGCATAGATTCTGCTGCAGGGAATTTGTGCTCCAGGGACCAGATCGATTTGGAAATGGTAGGTTAGGTGTAATCTGATCACTTGTTCTTGGAACACAGTGGCCAGAGTACCAGAAGTAGGAAGTCCTTTTAGTGGAATAAAATGTGCCATCTAGGAGAAAAAATCCACCACCACTAGGATTGTGTTGAAGTCGTCGCAAGGAGGTAAATCTGTAATGAAGTCCATGGATAACGTATGCCAGGGGATGGGAGGTATACTTAGTGGACGCAATAATCCTGCGGGACTGGACTTTTGGGATTTCTGCTGTGCTCAGATTCCGCAGGTTGCAATAAAGTGGGCCACATCCTTTCTCCTGGTTGGACACCAGTAATTCTTCCTTATTTTGGCTCGTGTTTTAATAATCCCAGGGTGTCCCTCCACTAATGATGTGTGGTAATTGGCTATACTCTTGTTTTGAGTTCCTTTGTCTCTAATGTATAGTCTCCCTTGGAAATAGGGAAATTGTCCATGATGAAGTACTGGTCTCCTTTATTCAACCATTCTTGTTGGGCGGTTTGATCCATTTGAGACTGGAGGTCGACCTTTAAATCTTCCGAGCAGGCGGTGACTGCGATCTGATTCTGAATTCATTCTGCAGGAATGATGGGTACTGGTTCTGATGGTATAAATGTGTCTTTGTCTTCTGCCATTTGTGACAGAGCGTCTGTATTTCCATTACGCACTCCTGGTCGGTATGTGATTACAGAATCATACTCCGCGAAGAAGACAGCCCAGCGAAGCTGACGAGAAGACTGGGCCTTGGCTGTTTTCAGATATTGCATATTACAGTGATCTGTGATAACGGTGACAGTATGTGTAGCCCACAGGAGGTAGTGTCTCCAGTTTTTAATGGCTCCTTTGATCACCAATAATTCTTTGTCGGTGATGGCATAGTTCTTTTCAGGTGCTGTAAACTTACGGGACCAAAATGCTATGGGATGTAACTGCCCGTTGTCTGGATCCCTTAGTGATAACACCGCCCCCATGGCCACACTGGAGGCATCAGTCTCCACGATGTAGGGCAGATTGGGTCGAGGGTGTCAGAGAACAGGTGCTGAAGTGAAAGCCGATTTCAATTCTTGGAAGGCTTTTCAGCGTCGGGAGTCCAAGAAAACATTTATTCTTTCTTAGCAAAGAAGTGATGGGATGAACGTTTTGAGAAAATCCCGGTAGAAATTGGCAAACCCAAGCACACTCTGCACTCCCTTGATCGATGTTGGGGATGGCCATTGAAGAATAGCTTCCACTTTACAAGTGTCCATGTGTACCCCTCGTGGGGTAAGCATAAAGCCCAAGAACTTGACTTCTGTGACATGGAAAAAACACTTTTCTAGTTTGGTGAATAGCCGATTCTTGAGGAGTTTCTCCAGGACGGCCCTTACATGCCCCACGTATTCTTCCTTGGATGCTGAATAATTGAGGATATCGTTGATGTAATCAAGGACACTCAAGTCCACCAGTTCGTGGAGTACATTGTTCATAAAGAACTGGAATGTGGCTGGCGCGTTGCATAATTCAAAGGGCATGACCTGGTACTCGAAAAGCCCGTATTTGGTTCAGAATGCTGTCTTCCATTTGTTGCCCTTCTTCACTTTTACCAGATGGTAAGCTCCCCGGAGGTCTAACTTTGTGTAGATTTGAGCATTCTTTACTTGGTCAACTAGTTTGTGAATGAGTGGCAGAGGGTACCTATTCTTCACAGTGATTTGGTTTAACGCCCTATAATCTATGCACGTTCTGAGGTCCCCTTCCTTCTTTGACACAAAGAAGAGAGCTGAGGAGGCTGGGGACTTCGACGGGCGGATGAACCTATTAGCTAGGTACTGGTCTAGATATGTTCTCAGATGCTGATTTTCTTGCTCTGTCAGAGTGTAGATTCTGCTGCAGGGAATTTGTGCTCCAGGGACCAGATCGATTTAGAAATGGTAGGTTCTGTGTGGAGGGAGCGTATTAGCTTGTCCTTTTGGAACACGTCCAAAAAATCTTGATATTTGGAAGGTAATGTACACGAAATTCAAAGGTTGGGTTTCCCCTTGAGTTGTAGTTTCCTCACGTCCCTATGGTAGCAGCTCTTGGCACATTCCTGGGGGAAGGTCAGCTTTCTTGTGCACCAGTCAATCCTTGGGTTATGGGTTTCAAGCCACAGCATTCCTAGGATCATTTGGAACTGGGGTGCCCCTATGAGATCAAATTAAATGGTTATTAAATAGAACAAATAATAAATAAGCCCTTATTTATTATTTATTCTATTTAATATTTATTTATGTTTCCTCTCCTCTGCTTTGCACTTTCCACTCCCCTCACCCCCTGCACTCCCCCCCCCATTTTCCTCTCCCTTGCACTTGTGCTTTCTTAAATGTCACTGGGCCTTGTAAGATCGCTGTTTTCTGTTTTTTCTTTGTTCCCCTACCTTTCTGCCTGGTCGCACTCTGAAACACTTGTGTACGAGCGCGATATCAATAAAATATCATTTCATTTCATTTCCTGATGACCATCCTGACATGTCAGCATTACCTTATCGTTGTGTTGAGTTACTGGCCCTGAAGACAGCTGAGAGCAATCCACGGCAGTAATGTTTTCCCAGTGTGGTTTTTGCTGAAGTGGGAGGCCTATCCGTGTGGCCAAATCCTGACTGATGTAATTTCCCACCGCACCACTATCAATGTAGGCTTCTAGAGCATGTACCCTTGATGGTTGTTGGTGATGGGTTATTAGCACTGGAAGGAACAGGTGTGAGGTCGGTACAACTTTCTTGATTCCGCTCAACAAGTTGACCCCTAGACTTGCCGGGCGTCCGGGTTTTCTGACTTCTGTTCTTTTTCTTCGTTGCCATTGTCCATGGCCCCTACCATCCTCTTGGAGCGTTTAATAGGGCAATCTCGCAAGAAATGTCTAGCCTGTCTGCAATACAAGCAAAGTTGTTGTTGCCTCCTTTTTTAACTCTCAGCCTTAGAAATGGGAGCTCGTAATCCCCCTATTTGCATAGGTTCAGTGGTTTCTTGAGCCCTGGTTTGATTATCCCGAGGCCTTATGTAAACTGATCTCCCTTCCGCCCTCGTGCGGTCCATTTCTCGGTCTTGTAATCAGTGATCTAATTACACAGTTAGGTTGATATAATCCACATAACATTCGGGTGGATTAACAACTTTAGCTAGTACGTCCTTTAACTCACCACGTAGCCCCAGTGAAAAAGTGTGGTCCGTTTCTCTTCCGGGGAATTAGTCTGTGCTATGAGGCGGTTGAAGGTGGTAATATAACTCAATAAGTCATGGTTTCCTTGTCTAAGAGATAGCAATTCGTTGTCTAACACTTGTCCTTGGGTGTGTCTGGCAAACAATTTTTCCAATTCCCATTGAAAATCCACAAAGTTCCAAAGTATCGGATCGTCCTGGGTCACTAATGGTATGGACCAATCAGCAGCAGAGCCTCCTAAATAGGAAAGTACAAAGGCCAGCCTTGCGCTATCGTTAGGGAAGGCTCCTGGTCGGTACAAAAAGTGGAGGTGACACTGGTTCATGAACACAACATATTTGTTTGGGTCCCCAAAGAAGCGTTCTGTTGGGACCAGTGGGACTGTCCCTGGAAGTACCACCTGCACTGGTGGTGACGGCTGTGGCAAAGGAGCTGGTGTAATTCCGGGTAACGGAATATGTCCTGCGTGTGACTGGAGCATTTGCTTTGCCAGATCTTCTGTTCGTTCCTGGGCTGCAATAAGGTCTCTCCTCAAGGAACATGTCTCTTGTCTTGAGGCATGCACCTCAGCCTGTAGCTCCCCCAGTAATTGGGCTAACTGGTCGGTTTCAGATGTTTCCATAACACCCAAACAGAGATTCAGAGAGGCTTTGCATTCTGTTACGCTCACCTGGTCTCTGCGGGTGCATTGGGGCACAGTTGGAGCCCTCCCTCGACTTGGCTCCTCTGGATCACCTCCCTCTCCCGGTTGTTGCAGAGCCTGCTGTTCTGGATACTGGTATCACCCCTGAGAGAAGATGAGAGCTAATGTGAATGGCGTGGGGGTGTCGTGACTTCCCTCGACCCTCTCCTGCCAAAATGAAGTATGCAAGTGTTTTCCCACGCAAGCTCACCTGTTCTGTTGTAACGTTGAGCTATCCGTCATGCTTATCGTAGCAGGGGCGCATAGAGCGGACCGAGTTGCTTCCCTGGTCTGTGGAAGTGTCGATCCAGACCGGCTGCGACCAATCCACTTAGAAGGTAAGTCTTTTGGTTGTGATTATAGTTTGTTTATTATAATGTCTTTGTCTTGTTCAATAATAATTCTTGCAATGTCTATTCTCATCCCTATAGGTATGAAGAAGCAGATCAGAGTCGTGGAGCAAATCCGGGGAGTTCCTTGAGCCTGATGGAACTGGTAAATTGGCCTTTCTAAAGGAACTATAGGCACTGGTATGGTGGTCAAGCATTCATTATTATTTTGACTTCTAACCTGTTGTTCTCTCTTTTCTCTTGCAGGAGAAGGCTGACGGTGAAGAATGAAGTCCGGATGCTTGATGCAGCTCCGAGGTTAGAGGGTGAAGACGTCGTGAAGAAAAGGAATGAAGTAGACCTCCGGTTAGCTGGATGCCTGGATCAGGTGAGAAGAAGGACCCGACTCCGGTAGAGATGGTATTCAGGTAAGAGGCGCACACAGCGATGGAGTAGCTGGATTCAGGTAAGAGGTGCACACAGCGATGGAGTAGCTGGAATCAGGTAAGAGAAGTGCTGTCCGCGGTGGAGATGCTGGAATCTGGTAAGATGTCTTCAGAAATGAAGCAGCTCAGATCAAGTGGATGTGCAGGTAAGAATAGCGGTAAGCATTACACTGCAAAAGCAGAACAACTTGAAGAAGAGGCATGTGTATGGGTTGGCCTAATATAGGCTGGCCCTGGCCCCTCCCTTTAGCCCCGCCTAGTGGCTCAACCTTGCGCCACCCAGGGACTCCTGCACGTGCCTTCCAATGTTGTTCTATGGCCACGCCCGGCCCTGCTGCGCGTGCCTTTGGCACAGAGAGTGATAGGCACAGTTTTATATGAGCCTGGCGCCAGAGGCACCAGGACTGGGTCCATTTGGACCATGGGGATGAGGGAGGACTGGCCCTTAGTTCTCTGGCCATGACAACCCAGTACGTGGATGATCTCCTTATATGCAGTAAGAGTGAATAACAGTGGGGGGGCACTGTTGCGCACATCAAACATGGCTGCCTGAAGGGAGAGCTCCAGCTCGAAAGCAATCCTTATATGAAATAAATCCTCTCGGCACTGTTCTAAGCACACCAACAGGCTAAAATGTGGTGGTGGAAGGCTAAAGGCACATCCCCTGAAAAAACGGCGCAAATACATGGTATGATCGTCGAGATATTGCCTCCGAAACTCTTGACGGCCGGGAGGCTTCTGTGCGGCCGCACGACCGCTCCATGAGAATACCAGCAACAGGCCGTGCTGGGGGAGGGGCCCACATTGCCTGCGACATCCTAAGGTCAGTGAAGGACGCCGAGTGGCCGCCTTGCCCTGGAGCGCCATTAACAGCATTGGCCGACACCTCTTGAGACCTGCGGTGGGAGACGGGAGAAGGAGAGAAACAGGAAAAGAAAACTGGAGGCCGCTCCCACCAGGTGTGAGGCTGGAGACACTGTGGCTGCCGCAGGGGGCGTGCCCCCATGCCTGCATCTCCACGTGGCGACTACTCAAAGCTCTGCGGTGAGAAGAAGACCAGAGCCAGAGACACGCGGGGAGGGAGGATACTACCCACCCACACCAAGTAAGTGAGGTGAGGCGAGGGGGGAGCTCCTGTTGTTGCCTAAGCATCCGTGGAAGTACACCATCCAGCGCGCGACCCACAGTGGCAGCCACTTGGGGGGGAGGCTTCCTTTATAAACTGCAACTGTGATCCCAGGAGGCACAATAAACTGAACCCTGATAAACCCTGGCAGAATCAACGATTGGGTCAATATAAGGCCCCAAGTGCGAACAACCGCCCGCAACCCTGGCACATCCTAAATATAATGGAAACATATACGCAGCCCCTGCAGCCGAGATCCCAGCTGCACCAGAAGCGCTACTTAACATCTTAATAAGACAATAATTCAAACAGGCTTGGGGATAAGCCTGGGGTGGATTTGGCCGCTAAAGGGGCGGCAGAGTCACCCCTGGTGCACGTGCAAACATCCTGAGCTAGGAGCAGACGTAAAGGGGAGCACTCCCCCATCTTCTCCTGTGCAACATTGCGTTTGGTGGTGCTACGTGGGAGTACACAGTCCACCCTTAACTGTAAACCACAACACATGGGCCGCAACGAAAAGAAGGGCACGGGAGGGGAAAAAAACGGCCCAATGGACACTTTTGCCAACTCGCAACCACACGGGGCGGCCGGGGGGGCACCTCAGGCACCTAATAGACAGGAAGGAGATCCACTAGATCGCCTGGCAACACTGGTGCAGATTGTATTCATGGCAGTGAATGTAAAGTTGGGCGATATAGTGGTGACAATCGGATCCCTAAAAGCACAAGTTGAGAAAGAAAGCGCGCGTATCTCGGAAGCAGAAAACAGGATAAGCACCATGAACGAGGATACGATTTCACAACACAGCTGCGACATAGCCCAACTCAAAACGGAACTGCACAAAACTCAAAAAACTCTGAAACGTTTGGTAAGGGACCCATGGAGAGACAAGTGGAAAATCTGCTGAAAGATATCCTAGGAGCCGACTCCGTTTCGGAGCACTTTCTAATTGAGAGGGCCCACCGTACCCTAGCACCATCTCCGAAGCCAGGAGCTCCCCCCGCACCATAATCGCATGACTCCTTAACTACAGGGACAGAGACACCATATTTGGACTATCCAGGGAGAAAGGAACTTTGCATCACGAGCAAAATAGAATCCACATATACCCAGACTTCTCAGCCAACATACAAACACAAAGAAGGTCCTATGAAATGGTCAAAAAACAACTGTGGATGCGCAACGTACCATATGCCCTCATCTTCCTGATGAAAATGAGAATACAACACGGGGGAAGAGCTAATTTCTCTGAGAACCCCACAGAGGCTATGGCATATATGGAGGCTTCCATCCCGTTGCCTCCCGGAAATCGGTCAATTGATGAAAATGTGAGACCACAACCGGGAGATGAGAGACGAGACCCTACAGATTGAAGAAAAAAGAAAATACGCTTCCTACCTATCGTCACAAGAATAAAGATATACTAGCATGGACGGCCTGAACAAAGATTTATGGTTAATCGAGCCGTGAGCCTCCATGGAGGGCTTGTCAAATGGCTATAACAGACGACCCTCAGGAATGCTCCACCAGTTCGAGGGAAAGAGAACCGAAGGGCAGCATCGTCAAGTTCGGGGAGATGATGTGGGTAGGGGGCCAAAATGTCACAGGATATTTAGCTCCATTGAGCTATGTGGGAATGGGTGGGGGTGTTGAGGTTTTGGGACCCAGTTGGAGGGGTCCTACAAGTTAAACATTTTCGTCGCGCCGCAGCACATGAAACACTTCCAAGAAACAATGAAGCAAGAGACATAGTGAAGGTATACAGACATGGCACACACTAATGTGACGGCTCAAGGGCTAAAGCTAAAACTTCTTACATGGAATGTCCATGGACTGAATAACCGCGCTAAATTGAGCAAGGTGGGAGCCTATGTCACCAGACACAACCCCCAAGTGATCATGTTACAAGAAACGCATGCACTCCAGAGGGTCAACGCTGAGTTCTTGAGAGGGTGGGGGCAGCACAGATATCACACCGAATACTCTTCACAGGCAAGAGGAGTACTTACCCTAATCCACCCCTCTGTTGGCTTCCGATTTGAAAAAAGCAAAATAGACTCTCAGGGTCGTTATGTCATAGTATGGGGCAGTATTGCTGGAGAACAACTAATACTGGTGAATACGTATGTGGATGACCTTGATTTTTATACAAATGTGGTGCACGAGATAGGCTTGTCTGGGGGCGAGTAGATATTATGGGGAGGAGATTTCAACACCATCTTGGATATCACTCTAGACCGCTCCACCTCTAAACACAGAAATCCCACAAGAACATCCGTTACTTTACGACACATCCTGTCGCAATTGACAATGGTGGATGCCTGGAGAACACTACACCCGCATAAAAGACAGTACTCGTTTTAATCCTCCGTACACGATACCGAATCTCGTATAGATTACTGGCTGGTGTCTGCATCTCTTATGAACCAAATCGATAATAGCAAAATACTTCCCTGCACCCTATCGGATCATTCCCCCATCCTTATAGATACAACATTAGGAAACGTGAAACCCCCGGTCAGGAAATGGAGGATGCCACCTGACATCCTTAAGGACCCAGCAGTAGCAGACGCGCTACACACAGAGGTAGAATACTTCCTTGAAACCAACAAAGGCTCAGTCGATAAATATGCAACCCTATGGGAGACCTTTAAGGTATGGGTGATGGGGATCCTGAACTCTAAATCCACTGAGCTGTTGAGGTCTGTCAGGGAGGAACTGGCGGAAGTGGAGAAACCTTTGGGAGAGCTAGAAACGCGATATACAACCGCACATGAAGACAACATCCTGGCAGACATCAATAGTAACCTACAAGAGTTTAACAAATTAGCTACAAGGGAACTTCTATATTTGGCAACTCCAATCAGAGCATGCAGATACGGTGAAGGGAACAGGGCGGGTTGCACCCTGGCCAACCTGTTAAAGGCCAGGAGACATCATACACCGATTTCCAGCATAATAGCGGGGGACGGCACAGTCACCACTAGTGAGGAGGACATAAATAGAGAATTCACCCATTTCGATTAAGAATGATATGCTAATCACAACCTGAAATCAGCCACTGCCACTAGAGACTATCTAGACAATATTACACTCCCGACATTGCCCATAGAGCATAGATTACTGCTGGACCAGCCTATAACAATTGACGAGATAACGGAAGCAATAAAGTCACTAGCCAACGGAAAGGCACTCGGCTCAGACTTCCTGGGAGCCGAGTTATACAAGGAGCTCCATGAGGAGCTAGCCGCGGTATTACTGTCTGTGTGGGAGGAGGCCATAGAGTTAGGAACACTTCCAGCATCCATGACAGAGGCCATAATAAGGGTACTCCCGAAGCCCAGGCGTCCGCCGAATAAGATGTCCTCTTACCGGCCCCTATCCTTAATAAATTGTGATGCAAAAATATTTGTTCAAATCTTGGCCATGAGACTCCTACCTAACATGCCCATGCTGGTACACCCAGACCAGTGTGGATTTATTCCCACCAGGTCAACGGCACTGAATCTCCGAAGGCTGTTCGGTGTCATGGCCCAGATCAATCCCGAAGCCTAGGCAGTAGCCATATCCTTGGACGCTGAAAAGGCGTTTGATCCAGTGTCATGGATGTACCTGTTTATGGTGCTAGAGAAATTTGGATTAGGCCCATACTTTCTAAAATGCGTAAGGCTATTATATACTAACCCGGAAGCCAGGGTACTGACTAACCGTACCATGTCTGAATGGTTTGGACTGGGAAGGGGTACGAGACAGGGTTGCCCGTTTTCCCCCAAACTGTTTGCACTCATGATGGAACCAGTCGCAGCAGCTATTAGGGAACACCAAGGACTGAGGGGTATAAAGATGGCTGGCCTAACCCAGTCAATATCATTATACGCAGATGACACTCTATTGTACATCTGAGAGCCGGACATACACCTGGGGCCAGCAAAGGAAACCATACATGAATTTGCAGAATACTCAGGATACAGAACTGCTCCAAATCCAAAATCTTCCCGCTGACCCCTAGCACTAAGTGCCCGAACAACACGCAAGGTCTACAGTGGTCTCCTATTAAGATAAGACACCTGGGTATTATTGTGTCGGGAGACAGGGCATCCCTATAATCAGACAACCATGACTCACTATTAAATACGATTTCCACCAATCTCCGCCTATGGGCTAAGCTTCCCATCTCGCTTATCGGCTGGGTCGCTAAATTGAAAATGGTTATCTTACCAAAGCTATTATATATATATTTATATATATTTACTAATATCCCGATATGGCCTGATAAACAGTTCTTTGATACTCTTAAATCCATGGCTGTAGAGTTTGTCTGGTGCGGGGGGCGGCCAGAATGAAATGGGGGAAGATGGTGGAACCCTACAATAAAGGTGGCATTGCAGCTCCAGACTTCGAATTATATTGCCTCGTAGCCCAGGTCCAGTTTGTCAGGCACTGGTACGATGATCAAGACACCTCACCACACATCTGTTTAGAGAAACACGCAGCATACCCAACCGACTTAAGATCCGTCATCTTCAAAGATAAACACAAAGATGAATGCCCATTTGACCCAGTCAGTACAACAGTGCACGCATGGTCAGAGATCTACTGTAGGCTTGGACTGGAGACAACACATTATTCGGAGGCCCCATTCTGGAACTTCCCCGGTATAGCACCCACATACGATCCAGATGTACAGAAGACATGGGACCCCAAGGGCGAATTTAAAATCAGAGACATTTTCCCCAATGGTAGATTTATAACACTGCAGGAGTTCAAAACAGGGTTGGGAAAAGACCAGTTGAAGATACTACAATATCACAGAATGAGGATGGCCTTCAAAGCTAGATAGCCACTGTTCCTGGATGACCCCCCCACCACACCCATGCCTCATGGCTCTGTCCACCCGGTCGGGAACAAGTGTCTCAGGACTCTACACGGCTATACAGGCCAACACTCCGATGGTAAACACTATAAAGGCCTCCTGGGAAACAGACCTGGGTATTACCATAACAGATGAATCCTGGGTGAGATACTGTGAACTGACCAAGAGGGTATCCATGAACGCAGGCCTCTGGTTGATTCAATTTAAGGTTTTGAACAAGTTACATTACACTCCCACAAAAAATTGCAAATATTTACACAAAATTGCCCCGGTGGATGCTAGAAGTGTGGAACTCAACAGGCTGACTCATTCCACATGTACTGGAGTTGCCTACACATATGTGGATTCTGGGGGGAGGTAGCGAAAATCCTGGAAGAGGTCACACAGGTCCCGGCGGACCACACTTCTCAGAAATAACTATTTGGGGATATAGGAAAGAGATCTGAGGTGACCAGAAGGCTCTTCAATATTACATGCGCAGTAGTCAAAAAGTGTATTCTGCATAAGTGGAAGAGTGCACAGGCACCACACGTAAATCACTTCCTCAAAGAGCTAATGTATGTTAATGACTGCGAGGAGCAGTATGTAATGTTACTCCTGAATTCAAGTAAACCAAAGGACATTTGGGCCCCGTTCAGAGTGTATCTATGTGAGTTGGGCTAAGCCAGTAGCAGCCCGACAGGGCCCAGAAATGCGTCAGATTTGTAAATACTGTATATTATGTTGTGAACCTGAACTGAACGTCTCGGTTGTAAATATATATGGAATGTCATGTTGTTGCAATGTTGTGGACCACAATCAATAAATAAAGTATTTTAAAAAAAGGAGTGAATAAGAGTGCAGAGCTGATTCAATTGCCTTGCTAAATTTACTGGCCATGAAAGGATACAAGGTGGACAAAGGTAAACTGCAATACTATCTAGCAGAAGTGTTATACTTAGGACAGTTGATTTCAGAAGATGGCAAAAGAATTATACCTGACCGAGCAGCAGCAATACGTCGCACAATAATACCCAAGACAGTGAAGGACATGCAGAAATGTCTTGGCATATGTTATTATTGCTGTGCATGGATCCTGGATTATGCGGCCTACACATGCCTGTTGTTGCAAGGGTTAAAAGAAGCACAAAAGAATAGCACCCCAATAAAATGGACACTGGAAATGATGACACAATACTTACAATTAAAAGACCTCATCGCACATGCCCCAATTTTAGCAAACACTGATTATGACTGGGAGTTTTACCTCTTTTCACATTGCAATGGAATACTGATGACAGCAGTTCTAACACAGAAGACTTGACTAAGCCACAAGCCATTGGCCTACTAGAACGGCACATTAGACTCAGTGATGCAGGGCCACTTTGCGTGCGAACAAGCTCTCACAGCAGCGGCCTTCACGATAGAGAAAAACGCACCATTGTAATGGGATGCTCAGTAGCACTGTATCGAGAGCATTCACTCTTTGCCATTCTAGAGAGATCAAAATCAACACTCACCACACAAAGAGCAACAGTTTATGAGATCATAATATCCAGCCCAAATGTCCATGTAGTTAGATGTAAAAGTGTGAACCCTGCTACATTCATTACAGAGCCCTGTACTGTAGAAGATATGCAAGAACACGATTGTACCACATACAAGGGGGAGGGAGATAATATTGCAAAAGCAAGTGAAAACGCCCTCAAAGAGAGGGAAATATATTTTGTGAATGGGTCAGCATCAATTGACAGTGAGACAGGAGAAAAGCATGTAGGTGCAGCAGTAGTAAGAATAGAGGGGGAGGATTACGAAGTTATAGTGCAGAAACGCCTCCCATCGCATTACTCAGCACAAGCAGCGGACTTAATTGCACTAATTGAAACATTACACACAGCTAAAGGATGTGCCGTGATGATATATTCTGACTCGGCATATGTGACAACGATGGTTCATTTGGGGTTGTCACAATGACAAAGAACAGGGTTTAGGAGGGCAGATGGCTCGCCTGTACAACATGCAGCATTATTAAATGATTTGATTGAGGCACTAGCAGAACTGTCAGTAGTAGCGTTGGTAAAGTGCCAGGCACACACCAACAACACAGACGCGATTTCGCTCGGAAATGCGGCAGCGGACACAGCCGCAAAAGAAGCAGCCTACTTTGATGTCACCCAAAAACTAGAATGCATTGTAAAAACACCCAGTTTAGAAGTGCAGGAAGAAGGATACAACTGTACACCCATTCTGCAAGTGATAGAATTACAAAGACGTACACCCCCAGAAGAACAGGAATTATGGGGAAAAAGAGGATGCAAGCAGTCACCGACAGACTTAATATGGCAACAGGAGATGACAGGAAAAGTAGTGATTCCCATAGAATTGTTACAAATAGCATTCCAACAACTACAATTTCCAATGCATGTAGCAAAACAACATATTGCAGAAGACATTTAAGAAGAATGGTTTGTCCCCAATTTACAGGAGCACTTATCAAAATTAACAATTGAATGTACAACATGCCAAATATACAATTCAGGTATGACACTCAGGGCATTATGAGGAACACTGCCACATTGACTATACAGACATGGGAGAAAGATGTAATGGGGCAAGGTATCTCATTGTAATAGTTTGTCCCTTCTCACGGTGGGTGGAAGCTGGATCATGCCCCCGTCCCATTGCAAGGTGCTCAGAAATGTTTTTGGTATGAGAGGTTTTCTCTCTGTGGGTTATATGCGATGTGATCAGGTCAGATAACGGCACCCATTTTGTAAATGACCTCTTCAAGGAGGTGACCACTGTGTTAGGGGTAAAACACAAATTGTGTTCGATTTATCACCTGCAACCTAACGGAATGGGAGAAACAATCAACGGCCTGCTTAAAAGTAAATTGTCCAAGCTATGCAACACACTTAAAAAGAACTGTGTGTATTGCTTGCCCCTAGCACAGTTCCAACTCAGAACGCAACAAAGCAAGGATCATCATTTGAGCCTGCACGAAATAGTGACGGGACGGCACATACATACACCACTATCCCCAGTAAGGAGAGCATCAGACACTCACAGAGCTGCCACAGTGCTAGGGGATGAATTTAAGGAATACCTTACCCAACTGACACGTGCAGTGCAAAGTATAGCAAAGCCAATAGCACCCCCATTCACATAGGATAATGAAACAGACACAACACCAGCAGAAGACAGCCCCACAGGACAGTTAACGCCAGCAGAAAATGTGTATGTGCGCAGTTTCGTGCGGAGATGGAACTCCCCACCATTTCACAGCCTTTACGAGGTAATATATTGCATGCCCATCGCAGTAAAAGTGAAGGGGTTGAAGTACTGGGTGCATCTCTCAGATTTGAGAAGGGCACACAAGAGCACAACACCCCAGAGTGAACAACAGCAGAGCGAAGAAGTGGCTAACATAGAGGAGAAAAAGATAAAATACAAAATGAGAAAGTAGAAAAAAAGGACAATGAAAGGATTGCAAAAAAGTAAACATACAACAATGAACAATGCATATAAAGATATGTTAAAGAAATGTACAGTATCTCTCTCTCTCTCTCTCTCTCTCTCTCTCTCTCTGTCGCTTACTATTTTTTCATGTCTTTCTCTTGGCTTACCTTATCTGAGTATCTTTCTGCACTCTAATACAAGTTAAAGGAATAGAAGTAGAAAAGTGAATGTGAGAAAAATTAGCTGATTACTTACTAAAAGGTTTTTTGATTGGTTAAAATAACTTAAAGGGTGTCAGTAGAAATGTGTGAATAGTAATGTGCTATTTTTAATGGGAAAGAACCAGACCAATGAAACAAAAGGTACTCAGACATAAGCACAACAGCCAAACAAGCAACAAATGAGAGGTGCTATGTTTGCTCTCTCATTCCTCATGCCACGAGCACACCCAAAGTTCTTATACCTCAAGAAGTGCCCTTTTCGGATGCCCAGTGTTTGGTTCATCTAGTATTGTGTAGAATTCGAAGCACCTTCCAGTCACACAATTACGATAGAAATGCTGCAAAACGAAAAAACCTGCACGGGTAAGCCACAAGGAATGATCTGCATCAAGGAACCATTTTTGTTATCAAAGGGACACGGTTCACTGAAAACAAGTGGCATAATGAGACAATCACGTGCAAATCAGAGGCATTGCGAGGTCTAACGGAAGAGAACTTTCAATGGGTCAAAGAGACACACACTCCGGTCTGGTCACAGCACATCGCAAAACTCACGTGGGTCACACTTCTCGAGAAACCCATCAAAACACAGAAAGAAATGAACATGAACTTTATTTCCATGGCAAAGAGAATGTACAGATGGGCTCTAACAGACAATGCAACAAAACAATCATCATCCTGAATATTAAAAAGGGTACAGCAGCACTCATGGACATGTATTGGGTATGTGGCAAGCAAGCATACCTGCAACTCCCACCCTCGTGGAGGGGTACCTGTGCCATGGCCACACTGCATTTGGCATTAATGGTGATTCTAGAGAGCCGTATCCAAGGGGGGAGAAATTCTGCTGGCACATCAGCAGCAACCCAGCCAGCAAACGCAGAGTCCTCCGCATATGACATTCTGTCTGAAAACCAACTACAAGACAGAGTGTCCCACAAAAGAAGGTCATCCAACTATATCTCCGGCAAGTCATCAGAACTGTTGGCTGAGATTACAGATAAATACAAGCTCTTCAACCCTGCTGAAACATTTTTTTCATCCCTCCTACCTAGTGCCAGGACTTCAGGTGCGAACAAACGCCAAATGGCTGTAGATCCTGTGCTGAGAGCTGATCCAACTGGCCAACGACACTGAAGAAGGATTCAACGTGATCAAGGTGGAACTCCACACCCCACAGTTAATGACAATGCAGAACCGGTACGTCCTGGACCTCCTCACAGCAATGGATGGTGGTGTTTGCCAAAAAAACGGGAGTGCCTGCTGTACATTCGCACCCTCTGAAGATGCGGACAATGGGACCCTTTCCCTCGTCATGTCAGCAATGCATAGTTTGGTGGAAAGAATGCGGAAGGAAGGAGGAATAGAGCCAAGCAACTGGTTTGATGACATCTTCAATTGGATACTGTCCAGGTTCAGCATGATGATGAACATTTTTGTCCCACTCATCGTGTTCCTGTTGCTATTTTTCTGTGTGTGCCAGATGGGAATTAGATGTTGTGCAAAATCAATGCCTAGTTCTGCAATGATGATGGTAACAATGGGCACATGGACAACGGTGCAAAATATGAAAGATGCACAGGTTCAGAATGGGGAGTCAGGTCCATCTAAGTATCGCATGACTGCAGTATAGCGCCATCCTGGGGATAGGGTGGATAATTTGTATCACACCAAAACCAAAGAGCCGCGAGAATTTCAGTGGTATAGAGAGGTCTGGGTGGACCTGGATGGGGATGGGGGAATGTACATGACATGTAAACCTGGTGAATATGCCAGAAGTAGTCAGAGTTTATGAAGTGTGTGTAGGGCTTGGATGCCGATCAAAGGGACACCCGCATGTGATGAAGCAGTGCAAGAAGCAGAGTACATACAGATTAGTTTGTTACTTTAGGTGTAATGAAAGGGGGAATGTGTGGGAGTGACGGCCCGTTTGGGCCCCCCTCGTACATTCTGCACGATATGGACCTCTTGCTCACGCATTAGCGGGGGATGCCTCCATTGCCCTTATGCTAACATTAGCATAACTGGGGCTATTGCGGGATACACTCGGCTTCCATTTTGTGTGCCCTCCACTCCATCTTTGGACTAGGTCTCACTCCGATAATATGAAAAGGCTTCTCTCCCCTCTGCAGTGTTGCGCACAGCACGCTCATGGCCCCCACCTTTTTCTCCACTGTCTGAATGCCTCACAAATCCCTTTCTCACAGATGTGTTGGGGATAATTGAAACAAATAATACAATGTATCATCTCACCCTTCCTCTGTAATCACTGTCCTGTGTGTGAAACGGCTCGAACCATGCCTTGAAGCTCATCCATCTCCACAAACCTGCTCCTACTCCCTTGCCCCGCTGTTGGAAAATGACTGCCAATGTAACCCTGTGCCCTCCTAAGGTATTCTCTTGATGTACCAGAAGTGTGACCCTGCGTGTGTAGCCCACCCCAGAGTGCCCACACTAAATCCAGACCTCTGTCGCAGTATATTGTGTCCTAAAACTAACATATGTCATTATACACCCCACTCACCTTGATGTGCTAAGAATCGCCCACTTGCCCAGGTTATGATGGCAGACAAGCCCCCTAAGCCCTGTACCTCATAAAAGTCCCAATGAAAGATGATATAATCATGTGTTTGCAATTTATAGGTTTGTAAGATGTACTCAAAGGTATACCCATGATTGTTGTTTATTATATGTCAGCTTAGTTAGTGTCAACTCTACCTCACCGTGACCTAATCCTCACCCCTCCCGGCACTGGCAGCTGGACCTCATGACGCTTACCCTCCTGCCAACTGGGCAGCCTATCCGGAAGAAGCAGCACCTTCACCACTATATGTTATAGAGCTCCCCAACCAATCCTGTTCTAATATAATACCCTATGTTAATGACGTTATCAATGATGCTGTTTTGCTTTATATTCCCATGTGAGTGTATTGTTTGCCAGAGCGCTCTCGAGGCAGCAGAGTTCTCTGGATGCCAATTTTATAAATACGTATTAATCTTGCAACCTGTTCTCCTAGTCTCATTCCCTACTGTGATGTGGTATATTTTGTAAATTTGCATTGGCAATTCAGGGATTGAGCCTTTACACCATTCCCTAGCCTCCCCACTACCACAATCACTGCACCTCCTGCATCTTAACCTGCCCCCCCGATTGGCTAGAGCCACAAACCTTTTATTGCAGTGAGGGACTAGGCCCTACACTGCTTCCTCCAGCCACTTTGAACCCGCTTTCTAGCAGGTGAGTGGTGAGTCCTGGTACCCCAAACCTCTTAAGTGCATTTTTGCTTTAAAAAGCATTTTCTGAGCTGCATTGCTCTCTACCACATGACCTGTTCCACAGCCTTCCCACTTCCTTCTTCACTGCAGCTCCCACCACTTAACCCACGCTCCCTCCCCCTGATTAGCGAGAGCCACAAACAGTTTATTGCAGTGAGGGACTAGGCCCTACACAGCTGCCCCCAGCCACTTTGAACCTGCTTTCTAGCAGGTGATTGGTATCCCTCAGTGCCCGAATCCCCTTTTGTGCATTTTTGCTTTAAAAAACATTTTATGTGTTCTATAGCACTCTACTGCACAACCCCTTTCCTAGCCTACCCACTTCCTCAATCTCTGCAGCTCCCACCTCTTAACCCACCCTCCTTCTCCCTGATTGTCTAGAGCTACCCTCTTCATACATCCTCCCAGGGCAGGCGCTGCCCGGGCAGCCCCCGCTAAGGGCTAAGGGCCTAGGGGCAAAGAGCAGCCCCCGAAGAAGCAGGTCCACTCCGTGTTTGCCCTTATTCGCCTGGGAAGCTTGCCACAGTCAACGAGCAGCGACTGACAGGGTAAGTGTAGTGTGGGTGGGGAGTACAGCCATTACTGTACTCCATAAAACCTCACAACTTCTCCTTCTAAATTACTCCATACATACCTGCATCCAGCATAACCATGCCATTACTGCTGTGCTCCAATCACAGGTGTTTTCCCATTACTGATATGTTTGACTTCTAGGTGCATCTCCCATCACTGCTGTGTTTCAATTCCAGGCGCTTCTCCCATTACTGCTGTGTTTCAATAATTGTTGTGTCTCCCATTACTGCTGTTTTTCAAATCTAGGTGTTTTCCCACTGCTGGTATATTTCAAACCAAGTTGTTTTCCTACTACTGCAGTGCTTCAATTCTAGGTGTTTCCACCATTACTGCTGTGTTTCAAATATAGGTGTTTCTCCCATCTACTGGTGCATTTCAAATCTAGGATTGTTTTCCCACTATCCCAGTGTTTCAATTCTAGGTGATTCTGCCATTTCAGCTGTATTTCAATTCTAGGTGTCTCTCCCATTTCTGCTGTGTTTCAAATCTAGGGGCCTCATTATGACCCTGGCGGTAAGGGGTTAATGGTGCCAGTAAGGGTGCCGGTGCTGTTAACCCCTTACAGCCACATTACGAGGTCCTTTAGCGGGTCCCGCTAAGGGTGGCTGGTTTTTCCAGGCGCCCTTAGTGGGAGCCGCTAAAGGACCAGCATGCTAAAAATGGGCCCGTTATTAACGGGCCCGTTGTTAGCATGGTGCCCATTTCCTTTGAGCCCTATGGGGGCTCAAATGGGAATGGGAATGGGTTCCCTGAATGGGGAAATACCGGGTCCTGCAAGGTTGGAATGGCCCGGTAATTCCCCATTCAGGGAACCCAGACCCGGTATGCGGTAAAGGGGTAGCCATGGTGCTGATAGCACCATGGCTACCTCCAACCTCAGTATGAGGCCCAAGGTAATTTTCCCACTACTGGTGTATATCAAATCTAGGTTGTCTTTCCCATTACCACTGTGTTTTAATTCTAGGTGTTTCTCCCATTACTGCTGTATTTGAATTCTAGGTGTTTCTCCCATCACTGTTGTGTTCTGTCAAGTGGGTCGGCCTAGCATTGCTGTCCTAACCCCCCTCCACCCCGGCCCTCACCCAAGACAGACTTCTGATCACCACCATGACAGGCACTGAAGCTGGGCACATCGACAACCTAGACCACCTCTCCCATCACTCAATTCTCATTCCTTAGAACCACACTCACCCAGAGTCACACTCCCGCACACGACTGCACACCACACACCCTCCAACTCACAACTCATAAACAAGATGAGCTCTCTGGCATTCCAAAAAACAGCTTGTCCCCTCTGCCACCTTAACCCTTACATCCTCATTCAGGAACCAAACTGATGCTTTGCACACTCTCTGCAGCTCCATCCCTTTCATACCAAACTCTACACTCAGACTGACCACCCTTCACCAAACACCCTCCAACTCCAACTCTCAGACCAGAGGATCTCTCTGGCACACCGAAAAACACTCCCTGCCCATTACTCACCTACCCTGCTCTCACCCTCTTCAATTCCATCCCCCCAGCCCATCTACCCTACTGGAAGACTTAAACCCACCTTTGTCCTCACACCACACAGCTTCCAACTCTCAGACCAGAGGAGCCCTCTGACTCCCCTGCCACTAGACTAAACCTCATACCAACTTTCAGGAACTTGCCCTCCTCTTCTGTACCCCCCTCCCCATACATCTCCTCCCAAGCCAGAACAACATGCACCTCCATGCATCACACATCGTCCAACTCTCATACCAGGAGAGCTTCCCAGCATTCCAAAAGACCTCCGCAATCTCCGACACCCACTGGACTTACACCCACTATCCCGATCACTCCTAGCCCATCCCTCACCAAACCCCTGCCAAGGAAACACGGCACTCAGACAGCCAAAACCCCACCCCACTGTGCAATACTGCTTTTCCTGCCAGGAACATTGGCTGAAGCTAAACTTCTCCTGCCTTGTCCACATCTCCCTCGATGAGCATGGCTCCTCCACCACTAATCCTCTTCAAACACACTCAAGCCTGACTATCATCAACTACACCCATCATCATCAACTCCCATTCTCCCTCCACCCCCATGACCACACCCACCAGACCACCCCCATGACCACACCCACCAGACCACCCCATCCAACGTCCTTCCCTTCTCTCGGTATGGCACATCTTGCCCTTTCTCAAACCATTTCTTCAACCCCCTTCCCCGCTGACCCACCCACCCTCTCGCACACCCCTATAGTACCCAAACACACATAACACAGAGGCAGGGACTGCCCCTCCCTTCAGCTTTACATGCCTCTCCAGCCCTGTATCAGTCTACCTACCACACCTTACCTTCCTCCATGACCGCACCCACTTTAACTTCCATCTCCACCTTTGAACATGACTAATCCCCCATCCATCACCAGCAACCAACATCGACACAACCCCATCCACCTTCTGGACACCAAAACCAAACAGCACCAAGCCTGCCACCACTGAACGCCCCCTCTCCACTTGACACACTCCCAACCTCTGAACCAGTCACTTCAAACCTAACCTCCCAACCCATGCCTGTCCTTTCTTGAAGGCCAGTGACTGACTGCTGCCTCTTCACACATCCAACACAACACCCACCCCCCTCCTACCAACAGAATCCCCTCTCTGACCAACACCATCCCTCCAGTCACACCAACCAACTCAGTCCGACCAGTCCCACCATCCTACCCAGTGCATCCACCCCATGACACCCAGTGAAGCACCACCCCAGCCATATCGCACAAATGCAATTGCCTCCTTATTAATGCCCACTCTGTGGCCAAGAACAGACACAGCATCTTTAATCTCCTAACCTCTGATAATCTTGATCTCATATTTATCACTAAAACATGGTTCTCAGACAACTTCACACCGATCACACACAAAGCATTCCCACCCCACTAATCACCCACAGCAGACCATCTGAAGGAGGTAAAGTAGCCTTCCTTCACAAACCACACATAACCATCACCTTCTCTGAAACCCAGCCTTGCACAGCTAATGTGAATGCCTATTAGTTAAACTCTTCTCCTGCCCACTCTCTCCCACTGCTTCCTTCTCATTTACAGGCCCCCTGGACATGACAGACATTTCACAAACACTCACTGTGACTTACTAACAGCCACACTAGTTATACACCCAGCACTCACCCTACTGCGTGACTTCAACATATGGTTTGACGTGCCCAACAACCCTATGACTCAACCTCTGGTCAACCGTTGTTTGTGCACTCCCTGACTCACATGTGTGAAATGAATAAAACAGACACTCCCTGGGCAGGGAATAAGGCACAAAAGAGCAGGCTGCGAGAGTTCATGGAAATGTTTATCTAGATCTCTGAGAGCGCTCTGACCACATCAATGTTACAACACATTTATATAGTACATCTACATCTTTAACATATGATGCTACGTTGGACCTGGCTTGGTCAGCCGTGGTGGTGTCTTAGGTGTGGGCATCATCTCTTCCTCCGGGTTGGTTGCTTGGTTGGCGGGAGGATTGACGTCAGGCATTTGTGCTCCGGATGGGTGAAAGTCAGGTCGCTGTGAAACACGGAGGTCACTAAACTAAGAATACACATTCTGAGTAATGCATGTACTAAATAATAGTTGATCAAAAGACTCTCAGTAGTGTGTCATGTCGTTATACAAATCACTCAAGAGTTTATATCATCTACACATTTGGGTTATACAGGTCACAGGTTTAAGGGCCTTGACCACTATAATACTGTCATTGAACTATAGGGTTAGTCTCACAAGAATCTCAGGTATGTGGCACTTGTTAGTATTAGGCACAATATACTGCAACAGGGGTCTAATGTTAGTTGGGGGTCTGTTGGGTGGGCTTCATAGCATGGTTGGTAGTCTGGCACATGAAAGTGATGCCTTGCAAGAGCACAAGGTTAGAATGGCAATAAGTTTCAACTGGCGAGGGTACGAGGGCAAGGACACTTTTGTGGAGATGAGCGAGCTATGTGCTTGGCTCATGTTGGTTCAGATGCAGGACAGTGATCTCAGAGGAAAAGGGATGTGTTACATTTATTATTTGTTGCAAGCAGCTCCGGCCTCAGCGTGAGAATGGATCTGCAGAGTATTCCAGTTGGAGTGGGGGCCATGTGCTCCGCGGTACTGCGGTGGGCAAAAGGGAGAGATGCATTTTGTACTATCGCAGTGAGGCCTGGTTACCACGATGGAGTCCAAAGGAGGTACAAAAAATGGATGCCCTGTGTCCTGCTCGGTGGTCCCATCTACGTGAATGTAACCAAAAGTTAGTATTGCATAAGGGCAAGGGGCGTACCCACCACTAGAGGCACTTGGTCCAAGTTTTGGATTGAGAAGTGATGGTAGAGAGGGGCCCATTGGCCCTTCGCTCCCACACACCGTCTGGAGGTACTCAACCTTTCCTAGCAGATTATTTGTATTTATGTATTGTATTTATTGGACATTTGTAAGGTGCCTATACAACAAATGGTGTTTCCCACCCACAAAGCCGGCCACACCCTTGTGCCAGTTTCAGTGCAACCAACCTCATTTCCATATCCACCTCCAAACCACTCATCTGGACAGACCACTCAGCCATCCCTTTCTCTCTCTGCATACCACCTCCACCTCTCAAGGCTTGCTCTATTCCTCCCTCACAGTTCATGTGCTGGAACAAGCTCAAAATAATACCAGACCTAGCAGAAGCCCTGCCCCACACCTCTCAATCCTGCTGCAGATGGATCTCAGCCCATTGACCTCTTTGACTCCAAGCTCAATGACTCACCCTTTCCTCTCACACCCTACAGCTCTGCTCCCAAGGACCTACCCCCAAGTGGTTCAACCCCCACTTAAAGGTGTTCAAAACTCAAAACCAGTTTCTCAAGCAGAAATGGTGAGCCTCCAGAACCCCACAAAACAAATCCGCCATCAACGCAATTATGAAACAGAGGGCTTCGGTGAGGGCCAAGGTTGATTTAAATATGAGGTATATTCACCAAGGTCTTTTAGGCCGTATTTATTGGACACCAGTGAAAATGAAGGAGAGAGGCTTGGCTGATGTAGATCTGTGCTGGGGGTGTGGGGGCTCGAGAGGGACCTATCTACATATGCTCTGGGAGTGTAGTAGAGTGCTGGCTTTTGGAGAGAAGTTTTGGATTGCATTGACATGGTAACTAGTATGACACTGCCTCGTACTTTTCTGTCAGTGATTTTCCTTTGAACTGATAGTCGAAGTGTGGAGATGTGGGATTGTTCGGAATGGATTGATAGAGCATTGTTGATGGCCATAAAACAAATAATGAAGGTGTGGAAATCCAGGAAGAAGCCACATTGCGAGAACTGGGTGTCGGATATGCAGACGCTCTCTTGGTATGAGAAGACTCAGGCAGTTCGACAACATCGGGAAACTGAGTACGAGGAGAGATGGGGGTCATTCAGGGATTTATTTGGATGAGGTGTAGGAGGCAGTTCGACAACATCGGGAAACTGAGTACGAGGAGAGATGGGGGTCATTCAGGGATTTATTTGGATGAGGTGTAGGCTTTGGTTTATTTTGTGGATATTGAGGTTGGGGATTGGTAGGGGTTTATGTTTTGTCCTTTTTTTTTGTGTTTTGTGTTGTCACGTCGTGCCATGAGATAGGAGGGTGGGGATGTTTTCGGATTTCGTTTTGAATAGCTGTTACTTTAGTAGTAATTTGCATTTTGTTGCATGGATGTATATGGAGTAATCTTTTGCTTGTTCCCATTCTGTTGTTACTCAGTTGTATTATGTTTTGTATAATTATTAAATAAAGTTGATAAAAAAAAATGAAACAGAGATCCACAAAACCAAAAAAGCCTATTACAATAACAGAATTCTGAGCAGTATCAGCAGTAAAGAGCTCCACAGGATCATCACTAAATTCCTCAACCCTTCTTGCACCTCTGCCCTGATCAACTCCTTCCAAAGGCTCTGCAACTGCCTCTCTGACCACTTCCGCAAAACAGCCCTAGACAGGATGTCCGTCCTCAAAGCCAAACTTTCCAAACCTATCTACCCTCCCAACACCTGCCCCTCAAGAATCAAACCACATGCCTGCAGAGACCCCTCTGTTCTGTTCTTTCAGACCTATCTTCAGTAAGGAGTTAATCAAACTGTTGTCCAACAGCCAACTTTCTGGCTCCCCCCTTGACTTTGTTCCACCTCACTCCTGAAAGAAATCTTCATCTCTACATGTGCAGGGGCACTGGTGAGGTTCGCCCTTAATAACTCTCTTGCCTCCAGCATCTTTGCAGAACCCTTCAAAATCACGTATGTCAAATCCCTTCTAAAGAAACCATCTCTCGACCCTCTCCAACCAATCAACTAAAGGCCCATTTCCAACAACTGATTCTTTGCAAAGCTCATTGACCGAGCCGCATACACCCAGCTCAACTGTTTCATAGAAACCAACAACCTCCTACACTACGTGCAATCAGGCTTCCGTTCTTTCCACAGAACAGAAACTGCACCAATCTCTATCTTCGATGACCTCAAAGTCACTGCAGACTCAGAAGGATGTGCTGCTCTTGTTCTTCTTGACCTCTCAGCAGCTTTTGACACTGCATACCACACCAGCCTCCTTATAAGATGACATTCTTTTGGGTGACGAGTAACCATCTCCTTCTCAACCTTGGGAAAACAGAGACCATGGTGTGCGATAAAACAGCTTTATTCCCACAACCGTCACCCTGGCAACCCACCCTTGCACCCCCCACATCCACCTCTGTCAAAAGGCTTGACTACACAATGGACTCTGACCTAACTCAAATCACATTAACAATGTATCCAAATGCTTCCACCTTAGGCTTTTGAAACACATCTTCCCATACCTCACCTCTCCCAATAGACTGTCAGCAATTATGGTGATTGTCATGTCCAGACCTGACTATTCAAACTCCCTTTACCTGGGTGCATCGGCCTACCAACTAAACAACCTCAAAAGAGTCCAAAACTCTGGAACCAGACTCTTCCTTGCCCTTGGAAGAAGGGATTACATCTCACCTACTCTCCACACCTTACACTGGCTCCTGATTGGATGATGGGTACACTATCAAAATCCTGTGCATTACTCACTGAGCTGTGCACAAATCTGGACCCAAATACTTACAAGAAAAGATTATGCCTTATCTACCAACTCGCACTCTAAGGTCAAGCACTGCCCTAGTCAGAGTGGTCCACCTACTCAACCCTGGCACCAACAATCTGGAACTCACTGCCCCCCCCAATCGAAACATCAAAGACTACATGGCATTCCGGAAGGCACTTAAAACCTGGCTGTTCGGCTAACTGTTGCAAGGACCAATCTGGAATTCACTACTCCATAATACCATGCCTCCCAACCGTCCCCCCGCAGCTAAGAAATTACATAGTATCTAAAACTAAGAGCATGTAAGAATGACAACGACACGGAACCTGTTACACCATGGTGTTTAACCTTATGATCATGTAGGCTTCTTGCAAGTTCAGAAATGAAAGACTAAGGGCCTCATTACACGGAAGGCGGTAAGGGTTAACGGTCACCGGTAATGGTACTGGTGACCGTTAACCCTTACCGCCTTACTACGAGGTCACTTTGCAGGTTGGTTCATATATGCCTGCTTTTTAGCAGGCGTTAAAAACCAACCCGCAAAGGGACCAGGGTGCTAATTACAGTACCGCAATTTGCAGTACCGTAATTAGCACCTTCCCCATTCCCATTATGCCCTATGGGGCAAAAAAGGGAATGGGGAAGGGCAATGGGGGAAGGGGGAATTACCGCCCCGCCAACCTTGGAATAGGGCGGTAATTCCCCTTTCCTCGAAGGCGGTGCCGGTATTTTACCGGCATGGACCAAGGTGCTAATAGCACCTTGGTCCATCGCCTACCGTGTAATGAGGCCCTAAGTAACACCTATATGCTAATGTGTTGACTATGTTTACTCTTTATTTGTCTGGAAACTAATGCTGAGGACTCCAAACCCTGGGCCTAATAGCACTTATCCTCTAACACGTTGATTGGGCTTGCTCTTTGTCTTCTACTGAGTATGCTTTATGGTCTCTGAACAGGTGATGTCTCTGGTAAGTTCAATTCTCGTAAGGGACAATGATGCAGTGTTGCTCACAACTCAACCCATAAACTAGTATGGAAATACTCAATCATTGGTTGTAAATGAATACCCGGCACTCGGAACCCTGGGCCTACTAGCACTTATGTTCGGATAACATTACGACTGGGATGGCCTTGTTTTCACTGGCAATGTACTACACTCTTAAATCATGTGAGGAATCTGGCGAGGCAAGCTCTTGCAAGTGACACCAATGGGCTGATGCCTAATGCTCAAACTGTACACTACACCTGGAATACTCAGCCATACGCTAAACCTAAAAATGTCAGACAGCCACAGCTCTAACAGCACAGCCTTGTTTGTGACAATAGACGTCCCGGGTTTGTTGAGTACCCAACCAGTTATCTAGGAAGGACTGGTAATTTCTGACAGCACAGAACTGAATGTAAATCATCAAGATGCTGTGAAACTATAAGCAATTGCCCACTCAAGTAGACGCAGGGATGGCGAACTGTAGATTTGCAATGGTTTGGCCCAACAAAGCACCATGAATGTTACTACCAGAATGGCCACAATCCTTTGTTACCCTTTGCTGCCCCTGCCATGCCTAGACCTAAACACACAGCACTCCAAAACATAGGAAAGCTAATAACCTAGTACAGCAAGTTTGGGAAATGGACAAACTAAAAATGATGATACTGTTAAGCCAGGGAGGGATTTGGCCATGTTTGGCAAAGCAGAATTGACTCCACACTAGACCGAGATGTTTCTGGAGAACTAAAGTACCAAACCTCTATTATAGGGAGCAAATGTTATCTTGGCAGGTGCAACAAGGTAATCAGGAACAGGGAACCTCTTCCAACTGCACAGGTACTCAAACATACCTACCAATATGCTGACTCTCTCCTCTGCACCATAAAATGATAGAAGGTGGTTATCCCCCATGATTAACTTTGGCCTAGCTGCACACATAATTATACACCACCATGCACACCTAATCGATCTTTAGAACGCAACTATACCCCACGAGAAAATCAGCCTAGCTGTAAACATAATATCATATACAAAAACCACCTTCACTAGAATGCAAGTACCCCAGACAATTCAGCCGAGCTGCACACATTCTACTTATCTCACACATCCTCCACACTACTGCTAGCATTATGATGCAGCTACCCACCACAAAATTGTGGTTTAGCTGCACACATATTAGTGCACACATGCACTACTTACAACCCTATTGTTCCACTGAGCTGGGCTACGGTCCCCAAGGTTGTTCAACCCACAGCACGAAGAGATCATACCAATGGTGAAAGGCGCACACAAATGCCAAATAACATAACATAACGTTCAATTTTCAACTTCAATACAAACTTTATTACCTTTGCCAACAAGCCATAAAAGCAATCTAATATATAAAAGAAAGGTTGTGAGAAGAGATGAAACATAGCCCATTTGTTTTGTGAAATACCATTGAACAATAAATAAATTTTGTTCACAGATGACTCACCATTAATTAATGTTAAAAAGATAATTCATTCATTCATTCATGTATCGGTTTCATGCAGGGAAAACACTTGTTCGCACTACATTTACTCATAATAGGCTGACCCTGGGACAAGCTGGTTACGTTACTAAATTGAGCATATTATTAACCACTTTAATTGTCGGAGAGTGCGTAGATGTATTTTGCATTAAATGGTTTTCAAATATATGCTTCTCAAGGTCCATGCCCTCGTTAGAAAATAAGACACAGCAAACATCACACCAGTAGATCATTTACAAACTATTTCTGCTGTGTACATAGTTCTAATTTGATGGTTATTGAGGCAGGGTTTGAGGGTTATTGCTTTAAGTTTCTCATAGGATGAGCAGATAAATAAAATAATTACAAGAGTTTCCCTAGCTGTTAAACAATAGGAGAATCTATTTGAGCCACCCTCCTTCCAATTGAATGTGAAAGTGCATAGCGGTAGAGTACATGCTCTTAGTTTGAACAAAAGTGCGTATGTGTGAGGATTTGTGACTAGAGATAGATATTTCTTAGCTTCTTCTTTGACTTTTATAGGTAAGTAGCCAATAAATAGGCTATCAGTTTCTGGTTTATTTAGTAAAAGGCAAAGATTCAATTCATCAATCTCGGCTTTCAATTCTAGCGTTAGCCGTGATTGTGCTAGGCTATGTCCACATGCTACACCTTCTTAGAGACTTGAAATGTTTTTCAATGTTCAGAATACACTGCAGATATCTGCTATTGGATGTTCTCAGAAGATCTAAAGTGGCTTCTCCATACTTCGCAGGAGCAGAGGATGTCCAGAGGCAGAACCAATAGAAAAGGGGCCTGGTATTCAATATTAAATTGATTCCTAGCCAATTGAGTTCTAAATTCAAGATTGAATTGGGTGTTGATTTTGGAACCCAAAGAGCTTTTTTAGGTAGCCATTTTTTATCAACCTAAACTGAGCATCCGCTGAGGTTCCCCAGATTTCTGCTCCATAATTGTATGCCTGTCTCTCCTTGTCTTTAAAGACTGTCAATGTAGACCCTACTGCTCTCTGACAATGTTGTTGGGAGACGTTTGCTGTAACTGCTAAAAGATGTTTCAATGAATTAACTGCTTTGCAATTAGGCTCCGTCCATTTACCATCACTGGTGAAGCGCATCCCAAGATAGTCAAAAGGATTGGACCTCCTCAACCCTTTTCACCACTGATCTCTGAATACATTTTCCTTGAATATGACTTTGCATTCTTCTTTACAACCATTGTTTTAGTTTTGGTTGCATTAAGTTCAAGACCCTTAGCATAGCACATCCCAACAAACTCATCAACCGAAATCTTCAAGCCACTTATGGTTTTTGAGATTAGAACCTGTTAGACACTCCGCCGTACATCAGAACACTGCTAGCATCCCCACAACACCTTCCCCGAGCTCCCACACTACTCCCCCTAGGTTTCGAGACTCACGTGATTTGGTTGCCCCACAGGACCGAAAGCTCCGTACCGGGTACAATGTACGTGATCGGTTGCAGCCCTTCCTGCACTGGCAGTTGCCATGGACAGCACACGTCAGAAAGGGCGGCAGAACGCTTCCGCATCGAACAGTTGTCCGCTCATGTGACTCAGGGCGGCGTTTCCCACATGACGATGGAGGGCGTCACGTGACCCGGAAGCGCCCAGTACATAACGCCTGATGCACGGAGCACTCACCGCTTCTCAGCTGTCTTTCGACTCTGTTTGGCGCTACGTCTGGACTTTGTTTTGCTGGTTTACCTTGACTCTGGATCACTCATCCGGACTCCCTCGGATTATCCTCTGTACCTTTGCTTGGAACTGTTGACTCATCGTTGAACCTCGGCCCGTCCCTCACTTGCCTTCGGATCATCCCTTTGAACTTGTTTGTCTTCGCTACACCCTTGCCCTTTGGGGGCTCACGCTACGACTCCAGCCCTTTGCTCAGGTGGGCTGTCCTGTACCCACATGTGACTCCGGTCCCTGTTGTTCTGGGGACTACCTCTCATCTGAGTCTCGAACCTCCTCCACTAGGTCTCCCGGGTTTTCCAACCACCGGATAGGTAAGCTTATTCAGACCCTGTGATTCTTGTATTATATTGTATTTGCCTGGTACTTTAACCCCGTTCTTTCTGCAGCAGCATCGGTTTTCCTGAGGTTCCGTGGATCCGGGAAGCAACATCTCCCACCTGTGGCTCCAAAGGTCGCACAGCGGGGTTGTTTTAGGTTCCCCTGTGCATCACTTGGGGTCAGAGGTATCAACGGTCTACACGACACTCAAGTCAGAACAGACTGGAAGCCGTATAGTCGTGTTGAACTATGCAGGGGTCCATGGAAGAACCCATAGCTGCTTTAGTACAGGCAATTACAATATTAAGGGCGGATATGGCCGCCGCAAACACTGTGATTCACCAAAGGTTAGATTCCATACAGAGTGTCCATCATTCCCTCCCTGCAGATTCTGAATTCGGGGATGCTACCGCTCCAGCCACGCCTCCTCCGGTGGCAAGTGCCCCAGCCCCAACCCCGGTGGTCCTTCCAGCCACTTCTCCCCTGGCTGCTCCTGAACATTACCAGGGCGACCCCAAGAAGTTCAGGACCTTCATCAATCAGTGCAAGTTGCACTTCCTGTGCAGACCCCTGGCCTTCCCCGACACCACTGCTAAGACGGCCTTTACCCTGTCTCACCTGGCCAGAATGGCTGCCGCCTCGGCTAACCCTTTACTGGAGAACAACAGTCCGGTTCTCTATGATTTTGATCTGCTGGTTACCGAGCTGTCTTGAGTCTTCGACACCCGGTACAAGGCACAATCCAGGGATCTGGAGCTGTTAGAACTAACCCAGGGTAGAGGGGCTTTGATAGACTACATCACCCGCTTCAACCAATTGGTCGCCGAGACTTCATGGCCAGAAAGCAAGCGGGCGGTCATTTTCTATAGGGGGTTGAACAGTTCAATGAAGGATGCCTTATCAGTGGTCCCCTCCTTGCCTACTCAGTATCAGGAACTAGTGGATCTTGCCCTGCAGGTAGATGCACGTCGCTCAGAGCGCAGGGCTGAGTTGGGCTTCTCCCACCCCGCAGCGGTCAATCCTTCCACCTCCAGCACAGAGGAACCCATGCAAGTGGGAGAGTTGCGTAGTCCCATCACGACGTCAGAGAGAGAACGTAGGAGGGTGGATAATGCATGCTTTTATTGTGGCATCACGGGACACTATGTTAAGGAATGCCTCTGACGTCCCAAGAAGTCCCAGGTTTTTCGGACAGCTCGACCCTAGACCCGGAGACCAGGTTGAGCTTCCAGTCCTCCTCTCCGGGTGCCTCTCCTGCTTTTGCTCGTGTTCAGCCCATCTTTGTACAGGCCACCCTTTGTCCCTCTGCGGGCATCTCCCACGCAGTCACGATCATCATCGACTCTGGTGCCACAGGGAACTACGTAGACATTGCCTTAGCCCATTCCCTCAATCTGCCTTTAGTGGTGAAAGCCCGACCCGAACCGGTCCAGGCTGTAGACGGCACTGCCTTAGTCTCTGGTCCCGTTAGGCACCAAACTGCCCCCCTTTTATTGACTATACAAGACATTCACACAGAGACGCTAAGTTTTGATCTGATTACCACACCCCAGTTCGGTATCATATTAGGGATACCCTGGTTGCGTGAGCACAATCCTCTCATTAATTGGCAAGCAGGCACGGTCCTCTTTGAGTCAGATATCTGCCAGACCTATTGTCTCCCAGCCCATCATGAAGCAGATACTCCGTCACGGGCCCTGGGAGCTCTCGCTCAACTCACATTGGATGACGGTGGACTGATGGTTGTGGGTTCTCATACTGTTGGAGGGGTGGTTAACGGAATCCCCCCCGAGTACGGGGCATTCGAATCAGTGTTCGATTGCGGTTCTTCTGAGGTGCTCCCCCCACACCGGCCATATGACTGCCCAATTGAACTAATCCCGGGTTCTGCCGTTCCTTCGGGCAGGATCTACTCTCTGTCCCCCTCGGAAGAAAAGGCTCTGAAGCAGTATGTCCAGAATGCCCTGCGACTAGGCTACATCCGCCCCTCTATTTCACCAGCCGCAAGTCCTATTTTCTTCGTTCCCAAGAAAGAGGGGGATCTCCGCCCTTGCGTGGATTACGGGCGCCTCAATGCCATCACTAAAAAGGGCAGGTATCCAATCCCTTTGATCACCCCCCTCCTGGACCGCATCTATTTTTACCGAGCTGGACCTCCGGGGCGCATACAACCTAGTGCGCGTCCGCGAGGGCGATGAGTGGAAGAGTGCCTTTTGCACCCGTTATGGGTTGTACGAATACCTAGTCATGCCCTTCGGCTTATGCAACGCCCCGGCCACATTCCAGCGTTTTATGAACAAAATATTCAGGGACATTCTGGACGTGTACATGGTTGTTTATCTGGACGACATCCTGATCTTTTCGCGAGATCTAGATGAGCACGTGCAGCATGTCCGGGAGGTCTTATCCCATTTAAGGAAACATACGCTGTTTGCCAAACCCGAGAAATGTCAGTTCCATAAAACGTGGGTTGAGTTTCTGGGCTTCCACATCACCCCTGGGGCCTTGTCCATGAATGAATCTAAGGTGAGGGCGGATTCTAGAATGGCCGATTCCTCAGACGCTCAAGGCCTTGCAGGCCTTTTTGGGCTTCGCCAACTTCTACAGGCACTTTATTTCGTCCTTTTCCACCATTGCGGCCCCACTTACGGCTCTGACTAGCCCTCAGGTACCCTATCAGTGGTGGAAGGAACATCAGGAATCCTTTCGAGGCTCTGAAGACAGCTTTCACCACCGCAACGATCATTCAGCACCCCAATCCCGACCTCCCATTCACAGTCGAGGCGGACCTCTCCTCCTTCGCCCTCGGTGCGGTGTTGTCTCAGACCTGTCCAACCACGGGCAAGTTGCACCCGGTGGCATACCACTCCCGCAAGTTTTCCAGTACAGAGGCCCATTATACTGTGACGGAGAAGGAACTCCTGGCTGTCATGGACGCCTTTCCTGTCTGGCGCCATCATCTCCTGGGGGCTAGGCATCGAATCACCGTTTACTCCGATCATCAGAATCTGCAGGACTTGGCCTCCCTGAAGTGCATCAACAGCAGACAGGTCCGGTGGCATCTCTTCTTTTCTGCTTTTGACTTTCACATTACTCATCGTCCTCGGGTCACTCATGGGAAAGCGGATGCCTTGTCACGCTCTCCAGGTGGGGTCTCGTTGCCAACCTTCCCTGATACTCTTCTAGGCAAGAGTCACGTGATTTGTCTCTGTACTCCCTCTCTCTCATTGTTGGATTTTGTGCGAGCATGGACGAGCAGTCACTCTGACCAACTGCGGGACTGGGATCCGGTGTATTGTGACGGCTTGCCCTTTGTGCATGATCGTTTGTTTCTTCCCACGCCCGACACCCGTAACCTGGCTCTTGAATGGTCCCACGATGCCCCCTTTAACGCCCATCCCGGCCAGGAGCGCACCATGGATCTCCTAAAGCGCTGGTGCTGGTGGCCCTCTATGAAGCATGACGTGGAATGTTATGTCAATACCTGCTCTGTTTGCGCTCAATCCAAACACCGAAGGGGCCACACAATTGGCCTGCTGCTTCCACTGCCAGTACCCCCAATACCTTGGCACACACTGACTATGGATTTCGTGTCCGATCTCCCCAAGGTGCGGGGTTTTGATACCATCTGGGCGTTGGTGGATACATTCACCAAAATGGCTCGCTTTGTCCATTGTAGGGGAATCCCTTCGGCCCCGGTCCTGGCTGACTTGTTTTTTTAATCAGTTTTCTCGTTGTTTGGGCTCCCTTCTGTCCTTATCTCTGATCGTGGGTCGCAATTCACATCTCGTTTTTGGCGAGCTTTGACTAAGCTGCTTGGCATCGATACCAGGTACTCCTCGGCCTATCACCCCGAGACTTATGGGCAGACCGAAAGGACAAACCAATCTATGGAGCAGTATCTCCGGTGCCTTATCTTGCAGCAGCAGTCCTCCTGGTTGAGTGTTTTACGGCTTGCCGAGTTTGCCTATAACAACGCAGCTCACTCTGCTACGGGTCTCTCTCCTTTCTACGCCCTCTATGGCCAACACCCCAAGGTGTTGCCTGTCCCTGACGCTTCTGTCTCTTTGAATCCTGCTGCCATGGCTTGTCTTAGGGATCTGTCTGCTGTTCATGCTCATACACTTGTCCACCTTACTGAAGCAAAGGCCTCCATGAAGACCTGTGCTGATGGCAAGCGCTTGGCTGCTCCGCCCCTTGCGGTGGGTTCCCGGGTGTGGTTGTCTTCCTGTCACCTTCGCCTGGTTGGTTGTCGGAAACTTCTGCCTCGCTTTGTTGGGCCATATGTGATCTCCCAGGTTGTGAATCCAGTGGCTTTTCGCCTGGTTCTCCCGAGCTCTTGGCGCATCATCCCGTTTTTCATGTCTCCCTTCTCAAGCCTTGCCCTGATTCCTCCCGTCTCCGTGCCCTGGTGGCTCCGGTGTCCCTGGCCTCCCCTGTCTTTGAGGTGTTGGCTATTCTGGGTTCCCGTTGATTTAGGGGTAGGCTCCAGTATTTGGTGGACTGGGCGGGTTATGGCCCGGAGGAGAGCTCTTGGGTTTCCGCCTTGGACGTTAACGCTCCTCGGTTGGTGTCCCGGTTCCATCAGGATCACCCATCCTGCCACGGGGTCGTGGGCCTTTGGGGGGGGCTATGTTAGACACTCCTCCATACATCAGAACACTGCTAGCATCCCCACAACACCTTCCCCGAGCTCCCACACTACTCCCCCAGGTTTCGAGACTCAAGTGATTTGGTTGCCCCACAGGACCGAAAAGCTCCGTACCGGGTACAATGTACGTGCCCGGTTGCAGCCCTTCCTGCACTGGCAGTTGCCATGGAGAGCACACGTCAGAAGGGGCGGCAGAACGCTTCCGCATCCAACAGTTGTACGCTCACGTGACTCAGGGCAGCGTTTCCCACGTGACAATGGAGGGCGTCACGTGACCCGGAAGCGCCCAGTACATAACGCCTGATGCACAGAGCACTCACCGCTTCTCAGCTGTCTTTCGACTCTGTTTGGCGCTACATCTGGACTTTGTTTTGCTGGTTTACCTTGACTCTGGATCACTCACCTGGACTCCCTCGGATTATCCTCTGTACCTTTGCTTGGAACTGTTGACTCATCGCTGAACCTTGGCCCGTCCCTCACTTGCCTTCGGATCATCCCTTTGAACTTGTTTGTCTTCGCTACGCCCTTGCCCTTTGGGGGCTCACGCTACGACTCCAGCCCTTGGCTCAGGTGGGCTGTACTGTACCCACGTGTGACTCCGGTCCCTGTTGTTCTGGGGACTACCTGTCATCTGAGTCTCAAGCCTCCTCCACTAGGTCTCCCGGGTTTTCCAACCACCGGATAGGTACGTTTATCAGACCCTGTGATTCTTGTATTATATTGTATTTGTCTGGTACTTTAACCCCGTTCTTTCTGCAGCAGCATCGGTGTTCCTGAGGTTCCGTGGATCCGGGAAGCAACATCTCCCACCTGCGGCTCCAAAGGTTGCACAGCGGGGTTCTTTTAGGTTCCCCTGTGCCTCACTTGGGGACGGAGGTATCAACGGTCTACGCGACACTCAAGTCAGAACAGAACCACATCGTCTGTGAATAATGAAATGGTATTCTCTCACCAGCAATTACCGGGGCATCTGCATTAATATTAAGAAGTTGAATGGCAATGTCATTAATGTAGATGGAAAAAAGCGTGGGGCCAACTGTAATTCTGTAATTCAGAAAATGCAGTCTAAGCGGCATGGACCCAAGCATGCATCCTGGCAATCAAAAAAGTACAGTTTCATGGATACCGCACCATGAAAATGTGTCTAAAATGCACAATATGCATTCTCAGGGATTTGGTCCCCAGAACTGTTCTTGACAAACCACCAAACACAGTCTCAGGGATATAGCAAAATGTGTGATGGAAGGAATGAGAAGCCTTGCCGTCGGCAATATATTAGGGGTTAAGTTTTATGGTCGCAGGTGTTATGTAGTGGAAGCATACTTCTGTTGATTCCTCAATTTATTGCTCCAAGATAGCTCACAATACAGAGAAAGGAGCTCTGTATAAGTGACTTCAATCCAACAATCCAACTAGGTCAATGCTTAGGATGGGATGCCCAATGGAAGCCCTTATTTATATATTTTTATGTCAAAGTTCTTTAAATCTGGATGAAGAACCCTTATATAACTCCCCTCTCTTTGAATCCCCCTGACCTCACTGAGCCAAGAAGTAGGTGTGTTTTGCAAATTAAAAGGTTTATTTGAAGAATTAAACAATATATATATCACACTTTTATGAATAAAATAAAATCGGTATTGCACACTTATGAATATGAATGGTAATCAGCAATGGATAATATTACAGTCTCAACAATCTCTTTAATCAGTAAGGAGTAGGAATATGAAGGATAAGGTAGCAGAGAATACTTTTATGGTTCAAGGAAATGCAATAATGGGAAAAATGCAACACAGAAATAAACTTGATATGATTTCAATCAAAAGACAAGATAACCACTTTTTCCCCTGTGACTACTCACTCCTCCCAGTATGCAATATGAAGAGATGGAAATGAGGGCACACAGGTTTCACAAATACAATCAATAATGCAGTTCAATCCCAATTACCCCAGCAAGCTTAGAGAGACACAGGAATGATTTTAAAACAGGCAAAACTACTTTTGAATGTGATTGCAATTAAAGGGGAAATATGGTAAAATGATTTTAATTCACTAAAAGAGATTCAGGATGAGTGATAGTTACTTAAGATTGGTTCAGGTCAACTCTAGCAATGATTCATTAATGATAATGAAATTGGAAACGAAATTCAGCAGTTGCAAACAAGAAACAGCTATTTCTTACAAGTGGTGAAATGGAGCTAAATTGCAATTCGTGGCAATTTTTCCGCGTGTGTAAATCGTGATTACGGAAAAACTATAATGAAATGGAATGTCATATTAGCTTTGTTGGAAAGCTTAGGATCTGAGCTTTAAAATGACAGTTACATTTCTAGGACATGCGGTTCAAAAGTTACTGAGGTTTTTGTGAAGGTAGATTTTGCAGAAAGAAAGTCAAGATTTTAAAATGACAGATCTCGCATACAGATTTGAAATCAACAGGATGGACACAAGATTGTATAATGCAGTTCTGGACAGGTTGAAATGGATGGAAGAGGATTACTTTAAACTAAGAGCTTGGTTAAGGACAGTTCTAGACTAGAAACTCACTCCTAGGCTTTGTAATGGAATGCACCTCGTCAAAGATCTGGCCATGGGTTTGGATTCACTCGCCACCGGATGGTCTGAGGCACTGGGTTCTGCTCACAGCACGGCCTCTGGTCTGGGTCTGACGGGTTCTGGATACAGCACTGCTCTCTCTGGGTCTGGATCTTGGTTCTAGCGCAGGGTTCTTAGCGAGAAGCAAAACGGCTATTGGATTTGAGAATCAGGTTGCTAGATTCTGAGGCCTGCTGAAAAGAGTTCATCTTTTGGGATTGAGCCCTTTCTTCTGGGTTCTAGAGCTTGGTTCTAGAGTCTGGTCTCTGGATCTATCTGGATTCTGGAGTCTTCCGGCAGAGTGCTTTGCAAGAAATCGGTTGAAGAGTGGAAAGAGTGTGTTTCTATCTGTCCTAAGCAGTTTCTATTTATGTGTTTTCAAAGTGGGTGGGTAGGCTGATTCTCTATGCCCAACCCTCTAAGGATTTGATAGGTCAGAGAATTCCCTGTCCCCTGAGTGGAGAAAGGACCCGCATATCAGAATGATTCAGAGTGATGCTGTGTTTATGGTTTAACTGAAATCCCTCCCCTTTGCTTTTACCTAGAAAATCAATTTTTCCCAAAATACATATTTCCCAGATACACAAGTAGTTCATAATGCATATACACATCACAGATTAATCTAGGCATGTCTCTGTTCAAGTCCCATGTTCCTACGAGCTTGGGTTCAGAAATGACAACATTTCGCGCTTTTGGTGGGTTTCCCAATATTCATTCTGCTCCAAATTTGATACATGCATGCATATCCTCTCTGAGCATATTACTGTAATTTCTTATGTTCATAGCAAAAACACTGCAGCTGCAATATTAATAATTCCATGGTTTGGTCTCAGAACATCACACAGCGTCCAGCTTAGTCTTAAATCATAAGGGAATTTTTCATTTTAACCGTCTCAGAGTTGTACATTTTTGTCAGCTTGGTACACTTTGTTATAAGCAATTTTATAAAACATATATTTGTTGGGCCATCTGAATCCACAATGGTTTGTCTCCGCCCCAGAGCTGTCTGTCTCAGAGGGTCACATGTCCTGTCTCTCCCAGAGCAGTTGTTGACCAGTCACACCCAAATCAGCATATTCCTATTCATCCCAAAGCCTCCATTGTCTTGACTGAGAGCAGCAGGCCAGAGTGCCTTGGCTAGTTCCTGTTCACACCAGTCTGTCAATCTCTTGGCCAACGGCTGGGGAAAGCTTCTTTTGTCCAGGGGGAAGGTGTGGAATCTGTTTGATCCCATTGTGGGAAACTTTTTAACTCTGCAACCAATGTCTACAAATATTTTTTTTTTTACAATATAACCCACATTTTTAATACATACATTAAACAATTGATTCCTTCAAGCCTTTTCAGGATATAGTTTCAAATTGTCTCCACCCCTTAGGCTTCTGTTTGATAGCAAGTATTTCTTTGGCATAGTTTGGGATTCCATGTTTAACTTTACAAAACTGATTTTAAAACGCCGGCTTCTTGGTAGAGGCGAGTAACGGTACTGCACCCATTTTTGACAGCTGTCTTTCCATCAGTATCTTTAAAAGGGGATTTTACTTGATAGCATATGATTCTTGCTGACATTGGATTTATGTGGATTCTTGCAGTATAATGATGTGGAACACCCAACAAGGAGGTTGGATCTTTTTAGGTGGTTTGTGAGCCATGATTTTAGCACATTTTTGACAATCAAGAAAAAAGATTCCGAAACAGCTCTGTGTTTCTTTTGGCAATCAGCATTGCTATTTCCAAGTGGTTTAAGGTTACTTTTTGGGTAGCCCAATGGTGGTTTTTGGAAGTGGTCTCCCGTGCTCACTAAGATAGGCAAAAGTGGATGGCGGCCTGTTTTTCAGTTTTTCACTGCACATTTTCTGGTGATTTTGAGCGAGCAGCATGCTTTCCAGTGGCCATTCTGATGTTTCTGCTGCCAGCAATGCACAGTGATGTTGCAGGGCTTGAATGAGTGGGTTGATACATCCCACATCTGGAAGGCAATATTTACTAATCTGCAGAGCCCCCTGTAGCTCTTTGGAATGCATCAGGACTTTGACTTCTTCAGAACTTTCAGTAGTGGTTTTCTGATCAAATGTCCCTTTGAAATACAATTGACTTTATAGGGTTTCTGATGAAGACATACTCTATTTATCTGAACTCACCAATAGTTGTTTATATGTGAGGTGTCTCGCAGCAGAAGATGGTGCTTATGGTGTCTATGATCCAAATCCTCAGATTGACTCAGCTATGGGTCCAAGTCAGCTTCTAAGATCTGTCTTTGATGTGTGAAATGGTTAATTGTGTGCTGAAAACGGAGACCTTATTTTAAAATGAAAACTGTCCCTATAGATTCTGAAGTGACATTTTCTTTGAATCTACTGTAATTGTTGATGATTAGTTTTGGGTTGTGTTTCTTGTCTTTCATTTGCATTAACTTGTACACAACACTTGGAAAAGATCACTGTGTTACAATGTTGTATGTGACTCTGAATGATAGTGTGTGGTGTCAGAACTCACCCACCCACTAGTGGTCAGTCCCAGGCACCAACATGACAAAGGCTGGTCTCAGGAGACAGCTTCCATCTATTGACGTTTGCAACAGTGTGAAGTCTAGTCAACTCTTTACCAGCATTTCAAGTTATTGGTTTCTAATATTTAAGATGCTGAACAATGGGCCCTCCGGTGATAACTCACATCTCAAGAAGGTACAATCTTTTTACAGGGGATGGTTGCCAGTGAGATGATCTTGCCTACTTTTGAAGTGCTGATCATTAGTAGAACAAGTAGATTATCTGGGAAGATGATAGTGACAAAGATGTCTTGGTTGAAATTGTCATCCATATCAGGAGGCGATGACCTAGCCTCATCGTGACAGCCACATCGATGCCTTTAGTAAGTTTAGTTAGGAGTGTGAAGTGACCTCAGTGCAATTCAATTTGATTACAGTCACAAGGGCACGCTTAAAGGGGAATGGGTCCTTATGAATGGTAGAAATATCATGCCTTTTAGTGAGTATCACAAACACCAAAGAAATAGACTAATCTATCTTGGAATAAATAGTCAAGCACAAGATAGCACTAAATAGAGGTGTATGCAAATGATCTCATTTCCTCTTGCCTCTGTGCTTGAAGCAGGTAAGGTTGATAGTGAGGGCTCTATCACAGAAGAAAAAAAGTAATGTTTTAGCAGTTGCTCTGAGGCTTTATAGTATTCTGCCAATTTAGAACACTTGATTACTGCACTCTTCATCATGATAGTCTCGGAGTCCACACATCTAAATTATTGTTTTTTGTTGCTAAGTGGGCAATAAAACTCGTTGTCAGTAAGTTCTGCGTGTGTCAGTCTGCTGAAAAAAAACACTTTTCTCCTTATGGACAACAAATATAGGATCTCAATTCAGCGGAGCCCTGCTATTTTTCCCCATCATCATTTACATGAAAATAAGACAACATACACTGCTTTGCTGGGAATATCTTAATTCAGTAGCATCACTATTTAGATCTATGATATACATTGGTATAACTTAAATATTATTAACTGTGGTTGGTAAAAGATGTGTGCATTCCATTTTCAAAATGCATCACAGGAGATTAATTATTTCTCCACAGTTAACAGTGAATAATGCTGACACATCAGATGAATGGAAAAAATAGTTGTTGTTCGAGGACAAAAACATCAGTTTGAGTCACAATCACGTAGTTTGAAAGTGAAAAAAAGCAAAGGGGATATCAGAAAATGTGGGTCCCTGACAACTACATGAACTAAAAGATACATAGGTATCCCATGCCTAGCAGAGCACAACAAAAGTAAACTCACCTCTAAAGCAGAATCATAGATACTCAAGAGAGGACGTCCACCCACCCACCTAATAGGCTTTTGGGCAGTTTTAAGTGGACAGGCTGGGACGTTGTTTGCAAGTGTTCAACTTCTTTGTGTTTCATCCCAAATTAAAAGGGGTGATCCAGGTGTGGACCTCTTCCTCGATGGGCACAGAGAGGCAGAGCTGAACAGCTACACCTCACTGATTTCGCCCAATAATGCAGAAACCTGTATCTGGGTTTGATGTTAGTCTAGAGTAACATTTTGTATTTGATTGTTAGTGTATAGTTGTTATTCAGAGACGAACTGCCTGACATGTGGGTGCTCAACTATATTTGTGTTAGGGCCACATGGTTATGCATGTGGTTATGTATTCTTTGGTGTGGCACTATGAGCTAAAACCTGATCCTAGATGCCCCGCAGTGGGTTCCATTCCATGGAAACAGTTATTCAGCCTCATTCATTCTCAGTGGAGAGGATCCTGTGCCTCTGACAGCTTTTAAACATGCTTGATGTCAACACTTAATATAACAGCTCCAGTGAAATTACTTTCTTTTTTGAAGTTTTATGTAACCGTTTGTTTATTAATATGTAATGCTGGGTTTGGAAGACTGACGGCATTGAGGAAGATTCTCCCTTCGCTACCCCGAGCCAATAGGACAGCATTGGTGACATCCACTATAATGGGGTCTTTGGACTATTGCAATGCAATTTACCTGGGACAGCCCGATTATCAGATCCATTGGATGCAGGTACTCCATAATTCCACAGCGTGACTGGCACTTATTGTGCCCCGTCTGACCCCCCACATTAGCGCTCCTGCACCATTTGCACTAGTTACCAGTGGCTGCCCAGATCGATTTTAAGATTCTTTGTGTCGTCCACCTGGCTGTCCACAGCGTAGGTCCCCAATACCTAAAAGGGAAATTAGAGCAGTGTTGCCCAGCTAGACAGTTGTGCTCTGCATCCCACCTGCTTCCCAAGATCCGCTCTTTCTCAGTCCTGCCCCCCAGCTTGTGGAATCCTCTTCCGTTATCTTTCAGAACTCTTGCTTATTATCTCCCTTTTAGAAGAGCGTTGAAAACCCATCTGTTGTTACTCAGTTTTCTTTTCCGCTAGTAGGAGTGTGATGTATTACTTGTGGGGCTGCCGCCCTTTTAGCGTCTAGATGTCTTTAAGCCATAGTTTGCGCTCTATAAATTGCCAAAAAATAATAATAGTATATGAGGTGCTATATGGTGCCCTGCTGTGGATCTGGGCAAAACAACCTTTTGGTTAGCGAACAGGAGAGGGGTTACCCACTCCTAAAATTTCTTAAATTGTTTAATTTAGTCAGGGGTTGGGCCTCAAGAAATCAGTGTTGCCTTTTCTTACCTTCATGTGTATTTAGTGCCTCTCTAGGAGAGAACATGAGGGATGTGTGAGTCCTGGTAAGGGTTGTTTTTTTTGGTACAGAAATATAGTTTTTCCCAGAAATGTTATTTTTATTTGTGTCTGAAGACCACACAAAAATAAAATTTCGGAGGACAATGATTTTAAGGTGGCAA
Organism: Ambystoma mexicanum; assembly: GCF_040938575.1. Lineage (NCBI taxonomy): Eukaryota > Metazoa > Chordata > Amphibia > Caudata > Ambystomatidae > Ambystoma > Ambystoma mexicanum. The sequence goes on from NC_090929.1 coordinate 1,353,856,827, forward strand.
GACACCCAAAATGTAATTTTTCCAAAAACATTTTGAAAAACTACATTTTGATCACGAAACTGTCAATTTCATTCCACCGTGAATTTTATCTGGAATCCGTCAATGTTCTTGCAGGTCGATAATCAGCCATTTCTCCCACCGCTAATGAGGACTCATGAGGCCGCCATAACATATAGCAGGATTCTTCTTTTTTTTGTTGATTTTCTGTTTTTCTAGTGGTGCACAAATATTTGGCCCGCAGATGCTATTTTGTTACCTTTTATTACAGTGCTTGCAAAAAACGGAGTCATATGTCGAGCAGGCCAGTAGAGCTGAGAATCGCTCCTTCCTTTTGATGAGAGGACTCTGCTTTCTTCTTCTGATGCTGGTCTTCTAGCATGTGGTTAGGCTGGCACCTACCTGAGCGAAATGCGCTATCACAAGCTGGAGGAGTGCCTTCAGTTTTAGTTTTCCTGTCACAGAGACAATGCCATGGGGGATCTCTGTTACACAGAAGCTGGGGTCAATAACTATATGTAGCCACCAAGACCCTATATTAGAATAGCCCAGGGGTTATGGTGGAAACACTTTTTTTCTTCTTTTCTTTAAGAAGCATGCATCTAGTTGTCAATCTGCCATCAAAGGAGTGGAGCAGAATGGGGCCCTGAGAGATTTGCTTTTTCTTTCTCTTCTGCAATGGGGGTGCTGATGATGAAAGAGGGGTAAGCAAAGGCAGGCTTTGTTGTTGTCGACACAGACCTAGGGCAAACGCATCTCAGGCAATAGGCACATTGGGCTTAGTTTATATATGTGTTTTACAATGACCCGTTGACCACATGGTTCTGCCATGCCTACACAAGCTGTTTGGGTGTGTGTAGGCATGGGATTGGCATTTTTCATGCACGGCCACGATGGTAATACCAGGCCATGATATGATATGATATGATGCATATAAGTCATTTATAACGCGCCTGTACACAAACAACTGCCAAATGGTGAGAGTACCTGGAAAATATTATGGCCTTCCTTGACAAATGCCTAATGACTGTAAAATAGCCAAATCTATTTCCTTGGCAATGCTGCTATTAACAGGAATTGTGTCAAAGGGACGGATGCAAGAAATGTATCTATTATTTATTTATTATAATTTGTGTTCAGCGTTGGCCCTACCCGGAGTGTCCTGACACACCTTACAAGGTTCAAGCACTAAAAAGGCGGGAGTTGAAACAGAAGTTACAAAATATTTGCCTGATAATATCGAAAAATTAGGACAGACAAGTGGCAATAGAGGAGATGGAGGGATGGAGTTAGATGTGGGAAAACAGTTATGTGTGGAGACTCTCACAGAAAGTGGTGAGGGAGGGTGCAGTGTGTATGTGAACAGGTATGGTCTTCCATGCCTGGGGTTTCCAGTGGGTACATGCTTGCTTTTGTGTGCATGTTAGTTTGCAGAGTGGAATGTGTAGGGGATGCTGGCACGGGTAGGCAGACAGTGGAGCTGGGTGAGCGCTGTGGTTATGTGGGAAAACTTGGGTAGGTGAAAGATGAGTCTTGTTATTTTTATGGCTTGCAACATCAACGACATAAAGCAATGAGCACTGCAATTAAGCTCATGCAAGAAGCATATGGCTCATTTTATAGCGCCTTGTCTGTGGTCCCGGAAGTGATTGCGAACCTCTAGCAAAGTTCCCAGCAACGGCAATATAGATGGTTGCTGTGTCGCGTGAAGACGTACCTTCCAAAATCTTCAATCTCAATCGTGTGGGTACTTTTTTCCATTATAACACAATTTTGAGGGTTCTGTTAAAAAGCAAGTAGCAATGGTTCCAAAAAAAAGCTCTGGCTGGATAAAATATAGTATTGTTTAAGAACCAGTCTGGCAAAAATAAATAAATAAATAACATAGTATTTATAACAATAACACATGCTTGAGGCTAGAGGCAAGACGGATCCGAGCAGTTCTCGCTGTCACTGGTGTCACTGGTGTGAAGCTTGTCTTGTTTACGGGATGAAGGTTTCACGCTGCGTCGGTGTTCTGCCAGGATCGGGCATTAAAATGAGCAGTTAGTGCGAGTCAGCCATAAACATGGCAGCTCTGCGAGACTGGCAGAAGCCGCTGCGCGCTCCCTGGTGCAGCTTTTAAGCACTTGGCATGCTGCTAGCTCAAACTGGAGACGGGGCCGCGTGCATCATTTGGGCCTGAGTGCAATGCACTTGAAATAATTACTTTAATCAGCAAAAGTTAATTACTTTAAATCATAAATTAATGGCGGAGCATTTGGCAGAGCCTGATGTGTGTGGCGAAGCTGTCAAGCAAAAATCACAGGTGAACCAGCGACCTCCTGCTCAATATGAGACGGTGAATGGAAGGCGCTCACCTACTGCGCCTGCCACCTCTGCTACGCACGAAAAAAGGCTCATTGCAACAAAAGAACAGACACCTTAAGCTGTCATCTATAAAAAAAGGACGATAAACAAGCAGATTGGTGCTAAGCAGGTGCTACTGGAGGAGTCGGCCCCTGGTAATAATAAGATTTTAAAGTGGCATCTGCCTTTATTTTACAGTGCAATTGGAAAGATTGTTAAAAGTAATAAACCCAGCTGATATGTTTTATGAGTTAGTAGTTAGCGCTGTTTGCTGTGGTTGAAGCAAAGCATTTTGACAAGATAGATAGAAAAATGCACATGTAAAGGCATGCGAAGAAAAATGGCTTCCTTTCCGCGAGCATATTGTCGGAACCGAATTAACACGATATTGTCACTGCTCAGAGTAAACTCTATTATCCTTTTCATAGTGCGTTTTTTATTCTCACAGACAGGATGCGCGCCACTGTCAATGAGGTTATCCGCTCCGTATTCCTGCATCATATCTTCTAGTCGCTTTTTCAGCCCTAGACTACCGCCATTAGACTTCCCTGCGGTCTCGGGAGGATAACTTCAAGTGTCATTAACGTCCAATTGAGCAGTGCAATATTTACATGACAAACTCCTACCTATTTCCATTAATGAATGCTCTGTTTCTGCTCGATGGCATTCCGCGGATCCTGGAAGACACCTTGAAAATGAACGAGTTCCCGCACTAGTCCCTAAAACCAGGAATGCTAGAGTTGCAAAAATTACATCATAAAAGCGGATTTTGGCAACACATGTCTCTAAAGAAAATCGGACGCCTCGTGGATAATGTCTACCGTGTCCTTTGCATGTATACCGTGTTGTGTTGGCGCATTCTGAAAAAAAAGAATAGCTATACACGTATCCACGTTAATCCGAGAGGTGTGTACCTACACATTGACATACACGCTTTTACACAACACCAGGCCCGATGTTTGGAGTCTGAATGTCGAATGGGCATGCTTTAAACGATAAAAAAGAAGATAGGGTAATATAAAAAGACACCAGCATAAGTAGAATTTGGGGGAGTGACAAATCTGTTGTTAGGAAAAGCCATCTGGTCCTACATCTGGGCAGACGTGATAGCGTTGTCAATTGTATGTGAGGGGTATGGGATTTGCATCCGCCTCCAGCCAGCTGGGGACGAATTAGTGTAGTGTTAATACTCATGGCCTCTGATAGGGCTGCAGAGGGGATTGGCAGGCAGAATGCTCATTGCATATGGGCAGCCTCCTGTGCCTGGTGCAGAGTTTCTGCCCTCTCAACCAGAGATAGAACTGCTGATGGAGGCTGGGCCAGCGGCCAGTGAAGGTCAATTGCACAATTATTTCAGACTTATGCTGTAACATTGAAATGTTCCTGCCAGCACAGAGCAAATAACTTTGCAATAGGGACAAGGGAAAAGGAAAAGACTATAGTTTATGTATTCATATAGACTAACATAAATAGCATTCCCTTTCAGACTGCAGTGACCAGATCATATGGATTGTGAGAGAGTTCTACCGTTTCATACAATGATTAAAGTTTGTGATAGAAGCCCTACTTTTTTGGTCAATACACAACTGCACTACGTGTATTCACATCTCTTAAACACAGACAGCAGCAATTTGCTTTTTCAGGGGTGGGAACCAGTGACATTTTAACGAATTAGCAAAATTAAGTGGCAGTGGGTGTCTGCTTCCTCGTGAACGCTTTTGCAGAAATATGACGTCAACTGGTAACCTGAGATCAGGGGCCCGCAACCCTTTGGGTGTGCACATGTTTTGGGCTACAGCTCTCATGATCCTTCGCAATTGACTCAGCTGACTGGGGATGATGGGAGTCACAGTCCAAAACATGTGATTCACAAAATGTTGCCGACTCCTGCTGTATTTAATCCAAACATGTTTTTGTAATGAATCACTTTAAATTTATTGACTGCGTGGATTCCAAATTCTCCTGCCCAGTTGATGTATGTCAGAAAATCGTCTCGCTTGTGTTTATGGTTTGCTAAAATATGAGTCAGTTTCTTCAGGTATCGGTTTGTTATTGCCCTGAACTCCCTTTTAAAATGAAAATGGAAAATGAACCATATTTTGCAGATGTGGTTTCCATGCTTACTTTTTCTGAAGCTCCTCCCACCTCGACTTCCTTGCTCTTCCACTAAATTCACTTTATTCATGCCCGTGCTTTTGAAATCATCTGTTTTGAGATAAAACAATACTAGAATTGACCTTATTATGTCAGCAAAAGTATATTTTATGTGCTCCTTTGGACATTTATTGTGAAATTCCTTTATCATCTCCTACAATGGATTTTCACATGTTTATCACCTTGCACACCCATACTGCAATATTGCAAGGGTTCTAATGTCAATGTTTTAAACATGTTTGTAAAATGCCTCCCCGCCCTCCCGGTTTATTCTTCAGCCTTTCGTATAGGGATGGGTGAGCCATCAGGTTTTCACTCAAACGACAGTTTGGAAAGTGCAAACATGTTTTTGGACTGGCTCTAACCGTTTCAGTCCACATAGAGATGGCACATGAGTGAAATCAAGCACCATCTGTAAATGTCTGATTCGACTTGTATGTGTCTCAAATCAGCTCGATCCAATTAGAGCCAATAGGTCACTATGGTTTGAATTGGGTGCAAGGTTTTTTGAAAAACAGGAATACATTAATTTGAGCCAGCTTCATATTTTTTGAACCGTAGGAAACAATTCATTCAAACCATATCGACTGGGTTCGACTTAAGAGAAACTGAAAGCAAAAACAATGGCAATTCTGAACAATGTTCTGAAATTTACTGTGATATGACAGAAAGAAATGCAGCTTGCTGACTGTGAACTGACTCAATGGTTTGATGGTGCTTTACAAAAATAGTGGAAATTCTGTTACTACCACTTTTTTGTGACCCCTGCAGTGACATACCAACAAGTGGAGAGGAGGAAAGAAATTCCACAATTTAAGCCAGATCAACTTCATCATCGAATATACATAATTCCCAGGAAGCTACAACAAACTCCTTTTTTAGACAGAAGAACACAAGAAGAGGGAATAAGAAACCTAAGATCACGGAACAAGCTGAACAGTAAGTTGTTAATATTTCTTCAAAGAACCTTACAAAGACTCAATTGGATACACTAAATCTAGGATTATCCTTTATTCCAACACAACATTCAAACCTTCTAGAAGAAAAAATCAATCTATACAGACTGACCAGAAAGATGGGACTAAACATCTTTTTTGACAATCAGCCCCCCCCCCCACTGAAGGATTAATAACTGTACATGACTACCTAGAAATTAAACCAAAAAGTAATGTTGACCCTCAGGTGAATAACATGGCAATCAGAATGTTTGAAAACCAGATGATTAAAGACTTGGGTAAAGTTAACTTTACTAAGAATAAGGGTTACAACATGCAAAGACACCAAAGTCAATTAATCAGAGATCTGGCAGATGACCCCAGACTTACCTTAAAGCCAGCGGATAAAGGAGGTGCAATTGTTATAATAGACACCAAATTCTATAAGCATATTAGATCACTGTTGAATGATGAATCTACATACATCAAGATCGATCAAGACCCCACAAAGGAGGTGGCTAAGATAATAGAAGAAGCATTGGAGAAAGCACAGAATAAAGATTGGATAGAACAAAAAACATGTACCTTTCTACCAAATGACCACCCGATCACTCCGGTATTTTATGGACTCCCTAAAATACACGAGGAGAAAAAAAAACGCCATTGAGACGGATTGTTGCAGGTACAGAAAGCATTTTTAATCCCCTAGATATCTATGTAGATTAAGTGCTCCAAAGATTAGTACAAATGACAAACACGTACCTAAGAGATACCACAGATTTTCAAAATTGCATTAAGGAATTAAGGGAAATTGAAGAAACTCATATGCTAATATCGTTTGACGTACAAAGCCTCTACACCTCGATTCCACATCAGGATGGACTGGATGCATTAGAGTGGGCAGTACTAAGGGAAGACAACTACAAAGCTAATAAGATTCTGATCCTTGAACTAAGCAAGATCATATTAGTTAATAATTTCTTCCGATACAAAACCCAATTTTACTTACAAGCTGCTGGGACGTCGATGGGCTCACCAATGGCCCGAGCCAACGCAAATCTTTTCATGCACCATTTGGAAGTTACTAACATTTTGATTAATGAACAATGGTCAAGAAAAATTGTTATTTGGAAAAGATACATAGACAACGTTTTTGTTGTCTGGATAGGGAACCAAATAGAACTGATGAATTCTTAACGTTTATTAACTCAGTTCACAGAAGAATCCAATTCACAATGGAAGTTGGCAGACCACTATTACATTTCTTGGACGTGGAACTTGAAAACAAGCAAGGTACAATAATAACCAACATTTATCACAAAGAAACAGATGTTAATAAAGCATTGCATTATCAGAGTCATCATCCTCAACATTTAAAAGACAATTTACCCTATAGCCAATCTCAACAGTTGAAAAGGGTCATCTCAACAGAAGATGCATTGGAAGTTGAAAATGAGAAACTGACCAAAAAAATACACGAAAAGGGGATATCCTAAAGCTATAATTGACCAAGCCAGAATTAAATCAACAAACTTGGAGAGAAATTATCTATTGGTACCAAAACATAGACCCAAGGAAACACCCTTTCTATATGCTGTGAGATATTCAGGACAGAGCCACCATGTGACAAGGTTAATCAAAAAGAAATAGCGACTAACAGAACTGGACCCACAGCTACATTAGCTGTTTCCAAAACCACCAATAATAGCCTACAAACGAGGACATAATTTGAAGGATCAACTGGTGAAGGCCGAAAGACAACCAGGGGATAAACAAATGACATTGAAAACAAAGAAGGCTGGGACATACACATGCCTAAGTTGTAACAACTGTAACAATGTGATGAACGGAGGATATGTGAGACACTCCAGAAGGGGCAATAAAATTAAGCTTAAAGATTTTACGATATGTGACACCAAATCAGTATTATACAGCCTCAGCTGCGTGTGTGGCATCTTCTATGTATGCCAAACCACCAGAAAGGCAAAAGAGAGGTGGAGTGAGCACAATAGTGCAATCAGAACAAACAACGTAAGATCTCCAGTTGCACATCACTTTAACTCAACTAAGCATACCATTGCACAACTGAAAGTAATTATATTGAAGGTTGTAAAAAAGGCCCCCAGAGGAGAAAATCATGCAAGACGTATGGATCAAAGAGAGGTCAACTGGATTGAGATGTTGAACAGTCTAACACCTGATGGATGAATGAGGAGTTTAGCCTTAGCCCATTCATCTGAAAATACTATAAATGGAAACTAATATTTACAGAATCAACTGAGTTCACATGTACATTAGTCAACACCGACATTGAACTACTCTAGGAATGATGGTTGTGAGTATCACAGAGAATGTATGAACATAAACATACCTGGGATTGGGCAAAATAATGACATTTGAGTATCTTGAGAACGAGGGGGCAGGTGGCCACCTCCCAGATAAACAGTAGAGGTACTGTAAGTTTAAAATGCACAATGGAAAATGATGAACAGATCACATATGAATGATCATGACATAGATGATTCTATGATTTCTAAATAAGAACTGGAACAGATAATATAAATATAAAAATGTGGCAGTATTGTATACTTTCTAAGAGTAGCACACATCAGACTGTGAGCATGTCCTGGGATTGGTATATACCGAGATGATGCATTCAGAGATATAAATGTGATACAAGATAAATGGGATAATGGTGATATTTATAAATTGACTAATGGATATTAGACATAACTTAAGAACTGATCAGATTGATAATACACATGTGTATGCAAATTAACAGAGAATGTCTTTTTTCAAAAACCATGGACTACAGAAAAATCTAAAAAGTTATCACTGACGATAACGACACATGATATTAACCTTCCTTTTAGGGCCACAATACTGTTGACAGCACAGTATCAATATTGCATTAAATGAATGTAAAATGGTTCACCAACGTCACTTAGTGACTTGCTGATGACATTGTCCATCAGCGTCACTATGTGACGTTGTTAATTGCCGATTACATCATCACGCATCTGCATGATGACGCGACCTATAGAGCGGCCATTTTTGAATTCCGCAATCATTGTGGTTTTGTAGCAGTGACTGGAACATGGCACAAACTCTCAGGAAGAGGTAAATATATAAGGAATTATGAAATTGGATTAAGACAATGCCACCATAAGATGTCGCTCTGACATAGTACGTTTAATTTAACTCTAGGAAAACCTTGAAGGCATCACCTAAACACCAGTGTGGTGTCACCATCAAAGGCTCTTGCACTGAAGTAAAACAAAGATATAACCGCATACTAACATATGAGGTAAGAATAGAAATACATTCATACTATGACCAGCAAGGCATTTTAAATAGCGAGTGACACCATGTTTGTCCATTGTTTAGGAAAGACATAACTGCATCAGTCAAAGGATGCCCCACTACTAGTGTAGACTGAAGAAAGTGGAACCGATTGTGGAAAAGGATCACATATGGATCTACTCGTAATAGTTATTTAAGAATACTCTCATAAGTGTATAAGCATAGCTTGTTTTAATTGTAAATAGTTTTTCAAAGCCTCATTACATATAAGAGCACTCTATATATTATTTTATCTACAGTTTGAGATATAACGATTTGGCCCAGACCAAGACTGCATGGAACAGTATTTTACTCTTGACTGAGAATTTCATTTATGGAGCATCATCCAGGTGATTACTAACCTCAGAGTAACAAATGACAGATATATTGATGATTTTGAAATATAAGAATTCAGTCACTAAAATATTATTTTGATTTACCTAACTATAGAAATGAAGGAAGCACAATAGAAAAGGATCTAACAGCTCCTGAAGAAGGGAAAGAATTCCCGAAACACGTTGAGCAGAATTAATACATGCCATCTATTGTTGATACTGAATATAAATTACACAATGAAGTGAATTGTTTATAGCTTATGAAATATTTTCAGACAAACATTTTTTACTTTTAGAAGGACATTTTGAAAATTGCATACTGTATTGTTTACATACCTTGTTATTGATGAATTTCTTTTTGAACATCTATATACAAAGCAATACCACACAGGTAATGAGATGCGTATCAAGAACTTTTATTGAATATTTTAAACATTTGGTTGTTTTTTCAACACCTACAGGATGTGCGAGGGACAGGAGTGCTCCGCAAGACTGTGGACATCTGTTGTTCTTTACTACTGTATACCACCCAGTGTCAGGGTTGGTTTATCTCCCTTGCACCCCCTACTATTCTTAAGAATTTAGCAATCACTACTACAGTTGAGGTGTGCTCTTAGGTTTAAGGGTAATTGGTCTATTGCACTGCTAAATGCCAGGTTTGGTGATAGGGTGGATGCTGTGGCCAATTCCTGGTGGTATATTCCAAAATGTGGAGGAATTAATGCAGGCATGATGACCACCACAATATTTCCTCCAAACGCACTTTGTAGTCCTAGGGATTCTGAAAATGGGCATGGACAGTGGCATTATTGCACTCGTAATCTGGTGGTATTTCATCAAGACTGAAAGGCAGAAACTGTAGACAAGTTTGGGATTATTTCTGCTGGTAATAGCACTAAACTCATAATGACCTGAAGCAATCCGCTATTTCTGCGTTCTTTCTGTTAAAATAAATTCAACCATAAGTAAACCTAAAAGAACAGGATTTAACTACAAATATCATGTGTAGGTTTTAAACTGGATGGGGATTTTGAGAAATTATGGTTATTGATGTAGCACACTAGGCCTAAAGATTTGTCTCCTTGCTATCTCTACAACAGGAAGGTCCAGGTAGGAAATGATGTCCATATTGCATAATTCGCTTCCTCAACACTATCCCAGAATTCAGCGTTACCATAAAGTTGTATTCAATCCAATCTAACCATCAACACTCATATCTGTACAAGTAGCCTGAATTCCAGTACAAAAATGTCTAACCATTTTGAGATTCAGCTCCAAATTGTTGGAATCATTCAAACTGATTTGAAACCCAACCCTTCACAGCCCGAATTGAGCTGGTTTACCTAATCTACATCCATTCTTATTTTCAAATCAATTAGCTGAGGCCTTTTCTTTCCTTGCCATGGGATCTATGGATTTGGTGGACTCACAAGGATTTGAACTGGAATAAATATGTATATATATCACAGGGTCTGTGATAGCGATCCTGTAGTTATGGTAAAGTTGTCTTTCCTATAGGAAGAGCAGTTTTTTGGCACTCATAATTTTAGCGCAGTTTGATAAATATTCACAAAACCATGCATAAGAAATATAGACCTGACTCAGAATTTATTTTGCAAACTTGTGTGTGGTTTTGTCAGGGGGGTTAAGTTGTAGGGAGGTTCCAAACATGTTAAAATCTGGATAGACTTGAATGGGAAAAAAAATGTTTGCTCACGGCTACAGCCCAAATGCTGGATGGATTTGCACTAAACTTGCACGAGGCTAGCAATTTTTTAAACAGGACAGAACAGTAGGAAAAATGAAATGTGTGATATCTTGGTCTGGTCCGTGGACTCACTGCCTGATTCGTTGTCCGCAGAGACCTCTGAACCAATCAGAAAACCATGCAAAATTTGCGGACATTGTGTAAAAGCTCTGATTGGTCAATTGAGAACCGTGAGGTCCATCAACATTTCTGAAATGGCTGTCATGTTGGATTTGTGAACTGCACGCAAAGCTCATGAACATCATGGTAAAACAATATTAAAAAAACACAACATTACACTTGTCTTACAAATGAAACAACTTGGGTGGAATATGCCTAGAAAAAAGGCAAAACATCTGGTGTTTTTTTCTTCTTCGAAGTCTGTGAACATCTCAGATATTAGGGAACATTGCAGTGATGTTTGTGAACTTCAGAAATGTTCGGGAACATTCATGCATATATATATACATACATGCATTTATACAGGGTCTGCTAGTGACCCTGTATTTAGAGCTAAATTGGCTTTCACATTGGAAGAACACTTTTTGGGTGATTTACAACCTTTGGCACCTTTAGGATCATTGGCAAAGTCCTGAAAGCGTGCTTTTGCTAATTTGGTGTTAATCCATCCTGTGTTTTATTTTTTTCAAAAGTGTCAAAATGCAGGAACAAAAAATAGTTATATATGTTTGGTGCCTGAGGCATGCCCATGTCATGGTCAGTGGGCAGATTATCCGCAGCCTGGCCAACTAAGGGGTTAAAGTGGTCACTGGACCTGGTCTGTGGCAAAGGAGTCCCAACATTTTCAAAATGTGCATTGACAACAATGGGAAAGATGTTTTCATTTCATCTGGAGCCCAAACCGCTGGATGCATATTCACCAAACTTACATGAGGATCTTCGGCAACGTCCTGAAAGTGTGCTTTTGCTAATTTGGTGTTAATCCATCCTGGGTATTATTTTTTCAAACATGCTAAGCTGTAGGCACAACATAAGGCCTTGGAACTTTGGGGGCTGAGGCATGATGGGGGCCAGATGCTGTGGCATAGCCAAAGGCTACAGGCGATGGCCAATGTTTACTTTGGGTTGATTTGTGGAGCAGCCACATAGCTGAATCTCATCACTCAGGGAGTTTAGCCAGTGGGCAAGTCCACAAGTCATGGACAGTGTCCCACGTCCTACGGTCCTACATGATACTGGCCCCCGGGGCCATGCTGCAGAGCAGGCCCAAACTCTATCTCTGAAGCCCATGCCCCAGGGTTTAAGATCATGGTCCATGGACACATGCCATAGACAGTGCCCCACAGTCCCATTATGGTATAGTGGGAACAAGCTAAGTCCAGCTCATATTGTGGGTGGTTTGGTGTGGCCTCAGGCATGGCTGAACCTCATGGCCAGGCACTTCAGCCATGAGCTGCATCCCCAGCATATGCTGCTCAAAGTGACACATGTTAATGTTCACTGCAAACCAGACATTAAAGGAACTTTATAGTTCTTTCATATATTTTAAAAAATAATTTGAATAACTTCTGTTGTAAAAAGCAATCAAATTCAATGAAAGAAGTTTGTTAAAATCATGTTATGGTTAAGTTGCCCTGACCCACATCTACTGCAGGTTGGCTGGCAGGGCTTGCAATATGGCTGAAGAACATGCCCCAGGAATTTCAGCCACTAGCCATGGCCGCTGCGCTCACCATAAACTGTACCCCCCAGTGCCACTGTAGGGTACAGTGGATTCTTGACATGACTGCAGGCCACATTCAATGGATTTTGTAGGTGGTTTGCTGCAGCTAGCTTAATGGTTGAGCCTCATGCCATAAGCAAATTAACGCTAGAATGAATATATATATATAAATATATATATATATTATATGGCCACGGTAGTGGCCATGTAGTTATGGTTAAGTTGCTGTTTCCATAGGAAGAGCACTTTTTGGGCGGCTTATAACTTCACTCTCCCTGGACGGATACTCACCAAACTTTGCAAAAAAAGTAGTTGGGTCACTCTGAATATTTTTGCAAAGTTTGGTGAGGATTCGTCCAGGGGGGGCAAAGTTATAGGGGGGGGTCCCAAAACCTTTTTTTCCCATAGACTGAATGGGAAAAAACTTTGGGCACGGCTACAGCCCGAACCGCTGGACGGATTTACACCAAATTTGCGGCAGGAGCGGCGGCCTGGTCCCAAAAGTGTGCTTTTGTAAATGTGGTGTAAATCTGTCCAGTAGTTATTTTAAAAATGACTAAAATGTAAGGCAAAAAAATTAGTGATATCTGCGTTCGCTTCGCGGACAGACTTCCCTGTTCGCTCCGCGGACAGCACCCCGATTGGCCCATGGGCTTGCGTCATGTCCGCGGACATGCGACGTGTTCGCTGATTGGACGGCGAGGGGCGTGGAGCGCGTCAGATTTTCTGTGGCGCCCGCCATCTTGCATTCGCAGTCGACCGCGTACAGCGCAGTGAAACGTGGATAAAAAATTGTATTTAGTGCCGTGTGTTGGTGTGTAAGAGTGTTTGGGGAGGGTGGGGGAGTATGAGATAGGTTCAATGCCTTGTTTTCTTATGTGCTAGACGTTTTTGTTGCGTTCGATTTGTCCGCGGAGAACACGGCTGTTCTGACATTTTGTAAATAAACTAAATGGTGGGGTGTTTAGAGGACGGAGTATGTGTCATTTTTGTTCGCAAGGAATGTAACAATGAGCTACGAACACTTGCGGTGTACTTAATTGTTCGTAAATACACAAACTGGGGGTGTCCTCAGGACGCTGTCCATATTGTAATCTGTCTAGTTGAATGTTTTCTAACAACACTCGCAGTGTCCCGAAATGGTTGCAATTACACAAAATGGGGGTGTTCTGAGAACGTTGTTTGTATTGTTCGTTGTCAGGGTGAAAGTGTTTTAAGAGCACTCCTTTTGTCCGCTAATAGTACAATTTCCTAGGGGCGTCAACCGACTTTTTGTCCACTAAAGAAACGATAAATCCGGCTGGTGTGCGTCGACATTATGTGATAATCCTATGACTGGCGCTATTGACCTGGCTGACTTGCTTTTGCGACACTAAATCATATCTCCCGCCACTCAGCCTGATATTATCAAAGCATTTATATTCCGCGCCTTTCTCCGTGACGTTACAAGGTAATGAAACGCGCCCAGTCGTCTCCAGTACTACACGACTTTACACAGAACCCGGAAGACAACACACATTATGTCACAACACAGCGCGCCACAATTCAGAATATGAAACTGTGATTTAAAAGCAAAGAGCAAGATTGTAAATGTTGTAAAGTACATTTATTTGACATCAAATGTTTAGAGAATATTCAGCAATTTGCATTTGTCTTTGTTGCGATCCGCAAAAGTTCATGTTGAGACACGCGATGTTCCTTTGTGGTACAGAGAGTGTTAGATCAGGTTACAACTCAGTGCGCCACAATTCGGAATATGAAACTGTGGTTTAAAAGTAAACAGCAGGATTGTACATTTGGTAAAGTACATTTATTTCACATGAAATGTTTAGTGAATATTCAGCGATTTGCTATTGTCTCTGCTGTCGATCAGCAAAAGTTTATTCGGAGCCGCGCGTTGTTCCTTTGCAGTAGATAGGCTGTTGGTTTATGATAAAAGCAGTAAATGGTCTCTCTGATAATCGGAAGGTTGCTCCAACAACGAGCCATTAGACCACCATATTGGTTGGTATGTTGTTTGTAGCCGCTAGTACTGCGTAAGGGCATATTGGTCCTTGGCGATTGTCCCATAAAATGGTGAGGGTCATGAAGTTGCATATTTGGACTTGCACCTGGCAGTTGAAGACCCCACCCGCTGGAGTCTGTAAATCGTGACATAGACAAAACGGGGCCACGTACCTGTTTTAAAAAACATAAATTAGTCTCACCAGCCGATCTTCATTAAAAATCATCATTTTATTTATTAGGGCGTGAAACTATTTGCTATCGACAGAGTATGTTAATAATAAAATAATAATATTTTCCCATTCATATAGCGCTAAGAACTGAGAGGTATCTAAGCGGTGCTTGTTATTAACCACGGTGTGTGGTGCTCATTTATCGACCATGGAAGGATGAAAGGCTGAGTTTCGGCTTGCCGGGATTCGAACTTGCGTTAGCAAGCTGTGCACGGATGTCAAAGCGAGCGCTGTACTCGCTGTGCCACTTGACAGGCTACAGTAAAGTGGCACAGCGAGTAGAGCGCTTGACCGCCTATAGACCGGTTAAATTATATCTATTAACCCACTCTGTGTCGCCTGCCTTTTTCAGAGCCCTCTAAACGACAGGGGATCAATTCGGCGGTGATAGTACGCGGTAGAAAACATTATGCCACTTTCAACGAACAAGTTCAACTTCAGCGGTCTTTAATGCTACGCTATTGTAATTATATTTGGTATAAAGTAATGTAAAGGGTTACTTACAGTACAATTGCAATTTCCATTGTCTACGAGTGGTGCAGTCCGAAAATACGACTCCGCGTGTGCCAACGATCTTTCGTATAGTGATATAATATGTAAAAGTGGTTTCGTTTCAGAAATTTCATCTTTATCTTCTCTTACGTTTTAGCAACACTCCTTCAAGAGAAGTCTTTCATCACAATCTCTGTCTGTCAAGGTCAAAACACAATACAACCTTATAGTCTGCTTCGTGAGCCTCTCCGGGGCCCGAGAAAAAAAATGAAGCAGCTGACCTTCACTGTGAACGAGCATAAATTCTTACTTTGCAACATTCTGTGTAAAGCCATCTGTAGAAGTTGGTTTTTGCACGCCATGTTTGTATATTGTTTGCGTGATATTAAAAAAAGTTTGTTTAAAGGACGTTATGGTTCTAAGTACAGCCGAAAGACCCCTGAAAATAGCAAGTTATGGTAAGCTATGAAAAATAACTCGCGCCAACACCATGCACTGCTAAGACTAACACCCAGGACATCAAAGATGACATTGCAAATGTCATTGATGAAATCACTGATGACATCACATGTGTATGTACACAAGGATATTGCAATAAATATCATACCGTTATTAGTGCTTTGAACAATGCATTTATATCAATAAATAGCATTGTATTATGGGATTCTATGTAGTATACTGAGCTGCTAATGGAGAAAGATAGCATTGTGTGCAGAGTACAAGATAAAAGTATAATATTTGTAATGTTAATATGTAGAATAATGAAATGATAATTGTCCTGAAATGTTGGAAAATTCACAAAATGGGGGTGTTCTGAGGACGTTATTCGTATTGTGTGATTGCTTAGCTGTATCCAATGAGGGAATGGTACAGAGAGTAAAGTGGACGCCGTCCGCGGACACCGCGGCTATTCGTGGACAGGGCGTGGTAAATCCGGGTTTTTCCAGGAAATCCAACATGGAAAGAAGACTGTACGGATCAGCCAATCAGATGTCGAGGTTGTGGATTTGTGTTGAAAGAGACTGTGTGTGGCGAAGATGGCAGAAGTGGAGAAAGTCAGGGTGTTGGTGCTCGGAGATATGTTTGTGCATGGTTTACAGCAGTACGCTGAATGCAGGCATGTTGCAAAGAACTTTGATGTCAAAGGAGTGGAGGTGGTGTGGAGCACTGTGCCTGATTGCAATGTACAGGGAATTGTACAAGTTTGTGCGGATATGGCCACGATGAACAGTCCGCATGTGGTAGTTTTGCACTATGGTGCTTTCCATTTGGGCAACGACAGTGCCCCTACTTTGTTGGCTGATTTGGAACGCTTGGTTCAAACCGTAGTGAAGATCCTTCCAAATGCGAAAGTAATTTTTTCTGGATTACTACCTGGGGCAATTTGGGACAATAGTTCAGTTTTTTGTCCTCAGCAAAACATTGCTAGGTGTGTCATCAACCGAGGCATGTGTGCCTACATGCTTAGAGCTGGTATGTTCTTCTGTAACAATGAGAATATTGATGCCAGTAATGCTGTTAATTTTAAAGAAGATGGCATTTCTTTATCTTTTACCGGAAATGCCTTTTTATGTTGGAATGTAAGGGTTGCTTTGGAGAAGATTATGTGAAGATTTTAGGAGTAAAGTAAGAAAAAAAAACAAGAAAAAAAATATAAAATAACAGGTGTCTGTCAAGCATCTGTAAAAAAAAAACGGCTCTTTTTAGAGCCAACTTCAAAGGGGAAATGGGGCACACTATTTAAATTTACATTCACCACGCTCAGATTTTTGATGTGTCTGCGGACATGGCGGTAGTCCGCGGACATGAAAATCACTATGAGGGGGTTAGTATGTTCTATGTTACATGTCAGGGATATTATGGTTAAGTTGTGTTACTAAAAACCTATGAAATTCAGTGAAAAAACTTTGTTAAAGGGACGTTATGGTTCCAAGTAAAACCGAAAAACCCTTGAAATTCGCCAGTTATGCTAACATAAGCAACCATAACTCGCACCACCGTGCACTGCTAACACTAACACCCAGGACATCAAAGATGACATCACAAATGTCATTGATGACATAACTGATGACATCACATGGCTGGCTCTCCCTTTTTATCCTTTACTGACATATCGAAGCCACATAGTTTTCTACAGTAACAGTCAGGAAGTAAAAATTGAAAAGGCACTATATTTGTAGACTTGGGTTCCTGTCACATCATATATGAAACATGTACATAGCGGAAGATACAGGCTTGAAAGAGAGGAATCCTTTCTGTGCATGAAGATAATCATTATGGTTATCAGCACATTGTCATAGTTTTATTTTTATTACTCTACTTTCCCTCTATATGCTCATATTTGTATACATTATAGTCACTCTCCATAGAGTGAATGGGAAAACATTTTTGCTCGCGTCTACAGCCCAAACCGCTGGACGGATTTCCACCAAATTTGGACCAGGAGCAGCGGCTTGGTCCCGAAAGCGTGCTTTTGCAAATTTGGTGAAAATTCGTCCAGTAGTTTTTTTTTAAAATGACCAAAAAGGAGGTAAAAAAAAATTAGTGATATCTGTGTTCGGTTTGCGGATACACTTCCCTGTTCGCTCCGAGGAAAGTGTCCTGATTGGCCAATCGTCTTGCGTGATGTTCGCGGACATGCAAAGTGTTCGCTGATTGGACGGCGTGGAGCGTGAAGCGCGTCAGATTTTTCGGTAGCGCCCGCCATATTGGATTTGCGGACGTCCCCGGACAGCGCGGTGAAACTTTGTTCAAAATGTGTATTTTGTAGAGTGTGTTGGTGTGTAGGAGTGTTTGGGGAGGGTGGGAGTGTGTGAGATAGGATGAAAGTTGTGTTTTTTATGTGTTAGACGTTCTTTTTGTGTTCGATTTGTTTGCGGACATCACGGGTGTTCTGAAATTTTCTAAATAAACTGACTAGGGGGTGTTCTAAGGAGTCAAAATGTGTCCTTTTTGTTCGCAAGCAAAGTGAAACTGTTCTAAGAACACTCGCGGTGTCCGGGGAGTGTTCGTAGGTGGTGTCCTGAGGACGCTGTCCGTATTGTTCTCTGTCAAGTTGAATGTGTTCTAAGAACACGCGCGGTGTCCTGAAATGTTTGCAAATAAACAAAATGGGGGTGTTATGAAGACGCTTCTAAAAACACTCGCGGTGTCCGGGGAGTGTTCGTAGGGGGTGTCCTGAGGAGGCTGTCCGTATTGTTCTCTGTCAAGTTGAATCTGTCCTAAGAACACTCGCAGTGTCCTGAAATGTTCGCAAATAAACAAAATGGGGGTGTTCTGAAGACGCTTCTAAGAACACTTGCGGTGTCCGGGGAGTGTTCGTAGGGGGTGTCCTGAGGACGCTGTCCATATTGTTCTTTGTCAAGTTGAATGTGTCCTAAGAACACTCGCAGTGTCATGAAATGTTCGCAAATAAACAAGATGGTGGTGTTCTGAAGACGCTTCTATGAACACTCCCGGTGTCCGGGGAGTGTTCGTAGGGGGTGTCCTGAGGACGCAGTCCGTATTGTTCTTTGTCAAGTTGAATGTGTCCTAAGAACACTCGCGGTGTCCTGAAATGTTCGCAAATAAACAAGATGGGGGTTTTCTGAAGACGTTTTTGAGAACACTATGGATGTGATATGCTGCGGTGGTTGTTGCCAGGGCATAGAGTCTTGGGTGCATGGCCATTTGGAAAGGCACTATATTTGTAGACTTGGGTTCCTGTCACATCATATATGAAACATGTACATAGCGGAAGATACAGGCTTGAAAGAGAGGAATCCTTTCTGTGCATGAAGATAATCATTATGGTTATCAGCACTTTCCCTCTATATGCTCATATTTGTATACATTATAGTCACTCTCCATAGAGTGAATGAAAAAATGTTTTGCTCGCGTCTACAGCCCAAACCGCTGGACGGATTTCCACCAAATTTGGACCAGGAGCAGCGGCTTGGTCCCGAAAGCGTGCTTTTGCAAATTTGGTGAAAATTCGTCCAGTAGTTTTTTTTTTAAAATGACCAAAAAGGAGGTAATGGCCATGCACCCAAGACTCTATGCCCTGGCAACAACCACCGCAGCATATCACATTCATATTTGTTTATAACTTTGGGTGAAAAACAAATGTATAAGGAAAAAAGGTATTAGATACTATGGATGTGATGTGCTGCTATGGTTGTCCTTATTATTGTATACTTACTGTTTGGTCTAGTAATGGGAGTCCATGTTTTTTTTCTTCATTTCTGTGAAAAAAGAAAATAGCATGTTAGTATTAGTATTTTGTAATGACTTATTACATTGTATACGCAATATACTTTTATTTTTTTTTCGACCCTCATATTTAGGGGCCGATTCATGGAACAAACGTGCACCGAAAATCTACGCGCAAGCAGGCGCAAGCAGGCGCAAGCGGAAAAAAAGAGGCGTGCAATTCATGGAAGTCCCTGCGCGTGTCTTCCTCGGGATGTGCGCTAAACCCGTGCATGGCGCACACGTCACTGCAACATCCCGAAAGACGTGCGCGACGCGCACAGTGAAAGCGCACAACCTCTGCGCATACACTAGAAAGTGGGCGGAACACGGGGCATAACGCGCGGAATAGGGAACAACTCGCAAAAACAAGGGCGTAACTGGGGATGTACTGGGGATGTACTGCAGGGAAGCAGACGGAACGCCCACACGCATCCGAACCACACGTATTCATGGAATCGAATAGGGCAAAGCCACGCACAGCGAAAGACACGCACAAGCCCAAACACGTCCGCCACACGAAGGCAGGCGGTAGCGTTCCTGCGCATTACAAAAGTGGCAACATACATCAATAGTGCCTGTGCGAGCGGGGCACGTGTATTTCGGGGTTGCGCGGGAAGTTACACACGCGATTGAGCGGGCTACGTGTATTTCAGGGGTTCGCGTGAAGTTACTCACGCGATCGGGCCTGGGGGAGCGGGCTACGTGTAATCCAGGGGTTCTCGTGAAGTTACTCACGCGATCGGGCCTGGGGGAGCGGGCTATGTGCATTTCAGGGGTTTGCGTGAACTTTCTCACGCGATCGGGCCTGGGGGAGCGGGCTACGTGCATTTCAGGGGTTCGCATGAAGTTTCTCACGCGATCTGGCCTGGGGGAGCGGGCTACGTGCATTTCAGGGGTTCGCGTGAACTTTCTCACGCGATCGGGCCTGGGGGAGCGGGCTACGTGCATTTCAGGGGTTCGCGTGAACTTTCTCACGCGATCGGGCCTGGGGGAGCGGGCTACGTGCATTTCAGGGGTTCGCGTGAAGTTTCTCACGCGATCGGGCCTGGGGGAGCGGGCTACATGTATTTCAGGGGTTCGCGTGAAGTTTCTCACGCGATCGGGCCTGGGGGAGCGGGCTACGTGCATTTCAGGGGTTCGCGTGAACTTTCTCACGCGATCGGGCCTGGGGGAGCGGGCTACGTGCATTTCAGGGGTTCGCGTGAACTTTCTCACACGATCGGGCCTGGGGGAGCGGGCTACGTGTATTTCAGGGGTTCGCGTGAAGTTTCTCACGCGATCGGGCCTGGGGGAGCGGGCTACGTGTATTTCAGGGGTTCGCGTGGAGTTTCTCACGCGATCGGGCCTGGGGGAGCGTGCTACGTGTATTTCAGGGGTTCGCGTGAAGTTTCTCACGCGATCGGGCCTGGGGGAGCAGGCTACGTGCATTTCAGGGGTTCGCGTGAACTTTCTCACGCGATCGGGCCTGGGGGAGCGGGGTACCACTCACCGTCTGCCTTGCGTGTAGTAGAACGCGTAGCCAACACCCGCTGTGAAGTAATAGCGTGTGAACCCCAACGGATGGAGAACACACGCACCGCACGAAAAGCACGTACCGAACATAAAGGCACGCGGGATCTCCAAGCCCTGCCAGGGCAACGCCCGTGTGCAAAACGTCACAGACGCGCTTATGCTGTAAGGGCCTTTGGTCCAATGAAATCGCGTACGCGTGCTGACGCGCTTACGCGCTAAGGGCCTTTCCTCGATTTTTACGCTGACGTGCAGGATTTTCACGTGCCAAATCACTCCGTATCAAGCTGGCCACGCGAAAACACACGGAAGACCACGCTCCTGCCCAGAAGGCCGAATTACTGCCCCCCAGTGCCCCGAGCAGCCTCCCACGTGCCATCTGCTGCTGCCTGCCTGCCTGCCTGCCTGCTGCCACCGTGCCCTGCCATTTGGTGCCTGCACATCAGCCATCTGCAGGGGTCCAGTTGCTGTGTCCACCCCTGCTGGTACAGAAGACTCCCGACTCGAATAACATCGCTCCACAGCCCAGCCCCAGGACCCAGTTGCCCACCCACTCCTGCCCCTGGGGTTGCCATGTCGGGCACATCCACATCTGACCCCAGTTGCAACCCCCGGCCAGAGGGGCAGAGGGGCACCAGCTTCACTGCCACCGAAGTTGGTGTCCTGGTGGAGCAAGTCCTGGGGCAGTATGATGCCCTCTTCGGATCGTCCCGCGCCAACAGGGAAGGACGGGATAGGATCTGGGCCGACTGTGTGGTTGCCATCAACGCGGAGGGGGTGGCAACCCGCACCATCCAGAAGGTCAAGAAGCGCTGGGAGGACTTGAGGTCCAGGACCCTCATGAAGTCCCGGCGCCTCGTGGAGGGGGGCCGGGGCCGCATGAGTTCCATCCAGTTGAGGGTCCTGGAACGCACACACCCAGCGCTCCACGCCCAGGTCCTTGAGAGGGAGACCCGTCTGGAGTTGAGCGGTAAGTGGCCAAGCATTGCTGTGTGAGACAGGGCATGTTGCAGTGTGCTGGTTGTCTGATACTTGCCTGCATGTGTGACATAGGCTATGTACGCATGTATGTGTGCAGGGACATCATGGGAATGCATGTGCGACCTGTAATGTGTGAACCACACAGTTGTTGCATGTGTTTGAATGCGACATGGGGAGCCCTGTGCAGATTGCACACATGAGAGCATGGCAGTCTCTGTTCCTGGACATGGGTGGGGGCGAGGGATGGGTGCTGATGCCAGATACATATGTGGTATCCATGTCTGTGTGCCTGACCTGCGTGTCTGTGACTTGTGAGTGCCATGGATGCATGACACATGTCTGTGACAATGTACAGATTCACTGATGCAGCCTAGTCATCCTTGTATGCACTGTGATTGGGGTGTACGGGGCAAGATGGATGTGACTGAGGTGAAGTGTGTGCATGTGATAGGCATGACCCATGATGCATGTGAGTCCCATTACATTGTATGATTCGAGAGTCCATTGGACATGCATTGAAATGTCCATGGCACGCACCATGACTGTCACTGTGTGTGTTTTGCCTGGACTGACACATGTGTTGTGGTGTGACATGATGGAAGTGTACTTTGACAGTGGCACTCATCTGCTATTGCTTCCTGTCTAGGGGACCATTGTACAGTACCCTGATGCTTGTGTTCTATGTCTCCCTCTACGCAGCGGCTAGTGAAGGAGAGGGCGGAGACGGCGCTGTGGAGCAAGGCGGCGGGGATGCCCCCACGGCTGCAGCGGAAGGGGTGGGTGAGCCCCCACAGGGGCCTGCTACGGCGGTAGACGGCGAGGAGCCATCCAGGTTAGTGGTTTCCACAGAGGAGGAGGAG
This sequence comes from Ambystoma mexicanum, assembly GCF_040938575.1. Taxonomy (NCBI): domain Eukaryota; kingdom Metazoa; phylum Chordata; class Amphibia; order Caudata; family Ambystomatidae; genus Ambystoma; species Ambystoma mexicanum. The sequence goes on from NC_090929.1 coordinate 1,353,879,682, forward strand.
GCCGCCACTGAGGCGCACATGGGGCCTGGTGGGGGCATCCCTGCTGGTGCAAGTGGTGCAGTCCAGGGGCAGGAGACAGCACAGGTCACCGTGGAGGGGCCTGTGCATGTCGCTGTCCCTGAACCTGTGGGTGCACCACCTTGCACCAGCAGGGATGCCCCGTCCCAGGCCCGTCCGCAGGTAGAGGGGATGTCCATGTCATCTGACTCCCCTCCACCTGCGGACGAGGGGACCCCTGGCCGTGTGGAGAAGGTCCTGATTGGGGTCGCGATGCGCACGGCTGTGATTCGTGATGCCGTGCATGCTTTCCAGGAGGAGCATGCACGTCATCACGAAGAGCACCGTGCCGACGTGGCCCAATTGGGATCGGCCATGTTCGGGGGGTTCCTACATGTGTCGGCCAATCTGGCGGCCCTCTCCTCCTCTGTGGAGACTATACGCCAGTCGTTCTCCTTGCCGTCTTCCGGCCCAGATGCCACCAGGGCCCCCTGTGGACCTGCCCTGACCAATGCAGCCAGCTCGGTGGGGATCCCATCCCTGCCACAGTCGGGAGTCAGAGGTCCAGCAGGGGTGGACAACACAGCAACTGGACCCCAGCAGATGGAGGATGTGACGGCATCATCGGGCAGGGCACGTGCACGACGGCGTCGGTGGTTTCCATCATCCTGGATGCCGTCGTGCTGGCAGAGGCAGTGGCGTCGGAGGCAGCAGCAGGCTCGACGTGGGAGGCATCATGGCTCGGGGCCATCAAGATCAGAGGGGCAGGCATCGGCCAGAGGGCAGGAGAACCCTGGGATGGTAGTGTTTTCCGTGTGGGAGCAGTTGGTCCAGCAGATAGGTGCGGAGCGGCAGCGGGCGGAAGAGGAGCGGCTCACCATGGTCAGGGCGGAGTTCTCCATGCGTCGGGCGTTGAGGCGGGCCGAGTGCCTGGAGGAAGCTCGCAGGGAGTTTGAGCTGAACATGGGGTTATCCCTGCGAGACCTCGGGGCCAGGACAGAGTCCCGCCTCCAGGACATCGACATGGAGTTCGATGATGCCCTGGCCGGCAACATCAAAGAGTGAGCCGCAGGACTTGCCCGCTGCCATTGTATATAGTTATATAGTTAGTGGTAGGTTTCCTTTGAATTATTTATTTTTTTATTTGGTTGCGATTGGACAATGCGCCACTTTTTTGTATATAGTTCAGTTTTTAGTTAGTTGACATAGTTAGGTTTCATTTGGTTGGGCTCATGGACCCGGGATTGTCTTGTATATAGTTCTTCTATGGATTTTTTGATTTTTTGGATTTTTTTCATGGACATTCATCTTCTTTTTGTTGTTTTGCTTTGTGGTTTTTCTAATTTCATTTCCATTCTAGTTGATTTTCAATACATTTTTATTTTCATCCTTCAATGGGTCGTATCATCTCATTACTTTCATGCATGTCATGTTGGGTGTTTTAACATTCACTTGCAGCCATTGTGTGTGACAGACATGTGTTCATTTGCATTATTTACATTGGGTGTGTAACATGTAATTGCCTTTGATATGTGGGTGGATGTGATAGTTGGTTGGGCCTTTTGGCAGGGGAGGATGGCCATTACGGACATGATTGGGGATTGTGGGGACCCAGGTGCAGGGGGGCATGGATGGGACATGGGCGAGGGCCTGGTGGAGGGTGCCCCGCAATGCTGGGGGGTGGGGGTGGTGGGGGACATGAGTTGGACATGGGTGGGGGCCTGCTGGCAGGTGCCCCACAGTGCTGGGGGGTGGGGGTGGTGGGGGACATGAGTTGGACATGGGTGGGGGCCTGCTGGCAGGTGCCCCACAGTGCTGGGGGGTGGGGGTGGAGGGGGACATGAGTTGGACATGGGTGGGGGCCTGCTGGCAGGTGCCCCACAGTGCTGGGGGGTGGGGTGGTGGGGGACATGAGTTGGACATGGGTGGGGGCCTGCTGGCAGGTGCCCCACAGTGCTGGGGGGTGGGGGTGGTGGGGGACATGAGTTGGTGTTCATTAGTTCAAGGAGACATGTGCCTTTGCTGGGGGGCATGCCCATGTTGGGTGGGCTGCCTGCGGGACATGACCAGGGATGCAGGGTAGTCCCCTGTGGTGTGGGCTGCCTGCAGGGGCCGTGGAGGGTATACAGGGAACACCTGGGAGGACCCACACTGTCAAATCACATGTAGGACTCCCCGGCACCCCTGAAATACACGAACCCTGCTGAAATCGCGCGTAAAACTTCCCGCACACCCCTGAAATACACGTACCCTGCTGAAATCGCGTGTAAAACTTCCCGCGCACCCCTGAAATACACGCGCCCAGGCTATTCGCGTGTGGAACTTCCCGCGCACCCCTGAAATACACGTACCCTGCTGAAATCGCGTGTAAAACTTCCCGCGCACCCCTGAAATACACGCGCCCAGGCTATTCGCGTGTGGAACTTCCCGCGCACCCCTGAAATACACGTACCCTGCTGAAATCGTGTGTAAAACTTCCCGCGCACCCCTGAAATACACGTACCCTGCTGAAATCGGGTGTGAAACTTCCCGCGCACCCCTGAAATACACGCGCCCAGGCTATTCGCGTGTAAAACTTCCCGCGCACCCCTGAAATACACGCGCCCAGGCTATTTGCGTGTGGAACTTCCCGCGCACCCCTGAAATACACGCGCCCAGGCTATTCGCGTGTGGAACTTCCCGCGCACCCCTGAAATACACGCGCCCAGGCTATTCGCGTGTGGAACTTCCCGCGCACCCCTGAAATACACGCGCCCAGGCTATTCGCGTGTGGAACTTCCCGCGCACCCCTGAAATACACGCGCCCAGGCTATTCGCGTGTGGAACTTCCCACGCACCCCTGAAATACATGCGCCCAGGCTATTCGCGTGTGGAACTTCCCGCGCACCCCTGAAATACACGTACCGTGCTGGAATCGTGTGTAAAACTTCCCCTGCACCCTGAAATACACGTACCCTGCTGATATCGCGTGTGGAACTTCCCGCGCACCCATGAAATACGCGTACCCTGCTCGCACGGGGCCAATCGCGTGAGGTACTTCCCGCGCACCCCAGTGATACACGTAGCCCGCTTGCTGTGCTGGTACAGGGTTAGCGCAGCCCTTTGCGCTGGATTGGGTAAGTTGATGGCTTTTCCCTGCGCGGGAGGCGTTCTTGGGGGCGTAACTGGCTCTTCTGCAGGGTCGCTGCGCCACTGCACACCACGGCTGGTTTTGGTGGCTGGAATCCATGAATACGCTGTGCGCGGAAATGGATTTCAGCGCACGCGGCTGGCGCAGGGATTCGCACGCGCACACTGTGCGCCAGCCGCGTGCGCCACTTGTGCGCTGAATTCTATGAATTACCCCCTTAGTAGAGTACTGTGCAATTTGCTCAGTTTCTGTATTTGTTGCTAAAATCATTGGGTCTGTGGGAGAAAAAAAAATCCATGTTGGATTTAAAAAAAAACCTTTTTCTGGTATTGTACAGTTTATTTGTTTGTTTGTTTTCAGTGTTCACTTGTTGTTTCTGGCTAATGCTTTATACTTTGATTCGTTGTATTTCTTTTGGAACAGTAACAGATTCTTCATTTGTTTTGATATTATAAAATTTTGGAGCAGTTAGATACCAATTGGCGTATTCTAACTGTCTATTATTTTAATATATTGTAGTGGTTTTCATTTACCTATTTGGATATTGTTAAATTTTGGGACAGTTAGATACCAATTGGCGTATTCTAACTTTGTATTTTTTGGCCTAATTTAGTGATATTCATTTATCTGATTAGTTGTTGTAGAATCTTTGAGCTGTTAGATAGCTTTTGGAGTATTCTAACAGTTTATATTATTTTAACACACTTTTATAATTTTGGGACAGTTCGATACCAATTGGCGTATTCTTACTGTGTATTTTTTGGTCTAATTTAGTGGTATTCATTTATCTGATTAGTTGTTGTAGAATCTTTGAGAAGTTAGATAGCTTTTGGAGTATTCTAACAGTTTATATTTTTGTAACACAAATTTACTTAAAGGTTTAAATACAGTTTATTTATCAAATTTTGGTTTTAAGAACATTAAATAAGCGTTTGTAAGATTTGCTGGTAATCTCTGCTTTAGAGTAATGGTACTATCATTACATTCAAACCATCCACATTTCTTTTTTTATATATGCAGTGTAGTGCCCTGAGTTGGTTGTGGCTCCTGCGTGGTGGATTATACCTATTGTTGTGAAGGTTTTCCTACCAAGTGATATTTGAACATGTGTGAATCAATTCAGCTTGCAGTTGTTTTTAGTACCATCTGCATTGTAACGTAGAAGCATTAGTATTAGGTATTTACTATGTGTTTGTATTACTAACGTGGAGCGATTATCTGAATTGCAGGTAGAGCATAATCTACCATGGTTTGCATTTTGTACAAGTTGCTGAAATGGAATGGATTCACAATTTGGTATTGATATATATATGAAGCGTTCATTGGGGATTTCTTCTTGTGTCACATTGTTGCAGAGAGTGCATGTATGTTTCCACATGTATGAAATCTGAAAGATTTCATTTATAGGTATGTTTTTGTTTTCCAGTACTTGTAGTAAGTACATTAGAAATTCTTGTGGATCTTCCTGTGAGTTTATAGTGAATTTCACCATTCCAGCACAGTAGTCCAATTGTCGTCTTATTCCAAAAACACTATATGTGTTGTCAGGATTGTTTGCTGCATTTCTGTAAAGTACTAACATTTGCAAACACAATGGGTTTGTACTGTGTGAGTAAATGTTGTCAACAATTGGTGGTAATTGAAATAGAATATTCATTGCTACATTTGCACAACAACTTACACCAACTATATTTGTGAATTTAAATGGTCCAGGTAGTTCTGTATCTAACTGCTTTTTTTGGAGTTTGTCTTCCTTCTTTAAAGAAGTACCTGGTTTACTTTCTCTAATTGATTCTTTTTTGTTTGTGGTACTTGATGGAGTATTAGTTTCTTTTACTCTCTTTGGAGGATTTCCAGTGATGTCCTGTTGCATTTCAGTTTGATTTAGTTTTCTTTTACAACGTTTTAGTTTTTGTGGAACAGAATATGTGTTTAGATGGGGAGTGTATGGTGAGCGAAGTCTATTATATTCTAAAATGCAAGGAATATCAGCGTTTACTTTACTTGCATCAAAGTTGATTAGAAATAGACCGTCAAGTGTACGTAATCGTGATAGTGCTACGTAGCTCATGCCTTCTTTAAAGACTGTGTTACCAATATCTATCATTGCTTTGTCTAGGGTAAGACCTTGTGATTTATGAATTGTGACTGCGTATGCAAGAGTTAGAGAAAATTGTTCTCTGCGTACATACATATCTTTGAAGAGAAGGAATCTAGCTGTTGAGCGTCCTATCCGTTTTAATTCTGAAAGTTTGTCAAAGAGTATATTGACAAACTGAATTTTGTTGTCACATGGGTATGTTTGAAAGCCAACAACTGTACCCAGTGCTCCATTAACTAGTCCTTGGTACACGTCAAGGTTATGTTTAAGCATTACTCTGCAATTTAAGGATAATTTTAACATCTTTTCTAAGCCTGCTGTGTTTGAGATTGATTTTTCTAAATTATTCAGTCTTGTTGTGGCTTGGTCACACATGGGTAGTGTCATACCATGTACATCTAGTTTGTCTGTGGCGCTAATTTCCATTATTGGTTGCATTTCTTTACTTAGCATGATTTCATTGAATTTGAAACAGCTTGCAAGAGTTGGCATTAAAGCCATACAATTGACATTTTTGTGGGCTAATTGTTCCATAACATCTGTAGCACATGCATTATCGCCATAAAGTGCATTAATGTGCTGGGTTTTCAATGTTGCTTCTGCTTCTTTAGAAAGTATACCAACTCTCAAACTTTTTAAAATGTTGGTATAAGTGAGATCTGCAGATTGGCACATGTTTGATGTTAATTCTCTGTATTGGAAATGTTGCCAAAGGTTGACATTTCCAATGCTGCCAACAGTTTTACGGCAGAGTTTGTGCCCTAATGTTTTAAAAATAGGTTCACCTTTTATTGGTGTTAATTGAAGCAGATCTCCAAAAACAATAATGTGTTTTCCTGCAAAGAGCTCTTCATAGTCTGTTTTGAGTACTTCTTGTAATCTGAGGTAAATCAAAGCTAACATCAGGTTGGAGACCATGCTCACTTCATCTATTAGTAGCATTTTCATTTGTTTCAATACTCTGCGTAATTCCATTGCAGCTTCTGCAGAAAGTTTGTAATAGTCTAATTTGTTCTGGTGTTCTACTGGTAATAGTAGTAATTGGTGTAATGTAACACCACCTATGTTGTAGGCAGCTAAACCTGTGGGGGGAGTGACAACAGCTGACAGTTTGTTGTTTGTCAATTGTTGAAGGAACTTACTAATGATTTTGATTAGGAATGGTTTGCCAGAACCAGCTTCACCACTGACGTACAGTAGTATAGGTTTATAATTATGGCAGGAACATTCTTTATTTTCATGTGTTACACCATGTGCAATTTGTTTTGTTACTTCTTGAAAAATGCTACTTTGCTCATTGTTTAGTTTTGATTGTAGTTTAGTTAAGTCTTTCTTATCTTCATACTGACACATGGTGTTTTCTACTTCTATCATAGCTAATTCTGCCGCATTTGTTATTAGTGGCTCTCCCAGTGGTTCTTGGCTTCCTGTTACAGAAGCTTGACTACTGTCAGGAGTATCCTTATCTAGTTGAGCTTGGAGTTCTTCTTCATGTTGCTGTTCATTGTGCAAGATTGTTTTGTACTGTGTAAAGTTTACATCAGTTATAGTGCTTTCATTTGCTTTGAAAGCATCCTCATATGAGTCATAGTTATCTAGTAATTGTTCTTCTTTTCTCCATGGTTTGAAGAGTTGTAGCAGGGACATGTAATATACTTCTTTATGTTGAGGAGTCTTCAATGACAATTTGATATGATTAATTAAATTTGGTTTAGTGAGTTTAACTAAGTTGCCTTCACAGTCTGTCACTCTATATTTACCTTTTTTTTTCATCGGGTTTCATATTATTTTTGTATGTGTAGTTTTGGGCTATTTGGTATAGACACATGTTTTCCAAAGTATTACTTCTGTTTGGGTAGTATGTGTCCAATAAATTGTTTTTTAAAATGTCTTGGCTGTTGGGATCATGTGTGGCAATTGTCTCTATATCTTCATATGATTTTAGAACTCTTTTTCTAGATTTAGCTGGACCAAGACTTAGCCATACTATATTTTCAGATTTACCATACAATGAAGTACCAGTTAAACGATCAGCTGCTTCATAAGATCCACATTCTCTATGGGTGAGCATTTTTATGCACAAGCTGTATAATTTCTGAGATACTGTTTTATCTGATGACAGGTCATTCCAGAGGTCTTGGAGCTCTGTCTTTTCTGCTTTAGTTAAGTATGCTGTGACATATCGTGCAACTGCAGTAGAATTGTCTGCAATGTACTGTACATCTATGTTTGCATTCCATAAGTGGGCAATGATTGCATTATAATCATTGATATATTTTTCTTCTTCTTTTCTTTTTATGTAATATGTATTTTTAGGTGACTTTCCTTTAACAGTATGTCTAACTGAAGACATGAGGTTGTTTACTTGACCTGTATTTGTAACTGGTCTAGGGAAACCAAATCGGCATTTGGTGTAGTATTTGCCTTTGTTTTTGTATTTGCGACGACAATATTTTCCACATTTGTGTCTTTGAAATTGTAAAATTTGTGCACAAAGATCACTATTTGTGGCTTCTTATGGAATTTGACAAGTGACATATTTTTCAATAAACTGTAAAACAGTGGCATCACTGTCTTGACCAAATTTAGGAGCATCTTTAATCCATAAAAGCCTGTGGATAGGTGGTGCTCCTCTGGCTTGGTATTCTTTTCTCCAAAAGAAGTGTTGCACTTCTCCAAGGGGAGGAACAGTTTTATTACAAATAAAATGTAGCATAGCAATGAAGCGATGGTCAAAATATCTTGAAACATTAACAGGATTCAAAGAACAAAGTTCTCCAGGTGTTAGAATATCTATGTTTGTTTTGTTTTTATTTGCTATGCGTAGGAAATCATGTAAATCTTCCCATGCATATTCTGCACAACTTAATGTAACAAACCAAGTGGGTGGGCCAAGGTTTCTGATCATACAACGTACATCTCCATGACGTCGAAACCAGTACTCTTTAGTACCACGCATATTTGCTAATAGATTTGTAATATTTGGTTGTAAAATCTCATCCTTTTGTTGCACTTTCTCTAATAATTGTGTAGCTGTCATATTTTGAAAGTGTGATCCTGATTTTAATATGTGTGCAACTCCGTAACATAAAGTTGCTAGTTCACTTTCAAAGAGTAGGTGGAATATGTATTCCACATTTTGTCTAAATCTGGGATCTTCAGAATACATCCGTAATTAGCGGTATTCTGAAGCTGATATTTGAATAGGTCTATCATCATATCTTCCTCCTTTGCCAGTTGGAAAGAGTAGAGGAAAAGCACGTGCTTCTATACTTTTTTCCCATATACTGATTGGCGATCCTTTTGTTTGACGCATTTGGTAAGTTTCCAGTACATCTTGTACGGTGTCATTACAGTGCAAAGGATGAATTGTATACTGGTCTAAAGTATTTGATATTGTAGCAGGATCTAGTAGCTCAAATTGACCAGCTTCTTGTGTTTCTTGAATTATTTCAGTTGTACCTTTCAAGTTTTCTTCAATATTTATTTCTTTGTAATATTCATTATTCTCTTTAAGATATTGGAAGGCTTGTCTAACTTTATATAAATCTACCAGCTGTTGCCATATTTTTTTGTCTTTTGTAGGTACTCCATGTACTAATATAATTAAAGATTGGTGCATTGGACGTTGCACTCCTAGAGTATGCACATTTTCTTTTAGATTTAATGGTAAATAAACTACTTTTCCACGAATGCCTTTTACCAATTCAGAGGGAGGTAATTTTGCTGTTTTTGGTTGAAGGCGTATTATAGCTTGAAATGGGTGTACTGTTTGAATAATGATGCTCTCATATAAATTAAGTTGTTGTAGAGGTTTTGGTACTGGGTATAATTCCAAATAATTTGTGATAGAACGTGAAGGAGTTTGGCTGTTGTCAAGTTTTGTGGTGCAATAACTGCAAAGTATTAAGGGCTCAGTTATTTCATATTTGTTTTCTGCTAGAAGGTAGAGAGCTAATTCAAACCATTTAGAATCTTCATTGTCTTCTATTTTGTATGATAGGTCCACAGTTTTTGTGTTACTTTTATAAAAAATTCTACGGCAAAATACACATACATGGTTTGGTACTTCAGCTGATGTACTTTTAAATTTTAGTATTTCTTTTTTGTATGTGTTTAGCAAAAGGTTGCCATGTGTAGAATTGTTGCTTAATTGGTTTAAAGCTATTTCATTCTGTAAATGGCTTTCACTTCCAAAATATTTTTTCTGGATATAGTGATTTTCTTCAAGTAGGTCTTTTGCTGTACCATGTAGAAGGATGTTATTTAACGTTGCTAGTGCTAAAGCAGGACTTTTAGCATAGTACAGTTTATAGACTAGATTTCTTATAGTTGAATGATGTGTTGATATCCTTTTGATATCATGGAAAGTGGTTTTACAAGTAGGTCCTGTAATGCAGGCCAATGAATGTCCTTGTAGTCCTGTGTACTTGCGCACTGGACAGGTATCTATATTTTGCAGTAATTTAATTTTGATTTTGTCTTTGCTTTTTACATATTTATTAAGGAATTGGTGTAAAGATTTGAAACATTGTTTGGGAATGTTGCACATTGACGTGCATGGCCATTTGTACACTAGACGTTCTGATTCAGGTGAATGGAGGGGTAATTCTAAGTTTTCAGGGCATATTTTTGTAAGGAGTACTTCTTGTTCCATTATGGTATTATTCCCTTTTTCATAACCTCGACCACTGCTATTTATGGCAATTGTATTTGTTTGCTTTTGTTTGTACGCTTCTTCATTAAAATATGGTTCTGTGCTTGTAGTGTGATTCCATTCACCTCCGCTGATACTTAAGAAGTTCTTTCTGTTGATATTTCGCTTATTGAGAAGTCTTTTTTGTAATTTAGTTATTAGTTTTGTTAGTGGTTTCATTTAGTTTAACAGTAAAATAAATACATTTCTTTTGAGAAGAATTGCACTGTCCATCAATGCTTCTAAGATTAATTTCCTACGATAGGTTTTAAGCTTTGAACCTGATTTCTCTTCTGTTTTTATAAGATTTTGAAGGACTTTGTGACGGTATATTTTGGCTAAAATACTTTTCTTTGTATGCTTACTTTGCACTATATTAAAATTTGAAGAAGTAGTTTTATCTGTACTGATAGGTGATTTTCTGTTAATTGTTTTTTGGTTTGTTTTACATTTTGATAGAGGAAGCGAAGTTGTACTTGAAACTTTTTGTGTTTCACTAAATGATTGCATTAGCTGTTTTGTTTCAACTTTTTTTACAAATTCTGCTAGAGATGGATGCTTATGTTGGACACCTTTATTTTCATGTGCTCTAATTTTGCGTTGCTTTCTACGGAGTTGTCTTTTGGTTGTCATTCTTTAGGGTCTGTTGAAAAAAATAAACAAGATATGGGTTGGGGTGTTCAGGAACGTATGTGTGCTGTGTGCATGAGTGTTTGAGTAAGATGATAAAGATGTATGTAATGGTGTGTGATTGTGCATTGGGAACTAAAACTAGTAGGGGTAGGTATTCTTGAATTTATGTGTCACTAAACTGGGGTTCAGATGACAAAAAAAAAGTAAGCTAGTGGTGTGGAAAAGTACAAATAGTAAATGTAATGTATACAATTAAAACAGTTGTTTGTTCTATAATATGAAAATTGTAGTGGTTCAGTTGGCTAATTTGTGTGTCCAAAAATAGAAATTTGTTGGCCATTCTGGTTGTAAATCACTGTTTACGACATGGAAATTTTTGGACAAAATGGTACAAAATCTCTATTTTAAGAAACCAAAATAGCTGGTATTAATGTTATAGTATATTTGATTAATAATATAAATAATATGGTGATATTATACTTACTTTTTTTTTAAATTAACAGGTAACTTCTTAGTTTTTCTTTCTTCTTTGAATTCGGCTGCTTCTTTTCAGGAAACTGGTCTTCACTGCAACTGTGAAAGCTTCAAATTAGTAACTTTGTATATAGCACTGTTTTTAATTTAGATATTGATTTTTTAATTGAAATCCTCAGTGCCTTCTGAAAACTATTAAACTAATTTATTTACATAAGATACATTGCATCAGTTCAGTGTATATGATATGTTCTTAATGAACAAATTGTATTGAATGACTAACTGTAGCAAAAATAAAATATCTTTACTATGTCTTGTGAAATTTATAACATATTAGTGAGTACCACTATTTCTGTAAGTAAACTGTTCTAGGTAATAGCGCCTCAATATCATGTCTAATTTAAAGTAATTAAGTAAATAAATAAATAAAAACAAAGAATATGAAATTGTATAAGTATTTTTATAAAGGTTTAAACATAGATTGTGTTTGCATGCAATTTTGTTTGAATATATGTAGTCTATATATTTAATTTAAAAAATGTTAGTTTAACATGATTTGAGTGTGTGTGTTTAAAGAAAGTAAAAAGTATAAAGGTGTATAAGTGGTAGTTGATTTTAGGAAATTGAAAAAAGTACAGTAAATTAATTTCACAGATTTTACAAGGTAAAAGTCTGTTTGAAAATGTGTTCATCTACCATAGCTCTCAAGTCACACGCTTTTGGCGGGTGTCACACGCCTTGTAAAGGGCAGACTCACCCGCCAAGCCTCCTGCACGCCCATTCATTCCAATGGGCGTCTCACCCGCTAAAAACAAAATCGGGTGATTTCACCAGCCTGTAAAACAAAAATGGTTGAGAGCTATGTCATGTACTATACAGAAAATATGCATACCTGAAGTTTGTGTTCATGCATATGGATATGCGTGGAGCTGCAAGTAGACATCTTGAAGACTTGTACAGTATTTGTGGTAGATGCTGCTTGCCAATGATATGACACTTGTACTCAGAGAGATTCAGAGTACATTTGCAGTACTGATCTATGATGATGCAGTTAGATGTAGAGGTCTTGAATGTGATTGGTCATGGTCATGTGATTTTTGAGGTACATCCAATGAGGGAATGGCAGAGAGAGTGTAGTGGAAATGGTAGAAGGGCTGTTCATGTTACAATATGTCCGGGGACATGGCGGTAGTTCCAGGACATCGGGAGTTACATCCGGGGATTTTTGGGTTCAGAAGTCATGCAAATGAGAATAAGCACTGAAAGGGATTGGTCAGGAAAGTTTGGTGGGTGTGTTGTGCCAGGAGAGATTTTTTGAGATACTCTTTTTGCTGAGAGAACAAAAGATAGCTATGGCTGTGTGTTTCAGAAAACAGATTGTTTGGATTTTAGGAGATTTGTGGATACATTGGTTGAAGGTGCATGCAGAAAGCTGTGGAGTAGCTGTAGATCTTGGATTCCCACATGTGGAAGTACACTGGCATGGAGTACGTGGAATGAAGTGGTTGGATTTGCTACCTCTCTGTGCTACTTTGGAGACAGAGCAACATCCAGACATAATTGTAATTCATTGTGGAGGGAACAGTTTAGGGCATGTGACTGGAATTTTTTTGCAATTTGCTATGAAAGAAGGACTGAGGAAGGTTATGGACATGTTTCCTAATTCGCAAGTGATATTTTCACGGATTGCGCAGAGACAAATGTGGCTTCGTTCTTCTTCATTTGGTCCACAAATGGAAAAAGCAAGGCACAATGTTAATAAGGCTGTTTGTGGCTTTCTAAGAGATTTTGGCATGTCTTCTTTTCACAATGAAAATATTATGTTTTGTAGTACATACATTTTTCGCAGAGATGGAGTCCATCTTACTTATGCTGGCAATCAGATTTTTCTGAGAAATGTACAAAATGCATTGCAACCTTTTTTGGAATAACAACAACGATTTTGAAGTAGATGTTAAGCATTTACAATTTTTGACTTACAAATACCACCCAAAGGTTCTTTTCAGAGCCACCACTTCTTTCCAGAGAAAATTACAATGTTTGTGATGGAGTAGTAACCCAATTTTTTTAATGTTCGCGGACTTCTAAAAAATACAAAGAGCCCTGCTTCATTTATTTTCACTTCTATTTTTTAACTGGGAAAGGCGGCTCTGAAAAGAGCCTTATTTTTTTTTATTTTTATAATTTTGTATTTTTGTTTGGTTTTTCAGACACGACACAGTAGGAGAGGAGGGTAAAGGAGGGCAAAGGGGGGGGACCAACCACAAGGATAAGAAAGGGCGAGCTGAGAGAGGAAGATGTAGAGTGGGTTTTATTTGGGTAGTGAGCAGGTCTTCTCGTGCTCTGAGACGAAAGTCTCAAAAGCACTCCGAAGTCGCTCCCCCCTGCAGAGTACTGTGTCACAGTACATACATACAACTGTGACCCTCGAAAGGTAAGGGTCATCAGCATTCTGTATGGCCTGTGAGGCAGCTTGAGAAAGACGCTGTCCCACAGAGTTGGTCCTTGTGGTGACAGGATCAGAAACAGAGGATGAAGTAGTGGAAATCAACCTGCTACGTTCTTCGCAAGGTAAAACCCTGTGAATAGCCCCAGAGTGAAATGACCTCAGGTGTCGCTTCATAGTAGTGGTCCCAAAGCTGTAGTTAGCATGCTTCCCGTGACTGAGTATCATTTTGCACTTATTGCAGGTAACATGGTTCGCACAAGCCTTAGGACCATTCCCATGAATGGTAAATAACCGCCACACCCAAGACTCATGCCGAGTGCGGGTAGTAGGGATTTCCTCTACCTCATTCTCATCATCCTCTTCTTCCTCCTCTGCATCCTCACTCCTGTTCCCCTCTTCAGGCCCTTGGGGAGCTGGTGGTGGTGGAGGGGGAGGTGGTGGTGGTGGAGGGGGTGGTGGTGGTGCTGAAGCAGGTGCAGCACCAAGTGGCAGTTCAGCAGCCAAGGATGCCATGTCGATGATGGTGTAGTCTGCAGGTGGCAGCAAAAATCACTGTGTTCTGAAGAATAGCCAGAAACACAATGGGAATAAGCTCTTGGGTGTGGTCTTTTATAGGGGTGCTTGTGCGCGGTCCGCGGACATGCGCACTGTGCGCGGACAGATCGAACACAAAAAAAAGATCGGAAAGTTTCAAAACGTATATAGAAACTCAAGATTGCTATGTGGGACTTGTGCCATGGTGAGATTTTATTGAAAAATATTATGGATTAACTGAAAATGTACTTTTAAATTGTTCGGGGACACGAACAGTGTCCGCATTTCAGGACACACGATGAGCATGGGCGCGGTCATATGATCTGTTTGCGAACTAGTCTGCGAAGGAAGCGCCTGTCCGCAGGACACCAAGTGCACAGAGATTGGTTAGCGCATGCGCATTGATGTCCTACGGACACTGTTCGGGTTCTGAAGTAATTAAAATTGCGTCACACGTGAAACTAATATTTCAGGACACCACGTGTGTTCTTAGAACAGTTTAAACTTGGTAGCGAACAGTAAGGACAGATATAGTGTTCTTCAGGACACGTGTAATTTAGTTTATGTAGGAACATTTCAGGACACCAATTGTGTTCTTAGAACACTTTCAATTGGGTAGCGAACACTACGAACAGTTGTACTGTTTTTCATGACACATCATTTTCGTGTATTTAGGAACATTTCAGGACAGCAATTGTGTTCTTAGGACAGTTTTAAGTTGATAGCGAACATTAAGGACAGATATAGTGTTCTTTAGAACACTTTAATTTGTGTTTCTTTACGAACATTTCAGGACACCACGTGTGTTCGTAGAACAGTTTCAACTTGCTAGCGAACAGTACGAACAGGTGTGGTGTTCTTCAGGACACCTCCATTTTCGTTTATGTACGAACATTGCAGAACACTCGCACTGTCCGCAGACACTTTTATTGTTTTTAAAAAGAAAACGGAAACTGTTCACAATACAATATAAAAATTAAACTTTATTTAACATATATTAATAATTTATGACAGAGAAGGTAAGGCAGAAACAGAAACAAAAACAGGAGAATTTGGGGTTTCAACATGATTGGTATTAGGTGAGGAAGGGATGGAAATCTCAACAAAACGTTTTGGATTATGGAGAGGGTTTGGGGATAATTGACTGGGATATGGTGAGGAGGGACAAGTACATGTGGGGCAATGAATGACGTTTTTGTTTTAAAATGATCTTCAACAAAAGTTTTTAAATTATTAAAATTGGTCAACAGTAAATCATTTTTTTCTTTTATGTTGTCAAGCATGTTTTCCATAACAGCTTCTTCAGAGGTAGTTTCTATTTTGTTATGCTCTGTATAAAAAAAAATATATATATGTTAAATGTATACAAAATAATAATATTTAAATTGTTTATATTATAAAGTGTTTACCATTAGTTTCACTATCTTGTGACATTTCTTCATGTGGGAAATTGTCCTCTAGCCATTCCAGAGTACTAGACATTTCTGCGAGAAAAAAAGAAAAGATAATATATTTTTTAATCTAATACAGAAAGTTTATAAATATATGAGTAACATGAAGTACACTTACTATTTCTGGTAAAATAAGTCCTATGTATTCAGTGGGTCTGGTCTTGTTCTCAGTTCTGTTGTGTCTGTGAGGTAATTATGTTGGATGCCAATTTATGTTCTTGTGGTATATTCCATTTCAGAACATATTGTATTTAAATGAATGGTTAGTGTGTTAAATATATGGGTTACATTTCTTATGTAGTACTATATATAATGTGTTTGTGTGCTGCTTTTTGAATTTGTTAAATGTTCTTATATTATGATATAACAATCAAACATACCCCCCCCCCCAAAGTTTTTAGGTAGTGGTACTGTTCTCCGAACATGTCCGCGAACATTAAATAATTTCGCGGACATCAAGTTCATAAGAAGAGATCTAGTCAGTTCCATATGACATGTATATAAAGTCAAAGTCATTATTGTTAAGTTTTGCTACTAAAAACCTATGAAATTCAGTGAAAAAAACTTTGTTAAAGGGACGTTATGGTTAAGTTGCGCTACTAAAAACCTATGAAATTCAGTGAAAAAAACTTTGTTAAAGGGACGTTATGGTTAAGTTGTGCTATTAAAAACCTATGAAATTCAGTGAAAAAAACTTTGTTAAAGGGACGTTATGGTTCCAAGTAAAACCGAAAAACCCTTGAAATTCGCCAGTTATGGTAAGCTAAGCAACCATAACTCGCGCCACCACCGTGCTCTGCTAAGACTAACACCCAGGACATCAAAGATGACATCACAAATGTCATTGATGACATCACTGAGGACATCACATGTGCATTTACCTTTCATGAAAAGTCTGTACAAGGGTTTCTTATTGTAATGTTAATTTTAAAAAAAGTTTCAATGACCATTGGAATAAATATCAAGGGCTATTTAGTCCATCCAGTATACTAAGGTGCTCATGTAGAAACATAGGCATTGTGTGCAGCATACATGATGGAGGTGGAATATTCATAAGCTTGCCATGTTGAATAGAGAATTGATAACTGTTTTCTTATTAGACTTTTGCATACTGTGAAACATGTGATAAGTAGATAATAAAACACAAAGAGACAACACCACATACAAATATGAGTATATACAAGGAAATTGAAGTAGTAGCAAAAAGTGTTCATAACCTAACTGATTACCTTTATGCAGAGAAATGATTGCTCTGTTTCAAAGCTGCTACTTATCCTATATATATATATCACATGATGTGCCTGGTCTCTAAGGAAAGTAGTGTGAATACAAGATATAAAAATATGAGCATATACAGGGAAAGTACAGTAATAAAAAAACAACAGAACTATCAGAAAGTGCTGACAACTCTACTGATTATTTTAATGCACAGAAAGGATTGCTGTCTTTCCAGCTTGTGTCTTCCCCTATGTATATGTTTCATATGATATGACTGGATCCTAAGGGAATTATTGTAAGAACATACTTGAAGGATAAGTCTACAAATATACTACCATTTCCACTTTTAATTCCTGACTGTTACTGAAGAAAACCATGTGGCCTAGATATGTCAGTAAAGGAAAAAAGGCGGAACCAGACATGTGATGTCATCAGTGATGTCATCAATGACATTTGTGATGTCATCTTTGATGTCCTGGGTGTTAGCCTTAGCAGAGGACGGTGGTGGCGCGAGTTATGGTTGCTTAGCTTACCATAACTGGCGAATTTCAAGGGTTTTTCGGTTTTACTTGGAACCATAACGTCCCTTTAACAAAGTTTTTTCACTGAATTTCATAGGTTTTTAGTAGCACAACTTAACCATAACGTCCCTTTAACAAAGTTTTTTTCACTGAATATATATATATATATATATATATATATATATATATATATATATATATATGTATGTAAGCGATATTCAATCAACACTACAGCTAAGTCAATGCCTAGTCTGGGATGCTGAGGAAAACCCTTATTGATGTATTTTTATATCCAGTTCAGTACTCTGAGTGACAACCCTTGTATAACACCCCCCTCTTAGAATCCCCCTGACCCCAGTGAGTCAAGAAGTAGGTTTGTTTTGCAAATTAAAAGGTTTATTTGAAAATGTAAACTATATATATATATATATATATTTATATATATATATATATATATATATATATATATATATATATATATATATATATATATATATATATCACACTTCTATAAATAAATTAATATCTGATAGTACACTGAGACATATGATGTGGATCCACAATGGGTAATGTTACAGTGGTACACTTGATTACTTAGGAGTAGTATAGAGGATGAGGTAGCTGAGAGTGCTTTTATGGCTTCAAGGACAACGCAATGATGAATGAAATGCAGTACAGAAAATCACTTGATATGGCTTCAACAAAAGGCAATGTAATCACTTTTCCTTGACAATTCACTCCCCCCTTATGCAATGTAAGAAATGGAAGGAGAGCACACAGTCTTCAAGAATCCCAACAAAATGCAATACGAAATGCAGTTCGCCCCCAGCAAGCTTAGAGGTTTGAAACACAGGCAAATTACTTTAATGTAGTTTGCAAGGAAGTGAAAAGGTGCTAAAATTGCTTTTAATTCCCTCTAGAGGTTCAGGGTAGGTGATGGCTACTTTATATTAGTTCAGGCTCACTTTAACAATACTCTATGAATGATTAGCAGATTGCAAACGAATTTTAGCAAAGAGAAGCAAAAAGCTGCTGATTTCTACAGATGAAGAAATCGGGCCAAATCGCAAATCGCGGTAAATTTCGCGAGTGCATGTCTCGTGATTACATAAAATGTACAGGGAGTAGGTACTAGGCTCGTTGGAAAGCCTGGAGTCTAAGCTTTCAGATAAAAGTTAAATCTCGTTCCTAGCACAAACGGTTCCGGAGATACGGATGATTTAATAAAGGTAGATTTTCGGATTTAAAGTAAAACTCAAAATGACAGGTGACAGCTTGCAGCTGCAGAATTGACAGGTGACAGTTGTGCAGCTTTAAAAATGACAGATGACACGATTTCTAGGAGGCTGTTCTAATTAGGTTAAAATAGCTTGAATTAGATTATTTTAACTAAGAGATTGGGTTCTGTACAGTTCTGGCGGTACTCACAATATATTTTGGGCAGGAATGGGCCTCACCACGGATCTGGTCCGGTTTTGGACTGGACTCCGGTTCTGGTCTCGGCACTTCACAGTGATCTGGGTCAGCTCCCTGGATACAGCGGGTCAATCAGGCACTGGTTCTGCTCACAACGGTCTGGTTTGTGGTTCTCTCGGGTTCCGGATGCAGCACTGCTTTCTGGATACTGCTACAGGTTCTTGCAAAAATTCTTGGCAAAAATTCAAACAGCTCGCCCGGCTGTTGAATAGTTTGGTTGGTTTTGAGGCCTGCTGAAGAGGATTCAGCTGCTGGATTCAGGCCTCTCTGCTACAAATTCTGGAGTTAATTTCTGCTACAGGTTCTGGAGATTGATGGGTTTGAAGTCTGGATCTCTGGATGTGAAGTCGTCGGTCAGCATGCTCCGCAGCAAATGGAATTGAACCTCTATACCTGTCCCAGCAGTCTCTTTTTATGTGTTTTGAAAATGGGTGTGTGCCTGGGCCTAGCTAAGCCTGCCCCTCTCTACGTGTCATTGGCCCAATTCTCCCATCTCCCATCATTGGGGGAAGGAAATGGATTGTCATCATGATGAGGTCTGTTTACGGGTCAGAGGATCCTCCCCTGGTCAATTTGCACACAAATCTATTTCTGACCCAAATACATATTTATCTATGTACCATTTTTCTAATATTATAGGTCCAGTTAACATATTTTCTGTAGCACCAAACCATCCGATCCGTGTCTTTGTACGATGTCGTGTCCACTGATGACAGAATTCTCCCCTTTTCATCCAGATAACGACCTCTAAACCTTTCCAGATTTTACACAAATGTGCACCAGGGAGATGGGTTTCAGATGATAAAGTGTCAGATTTTTAACATGCATACATTTGGAGTAACAACCTTTTTTCCGCTACTATCCCCAGGAACATACCACAGGGTCCTAACACCTCTTAAAATGTGCACAGAAAAATCACAAGAATAATGATATTACTTATATAATTCTGACAAGTCCGCACTATGAGTTATCTATCTTTTTAAATTATGCCCTGGTCAAACAGGGGTGTGGTTTAGGTTCCAAAGCACATGGGGGAAGCTTCTGCCTGTCCCCGCCTCCAGCGCGGGTGGCTCCCAGAAGCACTTCTCCTCCCACTTCTCCCAAGAGGAAGCCACTTTACAACCCCCCAATATAACATTTGCCTGAGCCCAGGACAGTGCTTTGTTCAACCTCCTGCAGGCTGCAGGTCCCCTCCCTTAATTCAATCAGAGAGGTGTCAACTCCTTTTGGCAAGGGGCAGCAGGATGCAGCTAGGCCTGGGAAGAGTGGCTGAGCAGGTTTCAACTCCTGTCGGGGGTAGTTGTCAGGCAGAATCCAGTTTCATTAAGCCAGGTTTCAGCTAAATGTCACTTTTTGTTCCCAGTTTAAATCAAACTCACAATTTTTACATATACATTAAATAATTACTTCCTTCAAGTCATTTCAGAATATAGTTTTACATTGTATCCACCTCTTAGCAAGTCTTTCCGTGGCCTGGTTTTGTTTCATTTGTTCAGTTTTACACAAAAGTCTGGTGGTTTTAAAACGCCGGCTTTCTGATAGTGGTGAGTACCGGTATTGCAACCATTTTGGGATTAAGAAAATGAATTCCCCACAGTTCTGAGTTGCTTTTTGGCAATCAGCATTGCCATTCCCAATGGTTTCAGGCTACTGTGTGTGTAGCCCAATGGTGGTTTTAGGCAGTGCCCTGCTGTGCTCACAACATAGGCAAAAATGGGTGGCAGCCTATTCTTTATGTTTTCCCTGTGCACTCTCTGGGGAGTTCTGGCCATCATGATGTTTTCCATGCCAGTACTGCACAGTTTTATGGTAGGGCTTGGATGCATGGGTAAAAACATCCCACATTACATGGCCACGGTAGTCGCCATGTAGTTATGGTTAAGTTGCTGTTTCCATAGGAAGAGCACTTTTTGGGTGGCTTATAACTTTGCTCTCCCTGGACGGATCCTCACCAAACTTTGCAAAAAAAGTATTTGGGTCACTCTGAATTTATTTGCAAAGTTTGGTGAGGATTCGTCCAGGAGGGGCAAAGTTATAGGGGGGTCCCAAAACTTTTTTTTCCCCATAGACTGAATGGGAAAACATTTTTGCTCGCGCCTACAGCCCAAACCGCTGGACGGATTTCCACCAAATTTGGACCAGGAGCAGCGGCTTGGTCCTGAAAGCGTGCTTTTGCAAATTTTGTGAAAATCCGTCCAGTAGTTTTTTTTTTAAATATGACCAAAAAGTAGGTAAAAAAAATTAGTGATATCTGTGTTCGGTTCGCGAACACACTTCCCTGTTCACTCCGCGGACAGTGTCCTGATTGGCCAATCGTCTTGCGTGATGTTCGCGGACATGCAACGTGTTCGCTGATTGGACGGCGTGGAGCGTGAAGCGCGTCAGATTTTTCAGGAGCGCCCGCCATCTTGGATTCGCGGACGTCCGCAGACAGTGCGGTGAAACTTTGTTCAAAATGTGTATTTTGTAGAGTGTGTTGGTGTGTAGGAGTGTTAGGGGAGGGTGGGAGTGTATGAGATAGGATGAAAGTTGTGTTTTTTATGTGTTAGACGTTCTTTTTGTGTTCGATTTGTTTGCGGACATCACGGGTGTTCTGAAATGTTCTAAATAAACTGACTGGGGGGTGTTCTAAGGACTCAATATGTGTCCGTTTTGTTTGCAAGCAAAGTGAAACTGTTCTAAGGACACTCGCGGTGTCCGGGGAGTGTTCGTAGGGGGTTTTCTGAGGACGCTGTCCGTATTGTTCTCTGTCAAGTTGAATGTGTTCTAAGAACACCTGCGGTGTCCTGAAATGTTCGCAAATAAACAAAATGGGGGTGTTCTGAAGACGTTTTTGAGAACACTCCCGGTGTCCTGAAATGTTCGTAGGAGGTGTCCTGAGGACGCTTTCCGTATTGTTCTCTGTCAAGTTGAATGTGTTCTAAGAACACCCGCGGAGTCCTGAAATGTTCGCAAATAAACAAAATGGGGGTGTTCTGAAGACGCTTCTAAGAACACTTGCGGTGTCCGGGGAGTGTTCGTAGGGGGTGTCCTGAGGACGCTGTCCGTATTGTTCTCTGTCAAGTTGAATGTGTCCTAAGAACACTCACGGTGTCCTGAAATGTTCGCAAAAAAACAAAATGGGGGTGTTCTGAAGACGCTTCTAAGAACACTCGCGGTGTCCGGGGAGTGTTCGTAGGGGGTGTCCTGAGGACGCTGTCCGTATTGTTCTCTGTCAAGTTAAATGTGTCCTAAGAACACTCGCGGTGTCCTGAAATGTTCGCAAATAAACAAGATGGTGGTGTTTTGAAGACGCTTCTAAGAACACTCCCGGTGTCCTGGAATGTTCGTAGGGGGTTTCCTGAGGACGCAGTCCGTATTGTTCTCTATCAAGTTGAATGTGTTCTAAGAACACCCGTGGTGTCCTGAAATGTTCGCAAATAAACAAAATGGGGGTGTTCTGAAGACGCTTCTAAGAACACTTGCAGTGTCCGGGGAGTGTTTGTAGGGGGTGTCCTGAGGACGCTGTACGTATTGTTCTCTGTCAAGTTGAATGTGTCCTAAGAACACTCGCGGTGTCCTGAAATGTTCGCAAATAAACAAGATGGTGGTGTTCTGAAGACGCTTCTAAGAACACTCGCGGTGTCCGGGGAGTGTTCGTAGGGGGTGTCCTGAGGACGCTGTCCGTATTGTTCTCTGTCAAGTTGAATGTGTCCTAAGAACACTCGCGGTGTCCTGAAATGTTCGCAAATAAACAAGATGGTGGTGTTCTGAAGAAGCTTCTAAGAACACTCCCGGTGTCCTGGAATGTTCGTAGGGGGTGTCCTGAGGACGCTCTCCGTATTGTTCTCTGTCAAGTTGAATGTGTCCTAAGAACACTCGCGGTGTCCTGAAATGTTCGCAAATAAACAAGATGGTGGTGTTCTGAAGACGCTTCTAAGAACACTGGCGGTGTCCGGGGAGTGTTCGTAGGGGGTGTCCTGAGGATGCTGTCCGTATTGTTCTCTGTCAAGTTGAATGTGTTCTAAGAAAACCTGCGGTGTCCTGAAATGTTCGCAAATAAACAAAATGGGGGTGTTCTGAAGACGTTTTTGAGAACACTCCCGGTGTCCTGGAATGTTCGTAGGGGGTGTCCTTAGGACGCTGTCCGTATTGTTCGTTGTTAAATTGAAAGTGTTCTAAGAACTATTGCGTTGTTCTGAAATGTTCATAGGGGGTGTCCTGAAAACGGTGTCCGTATTGTTCGCTGGCATGTTCAAAGTGTTCTAAGAACACTCACATTGTTCGCGGACATTAAAAGTTTCCCATAGATCATAGTTGAAATGTTTGACTCTATGGATGTGATATGCTGCGGTGGTTGTTGCCAGGGCATAGAGTCTTGGGTGCATGGCCATTTGGCCATTTGGCCATGCACCCAAGACTCTATGCCCTGGCAACAACCACCGCAGCATATCACATTCATATTTGCTTATAACTTTGGGTGAAAAACAAATGTTAAGGAACAAAGGTATTAGATACTATGGATGATATGCTGCTATGGTTGTCCTTATTATTGTATACTTACTGTTTGGTCTAGTAATGGGAGTCCATGTTTTTCTTCTTCATTTCTGTGATAAAAGAAAATAGCATGTTAGTATTAGTATTTTGTAATGACTTATTACATTATATAAGCAATATACTTTTATTTTTTTTCGACCCTCATATTTAGTAGAGTACAAATCAGAGTACTGTGCAATTTTCTCAGTTTCTGTATTTGTTTCTAAAATCATTGGGTCTGTGGGAGAAAAAAAAATCCATGTTGGATTAAAAAAAAAAACTTTTTCTGTTATGCTACAGTTTATTTGTTTGTTTGTTTTCAGTGTTCACTTGTTGTTTCTGGCTAATGCTTTATACTTTGCTGTGTTGTATTTTTTTTGGATCAGTAACAGATTCTTCATTTGTTTTGATATTATAAAATTTTGGAGCAGTTAGATACCAATTGGCGTATTCTAACTGTCTATTTTTTAAATATATTTTAGTGGTTTTGATTTATCTATTTGGATATTGTTAAATTTTGGGACAGTTAGATACCAATTGGCGTATTCTAACTGTGTATTTTTTGGCCTAATTTAGTGGTATTCATTTATCTGATTAGTTGTTGTAGAATCTTTGAGCTGTTAGATAGCTTTTGGTGTATTCTAACAGTTTATATTATTTTAACACAAATTTATAATTTTGGGACAGTTAGATACCAATTGGCGTATTCTAACTGTGTATTTCTTGGTCTAATTTAGTGGTATTCATTTATCTGATTAGTTGTTGTAGAATCTTTGAGCAGTTAGATAGCTTTTGGAGTATTCTAACAGTTTATATTTTGTTTTAACACAAATTTACTTAAAGGTTTAAATACAGTTTATGTATCAAATTTTGGTTTTAAGAACATCAAATAAGCATTTGTAAGATTAGCTGGTAATCTCTGCTTTAGAGTAATGGTACTATCATTACATTCAAACCATCCACATTTCTTTTTTGTATATGCAGTGTAGTGCCCTGAATTGGTTGTGGCTCCTGCGTGGTAGATTATACCTATTGTTGTGAAGGTTTTCTTACCAAGTGATATTTGACCATGTGTGAATCCAGTCAGCTTGCAGTTGTTTTTGGTACCATCTGCATTGTAACATAGAAGCATTAGTATTACGTATTTACTATGTGTTTGTATTACTAACGTGGAGCGATTATCTGAATTGCAGGTAGAGCATAATCTACCATGGTTTGCATTTTGTACAAGTTGCTGAAATGGAATGGATTCACAATTTGGTATTGACATATATATGAAGCGTTCATTGGGGATTTCTTCTTGTGTCACATTGTTGCAGACAGTGCATGTATGTTTCCACATGTATGAAATCTGAAAGATTTCATTTATAGGTATGTTTTTGTTTTCCAGTACTTGTAGTAAGTACATTAGAAATTCCTGTGGATCTTCCTGTGAGTTTATAGTGAATTTCACCATTCCAGCACAGTAGTCCAATTGTCGTATTATTCCAAAAACACTATATGTGTTGTCAGGATTGTTTGCTGCATTTCTGTGAAGTAGTAACATTTGCAAACACAATGGGTCTGTACTGTGTAAGTAAATGTTGTCAACAATTGGTGGTAATTGAAATAGAATATTCATTGCTACATTTGCATAGCAACTTACACCAACTATATTTGAGAATTTAAATGATCCAGGTTGTTCTGTATCTAACTGCTTTTTTGGAGTTTGTCTTCCTTCTTTAAAGAAGTACCTGGTTTACTTTCTCTAATTGATTCTTTTTTGTTTGTGGTACTTGATGAAGTATTAGTTTCTTTTACTCTCTTTGGAGGATTTACAGTGACGTCCTGTTGCATTTCTGTTTGATTTAGTTTTCTTTTACAATGTTTTAGTTTTTGTGGAACAGAATATGTGTTTAGATGGGGAGTGTATAGTGAGCGAAGTCTATTATATTCTAAAATGCAAGGAATATCAGCGTTTACTTTACTTGCATCAAAGTTGATTAGAAATAGACCGTCAAGTGTACGTAAGCGTGATAGTGCTACGTAGCTCATGCCTTCTTTAAAGACTGTGTTACCAATATCTGTCATTGCTTTGTCTAGGGTAAGACCTTGTGATTTATGAATTGTGACTGCGTATGCAAGAGTTAGAGAAAATTGTTCTCTGCGTACATACATATCTTTAAAGAGAAGGAATCTAGCTGTTGAGCGTCCTATCCGTTTTACTTTTGAAAGTTTGTCAAAGAGTATATTGACAAATTGAATTTTGTTGTCACGTGGGTATGTTTGAAAGCCAACAACTGTACCCAGTGCTCCATTAACTAGTCCTTGGTCCACGTCAAGGTTAAGTTTAAGCATTACTCTGCAATTTAAGGATAATTTTAACATCTTTTCTAAGCCTGCTGTGTTTGAGATTGATTTTTCAAAATTATTTAGTCTTGTTGTGGCTTGGTCACACATGGGTAGTGTCATACCATGTACATCTAGTTTGTCTGTGGCGCTAATTACCATTATTGGTTGCATTTCTTTACTTAACATTATTTCATTGAATTTGAGACACCTTGCAAGAGTTGGCATTAAGGCCATACAATTGACATTTTTGTGGGCTAATTGTTCCATAACATCTGTAGCACATGCATTATCTCCATAAAGTGCATTAATGTGCTGGGTTTTTAATGTTGCACCTGCTTCTTTAGAAAGTATACCAACTCTCAAACTTTTTAAAATGTTGACATAAGTTAGATTTGCAGATTGGTGCATGTTTTCTGTTAATTCTCTGTATTGGAAAGGTTGCCAAAGGTTGACATTTCCAATGCTGCCAACAGTTTTACGGCAGAGTTTGTGCCCTAATGTTTTAAAAATAGGTTCACCTTTTACTGGTGTTAATTGAAGCAGATCTCCAAAAACAATAATGTGTTTTCCTGCAAAGAGCTCTTTATAGTCTGTTTTGAGTACTTGTTGTAATCTGAGGTGAATCAAAGCTAACATTAGGTTGGAGACCATGCTCACTTCATCTATTAGTAGCATTTTCATTTGTTTCAATACTCTGCGTAATTCCATTGCAGCTTCTGCAGAAAGTTTGTAATAGTCTAATTTGTTCTGGTGTTCTACTGGTAATAGTAGTAAAAGGTGTAATGTAACACCACCTATCTTGTAGGCAGCTAAACCTGTGGGGGCAGTGACAACAGCTGACAGTTTGTTGTTTGTCAATTGTTGAAGGAACTTACTAATGATTATGATTAGGAATGTTTTGCCAGAACCAGCTTCACCACTGACGTACAGTAGTATAGGTTTATAATTATGGCAGGAACATTCTTTATTTTCATTTTTTACACCATGTGCAATTTGTTTTGTTACTTCTTGAAAAATGCTACTTTGCTCATTGTTTAGTTTTGATTGTAGTATAGTTAAGTCTTCCTTATCTTCATACTGACACATGGTGTTTTCTACTTCTATCATAGCTAATTCTGCCTCATTTGTTATTAGTGTTTCTCCCAGTGGTTCTTTACTTCCTGTTACAGAAGATTGACTACTGTCAGGAGTATCCTTATCTAATTGGGCTTGGAGTTCTTCTTCATGTTGCTGTTCATTGCACAACATTGTTTTCTACTGTGTAAAGTTTACATCAGTTATAGTGCTTTCATTTGCTTTGAAAGCATCTTCATATGAGTCATAGTTATCTAGTAATTGTTCTTCTTTTCTCCATGGTTTGAAGAGTTGTAGCAGGGACATGTAATAAACTTTTTAATGTTGAGGAGTCTTCAATGACAATTTGGTATGATTAATTAAATTCAGTTTAGTGAGTTTAACTAAGCTGCCTTCACAGTCTGTCACTCTATATTTACCTGTTTTTTTCATCAGGTTTCATATTATTTGTGTATGTGTAGTTTTGGGCTATTTGGTATAGACACATGTTTTCCAAAGTATTACTTCTGTTTGGGTAGTATGTGTCCAATAAATTGTTTTTTAAAATGTCTTGGCTGTTGGGATCATGTTTGGCTATTGTTTCTATATCTTCATATGATTTTAGAACTCTTTTTCCAGATTTAGCTGGACCAAGACTTAGCCATACTATATTTTCAGATTTACCATACAATGAAGTACCAGTTAAACGATCAGCTGCTTCATAAGATCCACATTCTCTATGGGTGAGCATTTTTATGCCCAAGCTGTATAATTTCTGAGATACTGTTTTCTCTGATGACAGGTCATTCCAGAGGTCTTGGAGCTCTGTCTTTTCTGCTTTAGTTAAGTATGCTGTGACATATCGTGCAACTGCAGTAGAATTGTCTGCAATGTACTGCACATCTATGTTTGCATTCCATAAGTGGGCAATGATTGCATTATAATCATTGATATATTTTTCTTCTTCTTTTCTTTTTATGTAATATGTATTTTTAGGTGACTTACCTTTAACACTATGTCTAACTGAAGACATGAGGTTGTTTACTTGACCTGTATTTGTAACTGGTCTAGGGAAACCAAATCGGCATTTGGTGTAGTATTTGCCTTTGTTTTTGTATTTGCGACGACAATATTTTCCACATTTGTGTCTTTGAAATTGTAAAATGTGTGCACGAAGATCACTATTTGTGGCTTCTGATGGAATTTCACAAGTGACATATTTTTCAATAAACTGTAAAACAGTGGCATCACTGTCTTGACCAAATTTAGGAGCATCTTTAATCCATAAAAGCATGTGGATATGTGGTGCTCCTCTGGCTTGGTATTCTTTTCTCCAAAAGAAGTGTTGCACTTCTCCAAGGGGAGGAACAGTTTTATTACAAATAAAATGTAGCATAGCAATGAAGCGATGGTGAAAATATCTTGAAACCTTAACAGGATCCAAAGAACAAATTTCTCCAGGTGTTAGAATATCTATGTTTGTTTTGTTTTTATTTGATATGCGTAGGAAATCATGTAAATCTTCCCATGCATATTCTGAACAACTTAATGTAACAAACCAAGTGGGTGGGGCAAGGTTTCTGATCATACAACGTACATCTCCATGACGTCGAAACCAGTACTCTTTAGTACCACGCATATTTGCTAATAGATTGTGTAGCTGTCATATTTTGAAAGTGTGATCCTGATTTTAATATGTGTGCAACTCCGTAACATAAAGTTGCTAGTTCACTTTCAAAGAGTAGGTGGAGTATGTATTCCACATTTTGTCGAAATCTGGGATCTTCAGAATACATTCGTAATAAGCGATATTCTGATGCTGATATCTGAATAGGTCTATCATCGTATCTTCCTCCTTTGCCAGTAGGAAAGAGTAGAGGAAAAGCACGTGCTTCTATACTTTTTTCCCATATGCTGATTGTGATCCTTTTGTTTGACGCATTTGGTACGTTTCCAGTGCATCTTCTATGGTGTCATTAGAGTGCAATGGATGAATTGTATAATGGTCTAAAGTGTTTGATATTGTTGCAGGATCTAGGAGCTCAAATTGACCAGCTTCTTGTGTCTCTTGAATTATTTCAGTTGTATCTTTCAAGTTTTCTTCAATATTAATTTCTTTGTAATATTCATTATTCTCTTTAAGATATTGCAGGGCTTCTCTAACTTTATGTAAATCTACCAGTTGTTGCCAATTTTATTTGTCTTTTGTAGGTACTCCATTTACCAAGATAATTAAAGATTGCTGCATTGGACGTTGCACTCCTAGAGTGTGCACATTTTCTTTTAGATCTAATGGTAAATACACTACTTTTCCACAAATACCTTTTACTATTTCAGAGGGAGGTAATTTTGCAGTTTTTGGTTGAAGGCGTATTATTGCTTGAAATGGGTGCACTGTTTGAATTATGATGCTCTCATATAAATTAAGTTGTTGAAGGGGTTTTGGTAGTGGATATAATTCCAAGTTATTTGTGATAGCACGTGAAGGAGTTTGGTTGTTGTCAAGTTTTGTAGTGCAGTAACTGCAAAGTATTATGGGGTCAGTTATTTCGTATTTGTTTTCTGCTATAAGGTAGAGAGCTAATTCAAACCATTTAGAATCTTCATTGTCTTCTATTTTGTATGATAGGTCTACAGTTTTTGTGTTACTTTTATAAAAAGTTCTGCGGCAACATACACACACGTGGTTTGGTACTTCAGCTGAAGTACTTTCAAATTTTAGTATTTCTTTTTTGTATGTGTGTAGTGAAAGGTTGCCATGTGCAGATTTGTTTTTAAGTTGGTTTACAGCTAATTCATCTTATAAGTGGGTTTCACAATATTTTGTCTGGATATAGTCGATTTCTTCTAGTAGGTCTTTTGCTGTACCATATAGAAGAATGTTATTTAAATTGGCTAGTGCTAAAGCAGGACTTTTAGCATAGTACAGTTTATAAACTAGATTTCTGATACTTGCATGATGTGTTGATATCCTTTTGATATCATGGAAGGGTGTTTTGAAAGTAGGTTCTGTAATGCTGGCCAATGAATGTCCTTGTAGTCCTGTGTACTTGCGTACTGGACAAGCATCCATATTTTTCACTAGTTTAATTTTTATTTTGTCTTTGCTTGTCACATATTGATTGAGGAATTGGCGTAAAGACTTGAACATTTTTTTGGGAATGTTACACATTGACATGCATGGCCATTTGTACACTAGATGTTCTGATTCAGTTGAATGGAGGGGTAAATCTACATTTTCAGGGCATATTTTTGTAAGGGGTACTTCTTGTTCCATTATGGTATTATTAACTTTTTCATAACCTCGACCACTGCTATGTATGGCAATTATATTTGTTTGCTTTTTTTTGTAGGCTTTTTCATTAAAGTATGGTTCTGTGCTTGTAGTGTGACTCCATTCACCTCCACAGATATTTAAGAAGTTATTTCTGTTTGTTTATTGAGAAGTCTTTTTTGTAATTTAGTTATTAGTTTTGTTAGTGGTTTCATTCTGTTTAACACTAAAATAAATAACTTTCTTTTGAGAAGAAGTGCACTGTCTATCAACGCTTCTTAGATTACTTTCCTACGATAGGTTTGAAGTGTTGAACCTGGTTTCTCTCCTGTTTTTATAAGATTTTGAAGGACTTTGTGACGGAACATTTTGGCTAAAATACTTTTCTTGGTATGCTTACTTTGTACTATATCAAGATTTATAGAAGGTTTTATTTGTAGTGATAGTTTATTTTCTGTTAATTGTTTTTTGGGTTGTTTTACTTTTTGATAGAGGAGGCAAAGTTGTTGTACTAGAAACTTCTTCTGTTTCACTCCATGACTGTATTAGCTGTTGTGTTTCAATTTTTTTTTACAAATTCTGCTGTAGATGGATGTTTATGTTGGAGACTTTACTTTTCATTTGCTCTACTTCTGCGTTCCTTTCTACGGAGTTGGTTTTTGGTAGGCATGCTTTAGGGTCTGTTGAAAAAAATACAGAAGGTATGGGTTGGGGTGTTCTGCAATGCATGTGTGTTGTGTGCATGAGTGTTTGAGTGAGATGATAAAAATGTATGTAATGGTGTGTGATTGTGCATTGGGAAGTACAACTACTAGGGATGGGTATTCTTGAATTAATGTGTTAATAAACTGGGGTTTAAATGACAGCAACAAGTAAGCCAGTGGTGTGGAGAAGTATAAATAGTATATCTAAAGCTATACAATTAAAACAGTTGTTTCTTCTACAACATCTAAATTCTAGTGGCTGAGTTGGGTAATTTGCGTGGCGGAAAGTAGGAATTTGTGGGCCATTCTGCCAGTAAATCACTGTTTAAGACGGGAGGATTTTTGGTCAGAATGGTGCAGAATCTCTATTTTTAGGCACAGGAGTAGCAGGAATTAACATTATTAGAGTGTGTTTGAGTAATAATTCAAATATTATGGTAACAATCTACTTACTTTTTTCTAAAATCAGCAGTTTGCTTCTTAGTTGTTCTTCGTAATTCAAATGTGGCTGCTTATTTTCAGGAGAATGGTCTTCACTGCAATTGTAAAAGAAAGAAATTAGTAATTCGGTTTGTATATAGTCAAAGAAGCTGCACACATCTGTTTACTGCTTCACAATAAGATTTGAAAGACTTGAAGTTGTTGCCAAAAAATGAAAACATTATTTATTAATAGCCCTTTGTTTGATGACATGTGTTTCGGCACAATCCCTGTGCCTTCCTCTGATCAGGGCAATGTCTATTTGATGCCACAAAATTGTATAATTAAAGATGTGCAAAATGTCATAATGTGACGATACATCAAAAACCCCCAAATTGGCCCCCTCGAGACTTGTAGCAACCTTGCGATCATACGCGCTTATTCTGAACAGCAGGGATTTACCCCTTTGACATATGGAAGTTCATTTTTCACATTATGTGACAGGGGCATCTTACATGACTACAAGACTAATTAATAGCCCTGATTTGAAAAAGGTCCTTGGAGGACCGAAACACGTGCCATCAACTTTAAGGGCAATTTTTCTGAGAAATAAAAATATTTTTTGCAAGAATTAGGCGCAGTCTCTTTCCAGGTCACTTATACTTCACATTATTTATTAATAGCCCTTTGTTTGATGACACGTGTTTCGGCACAATCCCTGTGCCTTCCTCAGATCAGGGCAATGTCTATTTGATGCCACAAAATTGTATAATTAAAGATGTGCAAAATGTCATAACGTGACGATACAGCAAAAATCCCCAAATTGGGGCAGCACAAAAAACAAATTATTATAAAATCATATGTTTTACACCATTGACATAAACACAAAAGACACAAATGGAACATTCATTGTATGATCAATTAGATCACATCCCGTAACATTACATAAAAGTCATATAGAATTCAAAAACAGCAAATCAAATAAATTTAAAAAAGTTGTGTGAATAAAAGACAATTGTAATTAAAACATACCATTCGGTCGTCTAGATTTCATTGGAAGAGGGTGAAAGTGGGGGTGAAGAATAATTGAAAATATAAGGAGGAGAAGAGGATAGGAGAAAAAAGAGAGAACAGACATCCAAATTAGACGATATATACTAAATAAAACTGCAGGGATATGTTCAGTGTATAATCGGAGAAACCCAAGTGGGTACAAAAAGCTTACCCATCAACTTATTTGTCAGCTACACATTAACATGGTTATCAAATGAGTCCCATCAGACTCTATTCGTCTTCTAAAAAGTAGATGTAAGACATAAAGGTCTGTTTTGTGCATCAATAAATCTGTGTGTACTATGACATTTCAGCCAATTGATTTAAACAGATATATTATAACCAGTCCGTGAGTACGGTTACATGCTAGTACCGGTTAGTTTTAGTGTCGCATTGTTTACCTCTAACCGCCTATGCGTTCGTTTTCGCGGTGCTCCAACACGATTATTTAAGGGTGTATTAGATTACCTGAAGTGTGTGCATGTTCTATAAATTATTGTGACCATGCTCTGTCTTAGGTGTTCATGTTGGCGTGTATACAACCATGAGGATACGAAAAGACTAATGTGGTTTCACCCGTGTAGGGGAGAGGGGGGGAATCTATTGCCCTCTGCAGTGCGGACCCTGAGCTGATTGGTGTGCTAAGGGGTGGGCTAGATAGCCCCCTTAGGGCTTACCTGAAAATTTCAAGATTCACGCATCACGCGTCGGATTACCAGGATAGGAGTTGCCATACCGTTACCTTTGTATATAGGATGTTACTATAGTAATCCTAGTGGTCCTACCTCTATTTCCATCTTGTCACAGCTGTCGGCCATGTTTAAGAGCAAAAAACATTATTGGTGCCAATAGGTACGTACGTTATAGCGAGGATACTTGGGTCCTGCAGGAGTGTGTTCCTATGATACATTGAGAGA
This sequence comes from Ambystoma mexicanum, assembly GCF_040938575.1. Classification (NCBI taxonomy): domain Eukaryota; kingdom Metazoa; phylum Chordata; class Amphibia; order Caudata; family Ambystomatidae; genus Ambystoma; species Ambystoma mexicanum. The sequence goes on from NC_090929.1 coordinate 1,353,912,629, forward strand.
TCATTTATCTCGTTACATGACTTAATTACAGTGTCTCAATTGATATTCCTGCAACGGAGGTAGTCAATATACACCTTATCCGGATGAGCTCCCAGAGGAGTGTTCACTCCTCCAGAGGCATTCTGGGAGATGTAGTCTTATACGGCTCTGGAATCAGGGCAGTCATGCAAATGACTTGCAAACTATTTTATAACACTGGGTCTGGTGTTCCTCATAAAAATGTGAGTGTTGCTGGCTTTAAGGGAGGCATTTTATGTTTCTACCTGAGACGTATGCGAAACCATGGTTTTAGTGAGTCATAAAGATTTTATCTAGATCATATTTGAAAAACTATTATTTGCAGTTATCAGTTTCCATTGTTTGACGCTTACAATCATAGATATAAACAATGTTCCCAATTTACATCGTTACATCATTATTCTTAGTGCAAAATGTTCCCTTGGCGATCTGTTCAATGCAAAGAGCAGTCTGCAAAAGTCATAGAAAGTATGACATTTCATTGTCTGTGTTGAGGCCAGTTTCCACATATCTGAAGAAATTGATGAGTTTGGCCTCCTCCTGGCATAATAGCAGTTCCTGGTTGCCTCCTCTGCACCCCAGAGTCACTTTTAAAACAATGAATTTGATATGTTGCTTGTTGTCCATCTGGTGTGCGCGCTGCCAATGATCAGCGAGAGGCAGATTCTTGTCCTGGCTTCCAATCACTGCCAGGTGTTCTCTAATCCTGAAGCGAAGTTCACGAATCATACTCCCTATGTAGATTTTCCTGCAAGTGCAGATGATTGCATATATGACATGTTTACTTTTACAATTTATCTGTTCACGTATCCTGATTTGAAGTCCGTTGTCTGCTTTAAAAACATCTGTCGTCGGTGTAGCGTGTTTGCACATCGTGCAGGTGCCACACTTTCTAAAACCTGGACTCAATTATTGTAGCCAGGTCACAGTTGCCTCTTTCCTCTCTTCTGGTAGTAGTGACGGGCTGAGACTCTGTTTCAAGGTTTTTGCTCTTCTGTAGATCATCGACAGGTGATCATGTATAAGTGCCCCAATATGGGGATCTAAACTTAAGTAGATGCCAATATTTTCTGAGAGATTTCTTGATAATATGCTTGTCTGCACAGTATGTGGTAATAAATTGTACCTTGTCAGATGGAATAGGTTTAGCCCGTTGTGTTAAAGTCTGTATTCTCTGTATTTTTTGTGCTTTATTATGTGCAATCTCAATGCTCTTAGTCGAGTAGCCCCTGGCTTGAAATCTTCTTGACAATATTGCAGATTCTTCGTTGAAATGAAATAATTCTTTACAGTTTCTCCTTGCCCTAATGGATTCCACTTTTGGAATATTCCTAATTACCGGTTCATGGTGGCAACTGGTGGCATATAGTGTAGAATTTACTTCCGTCTCTTTCCGGTATGTTCTGGTTTTCAGATGTTCTCCTGAAACATAGACATTCAGATCCAAGAAATTGATCTCTGTCTTCCTGCAAATTCCTGTGAATTCAATGCCTAGTTTGTTATTGTTGCTTTGAAGTCTGAAAGTTTCCAGTTCTTGTGGTGTCCCGTTCCATACGAAGAAAACATCATTGATGTATCGAGTCCATTTGATGACGTGTCTATTGTAAGTCTCTGTAGTATAAATTAGCAAGTCCTCAAACATGCCCTTTACTAGATTTGCTAGTGCCGGTGCATATTTAACCCCCATGGCTACCCCCCTTTTCCGTTTGAAAAAGATATTGTTGAAAGTGAAGATGCTATTATCTAGGGTGGCCATGAGCATTTCTTTTAGCATGCAAACGAACGGGAAATGAGATGCTGATTCCTCTTTAAAAATGTAGTCAACGGTGTCAAGGGCAAGATCATGTCCAATGGACGTATAGAGGGCCTTGACATCCCATATGGCGAGATAGTATGTGGACTGCCAGTGAATACTTTCAATGATATGTATTGCAGCAGTTGTATCTTTTAGGTAGGCTTTTACCAGTTTGACCTTGGGTCTTAATATGTTATCAATGTATTCTGATAATGGTTCCGTGGCCCAACCTATTCCACTCAGAATTGGTCTTCCTTCTGGGATGGTGGAGAAGGCCTTGTGCACCTTAGGAAGGAAGTAAATAGTTGGTAATATCGGTTTGGGAATAAACAGAAATCTTTTTTTCCTCATCTGTGATGAGGCCCTGTCGGTACCATCCGTCAATTGAATCCTTAAGGTCTTGGACAATCTTATTCTTCGGGTTACTTGTCAAAGCTTCATAACAGTTTGGTGTATCGAGATGATTTTGAGCCATCTTAATATAGTCCATACGATTCATAATATCTATATTTCCACCTTTGTCGGCTTCTTTAATGACCAGGTGTCGATTGGTTTTCAGTTTGTGAAGAGCACTCTTCTCTTGTAGTGTAAGGTTTTCCCGTTCTGTCTGTCTGCGATTATTTCTCAGTTTATCTTGAGTCTTATTTTATTTTCAAATTTCTTTATTGGGATTTATGTATTAAAACAGTTAAATCATTGAGTCAAGCAATCACAACGGTAATAATCAGGAGTAATCAAAATAGGCCACTTGTGCATTAATGATTAAACAGAAAAAACAAAACAATAACAACATTAACAAGTCTCCATATGGTCAATGATGTAAGCAACATGGGGGGGTCGAGCAGCAAGTGAGCACAGGTTAGGTGCTGTGCCAGTATTATTTACCAGATATCTTGTGTCAACAGGGGCTAGTTGCTCAAGGGGGTTTATCATCGTTAGAGGGGTTAAGTAAGGCCCAGGTAAGAGTTTTCCAGGCAGCAAGTCCCAAGCTCGTGTCTTCAGGGGATGTGGTGAGGCCGTTTTCCCAAGCTGAGGTTTCTGCCTCTATCCAGCGCTCCAGTTCGTTGTGCCATACCTGGTATTGTGGGCCTCCAGGTCGCTTCCAAGCCATAGCAATGGTCCTTTTGACCAGAATGCATACCAGGTCCATGAGCTTGACTGAGTGTTTGAACTTGGCCAGTCTGGGATACGTTCCAAGAAGGCACTCTTTCGGGGTCCATTCATATCTGGTCATGCCTGCCTCGCTACATAGGAGTTCCACTCCCGCCCAAAGTTGTCGGACCTTGACACATCCCCAGAACATGTGTAAAAGATTTGCTCCGTCTCTGCCACACCATGGGCAGTTATGCTGGGGTAGATGATATATTTTGGCTATTCTAAGCGGTGTCAAGTATGTTCTGTATAGCATGTTGAGTTGTATCAATTTGAATCTGGAATTTCTGGATACCGCATTAGGGAACGCTAGTGCTCTGCCCCATTCGGCTTCGGACAGTTCGTGACCCAGGTCTCTCTCCCATTTGGTTTTGAGATCTTGACTACGGGGGTTGGGCCTGTCAATTAGGTGACTATATATACGCGAGACAGGCCTCCATCCATCCCCCAGGCCATATAGGTGTGTTATGAAGGGGTCAGTTTCAGGCTCCTCAGGCCACGTGTCCCATTTAGTCTTAGCCAATTTACGTATCTTTATGTACCAGAGGAATTGACCAGCCGGGACGCCATCGTCAGATTGCAAGGAGGAGAAATCCCGGAAGGTGCCCTCATTGTATAGATCCCCCCAAGTGTATACTCCCATCCTTTCCCAGTGTCGAATGGAGGCAAGGTCCACCGAGTTCTGGCATAGGTCGGCTAAGAGCGGTATGTCCGGGTTATATCGGTGTTTCAAGTGAAGAAGACTTTTAACCCTTTGCCATACCTGACGACCCAGGGTAGCTAAGAAAGGAATCCCATCTACAAGACGTTGAGGGGCCCAAATGAGTTCGTTTAATCGGAATGGAGCAATCGGGTGTTGTAAAAGCAGTATCTTGAGTCTTATATAGGTCTTTCGTGACTGATTTATAGAAAGCGTCTATCATATTGTCCGGAGGTAGTTGTGGTAAAAATTTGGATGTAGGTTTGAGTTCTTTACTGATTAGACCAATAGGTAAGATTGTTAGTTCTTGCATGGTCTGATGGATGGGGAAATTTGTATATAGCACTGTTTTTAATTTAGACATATATTTTTTAAATTGAAATGCTCAGCACCTTCCTCAAAACCATTAAAACTATTTTATGACTAACTTTAGGAAAGAAAATATCTTTACTATGGCTTGTCAAAATCATAATGTACCACTGTATACCACTATTCCTGTAACTAAGCTTTTCCACGTAATAGTGAGTCCATGTGATAGTCTGCTTTTCCACGTAAGAGGGAGTCACTGTCATAGCCTGATTGTCCTATATAAATGTAAGTAATTATATAATCTAAAAAAATGAAAACCAAGTATGTGTTTGTACAAATATTATTCTTTGAGATTTGATGATAGAGTGTGCATGTAATTTTGTTTGATCATACGTAGTCTAAATATTTTATTTCAAAAATGTTAGTTTAACATTATTTGCGTGTGTGTGTGTACGAAGCAATTAAATGGTATAAAGGTTTGTAAGTCACAGTTCATTTTAGGAGAATGAAAAAATGATCGTAGATTCATTTTACAGATTATACAAGGTAAAAGTCGGTTAGAAAATGTGTTCATGTACTGTATAGAAAATATGCATACCTGTAGTTTGTGTTCATGCATATGGATATGGACGAAGCTGCAAGTAGAAATCTTGGAGACTTGTCTAGTATTTCTCGTAGATTGTGCTTGCCAATGGTATGAGACTTGTAGTCCGAGAGATTCACCGTACATTTGCAGTGCTGATCTATGATGATGCAGTTACATGTAGAGGTCTTAGATTTGATTGATGGATGGTCATGTGATTTCTTGGCTCCATCCAATGAAGGAATGGCACAGAGAGTGAAGTGGAAATGGTAGAAGGGCTGTCCATGTTACGATATGTTTGCGGACATGGCGGTAGTTCTAGGACACCGGGTATTACATCCGGGGTATTTGGGGTGGGGAGGCATGCAAATGAGATTGAATGTAGCAAGGGATTGGTTAGTAAAGTTTAGTGAGTGTGTTGTGCTAGGAGAGGTTTTCTCAGATATTCTTTTTGCTGAGAGAAGAACAGATAGCTATGGCTGAGTGTTTTAAAAAACAGATTGTGTCGATTTTGGGAGACTTGTGGATACATTGGTTGAAGGTGCATGCAAAAAGCTGTGGAGTATCTATAGATCTTGGATTCCCACATGTGCAAGTGCACTGGCATGGAGTCCGTGGAATTAAGTGGCTGGACTTTCTACCTCTCTGTGCAACTTTGAAGATAGAGGAACATCCAGACATAATTGTAATTCATTGTGGAGGCAACAGTTTAGGACATGTGTCTGGAATTTCTTTGCAATTTGCAATGAAAGAAGGACTTCAGAAGGTCATGGACATGTTTCCAAACTCCAAAGTAATTTTTTCACGGATTGGGCAGAGACAAATGTGGCTTCGTTCTTTCTTATGTGGTCCACAAATGGAGAAAGCAAGGCGTAATGTCAATAAGGCTGTTTGTGCCTTCCTAAGAGATTTTGGCATGTCCTCTTTTCACAATGAAAATATTTTGTTTCATAGTACATACATTTTTCACAGAGATGGTGTACATCTTACCTATGCTGGCAATCAGATTTTTCTGAGAAATGTACAAAAATGCGTTGCGACCTTTTTTAGAAATGCAGCATGCATTTCGAAGTAGGTGTTAAGTATTTATAATTTGTGACATACAAACACCTCCCAAAGGCTCTTTTCAGAGCCACCACTTCCTCCCAGAGAAAAATGCAATGGTTACAATAGGGTAGCATCCCAATTTTCTTTATGTTTGCGAACTGTCCGTGGACTTTCAAGAAATAGAAAGGGCCCTTCATTATTTATCTTTACTTCTGTTTTTTAACTGTAAAAGGCGGCTCTGAAAAGAGCCTTATTTTTTTTTTATTTTTGTTATTTTGTATTTTATTTGTTTTTTTACACACGACACACTAGGAGAGGAGGGGAAAGGAGGGTAAAGGGGGGGACACTAACGACAGGGATAAGAAAGGGCAAGCTGACAGAGGAAGATGTAGAGTGGGTTTTATTTGGGAAGTGAGCAGGTCTTCTTGTGCTCTGAGACGATAGTCTCAAAAGCACTGCGAAGTCGATCCCCCCTGCAAAGTACTGTGTCACAGTACATACATACAACTGTGACCCTCGAAAGGTAAGGGCCATCAGAATTCTGTATGGCTTGTGAGGCAGCTTGAGGAAGATGCTTTCCCAGAGAGGTGTTCCTTGTGGTGACAGGATCAGAAACGGAGGATGAAGCAGAGGCAATCAACCTACTACGCTCTTCGCAAGGTACAACCTTGCGAATGGCCCCATTGTGGAATGAGTTCAGGTGTCGCTTCATGGTCGTAGTCCCAATATACGAACCATGCCTCCCGCGACTGAGTACCATTTTGCATTCATTGCAGGTGACACGGTTCGCACAAGCCTTAGGACCATTCCCACGAACGGTAAACAACCGTTACACCCAAGAATCACGCCGAGGGCGAGTAGTTGGGTTTTCCTTTACCTCATTCTCGTCATCCTCTTCTTCCTCCTCTGTATTCTCACTCCTGTTCCCCTCTTCAAGCCCTTGGGAAGGTGGTGGCGGGGGTGGGGCGGTGCTGAGGCAGATACAGCACCAGGTGGCAGCAGTGGAGCCACAGAAGCCATCAGGTTGAAGATGGAAATCTGCAGGTTGCAGCAGAAATCTCTGTGCTCTGTAGAATAGCCAGAAACACAATGAGAATGAGCTCTAGGGCGTGGTCTTTTATAGGGCTGCTTGTGCGCGGTTCGCGGACATGCGCGCCGTTCGCAAGACAGATCGAACACCAAAAAAGGTTCAAAAAGTCACAAAAACTATGTGGAAATTTAGGATTAGTATGTGGGATTTGTGGTATGTTGAGTTTTTAATGAGAAATATTGTGGATTACTTGGAAATGTACTTTTAAAGTGTTCAGGGACACGAAAAGTCCGCATTCAGAACATGCGATCAGCATGGGCGCGGTCACATGATTGTTTCATGAGCATGTTCGCTAAGGTAGCAGCCGTCCGCAGGACACCCAATGTACGTACATTGTATTGCGCATGCGTGTAGATGTTCTACGGACAGTGTTCGGGTCCTGAACTAATTAAAAGTGCGTCACACGTAAAACGACAGTTACAGACAGCTGTTTGTTCTTAGCACAGTTTAATTTACTTGTGCACAATACGGACAGACATAGCGTCTCAAGCACACCTCCATTTTCGTTTATTTATGAACAATTCAGGACACCACGAGTGTTCTTAGAACAGTTTCAACTTGCTACCGAACACTACGAACAGGCATAGTGTTCTTAAGGACACCTCCATTTTCGTTTATTTACGAACATTTCAGGACACTACGAGTGTTCTTAGAACATTTTCAACTTGCATGAGAACATTTCGAACAGATATAGTGTCCTCAGGACACTTACATTTTCGTTTATTTATGAACATTTCCGAACAACCGCGCTGTCCGTGGACACCTAAATTGGTTTTACCACAAAGAACTGAAAGTAATTACAACACAATATAAAAAAGTTACTTTATTTAACAAATATAAACAATTTATGACTGGGAAGGTGGGGCAGAAACAGAAACAAAAACACGAGAATTAGGGTTTTCAATATAAGTGGGATCAGGTGAAGAAGGGATGGAAATCTCATCAAAACGTTGTGGTCCATGGAGAGCGTTTGGGGTTAAATGAATGGGATATGGTGAGGGGGGTCAAGTACATGTGGGACAATGGTATGTTGTTGGTGGTTTAGGTGATCTTCCACAAAGTTCTTTAAATCCGTAAAATTTGCCATAGGAATGTCCATTTTGTGGGTAATGTGTTCAAGAGAGTTATCCAACGCTTCTTTTTCTTTGGAAGTTGCCATTTTTGTAGGGTCTGTAAAAAAAGAAACGTATATGTTGAATGTATACAAAATAATATTTATTCATCGGTTTACATAGTAAAGTGTGTACCATTAGGTGGACTATCTTCTAACATTTAGTCTCGTGGGAAATGCTCCGCTAGCCAGTCCAGAGTACTACACATTTCTGTGAGAAAACGAAAAAGTAATATGTTTTTTTTTCTAATATAGAAAGTTTATAAATATATGAGTACAATGAAGTGCACTTACTCTATCTGGTAAGATATGTAATCAGTAGTCTATATGCCTGGTCTTGCTGTTAGTTGTGGAGTGTCTGTGAGGTAATTATGTTGGAAGCCACTTTATCTTCTTTTGGTATATTCCATTTTAGAACATATTGTATTTAAATGAATGGTTAGTGTGTTACATATATGGGTTACATTTCTTAAGTATTACTACATATACTTTGTATGTGTGCTGCTTTGTGAATTTGTTAAATGTTCCTATGTTATGATATAACAAATTACACATACCCCCCCAGAGTTTTTAGGTGCGGGTACTGTTGTCCGAACGTGTCCACGGACCGTCAAATTCAGTAGAAAGTGTTCAGTATGTTCCATATTACATGTACATAAAGTCAAAGTTATTGTTGTTAAGTTGTGCTACTAAAAAACTATGAAATTCAGTAAAAAAAACATTGTCAAAGGGACGTTATGGTTAAGTTGCGCTACTAAAAACCTATGAAATTCAGTGAAAAAACTTTGTTAAAAGGGACGTTATGGTTAAGTTGCGCTACTAAAAACCTATCAAATTCAGTAAAAAAACTTTGTTTAAGGGGCGTTATGGTTCAAAGTAAAACCGAAAAACCCCTGAAATTCGGCAGTTATGGTAATATAAGCAACCATAACTCGCGCCACCGTGCACTGCTAACACTAACACCCAGGACATCAAAGATGACATCACAAATGTCATTGATGACATCACTTATGACATCACATGGCTGGCTCTCCCTTTTTTTCCTTTACTGACATATCTAAGCCACATAGTTTTCTTCAGTAACAGTCAGGAAGTAAAAATTGAAAAGGTACTATATTTGTAGACTTAGGGTCACTTCATATCATAAGAAACATATATATAGCGGAAGACACAGGCTTGAAAGAGAGCAATCCTTTCTGTGCATGAAGATAATCATTAGAGTTATCAGCACTTTCTCATAGTTTTATTTGTATTACTATACCTTCCCTGTATATGCTCATATTTGTATACATTGTACTCACACTCCTTTCCTTAGGGTTCTCTGACATCATTTGATACAGATACATACAGTAAGTAGCACCTTCGAAACAGAGCAATCATTTCTCTGCATAAAGATAATCAGTTAGGTTATGAACTATTTCTGCTACTACTTCTGCTTTTTTTCTTACTTCTCTGTCCCTGTATATACTCATATTTGTATGTGTTGTTGTCTATTTGTGTTTTGTCTGTATTAAGTGTAATTATGTATTAAGTGGGTTTTATTAGCTACTTATTACATATTAGATTATGAATATTGCACCTTCATCATGTATACTGCACACACTGCCTAAGTTTCTGCATGAGTTGCTTAGTATACTGGATAGAACTTCATAATAGAATGCTATTTATATCAATGCATTGCTTAATGCACTAATTAGCTTATGATATTTATTCAAATGATCCTTCACACTTTTTGGTCAACATTATAAGAATCCCTCCTACAGAGTTTTCATGAAAAATAAATGCACATGTGATGTCATCAGTGATCAATTACATTTGTGATGTCATCTTTGATGTCCTGGGTGTTAGTGTTAGCAGTGCACGGTGGCGCGAGTTATGGTTGCTTATCTTACCATAACTGCCGAATTTCTGGGGTTTTTCGGTTTTACTTTGAACCATAATGTCCCTTTAACAAAGTTTTTTTACTGAATTTGATAGGTTTTTAGTAGCGGAACTTAACCATAACGTCCCTTTTAACAAAGTTTTTTCACTGAATTTCATAGGTTTTTAGTAGCGCAGCTTAACCATAATGTCCCTTTTAACAACGTTTTTTCACTGAATTTCATAGGTTTTTAGTAGCGCAACTTAACCATAACATCCCTTTAACAAAGTTTTTTTACTGAATATATATATATATATATATATATATATATATATATATATATATATATATTGGATGGGACTGTCTTCTTACAGTCAGAATGGGAGGCACTCCCCCGTTCGGCAGAGAATCACCAGGAAACTCGCTTACTGCAGATAAAATATCTTCTTTATTATGTAGACCATGACTATAAATAAAAACCATAAATTATATAAATATAAATAAAAAGTATGTGGTGCTCCATACTTAGTGGCACAAAAATGACGCGTTTCGTGGTTACCTCACCGCTTGATCACAACAAGTGATACACAAACATCATGCTGTTAAAATACCCCATGTGACAGGAAGTTTGACATGAAAAGATAGCTGTACATCTTTCGGCCATTTTGAAATGGATAAAGTGACATACTTTTAATACATAACACTTTAAAACACTTTCAATTTCTTTGGCATGTCACCACTAGGATGTTAAAATTTGAAATAAAGTATATACAACATTGTATAGAAGGAAAAATACATGGTTCAACATGTTGTCATAGACTTCGTAAAGTGCCTCGTGCATATATTACACTCATACATAAAGTGCCTAGTGCAACTTGTGCAAAGTACTGCAGCATTAAAGTGCAATGTGCCAGCATTAAAGTGCATAGTGCTCACTATTTCTTAAAGTGCTTAGTGCATCTATGTATTCTTTGTTGTTGCATGCCTACTATGTATGTGTCCTATGGGTGCACTAAATCTGTAAAGAGACATCCAAATCGCTGTTATTGACATTCCTATTATAATGGCCAGAGCTCTCTTTATCAGTTATCAGTTGCTTTTGTAGTTATCATGAAAAATATATATCAGATAGATGTCTGGCAACTATATGGTGCCAGACCGACATAGTGTATGATGTAACTAGAGTCACTCTAACTCGCTGAGCGGTTGCATTGGACATTCCGTAATACTTTTCCCGCTCACGTATCTATTTTGCAATAAAGACCTTATTTATATCTTGGATATAACAGGTTCAGTATAGATTATCAGACAATTCTGAAATTGTATGTATATATCTAATATATGTGTATTAGTGACACATGCATAGCCCCAAAGTTGGTGTGTTACTGTCTAGCTGCCAGCAAATGCTGATGTTTAAAACCAAATACAAATATAAAAAACATATTCTATCATAAAAGGTCTGTCTCTAGTTTAAAATACAACTTTACATTATCAAATGAAACTACTGTAACAATACCACAATTCTTTCCTTTCGTAAAACCCCCTTGTCACATGTTCACCAGTAAAACATAAAAAATCACCTTCAGTGCATAAAAGAGAAAAAAATGGAGACCTGTAAGATTAATTAGCGGGTTTTGGGAACACAGAGCACGGCACCACTGCACAGGATCAATGTATAGCATGTTTTTATACAGCACCACTGCATGGGTTTGGTGCATTGCTATGATGCAATTGTTTCAAGCTATGTGTTGCCAGTGCAACCTATGGACATGTAAAAGAAAAAAGGCGATGCAGTCAAAAACGATTTCTACATATAAAATGCAAATATTTTTTTTTCACAGTTAAAAGCATATATTTTTACTTGAAATTCCTCTGTTGCACGAGACACATTTGAGGATTAATGAAATAACCTCATTAACAAAAAACTAACATGCTAACTCATTAATACAATAATGTGTTCTCCATTGCAAAATGAGGCAGACTCTGAAAGTCATTTTAAACGCACATCCAGATTTTTTTTTCTGTGCTGCTTTGTCCACAGTATTTGCAGGAAGCAAAGATTCGAATAAGCAGGAAATCAGTTTTGTTACAGTTGCTTACTGTAAAAGATTTCTATTGTGTGCAGGAGGAGGATAGAACATGAGGGATTCTTATTGGACAAGCATCATATTAGAGGCTGTAACCAAGTTTTCTTGTAGAATCTGGGGGAAGGAGAGAGGGAGAATACATTTTAGAGAGCTTGGAGAAAGACCTGGCTGGTGGCTGCCTGACTGAAAAAGCAGATTCCAGTACACTGCTGCAGAGATTGGGAACTCCCAGACAATAATCCCCGGCTTGAGTAACTGCAGATGCGCATTCTCGCTGGGGGTGCTTTAAGTGGGAGTATTGCCACTTCCAGAAGGCGACCAACCGAAGAATCTCACATGCTGAACAAACCAGGTAATTATATATTGCAGAGCGGGGGGGCAGTGTGCATGTGTGTGAAACTATTCAGTCAGAGGAGAAGAAAGAATTCCAGTGTCTTATCATCAGGTTTAATGTTGCGACTTCTAGTCGCCCTCGTCTCATTTTGTTACAGATAATGTTGACTGTGCTATTTCATTTATTTCTGTGAAAAGAGTGAGATCGTGTTTAAGTGCAACTTTTATAATACACAAAAATATCTGAAAGCAGACGGGTAGTGTGTTTTATATTCTCTTTCCTTTGTGCATTTACCAATACAGTGCTGATGATGTGGGGAGATGTTTAGACAGTGCAATTGTCATTTTTAAGGTAGCTAAAAATAAGAGTTGGCTGCAGCTGTGTGCACGATTTCATTCAGTATGAGCAATTATAACTAACTGTGTGTGTTATAGCCTGCTGGAGGTGCATGAGTCAGCAGAAAGAGAGGCCCTGGACATAGTTCACCGACGTAGATAAGTTGGTGATAGATACCACATGTTAGCTCGCTGCCATAGATAAGACAGCGAGGACAGCCCATGGTGGCACACTAAAAATGAAAATGTGGTATTTCTGAAATGTAGGCCTGAGGTCTCTCTAGTGATCACACGAACAAACTAAGCAAAAATAAGGGGTTCTGGATATTGGGGCCATATATAAAACAAAGTAATTATGCTCACCAGAAATACCACCAATAACGCATACCAACATAATGTATACCACTAAATGTATCAGTGTGCTGAAATAATGTATGTATACTATAGTACTATATACCACATCTAATCTGAATGCAAAGAGTGATTATTACTGAATTATTTTCATTTTGGCGGTAAGAAAATACTGCTAAGCCCCAAATCTATACAAAATACCCAACAGACCCCAATCACTGTCCCCACATCAGGCTTCTATGTCATCCTCAAGAAAATCAGATAAAGGAAGAAAGAAAGAAGGAGAGAAAAAAAGTGGGGGGGGAAAGGATGGATAGAGACGTAGAGACGTAGAGATAGAGGAATGAAATTGGGAACAGGATTAATTCTCAATCTCATTGTGTGAGGTATGAACAATATCCATCTAGACCGAAAAAATGGAAGATGAATAAAGATTGTCCATGGCAGGTTATTTAAGGCAGGAAGTTCCAAATTTCCCAAGCACAAACACATGCAGAGGAACAAAAAGATAAAAAGACAGAGAGGCAGAGTATGCATTCTCAAAATCTGAAATTACTGTCCCAAAATTACTGTCCCAAAAACGTATACAGTTCTTCGTCCACATTGTGGCCAAATGGGTGTTTTCTTTCGAAATCCAAAATGCAACACGTTTCTTTTTGGCGAAGTCTTTTTTCCTGGTCACCTCCTCTCGGTTCTTTCTCAATTTTATAAATGCCAAAAAAGAAGAAGCTCTGCATGTTGCTGTCATGGTATTCACTGAAATGTTTAGCCATTGGGTAGTTTGGATCTTGATTTCGAATAGCTCTAACATGTTGCTGAATCCGTATTTTCAGCTTACATTTAGTGCTGCCGATATAACATTTCTTGCAGGCGCAACCCAATGCATATACAACATATTCAGTCTCACATGTGATTGTGTCCAGAATTTAAATAGTATTGCCCAAAATTGGATGTTCATAAGTCGCACAATTTTTGGCATATTTGCAAATGTTGCATTTCGTGCATTTAGAAAAATCCACTTTTTGTGTTGTTAGCCACTTTTCTTTGTTAGATGTAACTTCATTTTTCATAAAATTTTGAACCAAAGTGTCTTTCAAAGAACAGTTACGTCTTAAGCTAATTTCTGGGTACAGTTTCAGATTGTTGGCAAGGTCTTTATCGGCCATTAGTATTTTCCAATGTCTTTTTAGTATCTGTTTTATCTTCGATGTTTCACTGTCAAAAGTTAGAATCAATCTTTTTGTATCTTTTTCTTGTTTTCTGGCTTCTGTACGTGAGTGTGAAGAAAGCTTGATCTTTCCTGTTTCCTTGCTTTGATGTAAGCTTTCTCAATAATCTTTTTCGGATAGCATTGTTCAGAAAACCCCATGGCTGCGATTTTACTGTCCTGTCCTGATATATATATATATTACACAGCCATGGTAGTGGCTGTGTAGTTATGGTTAAGTTGCTGTTTCCATAGGAAGAACACTTTTTGGGCAGCTTATAACTTTGCTCCCCCTGGACGAATCCTCACCAAACTTTGCAAAAAAAGTATATGGGCCACTCTGAATTTTTACTGTGGTGATGTTTGGTCCAGGGGGGGAAAAGTTAAAGGGAGGGTCCCAAAACGTCTTTTTTTCCCATAGACTGAATGGGGGAAAAACGCCTACAGCCCAAACCTCTGGATGGATTTTCACCAAATTTGCGGCAGGAGCTTGGTCCCAAAAGTGTGCTTTTGTAAATTTGGTGCCAATCCATCCAGTACTTTTCTTTAAAACGACCAAAATGTATGTCTAAAAAAATGAGTGCTATCTATGTCCGCTCCGCGGTCATACTTCCCTGTTCGCTCCGCGGACAAGATACCAATTTGCTAATACGTAGCGGCATGTCCACGGACATGTGACGCGTTCACTGTTTGGATGTTGAAGAGTGTGAAGTGCGTCACATTGTTTCGATGCGCCCGCCATCTTTCATTCATGTTTTGGTGTACGCAGCCATTGCCGCTAAAACATAGAAGAACAGCATTGCCCTTGTTAAACTTATGAAATTCTGTCTCCGAAGGTGAGGGTTAATGAGGCTGGGATGGGATGTGGCAGCAGCAAGTCAAAAAGTGGTGTTTTTCTGTCACCAAAGTCATACGGTAAATTGGAAGTTGTTCCTCAATATAGTGTCCGTAAAATATAGGCGAAGAATTACTGTGTCTGTGTTCCAATGTATTTAAAATAATATTGCAGTCAGACTGGTGCCCTAGAGTTTGAAATCTGAGGCAGCCACCTGCACTGTTTGATGAAAACAGCGGGTCTGCAAGTGTATGGGAATACCAGTTTTCATGAATGCGTTGAGACATGTTGTTGCAAAGTCAGAATGTATTTGCATTCTGAGTGAAGGTCACTTGGTTTGCTTTTTTGGTTGCAAGCTCAGTAGGCCCACGCATCCGACTGACCCCATAAGGGTTAATTGTTTTTTGACCTTGAGCGAAAGGCAAAATTCAGTAGGAATGCAGGGAGTGAAAGTTTGCAAAAAATACCATTTGATAAGGTTATGCATTCAAAACGTTTGTAGGGCACATGTAATATCAGTTCAAGAAGAATCTTTGGTGCAAGCACATTGCTGTCTGAGTTTCACGAAGACAATGGAGACGGTGAATAGCGTGTAAGTTTGCTTTTGACGACTCTACACCGGAACGAGATTTACTTTTTTATTACCTAAGCATTAATTTTGGCAATGTAACTGAAGTACTATCTTTCTGTGTACTTGTCATTTTTTCTTTTTGTTATGGAGAGTGCAGATTCTCGGCATTTGTAGGCTATCACTATATTCACCCATGTTCAACGCTAATATTTCTTTAAAATGTCATGTATGACCACATCGATTTGTGTATCAGTTTCCACCTTCTTTTTGTCTTTTTTGAAATTGTTTGCTAAAGGTTGGTATTGATACATATTTTCTGTTATGTTTTCAAAATAACTACATCCTGCCTTACTGCGATTGCCATGGATTCCAGATGCCAAGTGATGGATTTTTGTCACGCCAGGTGCACGTACTCATTACCGGCTGCCTAACCATGACTGTTTTGTGGGACGATCGCGCAGGCCCCATTTGTCCGTTCGCTGCAGTGGCCATTAGGAGTAACATAACATCTTTTATGGTGGTCTAGGCCCAAGTTCATGCCGAATTCTTGGAATTCACTGTGCGACAGAAGTGGTTGCTTTATCGAAAACGAATACTTTGTGTATGGGAAAAGAACAATGTGTGTCTCACGATTAACATTTTCGATGACGACCGAAGAAACAAAGTTACTATCTGATTGAACATGGGAATAGTCTGATGGTCTTGGACAGTTTATTGTGAGATGAAAGTACTTTACAAATTGTAAAGTGTTCATATTTTCTTTTAAAAACCAGTTTATTACTTCAGAATGTGACGTGTTAGGTTGTACGACGCTGTGTGTTCATTTTCAGGTTCTGTATCATGGCACGTAGGTGCTTATGGGCGATTTTGGTGACGCTGGAGAGGAACGTCATCCAAAAAAGGTGTAGAATATCATTAGGGTTGGTTATGTGACGGGATGCGGGAGTGTTTTCGTATTTGACAAGTGTTGCAATGTAGTTAAAAAAAATAGCGGAATACCTTTACTGAATGAGGGGTAGGCTGTAGCCATGGGGAGTGGGCAGCATGTTGGGGTCATGGTATAAGGTCATGATCCGCACAATGTGGCTACTGGCCATGACCAGAGGGGAGAAAAGATAAGATTAAAATGGCCATGTCAACCTGGGACTGGATTTGTGGTAAAGTTGTTCGACATTAGGATACATTTGAAAGGGAAGAAAAAAGTGCTTGTGGTAATATGTTAACAGGGTTTCCTTTTTGCTTTTTACAGGCTGCCATGGAAAGCGGAAAAGGGCCCTGTATGGAACACCCGCCTTCCCTTTCTATGGTGGCCATCTTGGAAAAAGGGACCCCACAGGCATCCCAGTTTAGGACGCAAAATCCTCTTTTTTAGTAGCACAGGTTACTGCTTTGGAAATCTAGATTGTTAATGGTATTCATCCCCCATTTTAGGGATGGAAGGGGGGGTAATGATCCAGAGATCGCGTTATCCACTCTCGCTTCGATTGGGCCGATAACTTGGCCTGCTGGGCCTTTGTTCACCGTTCCAGTCCCTGGAACGGAGGATGAACGGTACAATATTCCCATTAACATAACACTAACTGCAAATGGAAATGTTGGAAAATCTTATTGCGTCTATGTACTTTACTGAGAAATATAAAGTTGATGGAGTGTATGCAATTTGTTTTTATTTATATTTTTTAACTGTGAAAGGTGGTTCTTAAAGGAACATTTATTTTGTTTACGGGTGGCTTTTTTTTTGGAAGGACAGCTAAGAAGGAACGTTGCAGACGGAAATGAGTAAGGAGGCACCAAACAGTAATATGGAGTGGTAGGTGGATGGGGGAAATGTTGTGCGTGTGTTATTTGTAAGGTAGGGGCAGTGTTTTTCGTGCTCCTTCATTACAGCAGTGGTGCTGTTTCTTGGGGAGGAGGGATGGCCTTAGCTCATGTCGTTTTCAGATGAATAGTACTTTTGCTAAAAGTATGTACTGTGTACTACATTGTTAATGGCTGAGTACGAATAGGTGTTGGAGCTGTGCAAGGGAAATGTTGAAGTTGCAAGTTCCTACATCAGTAAAAAATGGAGTTCCACACTGTCCACGAGGCATAGATATTATTGTTAAGTGTGTACGGATTCTCGGACATGTCACTGTGCTGTGTGCCAGCATATGGTCATGTGGCATTCTCCGGAAGGTGTGCAATGAAGTCAGATGTTCGTTTACATTATGGTTACGTGCCACTACTAGAAACCTATGACCTTCACTAAAGAAAAGTTGTTAAAGGGACGTTATGATTAAGTTGCGCTACTAAAAATCTATGAAATTCACAAAAAAAACTTTGTTAACGGGACGCTATGGTTCCAAGTAAAACCGGAAAACCCTTGAAATTCGCCAGTTATGGTAAGCTAAGCAACCATAACTCGCGTCACCACTGTGAACTGCTAAGACTAACATGCAGGACATCAAAGATGACTTCAAAGTTTTTTTAGTGAATTTCATAGGTTTTTAGTCCAACTTAACCACAATGTGCCTTTAACAAAGTTTTCTTTTGTGAATAGTGGTAGTGGCCGTGTAGTTATGCTTAAATTGCTAATCCCATAGGAAGAGCACTTTTTGGGCGGCTTATAACTTCGCTCCCCCTGGACAAATCCACACAAAACTTTTGAAAAAAAGTATGTGGCCCACTCTGAACTTTTTTGCAAAGTTTCGTGAAGTTTGGTCCAGGGGGGCAAAGTTACAGGGGGGTCCCAAAAAGTATTTTTTCCCATAGACTGAATGGGGAAAAAACTTTGCTCACGCCTACAGCCCAAACCGCTGGACGGATTGTCACCAAATTTGCAGCAGGAGCAGTGGCTTGGTCTTGAAAGTGAGGTTTTGTAAATTTGGTGATAATCCGTCCAGTAGTTTTTTTTAAAACAACCTAAAAGTAAGTCACAAAAAATTAGTGATATCTATGTCTGCTACACGGACACACTTCCCTGTTCGCTCTGCGGACAGGACACCGATTGGTTAATCGGCTTGCGTCATGTCCGCGGTCATGCAACGTGTTCACTGATTGGATGGTGAAGAGCGTGAAGTGCATCAGATTTTTGGAAACACCCGCCATCTTGGATTCGCAGACAGCAGCCGGTGTCCACAGACATCACAGTAAAACATATTAAAAAACACAACATTGCACTTGTCAAACTTATGAAATAATCTCTGGGGAGGTGAGGGGTGATGAGGATGGGATGGGATATGGCTGCAAGAAGCAAAAAAAACAGGTGTTTTTGCCGCGAAAGTCCGCAAACAGTTTGGATGTTCGCGAACAGTCCTGTAAAGTTCACGAACACCTCAGCATTACAGCGTTAGCGAAATGCAGTTCTTGGATGGCTTATAACTTTGGCGCCACTTAATGGAACTGCATGAAATTTTGCATGTATTTTTCTGACCTGCTTCTGAGTGAGTATGCAATGTTTGGTGGGATTCTGTCATGGGGGGGGGCAAAATTAGAGGGGAGTCCCAAAATAATGTAAAGGCTTATAAATGAGGTGCCACTTGACGAATCTACACTTAATTTGGGAAACTGATAATACATTTAGATATGAATGGTTTTGCAAAGTTTGGTGGAATTTTGTCAATAGGGGGCAAACTTAAAGGGGGTCCTAAAATAATGTAAAGGCTTATAAATGAGGGGCCATTTGACAAATCTACACTTCATTTGGCAAACTGATAATAGATCTAGATATACATGTTTTTGTGAAGTTTGGTGGGATTCTGTCAAGAGGGAGCAAAATTAGAGGGGGGACGCAAAATATTGTAAAGGCTTATAAATGTGGTGCCATTTCACAAATCTACACAAAGGTTTGCAAAAAGATTATAGATCTAGATATAGATGTTTTCGTAAAGTCTAAAGGGATTTTGTCAAGTGGGGGCTAGGTTATATGACGATTGTATGTGCATAAATAATAATGAAAAATAATGAAAAAATAAAACATGGGTGGATTTCCAGCAAACCTGCGTAAGGAGCATTGGCAAGCATGGTTTTGCAAATGTGCTAGTGTTTTATTATTTGACAAGTGTCATTATGTAGCTACAAAAAATAGCGGTATACCTTTAGCGACTGAGGGGTAGCCTGTGGCCATGGGCAGTGGCCAGATTGTCCGGGTCATGCAATAAGGTCACGATACGGACAATCTGGCTACTGGTCATGGTCACAAGGGAGGGACAAAACATAGGATTAAAGTGGCCATGTCCACCTGGTACTGGCTTTGTGATTAAGTTTTTCGAAATTAGGATAGATCTGAAAGGGAAGAAAAATATGCTTGTGGTAATATGGTCATATGGTTCTCTATTTGCCTTCTGCAGGCTGCCATGGAAAGTGAAGAGGGGCCCTGCATGAAACCCTCACCTTCTCTTTCCATGGTGGCCATCTTAGAAATGGATTTTCCTTCCTACACAGGGACGCCGCAGGCGTCCCGTTGTAGGAAGAAAAATCCTATTTTTTAGCACCCCGGGTTCTCGCTTTGGGAACCTAGAGTGCTAATGGCCTTCATCCCCCATTTCGGGGGCTGGAATGGAGGGATAATGGTCCAGAGACCTCGTTATCCACCCTCGCTTCGCTTGGGCTGATAACTTGGGCTGTTGGGTCGGTATCCACCGTTCCAGTCCCTGGAACGGAGGATGAACGCCACAATATTGCCATTAGCATAACACAAGATGCAAATGGAAATGTTGGAAAATGTTACTGAGTCTATGTACTTTACTGAGAAATATAAAGTAGATGGAGTCTATACATGTTTTTTTTATGTATTAACTGTGAAAGGAGGTTCCTAAAGGAATATGTCATTTGTTGTTTTTGGATGATTTTTTTTGGGCAGGAGAGCTGAGAACGAAAGGTGGGGAGGGAAAAGAGGGAAGAGGAACCAAACACTAATTTGGAGCGGTAGGTGGACAAGGGAAAATGTTGCGCGGGTGTTATTTCTAAGGTAGGGGGCAGTGTTTCTCATGCTCCTTGATTACAGCAGTGGTGGTGGCTCTTGGGGAGGAGGGATGGCATTAGGTGATGCCATTTTAAGATAAATAGCAGTTTTGCTAAAAGTATGTACTGTGTACTAGATTGTTAATGGATAATGAGTAGAAATAGGTGTTGGAGCTGTGCAAGGAAAATTTTGAAGTTGAAAGTTCCTAGATCATTAGAAAATGCAGTTCTGAACTGTCCGCGAAGCAGAGATCTTATCGTGAAGTGCGGACGGGTTCTCGGACACGTCATCCTGCTGCATGCCAGCGTATGGTCATGTGGCACTGTCCGGATGTCTACGGATGCAAAACTAGTTGAAATAGTTGCATAAAGTGTATGGAAGTGTTAAACATGATTCCAGAAGGTGGTAAATGGCAGAGTTTTAAGGTGACACTTTGTAAATTGGACACAAACATTGCTATATTGGGTAGGTATGATATTAGTAAGTTGTAGGAAAATAGCATGCACTGGTAAAACCCTATGAAATTCACTGAAAAAACTTTGTTAAAGGGGCGTTATGGTTAAGTTGGACTAATAAAAACCTATGAAATTCAATGAAAAACTTTGTTAAAGGGACGGTATGGTTTCAAGTAAAATCGAAAAACCCCATAAATTTGCCAGTTATGGTAAGCTAAACAACCATAACTCGCGCGACCACCGTGCATTGCTAAGCCCTTTTGTGTTCAGTTTGACCCTTCACTAATTAGACTATGGGAAGTGCCTTTGATAATTATCTTTTTTTATTACCTATTCTCACTGAGAGTTTAGTGTCTGCAGTATCTGACGTCTGTGTATTTCATCGTACTGGAGCTTGCCCTGCCTTCTCAGGTACTGCCTCTTTCTGCCAAGATCTGCTGTCTCCAGGGTCACAGAGATCCCAGCAGACTGTCTGGATACCGCCTGTGCAGCTCTTGTCTGCCAACAGCCTGCAATGTCACACCTCAGCCAGCCAGCCAGCCAGCAACAGCGATTCAACTTCCATCATTTTCCTTTTTGCTCCTTCCTCTTGTCTCTATGTTCTTGCTTTTTACATGTTCAACCCCCTTCTTTCTACTCCCTTCACCTATTTATCCTACTTTTCTCAGAATGATGTGTCTCATCAATCGCCCCCCTTCCCCTTTTAGACACCCCCAGTAAATTTCCAGCCTTCTCTGGTGTTTTCTACAATGACCTCTGCACAGCATTTTTTCCCAACACGCCACCAAACCCGGATGAATGTGAAACAAAATTGTCCTTCTGGCTTCCAGATGTACAGCAGCCTCAACAATGAAATTGTTCTTTTCAGAGTGCATTCTGCTGTCTCACTGTGCTCTCTATCCAGCATCTGCAAAACACACTGCTGTTCAGCATTCAAATATGAATTCATTTTGTGAATGGTCATGCATCTGCAACATGGCCTATGGCCTAAGAAACAGTCTAATTACTAATGTAAGTAGTATTGATAGCAGTTAGTAATGTTAGAATTATTATCATTAACACCCTACTCTGCACTATGCTAATTTATTGTATTTTCCTTTTTTTTATTTGACACTTATATAGCGCACAATACCCAGAGGTACCTAGGCACTTTTAACTTAAGAATACGGTTACAGAAAGTGCTTTGGGTTACAGAAAGGAAGCGTAAGAGGTGAATTACATTGTGGAACATGCAAAAGGCATCATACGCCAAGTGCAAAAGAGAAGTACATGGTGATCACTTTCTTTGAGCCTGGCCCCATGGTGCTGGGCAGCAGCAGCACACAGATGCAAAGTCAAATCAGTGGGCAAATACATGGTGCCTACCCCATGGTTCAGGGCGGCAGCAACACATAGATACAAATTCAAGTCAGTGAGCAAGTACATGGTGCCTACCCCATGTTGCAGGGCAGCAGCAGCGCACAGATTCAAAAACAAATCAATGGACAAATACATGGTGCCTACCCCAGGTTACATGGCGGCAGCAGCACACAGATGCAAAAGTCAAATCAATGGACAAATAAATGTTGCCTACACCATGTTGCAGGGCAGTAACAGCACACAGATGCAAAAGTCAAATCAACGGGCAAATACATGGTGTCTAGCACATGTTGCAGGGCGGCAGCAGCATACGGATGTGAAAGTCAAATCAATGAGCAAACACATGGTGCCTACCCCATGTTGCAGGGTGGCAGCAGTGCACAGATGCAAATGCAAATCAATTGGCAAATACATGGTTCCTACCCCATGTTGCAGGGCGGTAGCAGCACACAGATGCAAAAGTCAAATCAATGGGCAAATCCATAGTGCCTATCCCAAGTTGCAGGGTGGCAACAACATGTATATGCAAACATTAATTGGGGGGACTATCAGGTTTCGACGAGTGGGATGCGGGGAAGGGGAGGGGGCAGGAAATCAAGGCAAGATAGAGGGTTGGAGGCACAAACAACACCACAGGTGACCGGGGGGGTTGGTGGCACACACAGCATCACAGGTGACATGTGGGGGTGGTGGCACACACAGCATCACAGGCGACCTGGGGTGGGGGCACACACAGCATCACATGCGGCCAGGGGGTCACACACAGCATTACCTGTGACTGGAGGGTGGGTGTACAAAAGCATCATACATGACCTGGGGGTAGGGGCACACACAGCATCACAGGTGACCAGGGGGTGGGGGCACACACAGCATCACAGGTAACTGGGGAGGGGTGGGGGCACACAGAGCATCACAGGCGACCAGTGGGGGTGGGAGAACACACAGCATCACAGGCAATCAGGGAGGGTGGGGGCACACACGTATCACAGGTGACCAGGGGGGTGGGGGCACACAAAGCATCACAGGCGGCCGGGGGAAGGTGGGGGCACGCACATCATCACAGGTGACCAGTGGGGGGGCACACAACATCACATGTGACCAGGGCGGGTGGGGTACACACAGCATCACAGGTGACATGGGGGAGTGGGGGCACACACAGCATCACAGGCGACCAGTGGGGTGGGGGCTGTATGGGAGGTAAGGTCTTTGAGACCCCCTCTCCTCCATTCTAACCCCACATGTGGATTATGCTTTCTTCACCAGCCACCTAAGCATCTGTGGCCAGGGATGTGAGATGGCTGCAGGATGACCCATATGTATGCACACATTGACCAAAAAGCTAATCCCAGACTCCATTTGTTTACCACAACCAGAGTCCATTTTGTACATGGTACCACAGGCCTCATAGACAAAGGTTGCCTGCAGAGCTGTAGATCTCCACTCGAGATCACGCACAGTGAGCCTGTCATCTCCCTAACCCTGCTCTCCTCTGCGTCCCTGCAGAAGGCCTGTTCTCATGGGAGATTAGGCGCGAACAAGCTACATGACAAACACTGTATCTTTCACCTTCCGCAGTCCATTGCTGACCTGCGGATGACCGGGCAAAGGCTTGGGTTTAAGGAAAACAATCCATCTCCACAAACATGCCCCGTCCCCTTACAGACCCAACATTTATGACATACACTGTGGATAACCCCCCAACCTTGTTCTCCTTTTGAAGTAACAGATATAGATCATACACCTGTGTGCCTCCTTGGTTCACCCATACTGCTAATCCCTCTGTGAAAGTTATAAATCCTCTCATGTAGGTGTGTATTAAGGAACTAAATTCAGACATGAAACAAGAAGATCCTCACCTGTTTTTAAAGCACATGAAGCTATTGGTCATATGTCTAAGTCCCATACTGTTGAACAAATCTTGTCTTTTGAAAAACACTCACACTAATGTACGACATGTTGATTTATTTGTTCGATATAATATAAGGTACACAATCCATATGTTCACTTGCCTTTCAAATATACTTGTGTTCACAAAATATGCTCAACTTACATGCTGTTCCAAATTAATATAATGCAAGACGGTAACGTTACAAGACTGTTGTAGATAGAATTTACTTTGTAACATGGTACTCATGTTAAACGTAAACGTGTAACCTATACAATGTTCATGAGCTTGCATATTCCTTGATGTACCTGCAACCACACTGGCCTAATTCTACCTCGCATTCTAAATGATTTGCATGTAACCCCAAAAGGTAGACGAGTTAGAAGCCACAGGGCCCTCTCTCCCTTCCCATGCAACGCCGCGTACTCAGCCCCCACCTTTCTCCCCCTTCAGGTTGGGCTGACATCTAAAGGCCCTTGTTTCATTGACGATGTGATGCTGTAATTGTACCCTCTCACCCCTCCGCTAAGCCTGCATCAAGCATCTGCCCACCCCTAAGCCCCCAGACTCACAATATCACCATAAAACTTGTTCCACACCGAGACCTTGGTTAAAAGAAATTTAGGCAACAAGCCTCTCATCCCACTGCCTCTTTGATGTACCAGTTATGTGCCCTCTGGCCAGATAGTATCCAGGCTCACCCCAACCCCATCTGACCATGGTGGCAGTATATTTACTCTTGTACTAAAATACGATCAAGATTTCCCCACTAGATCTAACAAATCAGAATGATAGAAGTATCCCTGACATGTGCCCCCTGATAAAGTACCTGAACTCATGAAGCAGTCCCTTTATTGTATATTTTTTTTTATAATGATGAGATAAGAGCACCTAGAGTTATGTGTTATTTCTCTTGTGATGTTAGATTAACAATTTGTAGGATTTACAGGGCGTTATAAATTATAGTTGACACTGAATGAGTATGGGTGGGAAGGGCAAATGTTAGCGCAGCCAAGATGTATCAATGGTGATATCTCCTGATCCGGTACTCCACACCAATAAGCCCAGCTGACCTGCAAGCATCACTGTGACACCACGCGGAGCCTCACCCATCCTGCAGCTTCGACCCTACACATTCTATAATGCCTATTCCCCTTTGCCCAATCTCATTGATTCATGTAATCCCTAGCTCCCACATCATAGGTGACGTGGGTTTGTAACAAAATGTAGATGCTTTCTGATGTTTGGCAGAGCACTCTCTGAGTTTGCAGAGTTCTCTGCTTGCCCTATTTCGGTTATTGCTTAAACTTACTTTTTACCTTCACCCACACTTGGTCTTGGTCTCATTTCCTCCTGGGATTTGTCTATTATTGACTATCATTGGGGAGTGCTTTGCTGCATTTTTGGGGATGCTCACTTTCAAGTGGTGACCCTGGGACGTGATTTGTCCCTTCGTTCCTTTTGGCACGAGACATCCCCGGCCACATCAGAGACTCAGGGCTTGCCCGCTCAAGAGAGCTGCCCCCCTACGGCAACCGGTACACTTAGACGTGCGCACGGAGTTGGGCGAGAGGGTATGGGTCCCCCTTTGCAAACCATACCGCTCACCGGAGCGGGGGGCGGCCATTGAGTGTGGGGAAGCGCCTGGACAGACCGGGTCCGGAGGGTCTCAGATCAAGACAGACAATGTAAGTATCAAGTGCAAGCGACGTTAAAAGCAGATAGAGGAGGGATATAGGGGTAGTATACAGAGTCAGATGAAGGGACGGGGAGCTAAACAAGAGTAAAGGGAAATATAGTAAAAGGAGGTATTGTGCTTTCTATTCTTTCTGCATATGGCCATTAGGATAAATTAAGGAGATTATGAGGTGAAAGAGGAATACAGGAACCTAGCTCCACAAGGGGGTGGAAGGTGGTGCCGCATAGTGCTATCTTGACTAGTACTGGGAGTAAAAAGAGAAAATAAGTGTAATCAGCAGGAGACTCATATAAAGGGAGGCTCAGAGTAGTACAATCTAGAAACACTGCTTCTTCTTCTTTCTTGAGTGGAGGGGAAATATAAAGGGGACAGAAACTGGAGAAAAAACATAGAGTACCAAGGGGTGGATAGCAGGGATTAGAAGGGGTAGGAAGGGAGGTCTGTGTTAAATGTTATATGTGATATGTCTTTTGGTTAATGTCATGTGAATGTTTTATTGTGGTTGTTGCAACTAGTGGCCACGGATGAGCCGTGGCAGAATAGGTGTTGTATTTTTGACTTACACATTTTATGTAGATTAAGTGTGACAACTTCAAAATAGAGTTTGAATATTGTGATGCAGAATTGATATACAAAGACACAAAAACACTAGACAATTGTGAAAGTTGCATTACTGTAACATAAGTATTACCAGGTGAAGGTAAGAGTGTGGGAAAGAGAATGGGTGCAGAAACACCACTAGATCACACTTGTCGGAATTTGCCAGGTTATGCCGACAAGATTGTAAAATACCATGATCAGTGGATCACGGAATTAAAAGGGGAAGGGCTACCCAAGGTATGGCCCAAAGGAGGATCATTCAATAAAAATGTGTTGGATATGGTAGCCACATGTCTGTTCGTAAAGTACAAAGGCAAACAATTACACAATAGAAGAGAGATATCAGACCTATGGAGGCTATTCGAAGAGGTGCCTCCAATTAAAAGAAAAGAACAGATAAAAGAACAGGTTTCATCTCCCCTGGGAATAGAGAATAGCGGGAAGGAAGGGGAAGAGAAGGAGGGTCAAGTAGAGGTTGCACAATTGTTTCCCCTCCTGCCAAAACCAGTACCAGCCGAAGGGTACAGTGACCCAGTATATGTGTCAAAACCTACGCCCCCAACCACACCCCAACCAACTGCACCTCCCCCATACGAGTGCCTGAGATCGGGTGTACAGGTAAGTACCCCGGCAATATTGAGAAAATTACACAAGACTTAGACTCAAGGTTAACAATGGCCCGAAGTGAACTATCCCGACTGAGAGCTATATGTGAGCAAGCACCCCCAGAGTAGAACAGACACAAATGTCCCAGTCACTTGACAGGTCCACGGAAGAAGGATGGAAGAAGGGGGAGATTCTTTTCAGGATAAATGACACACCTACAAGAATAATCGAGGTAGGTCAGGAAGTTAACGAAGGGGAGGTGGAGGGAGAGGGCATGACATCAGACAGAGAGGAAGAACTTTGGTGCGACATAGAAGAGCAACAACAAGAGGAAAGGAGACTGGGAATCGCAGCAGGTGGGACACCAATGGGGATAGGACAAACACCCTCAGGATGGGCAATGGAAGAAGAATGGAATGGGAGACTGAGAAATAGAATGGGGTGAATGGCATTATTGGGTAAAAAGGGACCAAAGGTAAGTACCGGGAAAACAACAAAAGGTAGGCTACAATTGCCACTGATACACAGGGGGGAGGAAGACCTAATTATATCCCCTGGGCCCAAATGGACAAGGCAAATTTACTGAAATTATTGCCCCCAATTTCAGGAGGGGCAAGTAGATAGATTCATGCATTTGAGAAAAATACTGCTGGAGTTCCCCTAGCAATAGGTGACGTCAAACGTTTACTGGTGCCCGCGGTAGGTGATCAGGCAGACAGGGTTTGGGTGAAAGCAGGTTTCCCCGGAATAACATTAGATTGTGACCACCATGATGGGGCATACTTCAATACGGTAAGAGCAAGAATAGGGAATACATTAAGAGAGACATTTCCCGACACACCAGATTTGCAGTCTGTAATGCAATGTACCATGGGTGAGGAGGAAGATGTGATGGCCTTCATTTTTACGAATGTTGGAGATGTGGAGAGCAGAGATGGGCATAGCGTGGGACCAATCCACCTCCATATTCTATTTCACAATATAACAAGGCTTCCACAAAGAAGTTCAGAAGGCGCTTGATAAAATAGCTGGGATAGAAGCCAAAGGCTGGCCAGACATACAGAGCATAATAGTACATCATTGCAGACAAATCAATGAGAGAGAAAGAGAGATAATACAGAAGACACTGACAGACGAAGCTAAATTAATTCAGATGAAACTAGTGAAGGTCACAGCAACAGTAGCTGCCCTCCCTACAGACAGAGAACGAGAGGAGGAGGAGGAAGGGTCAATAGCAATAGAAGCAAGGATGGCAGCAAACTGGTCAGGGAATGGACAAGAACAGTGGAATGTTGAAGAGCAATATGGAGGGCCACAATGGCAGGCAAGGAGCGCAAGCAGAAGAAGAGGTGGGTACAGGGGCCAAACATACAGAGCATAATAGTACATCATTGCAGACAAATCAAAGAGAGAGAAAGAGAGATAGTACAGAAGAGACTGGAGGACGAGGCTAAATTAATTCAGATGAAACTAGTGAAGGTCACAGCAACAGTAGCTGCCCTCCCTACAGACAGAGAACGAGAGGAGGAGGAAGGGTCAATAGCAATAGAAGCAAGAATGGCAGCAAACTGGTCAGGGAATGGACAAGAACAGTGGAATGTTGAAGAGCAATATGGAGGGCCACAATGGCAGGCAAGGAGCGCAAGCAGAAGAAGAGGTGGGTACAGGGGATCTAGAGGAGGTGGATATGGATACATAGGGTTTGGGGGACAGGGACCTAGAGGGGGACCTGGGTATTGCTGGAACTGTGGGAGGTGGGGACATTTCTCGAGCGAGTGTCACAGTCGTCCTATTAACAATTATGAATACGAACAGCAGTATGATCACCCCCACCCAGGTAGCCCACATGGGCTGCCAATGGGCGGTGGGAGAAGGGAAGAGCAACAGGATCAGAGGTACACAGATAATCGCCGATCACCCCCACAGAATGTACAACAACACCCACAGTCACTAGAACATATGGCCCCTGTCCGAGTAGCCCCTTCGCCACAACAGCAAATGGTGCCCCAACACCCTTTGGAGGAGTGGCAGTGGTGTCAGGAAATGTTTTTGATAATGAAGGAAACACAAGATATTCAGCATAGGACAGCCCACACAGAGCACCTGCATGTCCCGTACTATCAACGACCCTCAATATAGCAGAGGAACCACTGGTGGGGGTGGAGATATGAAACAAACAGTTCATTTTCATGGTAGATTCAGGAGCAGAAAAATCCTGCCTACGAGAAGGCAGGTTTGTGCTATCAAATCTCAAACTTGAGACACAATGATTCTCTGGGTTGGTAGTCGAGGTTCCATGTACAGAAGAATTAGAGGTAACAGCGGGAGGCAAAACAGTGAGAGCACCTCTATTGTATTACAAAGGATCGCCAATAAATTTGCTGGGGAGGGACCTCCTTAGTAAGATCAATATGACCATTTCTTTTACAGAAAGAGGGATAGTATGTTCTACCCCTGGGATCTGCCCAATGCGGGCCATGCTAGTAATACACATATGAGCCACGGCACCAGAGGTGCGTGTGATACCGGTTGACCCAGGCATGTTCATTCAAGAGTTAAAGACACTAGCATAGGTAGTACCTGAAATAAAACGCCAAGAATGGAGCGTGCCAACAGAATGTGTGTTTCACCCTGGGGCATGCCCTGAGATAATGCCAGGGACAGTGATGTTCCTGGACTAGCAGGGTGTGCAGGTGTCTGCACAGAGAATAGCATTAATTGGAGTAGACATATATGGATGTGAAAGGCGAACAGTGTTGTGCATAAATGCCAACATGCTCCTGAGATATTCATCTGATGAGGAACTGTTCACTGACTCAGACAGTGATAGAGAAATAGTAATGGAGATAGCAATCCCCTGTGACATAATGATTCAGACGAGACAAGTGCCCATACAACTGATAGTGGTGGTGGGTGCACCACCTACATTTTTCAAGGATGACATGCAACTTGTGCCAAAGGAAGTGTGGACAACAGGCCCGCATGACATAGAACTGTTGCGTGAAGTGACCCCAGTGAAAATAAAACTCAAACAAGGGTCCTTGATCCCCCGGTTAAAACAGTACCCCTTATCACGGGAAGCAGAAGAAGGGATAAAAGAAACAATATCTGCCATATTACAAGAGATTATAGTACCCTCAAATTCACCCTGCAACACATGTAATCTACCCTATCAAAAAAGCAAAGCGAGGGGTGTGGACGATGATGAAAGACTTACGCCCCCTTAATGATGTCATACAAAAAGAATTCCCACTTGTCCCAAATCCAGCATCAATTCTATGCAGTATACTTAAAGATTCTTCCTGGTTTACAGTAGTGGACCTAAAGAATGCATTTTTCTCAGTGCCACTGAACCCCGAATCACAATATTTGACAGCATTTACCCTAGGGGGAAAAAGATATGAACATTGCAGGTTGCCCCAGGTGTACTGCGAGAGCCCAAGCATATTTAACAGGATCTTACATGAAGCTATCGGAAACATAGACACAAAGAGCACAATCATTCAGTACATAGACAACCTTTTGATATGCGGGAAGAATGAGGACGAATTCAGGCAAGATTCTGTGACGTTATTAACACTTTTGGCACACAAAGGGTACAAAGTGGAAAGGACAAACTACAATATTGTCTAACAGAGGTGTTGTATTGGTGTCAGCTAATATCTAAGGATGACAAACGAATAATCCCCGATAGGGTAGCTGCAGTGTGAGCTGTGAATGAACCCAAGACAGTGAAGGAGATGCAGAAGTTTCTCAACATGTGCAATTACTGCCATGCATCAATCTCAGAATACGCAGGGTACACAAAGCCACTCATACAGGGCCTCAAAAAAGCACAGAGAGAGAACATAGCAATACAATGGACACAAGAAATGTACACTGCCTTCAATTCATTAAAAGAACTGATATCGACAGCACCTATTTCTAGCAAACCCAGATTGCGAACGTGAATTTTACTTATTTTCACATTGCAATGGGACACTAATGACAGCAGTATTGACACAAAAAACATTGCTGGGCCACAAGCCTCTGGCGTACTATAGTGGTACACTAGATGCAGTGATGCAAGGACACTTCGACTGTGAACAAGCTCTCGCAGCTGCGGCATTCGCCATTGAAAAGAGTGCAACAATTGTAATGGGATGCTCTGTGACATTGTATGTGGAGCATTCACTTTTCACAATATTAGAAAGATCCAAGAGCACACTGACTACACAGAGAGCAACAGCATATAAGATAATACTCTCAAGTACAAATATACACATAGTGAGATGTAAAACAGTGAACCCAGCCACTTTGCTCACAGAAGCTTGCATGTGGAAGATATGCAAAAACACAATTGTGCTACATACAGAGGAGAAGATGAAGGTACGCCCACAGCCAGGGAGGATGCACTGACTGAAGGAGAAGTTTACTTCATAGATGGATCAGCTTCAATTAATTGTGACACAGGAGAAAAACATGTGGGGATAGCTGTGGTATGCCTAGAAGAAGGTGAGTACAAAGCAATAGTACAAAAAAGGTTGCCCGTCCATTTCTCAGCACAGGCAGCAGAATTAGTGGCACTAATTGAAGCGTTACATAGGCCCAAGGGATATGCAGTGACAATATACACTGATTCAGCATACATGATCACAACAGTCCATGGGGGCTTGGCACGCTGGGGAAGGAGGGGATTTCGGAGAGCAGATTGATCCCCAGTGCAGCACACTGTATTGTTGGTAGAGTTAATTGAAGCACTAAACATACAGATGGTTGTGGCATTGGTGAAATGCCAGGCCCAAACAAATAATAATGACATCATCACCTTAGGGAACGCAGCATTGTACTTAGTTAAAGAAGTTTCAGATGAGTACATTTTACAAAAACATGTAGAAGAAGAGCAGAGGGACGGATACAAATCCATGCCGATTTCACAAATATTGGAGCTACAGCAAAAAGCACTGGCCGAGGAAATAGAGCTATGGGAAAAAGAGGGTGTAGCAGTCATCCACGGATCTTCTCTGGTGTCAAAACAATACAGGAAAGTAGTAATGCCTCAGGAACTTATAGAAATAGCTTTGCAACAACTGCATTTCCCAGCTCACAATGCCAAACAACATATAGCAGCAGAGATTCAGGAAGATTGGTTTGTTCCAGGATTACAAGAAAAAATATCCAAACTGGCATTGGAATCTACAACATGCCAAATGTACAATTCTGGTATGACACTGAGAACATTACAAGGAAAACTGCCCAAGCCAATAGGACCATTTAGGTAACTACACATAGATTATGCTGATATGGGTGAAAGATGCAATGGATCCCGATACATGATAGTGGTAGTGTGTCCCTTTTCAAGGTTTGTAGAGGCGAGCCCTTGTGCCCAACCAGATGCCAAGTGCACAGCAAAGTTCTTGGTGCAGGAAGTATTTCCCCGCTGGGGAATATGTGACGTTGTACGCTCCGACAACGGGATGCATTTTGTCAATGATCTGTTCAAAGAAGTGACAGCAATGTTAGGAATAACACACATATTGTGCACGATTTATCACCTGCAATCAAATGGTGTTTTTGAGAAGATAAACAGACTCCTGAAAATCAGACTCTCAAAACGATGCTACACAAAAGAAAAATTGGATATATTGTTTACCCCTGCCCCTACTTGAGTTAAGAAATCAGCCTAGTAAGGACCACCATGTGTCCCCTCACGAGGTAGTGACAGGAAGACACATGCATAGAGCACACTCCCCACTATGAAGGCAGTGTGATGCACACAGGAGTGCAATAATACTAGGGGAAGAATTTCATGAGTATTTGACAAAACTTACAAAATCATCGTATATGATTGCAAAACAGTTCACGCCCCCATTCACACAGGAAGCAGAAAATGACACGGTAACACCAGCCACTGACAGCCCTGCAGGTCAGCTCATGCCAGGGGAGATGGTATATGGGAGGAGTTTTGTATGTCGGTGGAATACTCCAAGATTTCATGGCCCATATGAGGTGGTGTATTGTACACCAACCGCTGTAAAAGTAAAAGGGCTAAGGTACTGGATACATTTGTCCAACGTACGAAAAGCTTATGACCGTGTTACACCAAAAATTTCGGCAGACAGGGCAGAAGAGGTGACACAGACTTAAAAGAGGAGCTCGAAGAAAAGAAATGCATGATGTAATGTAAATAAGAAATACATGATGCAAGTGACGATAGTAAGGACATTGAAATGAAATGAGTTGCCAGAAATGCTTTCTTTTTCTCTCTCTCTCTCTCTCTCTCTCTCTCTCTCTCTCTCTCTCTCTCTCTCTCTCTATAATATGGCTACAATTAAATTAGTGTAAATGCTATTTAAAATGCACAGAAATTGAACTAGAAGAAAGAAGAGAATGTATAAAAAATGGCAAAGCATGTATATATGTGTATGCTCAACATCCTTTATGTGTCATTATGTATCATTGTGCAGGAACAACAATGGAACCGGGGGGGGGGGGGGGGGGTCCCTGATGTCAACAGTGTTAGAGTAGATAGAAATGGAAATGTTAATTTCAACCTTAGAAAATATAGTTATGAATGTAGTTTGTTTGTTTGTGCAGTAATATTCGTTTCAATGTTGTTTGGATTGGTAGTGTATTGGGCCGTAAATGAGGGGTGAAACGGAACAAGTGTGGTACAAAAGGGGACACATCTGATCTGGGACGGGGTGAAACTGATCTGGGAACACAGGAGGAAGAGGAATGATATACATCATGCAAACAGTACAGCCGGCACTAGTATAACAGTGCTCTCCACGCCCCATATAATGACTCTTGAGTTGAACATACTTGCAATGAATGACTTGAACCCCTCTAGAGTTCCCTGGTTAAATGATTTTCCCGACACAACTGTATCACTTCAACCTGACACAGCAGAGTATGACACAACTGAGTGATACGAGATGCCCAAACGCATAGTGAATGATGGTGAAAAAACTTCCGAAAGATTCATGGCACTATATAATGAGTGGGAAAGGTGGGGGGCAGACGGGGTACCCTTAATGCAGCATGCTGAAAGAAAATAAGAGATGGAAAAGGGGGGCGGGATGGATAAACTACAATGAGTACTATGGGTTGGGATTAGATACGATAGAGGATCCACAACACCCACACTTATCTAATAAATGGTACGCAGACATGGGTCATACTGCAAAACAAACAACAAACGAGAGCTGGTGCTCTCTGATAACCCATGCCTCTGGTACTCCTAAAGTACTATTACCACAAGAGTCATCTATTTCAGATGCACAGTGTGTCCTTCATCTTGCACTATTCAGAATTAAAAACACGTTTTAAGCGTACACCATCTCTTTTGAAATGCTGCAAAATTGAAAAGACTTGTTATTCGAAACCCAAAGGAGTGATATGCCTGAAATAACCCTTATTGGTGATAAAAGGAACATTAAATGTGGACAATAAACGACAAAACGAGCAAATAACATGCAGAGCAGAGGCACTATGAGGGCTGGCGGAAGAGAAACAACAATGGATCCAAAGAACATGCACCCCAATATGGAATGAACACATCTCAAAATTAACGTGGGTAATGGCCCTTGAAAAGCCATTCAAGCTGCAGAAAGAGATAGATTATGAACTTTGTTTCCTTGAAGAGGGAAAAGTAAATATGGGCACGAACAAGAACTGTAACAAAACACTCATCATCCCAGACATGAAAAAAGAAACTGCCACCTTAATGGACACATACTGGGTTTGCAGCACACAGGACTACCTGCACCTTCTACAGTCATGAAGGGGCACACGCTCTCTGGCAATGCTGCAGTCCGCTCTGATGGTGATACCTGAAAGCCATATTAAGGGGGAGAAACAGCTGTCGCCCATCAACAATAGGGAACCCGTGCAGCCAACTGAAAAAGCTCACAAGTATGCCATATCCGAGGAAAGCACGCAGAGCACAGTGTCAAGAAAAAAGAGATCATCAAACTATATCTCCAATGCATTTTCTGAACTTTGAGCACAGATTCCAGATCGATTCCGGCTCTTTAATTCCGTGGAGAGATTCCTTGCTTCCCTTATTCCCAGCATCCAAGCGTGGGCCAACTCAAAATGGCTCTAGATAACCCGCTGGGAGCTGATCCAACTGGCAAACGACACCGAAGAAGGGTTTAACGTGCTCAAGGTGGAGCTACGGGCCCTGCGGTTGATGACAATGCAGAACAGGCATGTCTTAGACCTGTTGACAGCCATGGATGGAGGTGTTTGCCGAAAAATCGGGAGCACATGTTGCACTTTCGTACACTCTGCAGATGCAAACAATGGAACTCTGCCCCATGTAATAGCAGCTGTGCATAACCTTGGCGAGCAGATGAAAGAGGAAGGAGGGGTTCAGCCCAGCACCTGGTTTGACAACATGTTTTCATGAGTACCGTCGTGGCTTGGAATGACCGTCAAGCTGCTGACACCTGCCATTGTTTTTCGTCTTTTCATTTTTTGTGTGCGCCAATTAGGACTTAGGTGTTGCGCAAACACAGTTCCTAATGGTTCAATGATGATGGTGACAATGGGCAATGCAAAAGGAGTGGTGCAGATGACACAAGAGGCACAAGTACAAACAGGGGATGACTCAGGACCAAAATACAGAATGACAGCCATATACAATGATGGATACATTGTAGACAGATTATATCACACCACAATAAAGGAACCCCATGAGTTAACGTGGTATGATGAGGTATAGCTGGACTTGGAGGGAGATGGGGGATGTATCTATATGATTTGCACACCAAATGAGTATGCCAGGGCATAAGAGAGCCTCATAGGCGGTGTGCAGAGCATGGATGCCACGAAAGGGAACACCAGCATGGGATGAGGCAGTGGCTGAGGAAGAATGGCGTAAAAAGCTGGGTGAATTGCAGTATTTGTTACTTAAGTAACATAAGCAGGGAATGTATGGGAGGTAAGGTCTTTGAGACCCGCTCCCTCCATTCTAACCCCACATGCAGATTATGATTTGTCCACCAGCTACCTATGCGCCTGTGGCCAGGGATGCTGGATGGCTGCGGGACAACCCATATGTATGCACACATTGACCAAAAAGCTAATCCCAGACTCCATTTTTGAAAAACAACCAGACTACATTTTGTACATGGTACCAATGGCCTCATAGACAAAGGTTGCTTTCAGAGCTGAAGCTCTCCCCTCAAGATCACGCACAGCGAGCCTGTCATCTCACTCACCCTCCTCCCCTCTGTGTCCCTGCAGAAGGCCTGTTCCCATGGGAGACTAGGCGTGAACAAGCTACATACAAACACTGTATCTTTCACCTTCAGCAGTCCATTGCTGACCTGCGGATGAACGAGCAAAGGCTTGGGTTTAAGGAAAACAATCCATCTCCACAAACGTGCCCCATCCCCTTGCAGATCCCACATTTATGACATACTCTGTGGATAACCCCCCAAACTTGTTCCCCTTTTTATATAACAGATACAGATCCTACGCCTGTGTGCCACCCTGGTTCATCCATACTGCTAATCCCTCTGTGAAGGTTATAAATCCTCTAATCTAGGTGTGTATTAAGGGGCTAAATTCAGACACGAAACAAGAAGATCCTCACCTGTTTTTAAAGCACATGAAGCTATTGGTCATATGTCTAAGTTCCATACTGTTGAACGCATCTTGTCTTTTGAAAAGCACTCACACTAATGTATGACATGTTGATTTACTCGTTCGATAAAATACAAGGTACACAATCCAGATATTCAATTGCCTTTCAAATATACACGTGTTCACAAAATATTTTTAACTTTAATGCTGGTCAAAATGTATATAATGCAAGACAGTAACGTTACAAGACTGTTGTAGATAGAATTTACTTTGTAACATGGTACTCATGATAAACGTAAACGTGTAACCTATACAATGTTCATAAACTTGCATATTGCTCGATGTGCATGCAACCACACTGGCCTAATCC
Source organism: Ambystoma mexicanum (assembly GCF_040938575.1). Lineage (NCBI taxonomy): Eukaryota > Metazoa > Chordata > Amphibia > Caudata > Ambystomatidae > Ambystoma > Ambystoma mexicanum. The sequence continues at coordinate 1,353,949,507 of NC_090929.1, forward strand.
TACCTCGCATTCTAAATGATTTGCATATAAACCTGTAAAGTAGACCAGCTAGAAGCCACAGGGACCTCTCTCTCTTCCCTGCAATGCCGCATACTCAGCCCCCACCTTTCTCCCCCCTCAGGTCGGTCTGACATCTAAAGGCCCTTGTTTCACTGATGATGTGATTCTGTAATTGTACCCTCTTACCCCTCCGCTAAGCCTGCACCAAGCATCCGCCCTCCCCGAAGCCCCCAGACCCGCAATAGCACCATAAAACTTGTTCCACACCCGAGACCTTGGTTAAAAGAAATATAGGCAACAGGCCTCTCATCCCACTGCCTCTTTGATGTACCAGTTATGTGCCCTCTGACCAGATAGTATCCAGGCTCACCCCAACCCTGACTGACCATGGTGGCAGTATATTTACTCTTGTACTAAAATACGATAAAGATGTCCCCCACTAGATCTAACAAAGCAGAATCGTAGAGTTATCCCTGACATGTGCCCCCTGATAAAGTACCTGAACTCATGAAGCAGTCCCTTTATTGTATAGTGTTTTTCTTTATAATGATGAGATAAGAGCACCTAGAGCTGTGTGTTATTTCTCTTGTAATGTTATATTTACAACTTGTAGAATTTACAGGGCATTATGAATTATAGTTGACACTGAATGAGTATGTGTGGCCACAAGGGCAAATGTTAGCGCAGCCAAAATGTATCAATTCCGACATCTCCTGATCTGGTACTCCACCCCGATGAGCCCAGCTGACCTACAAGCATCACCGTGACACCACGCGGAGCCTCACCCATCCTGCAGCTTCGCCCCTACACATTCTATAATGCCTATTACCCTTTGCCCAATCTGATTGATTCATGTAATCCCTAGCTCCCACGTCATAGGTGACATGGTTTTGTAACAAAATGTAGATGCTTTCTGATGTTTGGCAGAGCACTCTCAGAGTTTGCAGAGTTCTCTGCTTGCCCTATTTTGGTTTTTGGATAAACTTACTTTTTACCTTCACCCGCACTTGGTCTTGGTCTCATTCCCTCCTGGGGTGTGTCCATTATTGACTCTCATTGGGGAGTGTTTTGCTGCATTTTTGGGGACACTTGCTTTCAGGGCACACACAGCCTCACAAGCGACCAGGGGGGTCACACACAGCATTACCAGCAACCAGGGAGGGTGAGGGCACACAGAGCATCACAGGTGACCAGGGATGTAGGGGCACACAAAGCATCACAGTCGACCGGGGGGAGGTGGGGGCTCACACAGCATCACAGGTGACCAGTTGGAGGGGGCACACAGCATTACATGCGATCAGGAGGGGCACACACAGCATCACAGGTGAGCAGGGGGTGGTGGGAGCAGACATAGCATCATAGGTGACCAGGGGGGCGGGGGGCACACACAGCATCTCAGGCAACCCGGGGAGTGGGGACACACACAGCATCACAGGCAACTGGGGGGCACAAACAGCATCTCAGGCAACCAGGGGGTGGGGGCACACACAGCATCACAGGCGACTGCGGGGTTGGGGGCACACACAGCATTGCAGGCGACGAGGGGAGGTAGACGTACATGAAAGTGGACAGGGAGCGGACAGGGGCCTTCGGATCAGGATTTAGGTGGGAGGGCCGGCCAACCCTGCCGGCTTTCCCATAGGCCAATATCACTGGATGCCCAGAAAATCAGAGCAATGCTGTTTAGGTACAAAGTGGAAGTCCAAGATGATGAAAGTTAACAAACTCGCTCTTGATCACAAAAAAGTTTTTAATAAGCCCCCAGGCTTACCTTGCTGCACGATGTAATGAAAAGCAGCACTGAATCTCCCGATGGAGGAGGGAGAGGGGCATGATCACCATCATCCAGCAACTTCAAAGTGGATGAACAAAGGCAGCACTCGTGGTGAAAGTAGTCAGGGGTCAGGATCGGGCCTTTGGTGGGAGGGCCGGCCAAGCCTGCTGGCTTTCCCATAGGGCAATATCATTGGATGCCCAGCCAATCAAGGGCTATAAATCTGCTTAATTTCTCTGCTAAGTCTCCCTACACAATCCCCCCTTTTTTTCTGCAGAGAGCACTGAACAAACAAGGGTACTCCCAGCGGTTGAAGTGTATGCAAAGATGTAATGGAACTATGTTCCCTGCTGGCCTGCCCCTGCTCCCGACAAACCCCATCGTCATGCACAATACAAACCCCAAACAAACACACCTGCTGTTTAAGGAGATGTTCAGTGCAGTGCACTGAAGTGCACATTTCAACTTCTTCCTGCACTTGTATTTTAAAACTAAACCATTCCGGAACAGTTTCTTTTTAAAATAAAAGTACAGGAACAGTAAAACAAATGTTTTTAAAGTAGTCGAGCACCGCTCCCAACCATTCCCTTCCACTTCGACCACTGGGTACTCTGCAGAGAACTAATCTTAGCTCAAAAACATAACTTCACTCAACTGCATCCTATGATCATCAACTCTATCTCCGCCCAGGCTACCCATGTGTGAACATTTCCATTCATCATGGTATTACATTGACGGGCATTCATGCTCAGTACTCCATTTTTCCCTACATCACAGAGGCATGACCCTAGACAGAATCATGTGTGATCATTCACATATATCATTAGATTCTGTGATTTTCATGCAATCATGTGAGCATTGCTTTTTCTTAATACTGAAGTGTCAGCAAATTATTTTTTTTCTTTAAAAAAAAAGAAAACAGAATTGTTCATAGATTGTAAGAAACTGACAATTGTCCATACAGGGAAAGACATTGGCAAACAATGTTCATACCTAGAATGAAATGGCAACAAATGACATACCTAGGCAACAGAGAATATATACATGAGAATATCCTGAAAGAATAATAGTGAAGAAAGAAACACATCTCAATGATTAGATCCCTCACCATTGGACTTGGTGGTGACATATCCATCCCAGGTCCTGATGCTGGTCCCTTCTTGAGTATGCTGGGAAGGCCTGCGTCCATGTCACAAACTGCATCCCAATAACACTATACATTTCCATCACATCATCTGGATTTATCTATTCTTCACTCGCAAGTATATTTCTGTCTTTTCCCCGTTATTGGTCATGTGGATTCCACCTCTTTCTATCCCGCAGCCCTCTCAATAGACATCTGGCTCCAGAGAATGCTGATGAAGGAAAGGAGTAAGATAATCTAAAACCAGAGAACAGAGACAGACAGGTTAAGTATTAAGCAAATACACTTGTCATTTAAAACCCCCTTGTCATTTAATTACCTGGACATTTTAATTTATATTATATACAAGTTGATTTCCTATTTAGTAACAATATACTTCTCATTCATACCTTCAGGCACACCACATCCAACACACCTACTTAACTGCTCCAATGAACTCCTTTCATTCCTTGAGTGTTACTTACCTCACTGCAATTCACTGACTTACTCACCTTGATTTTAATGTGTGTGAATTAGTTAAAACAAACATTACACACAGCAAACAATCAAAGAACAAGATTAAGCATATCTAACACAAGTTAATTTCATACAATGTTAAACGCAATTTCAATAAGCTCATTACAGCAAATAGCAGCCTATCATTTGGATTATTTAATAAATTCCACCGCAAGTCTTCCCAAGCTAAAAGCTGGCGAATACTAAAATAGAGTTTAAAAATCTGTACCCGATGGGGAGCTAAAATTGGACAATCAATAATAAGGTGCTTCAAAGATTCCACATTTAGATTAAAATGATAACAATGATGGTCCTTTAGAGGTGCTCCAGATCGACCACCTATAACATCGCTCGTAGGAAGATTTCATTTAATGCCCAACCAGAGAGTACTAAAGTATTGAGAAGCATGCTGGGATAGATATTTCTGCAGGACATTCATAGGCTTAATATCCATAGAGAAATGGTAAAATACTTTATAGGAGCAGAGTATCTCCCTATTTTCGATCAAATCAGCCTTATAAAGTAACTTCTTCACCTTGACTGGATTACGCTCCAACTCCTCTAGAGAGATAGACTTATCAGCCAACATCAACAAAACTGGATTAACCAAATTTACAAGAGCTAAACAGTTGCCCTGTTTAAACAGTGAGCTAAGTTGAACAAACAGGGTGAATGCTCTGGGAAACAATATGGAGCGCAGCAGAAGTGATCTTCTCCAGTTAACCCTCGTACTCTGCGTGGTAATACCCACGATAGGCTTAACCGGGGGGAAAGGAGTGCCGCCAGGAAGCTTTAGAAATCTTTTCCACACAAAAGCCTAATACTTAGCCCAATCGAGATTAACATCCTTGACCTCTGCCCCATAAGATGTTTTCTGGACAATCACTTGGTTATACTATTTTTTAAAGCAGGTAACATTGAAAAACAACCATATTTCCTATCGAGTGCACTAAGTTGGGCTGCCGCTGAGATAGCACCAATTCTTAGTTCATTGGCCGCCAGCAACATAGCTTGTTTAGATCTAATGGTAGCGCCCAAGTATTTAAATTCAGCCACTACTTGTAATCTAGTTTCATCAATGTGCCATCCAATATTAGATCTTCCTGATAAGATCTTTCCACGGTTAAAGATCAAGATCTTTGATTTTGTAACATTAATTGTGAGGTATAATTGCGTGAAGAAATTCTGAGCCTGCACAAGGGACTTCTGTAATCCGACTGCTGTGTAGAAGATATTGAAGAACAATCTGGTCCAGCTTCGGAGTATCAACCCCTGGCCCATCCAGTCCTGATTCCCAAGATGTACAGATTGAAGAGAAACAGGGCTAAAACACAGCCCTGTCACAGACCACGGTCAACAGAGATCCAGCTTGAGTAGCCACTCCGCTTATTCAATTTGACTTTGATTTTGAAATCAAAATATCAAAATATCAACATAGAAACCAAGACCTCAGGGCAACCCCACAGCCTCATCATCCCCCCTAACTTATTGCGATCCACACAATCACAAGCCTTGGATATGTGAAGAAATGAGAGGTTAATAGTCAATTTTTGTTTGAAACGCTTTGTTTTTCAGGAGCTGCAAAATCAGGCACTTAGTAGCACTATTGTCCCCTTACAAAAGCCAGACTGGTTACAGTCCAATTTATTGGCAGAGGTCGCCATCTTTCCAAGCCGTGGAGTAAGAATCCTGAAATAAATGTGTACTAGTCGTCCGGAAGGGAGATAATTCACTGGATTTGCCCTGTCTCCGTTCTTGTATATTACTACAACAATGGCCTCTCTCCATGTGTCCGCCCAAACACATTACGGAACAGCTGTAGTAGGACTGCTGCCCACAAAGGTGGGTCTGATATAAGGATTAAGTTGGATAAGCCATCAGGCTCCGGGGCGTTGGAGGACTTAGACATCTTGATTGCTATTAAAATTCCCACTAGATCAATGTCTAATAGGGCCCATAGATCGTCCCACAAAGAACCCTTCGTTTGAATACTTAGACATTCCACTGTGGAGCCTTCAAAAGTATACAAGCTAGTAAAGTAAGTCTCCCACAGCTGACTTGAAATAGACTGGTACTGTAGTGACAGTTGCAACACCCCCTTGGATACGTCTCCAAAAATCGGTCGTCTAACAGGAAGACAATGCCCTAAACATCTTCCCTGTGTCCGATTGAAAAAGTAAAGCTCGGTCATCTTTTACCCAGTTCCTGTTTAATAACATAAGGCTAGCAATAGTGTGTGCCACATCTATGCCAATTTTTTAAGTTTCCCTTATCTCCCTTCTCAGCGTTCTCTTCCTTTCACAGGTTTCCGTGTTCTACACATGTCTAGATGTCACATAACAACATTCCCTTGTGAGATTTTAAGCTGGAATAAGAACAGATAGTGTACTCTGAAGATAGGGAGAGAATGAGTGAGAACAAAACTATGCAAAACGACCCTCCAGAAGGTCTGCATCAATGCTAGCGTTAAATCTATGTGCATATTTAGATTTACATATTATTACATGGTTACAAGGATTAATTTCCACTGCGTTGGAATGCTGGTCAGGGGAATTAGATATTTCAATGCCCCCAAAACCAGCCCTAAGATGTGAATGGTCACTGGCATTATCAGATGCCACACTAAAGTAATCAATAAAAGGGATGAGGGCAGAGGATACAAAGACAAAGGGGTCATTCCAAGTTTGGAAGTAAGGCAAAAACAATGCCGGTAAAGGATTACCCGCATCCCTTACCGTTCCGGGCTATTCCGACCTAAGACCCCGCTATTAGCGGCACCATTAATAACGGTAATATTAATACCAATAGTAGTAGCAATTCTGGAGGTGGAGGACATGCTTTCATTGCAACACTAGCAACAACAACAACAGCAACAGCAGGCAGGCACCACAGAGGAGACGTTTGAAATACACACCGCCATCCCCACTCTACTGAAGGTAGCATCGGTGCTCCACTTCCTTGCCACACGCACCTACCAGCTCACAGTGGGGCACATGCACGGCATATCACAACCCATATTTTCTTGCATTCTGAACCAACTGCTGGATGCCCTCCTCAAGCACACAAGGGACTACATATCCCTACCACGGACTCCCCAGGAGATTCTTGATACCAAAGTTGGCTTCCATGCACTGGCTGGCATGCAAAATTGTATAGGAGCCCTTGACTGCACCCACGTGGAGTTCGTGGTCCCGCATGCCATGGAGGTGGTGTACCGCAACCGCAAGCAATACCACTCCATCAATGTGCAGATGATATGTGAGGCCAGCAAGATCATAACACATTGTTGTGCCCGATATCCTGGATCAACTCATGACTCTATGGTCCTGTGAATCTCCACGCTACAGCGCTACATGGAGAGACATACCGGGCAACATGCCTAGCTGCTTGGTAAATTGCATGACAGGCACATAGCACTGACTTGGGGGGAGAGATGCACACACCACCATGGTGTCAATGTTGATGTGACAGCATGATGTGCACATCACTAAACACTGTGCCCCAAAGCATCCCAAACAGAACGTGACATCCAGATCCCATAAGACAGAAGTAAGGTCGACACCTATCACAACATGACAAAGAGTTAACCCCCCCCACATCCCACTAAACCTGCACCACTCATCAGCAGACCTCACTTTCCGTAACACCATCCTGCAACATGCAGTGAATATGAACAATGTTGCTGTCTCCAGCAAATCACCAGACAGGACAAGCATCCGTGGGAGTGCATTGAACCAAACCACCAAGGGAATCCACTGTCTGTCGCAGGGCCGCCACAACCACAGGAATGTAGCATGTCACCATTGCTAAAAACTGCGCTGAATGCCTAACATTGCAGAGCCTACTGCCAACGCTCTTAGTCAGCAATTCCTACAGAAGAAAACACATCACAAATTAGACACAAACACAGCTGTATGTGTACACAATGCATGTGCAACAAGATGGCAGTGCACACCATGTATCATCTTGAAGATGCAACCCACACCATTAGTCCATGGCACAGGACACAATGAGGGCCTGAAAATGGCATGCATACAAAACAACCAGGGACATGTGCATGTGATCAATGATAATCTGCAGGCATGTGTGACTAGTATAGCTGTCCATCATGATTCTACTGACATGTACCTTTTGTTGCCTCCTATGCAGGTGACAGTGGCTATCCCTTGAAGGCGTGGCTCCTCACCCCTGTCCGAAACCCACAGAAAAGGCACGAGGAGGACTACTATCCCACACCCGTGCCCGTGTGGTCATTGAGCAGACCTTTGGCCTGTTGCAGGCACGATTTCGCTGCCTTAGCCGGTCGGGTGGGGCACTCCTCTACAGGCATGAGAAGGTGGCCAAGATCATCATGGCATGTGTAATGCTTCACAATATGTGTATCCGACGGAACGTGCCCCTGCCTCCTGACATTGAACTGCAACCACCTGGTGATGATGAAGGGAATGAAGAAGATGTGGCTGCACATCATTGTGGTGCCGATGCACAGAAGGGACGTGCTGTGCGTCAGTCAGTGATAGCACAATATTTCTGACACACATGGCTGCAGAGGGTGACATGACAGTTTGACAGAGGGCACTGGGTGTGGGAGTACATGTACACTATGCACTGTATATGAATAAATGACACATGCGCAATGATGAATGTCCACTCAAGAAGTTTTTTTTCACACAACGGGTGTATTGAAATTTACAATGAAGAAGAAAGTGCACCAACACCCCCCAAAACTCCCCAACACACCCTCACCCCCATCCCCTCCCCCGAAACACCCCCACACATGTCCAAACAAGTGTCCATTGCCTTCATCAGGCTGGCCAGTCTACTTCCTGCCACTCCCTGCCCCTGGTGGCGGAATGTCCGGGTGGCACAGGGTGCGTGCCGACTGGCACAGTGGTCTGGTCTGTGTTGAGCTGGAGGACGATTGTGTGGCCACCTGCTCCATCTGGGGTGCTGGACGTTCAGCCTCCATAGCATCAGTGATGCGGCTGAGGACCTGCCGCAGGGCGGATACCTCCTCGCACAGTCTACTTGTATTTTCTGCAAAGATCTTGCCCAGGGAGGTGGTGTTATTGGCAATTATCTTGCCCAGAGAGGCAGTGTTTTCAAGCCACTCCTGCCGAGGTGGTGGTGGTGTGTCCAGACTCTAAAGATGTGATCTGGGGGGATGGTGCTGGACTTGGTGTGCGGGGCAGTTTGGAGGAGTCATCCTCCACAGGCACCCACACCTCTTCCAGCAACTCCTCCTCAGCCAGGGGTGCTGTGGCTGCCGCCTCCCCAACTGAACTGGACTCTGCTGTGTGTGGAGCTTCAGCTGTGTCCTGTGGCAGTGTGACAGGGGTTGCAGCTTCCATCTCGACAGCCCTTGGCGGCACCAGTGGCGTCTGGAGGTGGTTTCCTTGGTGGTGCATGGCGGGCCTTGTGTTGGGCCTTTGAGGTCGAAGGCATGTTGGCCTCATCCTGGGCCCTCTTCCGGGGTGTGGTTGGCTGTTGGGGTTAGTCCCGCGCCTCGCTGTCATGGTCTGAGCCTGTGAGGGTTGAAGGGAGGGACGGCATGAGTGATGGTTTGATTGGCATCATGCATACATTTGTATAATTGCTCATCTACTCAATAGAGGGTAATAGGCATTTGAGTTTGGAAGATCACATTGCTTGCTACATGGCCGGGTGATGCAGGGATCCGTCGAGTCACTCATGTTGGGGAAGACGTATGCTATGTCAAATGCATATTTGTTGTGGGCCGCATGCATTGTGACCTATGCCATTGACGTTTTAGTGTGTTATGTGGAAGGTATGGCATTGCCTTGCATCAGGCATCTGCATGTGTCTGTGCTGCGTATGACAATTATGCTGGGAATGTGTGTGTGTTGGGCCATGGCTTGCCTCTTTAGACAGACATATTGATTGACTATCATCAGACTCTGCTTCACAGTGTTTTCTTAAGTCACTCATCTCCTTCTGCGGATGATGTGGTGTTACACTCCATGTCTCCTACACCTTCAATTGCCTCCATGCCTATCAGGCTAGCACATATGTCCTCCCACTGGGACAGCTTTATGGGGGAGCTTGTTTCTCCATCAATTGCCATGGCCTGCCTCCGGTTCGCAGAGAGGATGTTGCTGACTCGCAGCCGCAAGTCATCCCACCTCTTCCGGCAGTCTTTGGTTGTGCGGGGGGTGTTGCTAACTGTGCTTACTTTTTCCGCCACTAATGCCCAGATCTCTTTTTTTCTGATGATAGCCTCCCTTTTGAGGCTCTGGACAAAAACAACGTTGGCATTCTCTGCCAGGGTCTCCGCAAGCATGGTGAGCTCATCTTCACTGAAGCGCTCCTTATGCTGGCGTGAGGCGCCCTTTTTAAGAGCCTTGGGCATTGTACTGTTATACTGATTAGTATTTGGCACACAACAATGTACTCCAGATCCTGGCTGCTGTGGATGGAAATGGATTGGGTTTTTAAAGATGGCCGCCATGCTCTTTCCCGTTCCTGTGTGATGACGCTACTTCCAGTTCCGCTTATTTACAGTGACCGTTATTAGCGGAACCGGAAGTAGAGATTCAGCAAGAGCCCCTTTGCACTGGATTGTGTTGGTGCAGAGAATGAATACTGTGAGACCAGTCGTAGGTCACAAGATGATTCTTCGTCTGTCAATAGATGTTAGTGTTTGCTTGCACAGCCACCAATTTTGCGCAAATCTTTAGGGGATCCCGGGGGTTGGCTTCAGAGCCTGCACCCCCCCGTCCCCCAAACTAAATAATTCAGAGTCCTCCTGCTGGCAATCTTTAGAAAGCGAATAACCCAAGTTAAAGCGACATTGTCCCTCAGACATAACTAAATTGTAAACCAGAGTTGAATAAAAAAATGTTTTTACCATATCAACACGGCAAACATCTGAAAAGAAGATTCTGGATATATCTTTAGAGATTAAAGGCTGGGTATGTGCCCAAATAAGGCCAGAATGTATTGACGATTCAGGCAATAAAGTTCTTTAACCTTAAAGTTACTACTCAGGCATTTATATCTGAATTGATCCCCCAAAGACACCGACAAACCACCAGACAAAGAAGCTGGACCTACCTCGAGAACCCCCTGTAGGACTCCTTAGTAATCTAGTGGGTCCTGTAGATAGTGCACCCAACCAGAGACCAATGGCTAAGGATTTTCTTCTTTATTCCATAGAAAGGAAACACAGAGGAGCAGTATCCGATAGATTTGCTGGCTCTTCGACTGACACAAAAGAGTCGGCTGTTGGGTCGAGGTTGCTTTTAGAGATAGAATGTGAAACAGTACCAGGACTCAAACCCACTTGACTAATGCGTTCTGTCACCCTAGGTAGCAGCAGCAAAGATAAAAAAGATACCGGCTACAGACAAGACTGAGTAGCATCTTCGTCAGCTTTGATGCAATAAGTTGACAAAGAGGAGACTTTTAACTTCACCTCAGTAACCACTTCTTTAATTTGTTTAAGATATGCTGTTATCAACAATTTTATTTTTGTTAGTGTCATGGGCATACAAGGAAGAGGGGCCAACAGATTTACTTAGACTCAAAGGCAAGGTCTTGCCTTTTCACAGTCCCCACCCACCTTCGAAGATGCAGTGCATGCCAGGACATCTTGGGGTTCGTCCTCATTGGAAACATTTCTGTTTGAGCCTTCAAAGAGTGAACAAATTTCAGAGAACCTCTATTAGACCTACATGGAACCAACCTTGTTTGAGTAAGAGTTTTCACTTTCTTCCTCCTCCTGTGCCAGTAATCCCCACCAGATATCCCCAGAGGCAACACAACACATTCTGCCTCTGAGGTTCGTTGAGGGGGACTAGAATCTAATGATACAGTAGAACGCACAATGGGAAGCTTAGCCGGAACACTTTGACAGTAGACAGCCACTTCCTCCCCTAAACCTCCCAGCACATTAAACTTTAAGGGAGACACCAGCAAGTTGAGCATGGAAGGTTGACTTGCCACAGAGGCTAAATTTGTCGAGGTCAAAACACTGCTAAACAGTGCATTTTTGCATATAGCCCCCGAGGCGCCCAGTGCCACTATAAAACCCTCAATAAAATTCACTTTGGCTAACAAATCTTTTAGAGAAGAGCAAACCTCTCTTAGTTCATACATATTCAAATTGTGGCCCCAGTCAATGGTGTCCAAAATCCGATTCAAAACTGGAAAGGAAAAAGCGTCCACTATGGGCTCTTCTTGGGCCTGAGGGACACGGCCCATGTTGTTACCAACAGGCCTCGCCTCTGAGGATAGAGATGAACAAAAAGTTGCAGACAGCCACAGTTGATTAAAAAAGGTATATGCATCAGGTAGTGCAGGCGAACCGTGACAGATAGTTGAGTACTTGCCTGCATTAAAATTTGGAAATCTTGATGGAAAAGGGGAAGCATTATACAGTTTAACCTCTTCCATACCTCATAGAAGAAATGGGGAACCATGAAAAGGTTGAATAGTAGGTCTGCCTAAGGAAAGGCAAACTCTTTTTGCAAATTCAGACGACACAACCGGCGCCAAGATTGATAACATCAGAAATTAAGTTGGAGCCCACATGTTCAGTCAAATCCTCAGCGTCATCATGAGTCAATAAAACTGAGCAATCTGAAATAGATGGTACAACATTAGGGTTCCTGGGTGACAGGTAATTCTACTGTTCCAACATTTTAGAGTCCACTCCAAGGTTATCATCTGAGGTTTCCAACATGCGTGGCATAGTTTGTAAGCAGCAAGTAAAATAGCTGAGGAGAGGAGAAAATAAACGATGAGGGCCCCATTTGAGGCTCAGTTTGCAGAGCGGGACCCACACTACTTAAGCCTCAATCCAATAGCAGGCAATATAAACATGCTATATTCACAAATAGTTTCACCTACCAGAGAGCACAAAGGCACCCTGGCCCACAGTCACTCTCTGAATAAATGCTACTAAAAACAATGCGGAATGCTGACACACTGTATTGATGTTTGTTTTTATAGATGGATTGTAAAAGAAGTCATGAAGTATAAGATAATCAGGAGATTTATCAAAGCTGCATGCTCCCGCCCCTTCAGTTGCTCAGATCTAGAAACAAAGCAGTTAATCTTACCGCTGAGCTGAAATGGACTGAAATTAAAATATTAAGAGAAGACCTTTTTAAAAAGTAGCAGACGCAACCGTTTCCCGTAGTTCCCAAATTGGAGCAAACGCAAAGTGAGCCAAGATATCCTTGCAAGAGCAAGACACGGAGCCCCCAAGCACACTCCCCGTGAATCTCATCTTCCTCTTGAGGAGCTGGGGAATCGCGGCAGATGGAATGAAAGAGCTCTGTAGCAGTGTATCTATCAGGCAAAGAGAGGACGATTTATTCACCTGACCGCCGAAAACCGCCTGAAGCTTTACAATAGTGTATTAATAAGTCCAAGTAGTGCGGTCAGAAGGGTGCTTACAGTAGTTATAAACACACACGGTTTAGCCGGGGAGCGGCGAGCAGAAACAGAAGACCACAATTCCAAAGTTCCAACAGTGTGAGGTCACATAGGTAAAAACCACTTTGTGCGTCTTACTGCTCAACTTGGCTGTAAACAAAAAGTCCCACCATCTCAGCCCCGGCACCACACACCAAACACACTGCTACACAATGCTGTGCTCTGCACAGTGTGTGAGATTTTGAGGGCTCCTCCTTCCTGCAGGGATCAATAGATAGTGAAGAGAGACACTGCTGCTTCCACAATTTGTTCTGTGATCCTTTCTGCCACAAAACACACTGTACATGCCACTGTGTTATGTGCAGTGTGTGAGCTTTTGAAGGTTCCTCCTTCCTACAGAGACATATCGTGAAGAGAGACTCTGCTGCCTCCACAATTTTCACAATGATCCTTGTTGCCACAAAACACACTGCTACACACCTTGATTTTAATGCGACTTTAACACCTTTCACTCCCTACTGGTTTCTCCAGACTGTTCTACCCTTATAATCTCATGTTTTGGGTGAAACAGTTTGATCTAGTTTATGTGGAAAAATTGATCCACAACCAGATCACCTTCCTTGGTTATTATTCTGTACACAGCAGGCAAACTCATGGCCACAATTGTGAATGGACCCCGCCAGGATGCCATGAATTTTGCATTTTTATTTTTGCCTTTTGAAAAACTAAACGTATATATCTGAGTTCATGGTCCCTAACAGATGATTTCCTGTCATGGTTTGATTTTGCATAATCAGCTGCCCTTTCCAGATTTTGCTTTGCAAATGCAAATCCATGCTGCTAATGCTTTCTTAATTCTTCCACATATTCATGAATTATGGATGGATTTAACATGACTTGTTTGTTGGTTCTCTACAAAAAGTGTTGGGGCAAAACTGCCTGTCATGATTTCATGTGGACTGAGACTTGTAGATGCTGATGGTGTCACCCTAAAGGCCATTAATACCAAAGGGAGTTGCAAATTCCAACTAGACCCTGCTTCAGCCACAAATGTTTTAAGAATTTCAATTATTGATCAGTTGCAACGTTCCACGCCACCACTTGAAAATGGCTGGTAGGAAATATGTAGCTTCCTTTTTACTCTCAGATTCTGATACATCTTGGTCATCACTGCACTAGGAAAATGACTTCCAAGGTCTGATTCTATTCTTTGAGGTAAACCAAACCTAGAAAATATGGGATTCACCAGCAAAGTAGCAGCTGTCTATGCACTGCAGGCAGGTGCTGGTATGCACTCCAACCATTTATAAATTAAACAGGTAAACATTAACATGTACTTTTTTCCTTGTGATGATCTTTGGACTGGGCCAATTAAGGGGCCGATTCATGGAACAAATGTGTGCCGAAAATCCCAGCACAAGCTGGTGCAAACGTGAGAAAGCAAGCGCATGCGTGCGTTTCAAGGAAGGCGCTGTGCATGTTTTTCACTGGTTGTGCACCAAATCCATGCATGTGCACGCACACGTCATCAAACGGCATGCGCTAAGCTCACAGGGAAAGCGCACATAGCGCGGCGCACACAACAAAAGTGGGCGGAACAGTGGGCGTAACACTCGGAATGGGGAATAACGTGTGAAAAAGAAGTCGTAACTGGGGAGTACTGCAGGGAACTACACGGAACGCCCACTCGCACGCGAATAGCCATATTCATGGATTCGAATACGGGAAACCTGCGCATGTCAAAAGACGCACACAGGCGTCAAAGCGTCCGCCACACGAAGGCAGACGGAAGCGTCCTGCGCACAGTATAAAAGTGCGCGCAAACAAACACGTATATACAGCTACGATGAATGCCCCATTTGTTGCAGCACTGATCGTGGGACACAGCAGGAGGAGGAGAATAGCCAGGGCCTGCTTTATTTCACCAAGGACAAGCCTTTTTGGGATGCCTGACGACCAGGTCTATGGCAGGTATAGGTTTCCACCTCGTATCATCCTAGACCTGGTCAGGGAGTGGGAAGATGACCTTACATCCCCCACCCTCTGCTCCCAAGCATTGAGCCCCTTGGAGAAGGTGCTCAATGTCCTGCATTTTTTGGCTACTGGGTCATTTCAGCGGACTACTGCCATAGTGGGGGGGGTCTCACAGGCCACGCAGTCAAACTGCCTACACCAGGTGTTGGCAATCATCACTGCACGCCCCTCAGTCCGCAGGCACATATACATGCCCAGAACACCCGCAGAAAGGCAGGCCATTGTCCAGGACTTTTACAGGGTGGCACACCCAAAGTGCTTGGTGTCATAGATTGCACCCATGTGGCCTTACGTCCACCTCGGGCCACTGAGCACATCTACCAAAACCGCAAGCACTGGCATTCCATCAACGTGCAGGTGGTATGCGATGCAAAGGGAATCATCACCTCTGTCTATGCAAACTACCCTGGCTCCACCCATGAAAGTTTCATATACAGAATGTCTACCCTGAGCCGGGCCCTGGAAGCTGGGCTGCATGGCGACACATGGCTCCTAGGTGAGTGCAAATGCCTGTGCACATGCATGCATGTCACACACACACAAATACACAAACCCCAATAATCACAACCATCATCACCTCTACAGGAGACAGTGCCTACCCTTTGAGCAACCAGATGATGACGCCAATCCGGAACCCCACCACACCACACCAGGTAAGATACAACGCGGCCCATATTGCAACCAGGGCCATAGTGGAACGCACATTCAGAGTGCTGAAGTCACGCTTCCGCTCCCTTGACCGCTCTGGCGGGCAGCTACTCTATGCACCCCCAGTAGTGTGCAGGATCATTGTGGCAGCATGTGTCCTGCACAATGTTGGAACACGGCAGGGCGTACCGGTGGACATGGTGGTGCCTCAACCTCCCCAGGCACAGGTGCTGCCCATGGGAGGGGATAGGGTACGTGGCGAGGAAGCCCGGAACCAGCTTGTGGCCACATTTTTCACCTAAACTCCCACCCCTGCGGAGCGCACACAGGCCTGGCACATACCAGGTGACAATTGATGATGACAAAGAGGCAGTCAACTGTCACAACCTTACCACCCTGAGAATGTTGCTGTGGAAGTGCCACATTGTGTGCATCCCTAGCTACTTAAACATAAGAAATCCTGTGTGACCACAAGGCACACATGCAAGTTTTGAATCACACAGACCTGCAAAACAGGCCATGACTATCACTGTTATGTCACCCAAACCCTCCCAAACCACAACAGGACATGGAAAGCAATAGCTATACACCAACACAGTACCAATAAGGTACACATTGACCTGTGAAAAATGTAAAGTGGCATCAGACAATGATGCCTGACAAGGAATCAGATGAAATGACAGACCAACAACCTCCCACATAAAAGAAGTCATACCCAAATGCATTCCAACATTTGTAGTTGTAACATAAGAATGAATGCCTGCGTACATGCACATTGTGCATAGCAAAATCAACACTGCACCTTCTGTGTGCCGTGTCCACCTCATGCAACACACTGCTCAGCGCACAGCATAGTGAACAGCCATTGTGTGTGATGCACACCCTAAGCATCACATCTAAGCGACAAACTACATCAAAAAGCAAAATACGCATGTACAGGATCCACAATTGGTCATAGATCATGTGCTGCAGGGACACATTGGGCACCAAAAGGCAAACAGAGTGTACATGTGGACATGGAAGGTTGGTTGTACATGTAGTGGATTATAGTGCGAGTGTGTGGGTCAGTAGGGACAAGCACTCAATACATGCATGTGCAATCAAGTGACCATCAGTGTCCTCTACACATCACATGTGAACATTCACCATGTGTACACCCCAGCATGTCAAGCCACAACTATTCCCTCACACCTGAAAGCTAAACACAACACATGAACAGGCATTGATCAGCAGAATACATCATGTACATAGGATACCGCAATTACAATGTCAGGGTGCGCATCACACTGTAGAGCAAGGCAACTGTCAACAACAAAACACCCCCACCCCCACAAATCACCATGACCCACTGAACAACAGCACCTGGGTTATGTAACCTTCACCCTTGAAGTTCACCTGGCCACAGGATCACCCTTCCCCTTTGTCAACATCTCCCACCTTGTGTGCAAAAAGTGTCCAGCACCCTCAGAGGCCACCTTGACTTGCAAAAACACCAAATCAAAGAGAACTGAAAGCAGGCCAACACAGAAGCCAAGCAAAAAGCCTGCAGGCAGCAAAACAAACCAGAAGAGCCTCCAGTAGATGACTTGAAGTAGTAGTACGTCACAAAGCCCAAGTACTACCACAATGACGTAACAACCAGGGTAGCACAGTAAAACAATGTCACAACAGGATGTGTACCATGTGTGGTTCATAACACAGAATAATGCACCACAAACTGATGTGTACTGTCACAGCTCCTGTGTACAGGTGCAGGGGTGGCACGAACCAACCACCCCCACCGTGGATGGGGTGCCTGCAAGGTAAAACTCACACAGGCCTCTGAGACCCTGGTGGGGAAGGAGGGTCAGGGATATGCAGTCGGGACAGGCATTGCTATACTGGATAACCGGAATGAGGGGCAGGAGAGGGGAGTAGGATTCACACGGAAAAGTAGGAAATGCACAAAAATGTACTCCTCACATTAATATATACACAAGTACACCAAACCTGATCATCATGCACATAGTAACTAATTACTCAAATGGAAGTCAAAGAGAAACTTATCTCTGGGGTGAGTGCTGGCCTCCTGCCTGTGCACTCTTAGGTCCAGTAACAGGAGCAGTTTAATGCTGCAAAGAGGACCACAGTTACTAATCTGTACGTGCCCATAACACACAAACACACCACCATATATGCCCCAAAGTAACAAAATACTCTACAAACAAACAATCTGGTGTGGATGCTTCGTACCCATACGTAACATTACCCCTGTGATGGTTCATACACAGACAATGCGCCGCTGGGTGCATTGCAAATGGAAGACCAATGTGTCACGAATCACACAACATGCAATGTTCCCTGGGTAAGCAGCCAGATGCAAATAGCAAGGTATGACTTCAGAACAAGTCGTGTTCCACCATGACACAAATAAAGTAGGTAGTGCATGTGTCAAATTCTACATGGTAATGAAATGCACTGCACACAAGTCTGTCGTTTGCTGTCTGTCCCTGTGAGCTGCTTCTTTCCATGTCTTGCAATGCTACATGGCTAATACAAGTGCCTCAATGGACCGTGGTGGACTGGAAGGTATGTGCCACTGGCCCTGCAGGTGCCCCAGACAACTTTCCCATCAACTAGCCATTAGTCCACCAACCCATCTCAGCTGTATTGTGCGCTACAACACCAATATTTGTCCAAGCCCACCGTCTGTGCTGCTACTAAGCATGCATGTGCAACTGGTCAGGTGGAAGGTCTGCTGCATTGTGGCCCCCCTGTGATGCTCACCTTGCCTGGAGTCCCTTGAAACACAACAGCTGTTTTCGGATGCATGAGCACAATCCCTGTGCCTCTGCTTGCGCACACATGCGCATGTCGCCACCACCAAATGTGTCCATCTTCCAGACGTCCAATGGCCCATGTCTGCTGGCAAAGGTGGTCTGGAGGCTCATCCCCCTGCAGAAAGTGCATGAATACATGATTAAAGCTTTAAAATCATCTGTGTGTGTCTCTTCAGGCATTACATGACTGGACCATGTCAGAGACGTACATCACAAATCACACCATTAGTCTTTCACAGGCAAACTTTTGAACACACCATCTACGCCATGAATTGCAACAAGCACATGTACAGTATAGATAATAAACATACTACACAATGAATAGCAATGAATGTACACATTAATCATGAAACCCCCCATCTAGCGAATGAAGAACAGTGGTCAATAACACCCCTATCATCCCCACTAGGGGTGTTAACACAAGTTTCACAGCAGCAGACATGCCACAGATATGACAGTCCAGAGCCCTTTTGTAATAGGCTGTTACACCGAACCATCCTTGTGAGCCCATGGATAAGGGAAGCAGGAGTGACATATGTGAGTCAAGGATCCCAAGCTGCAAACACATACACAAGACAAGCTTGAAGGGCCCAGCTGGAACAGACAGTGGATGCTCTCAAAAGCCACAAAGCATCACACGTCACATGAAAGCACAATAGACAAACAATTTTAACTATATTAACTAATTACACTAACTATGAAAAACCTACATTACCTATTTAAACTAACTATCAAATTGAAACTAAACTAACTAAACTAAAAGAAAAATAAAAAATGGCCACATACGACCCGGGGGGGAGGCACCCAGGAGGGGGGATGTACAGGGTGCTGCTCAACACCCACATGCAATGATGTTGAGGAAAAAAAAAACTCCATGGGCTCAACGCCTGCACAGCCCGACCTATGTGGGAGATAGACTGTTGTTCGAGTCTGGCTCTTCCTGGAAAGGAGGACATGGCACAGGAGCCTGACCACGCCTAGCCGCAACTTGCCCCTCGTCAGCAGCAAGTCTGCCGGACGGGTGAGCCTGGTTCTGTGCGGTGATCACACGTAGGTCTGCATGCAGAACCTCCCGTGATACACGTGCTTCCTCTTGCAAGGTAGCACGTGTAACACGGAGTTCCTCCTGAAAGCCCTGGCAGGACAACTGCTGCGCACCTCCCGGCAAGCATGTAGCTCAGCCGAGATGGTACGCTCAAGCTGCGCAAACCTCTCCTCTGCCCGCTCCCTCTGGGACATCATATGGACACCCAGAGTGGATCTGAGGGAAGCATACTCTTGCCTCAGGGCCTCCATGTGTGCCTCTGCGTGAGCATCAATTGCTTTACGCAGGGACAACATTTCAGCCTGGGTGCCTTGTCTGAGGCCACCATGCCCAGCCTGAGCGAGTGGGCCGTAGACCGTGCCACCTGCTGCTGGAGAAGCACCTTCCTAACAGGGGGGAGCACGGATTTGGCCA
The DNA here is from genome assembly GCF_040938575.1 of Ambystoma mexicanum. Classification (NCBI taxonomy): domain Eukaryota; kingdom Metazoa; phylum Chordata; class Amphibia; order Caudata; family Ambystomatidae; genus Ambystoma; species Ambystoma mexicanum. Next base: position 1,353,969,282 of record NC_090929.1, read on the forward strand.
CACGCTCCATGCTCTCAGCGATGTTCTCCATTGCTGCCCCCTGCCGTTCAGAATTGGCAGGCATGTCTTGCTCCCACTCAGTATACTGCGGTTGCATGCGGCGACCGCGTTGCTGGGCTTGACCCCTGCGGGACCCAAGGACTGGGTGTCCTGTTTGTGTTGGCACCGCCCGCGGCTGCACGACTACATGCCCCCGTCGACGTGATGGCCCAGGCACATCAGTGACTGGTGTGGAGGGTGACCCTGCATCCCGATCCACCACAGGCGTTGGTTCCAAGACTGTTGACCCCTCAGTGCAGGTGTCGCGGACAGAGGAGTGTCCACATCAGAATCACTCACCCCTGACATATGGACCTGATGCTTGTCCAACTCGACATGGACGTCAGAGTGGTCATCAGGGCTGGACTCATTGCCAGCCACAGACAAGATGGACTGTAGCACATGTGGGTTTTCGTGGCCTACCACCCCACGACCCCCACTTGTGCCGGGTTGCTGTAGTGATAACAACCCTGTGCCTGGCATGACAACACCATCCTCTGGCTCCATTGCGTCATCATCTGAAAAGTAGAGAGAAATAAGGTCACTACTCATGTTAGAAGCACACAACACACACACACAGACACCAAACACATCAAGCAGACATGTCACACACAAAATAGAACCTGCCATGCATGCTGGGTCAACTTGAAATTGCTTCTGTGATTAGGCATGTCAAAAGGTGTCAGTTTGCACTGAAGTGGGTCAATGCAGTGCAGCAAATATGTACGTTACTCACTATCTACATGTACAAGAACTTCATGATGTGTGTCATAAAATGTGAAGGCAGTGCAAGGTCAACTTCAGGCATCACGTGCAATGTGCATTCAATGGGTAGCATGTCTAAAAGCAAACCACCCCTCGCCCCAAGTGCAAATGCAGGGATGCCTAGCATGGTATCAAAAGGCCGAACATAGAACTGTGTATTGAAAGACAGTGTTGACTAGCATCAACAGCATGATGTGAATCAAGTGACAACACAGCAAATGATGATGGGACAGTAAGCAGGACACATGATGAAACCTCTGGAGTACACCCACGTGTGAAGAAGACACTACACCAGTTGGGCAGAGTCATTGGCCATTAAACAGGCTGAGGCCTGTGACACACACAGACTGCCAGGCCCTAAACATGTGTGTAACGCAGTACTGAGCCACAGTGGACATGGGAAGGCTGATGAAATGCCATGCAATGTATGTCACCAAGGACTTGTATTACAGTGATCATCCAGTCAAGGACACATAGGGGCATGCGTGGAATGCACATGGAGCATGAATGGGCACTCGTGTCCCTGCAGGGAATCTGACCTCTGCACAGTACAAGTGAGATACCCTGCATCAAGTACTAAGGATGTACCACACAGCATATGTCTGGCAGATTGGCCGCTGGAAGTTAGCATGTACACAGGACGCATGAACAGGGAAGTACCCAACGGCAATATTGAAGCAGACCAATGCAAAGGTGGAATTGGGGTGCAGAACGGAGGGTGGAGGGGCAAGGGAGCATGCCTACATGGAGTACCCACATGCAGGCAGAGGACACATGCACGTCACTCTTGCTATGACATTGTCCCTGGGCTGAGAGGAAGGTCACCCCACGCTACATGCAGAAGGGCCAGTGAGCTGGAACATGGACCGGAGGGGCATACTGGTAACCAGCATGTGAGTAGGGTGCAATAGTGGTGATGCGGACAGTCCCCGTCTGCTCCACATGTCCACCATCCAGCAGAGCAGACATGCCTCAGGGAAGCATTGCATTACTTGCACATCAGAACCATGTACACGTGACATGTAGTGGCAGTCATGCACAACACATCACACAACTAAAACACACACATCCTCAACAAACATGCATCAACACTCACTGGACTGGGCATCAAAGTCCGGCATCTCTCCCACTCCAGTGACTCATGCAGAGTGAGGTCTTCCTCCTCTGGTGCAGGCCCACTGCCACACACCAGAGTCAAGTTGTAATTTGAGGCACGCTTAGCCTTAGCGCTGCGTTTGAGGTCATTCTAACGCTTTTTGCACTCTTGCGCCGTGCGCACCTCATGGCCGAATGCACTCACATTTTCGGCAACTTGCTTCCAGTGGATATCATGGTGGGCAGCCGTAGTCTGACAATTAGCACCCACTAGCATGTCACGGCTGTGGTCCCGCACGTAGTCCATGAGGAAGTCCAGTTCCTGGTTGCCGAAAGGCTTCTTCCTCGACGTGCAGGATGTCGTGGCTGCATGTGGGGTCCCAGCGAGTGCTCCAGGTGCAACCTTCCTCCTCTTGGATTGCGGTGCAGACCCTGGCTGGCTAATGCCGCCCTGATCAGTATGGCCAGTGGGTTCGGTGGATTGAGCCAAGGGAGTGGCAGGTGGAGGGACGACCAAAGGCCTGACTTGTGTCAGTGGCAGCTGGATGCCCTCTAATGGACCCTGCGCAGCAACATCCGCTGTGGCAGGGTCATTGACCACAACTGTCCTGGTTGGCAGACTCACAACCAGGGTGTTGTTGGGTGCATCTGCCCCTGCACTTGCCAACACCCGGATGTTCGGGGCAGCAGATGACATAACTGCCCCAGGGACACGTGTCTTGGTCAGGGCAGCCCTGCGTGCCCCTACGGTTTCCCTCCTGGCCTGTTGGAAATCTTCTAAGGGCTCTTCAAGTGCCAACGTAGCCTGCGCTGGCAGACCCTGAGCCTGGGTGGTGGTGTCCACAGCTGCACCTGCAGCTACCACTACCCTTGGGTCTGTGGCAGTCGATGAAATGGACTGCCGGGTCACACGGGCGCCAGTGCCAGATGCAGAAGCTGCCTCTCCCAGAACCACAGGGGGTGGTGGCATGACTGCACCGACACATGGCACAACCTTGTGCTCAAGTGGCGCACTCCTGCCTCTTCCCCCTCTGCGGCCACCCTGGACACCCTGGAGTCCCCCTACTCCCTGGTCACTCCGGCCACATCCCTGACCACGCCTGCCACGAGGAGGACACCCAGCAGAGGCGCCCCTCACCTTTGGTGGCCTCCCAATCATGGCACAGATGTAGTACTGTCGACACAGATAGATTAGTGCCAATGGGAGGTGTACACCACAATTGACCTGGGCAATTGGGATGAAGGGGGTGGGATGTAAGATGTTAACAGCCTCCCTGCACCTGCAAGGCTATATGTGACCCGGTGATGTAGTGACGGGTCACGCAATGCTCAGGCACTCCAAAACTGCAGTAAATCCGTGCACACAACCAGGCAGCCTACGTGCGTGGAATCAACCTCCCGCAGTATGCGGTGGCACCCAGTAACTCGAAAAACGCGTACGCATGGGACACGCAGGCTACTATGACCTTGTAAACGGGTGTGATACACAGGGGCACCCACAGTGGGAAAAATAGCGTGCGCGACTCACCGTCTGACTAGCGCAATGCAGAAAAACACGCGTAGCCAATACCCCCGCCAAAAGAAGAGATACGTCCTTGATAGCTGTGAAGTTGTGATGGCGCGCGAAAGAACACGAAGCAGCAACACACGTCGGTCTCCACGAAAGGCACGTACAGCGAAATGCTGGCCCCGCTCACCTTTAACCAGTGCTGAGGGAAACGCCCGCACGCTTCACGTCACTTACGTGCATAGGCACTTTCCTCAGATTACACGCATTCACACGCGGACGCTCTAAGGGCCTTTCCTCGAATTACACGCTGACGTGCAATTTTTTCACGTGCCAAATCACTCCGTATCAAGATGGCCACGCGAAAACACATGGAAGACCACACTCCTGCCCAGAAGGCTGAATCACTGGCCCATAGAGCCCCGAGCACGCACCCACCTGCCATCTGCTGCTGCCTGACTGCCTGCTGCCCACGTGCTCTGCTATTTGCTGCCTGCACGTCAGCCAGGGGTGCAGTTGCTGTGACCACCCCTGCTGGAACAGAAGACTCCCGACTGGGATACCATTGCTCCACAGCCCAGCCCCAGAACCCAGTTGCCCACCCACTCCTGCCTCTGGAGTTGCCATATCGGGTACAACACCATCTGGCACCACTGGCAACCCCCAGCCAGAGAGGCAGAGGGCCACCAGCTTCAGTTTCCAGCCACCTGCAAGAAAAATTAAGTGCGAAAAATACAAGTACCAGAATCCTTAGACTCAATTAACTTGCCACACCTGAAAAGGAAATGAAGACATGCCTGAAAAAGCAAAGAAACACAGCCTGCCTGAAGATTGATGGAGTCATGAAACCGTGTGTTTGGAGGAGAAGCTAATGCAGGAAAAATTGACTGGCAATAGAACGCCTGCCTTGTCACCAATTCTTAAATATTGTTCCAGGAGTCCCAGGCTCAAAAGACAGCAGCAGCAGGGCCATCATGCCATACAATGGTGAGCCAAAACCATGGCTTTCCCACTCACCCCTTCAAGGGGAAGATTTGTGCTATGGAGGGTGTTGTTTCCAGCCACCTGCAAGAAAAAGTAAGTCCGAAAAGTACAAGTACCAGAATCATTAGACTCAATTAACTTGCCAGACCTGAAAAGGAAATGAAGACACGCCTGAAAAAGCAAAGAAACACAGCCTCCCTGAAGATTGATGGAGTCATGAAAACGTGCGTTTGGAGGAGAAGCTAATGGAGGAATACTTGACTGCCAACAGAGCGCCTGCCTTGTCACCAATTCTTTTCAACCCGGGACACTGCAGGAGTCCCGGGCTCAAAAGGCAACAGCAGCAGGGCCATCATGCCTTACAATGGAGAGCCACAACCATGGCTTTCCCCCTCCCCCATCAAGGGGAAGATTTGTGCTATGGAGGGTGTTGTTTCCAGCCACCTGCAAGAAAAATTAAGTCCGAAAAGTACAAGTACCAGAATCATTAGACTCAATTAACTTGCCACACCTGAAAAGGAAATGAAGACACGCCTGAAAAAGCAAAGAAACACAGCCTGCCTGAAGATTGATGGAGTCATGAAAATGTGTGTTTGGAGGAGAAGCTAATGCAGGAAAACTTGACTGGCAATAGAGCGCCTGCCTTGTCACCAATTCTTAAACATTGTTCCAGGAGTCCCAGGCTCAAAAGGCAGCAGCAACAGGGCCATCATGCCATACAATGGAGAGCCAAAACCATGGCTTTCCCCCTCCCCTTTCAAGGGGAAGATTTGTGCTATGGAGGGTGTTGTTTCCAGCCACCTGCAAGAAAAATTAAGTCCGAAAAGTACAAGTACCAGAATCATTAAACTCAATTAACTTGCCACACCTGAAAAGGAAATGAAGACACGCCTGAAAAAGCAAAGAAACACAGCCTCCCTGAAGATTGATGGAGTCATGAAAACGTGCGTTTGGAGGAGAAGCTAATGCAGGAATACTTGACTGGCAACAGAGCGCCTGTCTTGTCACAAATTCTTAAAAATTGTTCCAGGAGTCCCGGGCTCAAAAGGCAGCAGCAGCAGGGCCATCATGCCTTACAATGGAGAGCCACAACCATGGCTTTCCCCCTCCCCCCATCAAGGGGAAGATTTGTGCTATGGAGGGTGTTGTTTCCAGCCACCTGCAAGAAAAATTAAGTTCGAAAAATACAAGTACCAGAACCCTTAGACTCAAATAACTTGCCACACCTGAAAAGGAAATGAAGACATGCCTGAAAAAGCAAAGAAACACAGCCTGCCTGAAGATTGATTGAGTCATGAAAACGTGTGTTTGGAGGAGAAGCTAATGCAGGAAAACTTGACTGGCAATAGAGTGCCTGCCTTGTCACCAATTCTTAAACATTGTTCCAGGAGTCCCAGGCTCAAAAGGCAGCAGCAGCAGGGCCATCATGCCATACAATGGAGAGCCAAAACCATGGATTTCCCCCTCCCCCCTTCAAGGGGAAGATTTGTGCTATGGAGGGTGTTGTTTCCAGCCACCTGCAAGAAAAATTAAGTCCGAAAAGTACAAGTACCAGAATCATTAGACTCAATTAACTTGCCACACCTGAAAAGGAAATGAAGACACGCCTGAAAAAGCAAAGAAACACAGCCTCCCTGAAGATTGATGGAGTCATGAAAACGTGCGTTTGGAGGAGAAGCTAATGTAGGAATACTTGAATGGCAACAGAGTGCCTGCCTTGTCACCAATTCTTAAAAATCAGTGCCAGGGAATTTGGTGTCCTAGTGGAGCAAGTCCTGGGGCAGTATGATGCCCTCTTTGGAAGTTTGCGCGCCGACTATGAAGGACGGACCAGGTTCTGGATGGACATTGTGACTTGTCAAAGAGAAAAAGTGAGCAAGGTCATGGGTTACCTAGCTACTGAACGAAGGATGATCACACTCCTGTGTGGGTTCACAAAACTTCGAATGGATTCTGACAGAAATGTAACAGGACAATTCTACGTACTGCATTAGGTTTTTTAATGAACCTGCAGTTATTGTGTTGGAGATACACTTGGCTTCAGGGGTCACACAAGATACAACAGTATTTACACATTTTGAAGGTGTAGTAACCAATTCATAGGTAACAAATGTCAAATATTTGTAGCGTCTTTAAGATGCTTCCACGTCCAATGAGGGGTCCTTGGGAAGGATACCAGTGGACTTAGCGAGGTGATAACATATTTAACAGTGTAAATGCGTAGAAACAATGTAAGGTTGAACAATAACAACACACACAATACAACAAGTCAACACGACAGTGTTTCGGCCAAAAAGTGAGCTTGGATGGGCTCTGATGGTGTGGCCTTCATCAGGACGAGATATTCCGTGGGCGGAAGTATCTTGTGGGGTCTGTTGGAGTAAACAGACGAAAATGTTTTAGGAGTGGATACATTCGTATATATCTAGCATTGGTAAAGTACTAAGTACAGGAAAGGACCGGTGCTTACCGGAACTTGGGAGCTCGGTGGCTCGAGGAGTAGCAGTGTCAAAAGTACACTGAAGGATATTCAAGGTCCTGGCTGTGGCTGTTCCTGTGGAAGTAGGAATGAGACACGGGCTGTGATGAAGCCATCAAGGATTGGGGAGCAACTGTGTGCTGAAAATAAGGGTAGGTGTCTTATCTCAGGGAGATCTGTTGCCAGTGAATTACTATGTGGAACAGTCAGGCGTACAAAATACGTGAAATACACCGCGGGCGTGGGATGCTGAGGAAAGAGACAGATTAGGCTCAGACAAAGGGGTCTCAGGGTGTATTAGGTACCCTAGTGCACGTGGAGGCTGATAGCGCGTGCATGGTCATGCTATGCCCAGGGCAGCGGGTGGGAAAAGATCGAAGATCACAAGTGTGCCCTGGACGGTGTCTGTGCCGGTATTAAAAATGGACGTACATGGTGATTGCCTATGGCAGGGGTGCTCGTAGTATCGAGAGTCCATGGATACCTTCGTGCCTAAAAGTGCCTAAGCCCAAGGGTCAGTGATTAAAGTAGATTAAAGTACCCAAATTCCAATTCACACCAATAACACCAGAAATCATGGCGGAGACTCTCTCTAACATGAACTGCACTACATGCCCTGAAAACATATTGCCCCCCAAATTCATTCTAGATAATGCAGACACTTTTTCACCCTTTCTTTGTCGCATGACAAACTCGTCTTTTAGAGACCAGACTGTTCCCTCCAGCATAAAAACAGTTACAGTTACACCATTGGTTAAAAAACCCGGCCTTGACCAGCAAAATCCAGCCAATCTCCGCCCTATCACGAATTGCAACTTTTTGTTGAAAGTTCTTGATAAGGTGGCCACTCATCAACTTCAAGTATATGTCGACAAGCACGACCTGCTACACTCACAGCAATCAGGATTCAGAAGTGCTCATAGCACGGAATCAGCATTACTCGACCTTCAATCTAAAATGCTAGAAATCCTCGATAAAAGCAAGGCCGGCCTGCTCATCCTATTGGACCTCTCGGCGGCTTTCGATTTATTAGACCACGAGAAGCTCCGTGAGGCCCTGGGAAATGCAGGCAACTGTGCCGCGGAAGCCATCAACTGGATATCCTCTTTTTTGAATGACAGAAAATCCAAAATCACCTGGGGTGGACATTCTTCTGGCACGAATCCAGTGGATTGTGGCGTCCCCCAAGGTGCTAGCTTCTCCCCTCTCCTATTCAATTTATATATCCGTGGCCTCTGTGCCCTCCTTTCACAGTTGGATATTTATTTTACCAATTTTGCAGACGATACTCAACTTATTATAGAACTCAGTGGAGACCACAACACAGACAATAACAGACTCTCAGCAATCTATAATACTATAGAAAGCTGGATGAAAGCCCACTGGATGTGTCTGAATAGTTCAAAAACAGAACTTATGACATTCGGATCTTCAAAAGCCTTATTCAATCTAGGCCCAGCCTACTCATCATTTCTTATTAAGGACTCTAGCATCACAGTCCTAACTAAGGTGAAAACACTTGGCATATACCTGCAATCCTCATTAGGAGCAGACGCTCAAGTCGCTTTTCTTGAAAAGAACTGCCAGTACCACCAGAGATTACTACGCCGCATTAGGCCATATCTCAACGCTACAAATTGCGCCACCATTGCTAGAGCCACGATACTGTCCCGACTGGATTATGGGAATGCGCTGATGCTCGGTTCAAGTAAATCTTCCATTAAACAATGCCAGATCATTCAGAATAACACTGTTAGAACTATTACCGGGAAGTCTAAGCGCGAGCACATCACCCATGACCGAATAGGCCTTCACTGGCTCGGCATTGAGGAGCGTATTAAATTCAAATCCCTGACACTTGTCCACCGCTGTCTTTTTGGCACGGCTCCTACATACCTAGAGAAGGAATTTCTTTGGTACGAACCAAGCCGTTGTCTTAGATCAGCAAAAAAAGGGCTACTCAAAGTTAGCCACGCCAGAGTCAAAGCTACTGGACTCGGGAGAGCCTTCCCCACCAAAGCTATTGCACTCTGGAACGAGATTCCTGAGAAACTCAGATTAGAAAGTAGCTACTCGCTATTTATGAAGCAGCTGAAAACTCTACTCCTACGATAATTCGTTACATATTCAGCATGGACTCCTTTGAGTCCCCTGTCCTTCTTTTTTATGTTGTCCTGTGATCTGTCCTCTTGTGTTGTTGTCGCGCCCTGATGCTTGCGAGCTTCGGCGCGTTATAAATATATAAATAAATAAATAAATAAATAAATGGTTGTGGTGTCACACATGGATGGTGGTTCCTGCTGCATGTATCTGCACTGTATACATGTGCATGTGTGTGTATTTGACAAGTGTGCAACTGTGATGCAACTTGGATGCATGTGACACTGACATGTAGAAGGCTGAATGCCAGATGTGACATGGATGGCTATCTCATCACTGAGACAGTTGGTGGACTGCCGAGGGTAGGTCCAAGAGGCGGAGGTTGGAGGTGGACTCCTCGGCAGCAGAAGGGGCAGCAGAGACCCCACAGGGTCCGACGGAGGAAGATGGCACGGAGTCATCCAGGTTGGTGGGGGGTTTGGTGGAGGAGGAGGCCACGGGGTCTGGAGGTGGGGATTCCACTGGTGCTAGTGGTGCAGTGCAGGGGCAGGGACAGGAGGCAGCACAGGCAGCCGCAGAGGTGCCTGTGTGTAATCCTGTCCCATATCCTGTCACTGCATCATCTGGCACCAGCAGGGATGCCTACGTCCAGACCCATTTTCAGGGAGGGGGTGAGCGCACAACAACTGGCCTTCCTCTCCCTGTGGACGTGGCTATCCGGGACCGTGTCGAGCCTGTCCTGGCTGGGATAGCGTTGCGTCAACGGGGCATGCGAGGTGACCTGCAGTCTTTTCGTGGAGAGCCTGAACATCGTCTCGCATGCCTCTTTGACCACGTTGATCTACTGGGACGGGTCACCGGTGCTGGATTCCTCCGTGTGCTGGACCTTCTTGCGACCCCCTCCTCACCTGAAACCCCTACGCACCAGTCGTCTTCCATGCCATCTTCCCACCCATGTATCACCTGGGACCCTGTGGAGCTGCCTCTGACCCAGCGGCCAGGCTGGTGGAGGACACATCCCTGCCACAGTCGGGAGTCGGATGTCCAGCAGGGGTGGCCACCACAACAACTGCACCCCAGCCGGAGAAGGACATGCAGGCAGCAAGAGCCAACTTTTTCAAGTTTTTACACTCCATAAAAAATATTAATAAAATTAAAAACCATTTAAACTTTAAGATTACAAAAAATCCATTTGGGCTCACTGTGTTGGAAGCAGTGGTAGCCTTTTGGCACCACTCGAAATATGCACCTAAAAAATGACAGGTTTATACATCTGGCATCGGGAACTATGACTCCCCTATTCCTCGTGTCTATGAGGCGCCTGACGCTTTGCCTGACTTTGCAGTCTATGTTTTACCTAGGTACGTCTGATGTGGAAAAAGTGAGAAAAAAACCACACACGTGACTGGGTACACGTGACTCCGTGAAGCTTTTTGCATTTAGCTTCCGATTCGGATACAACCACCCGTATCTTCGGGGTGATAGTTGATGGCCAGAGCCTGAAAGCACAAGTAAGCAAACTGCACTATGCCCACCATGGTTTCGGAGACAGTGTTTGATCACGATACAAGTTCGCGCGCATATCATCTTTTTGTTGTACTTTTGGTCCATTCATGATGTATGCACGTGCGCCGTTTGACAAAGACGAATCTGGGTTTTTCTGCTTTCTGCTTCCTTGCATGTGTTTGGTGTAGCTGTCTCTCAGCCTGCCCTATGAACTTCATTACATATAGTTCTGTAGTAGTTACATATAGTGTAGTTACATATAGTTATATAGTTACTAGTTTTCTAGTTTCACTTTGAGTTGCACTCAAAGGAGGGCTTAATGCATCTGATATACATACCTCATACTTTTCAGTGATGTCGGTTTTTCTAATTTTCACAGTACATCTTTCTACTTAGCGGCCTCGCTCTGGATTACCATGGCTTTTCTGCCTCCAGCACAATCTACAATGGCAGAACATCCATTGCAGTGATTAGGGTCAGTCTTTGGTGTGTAGCCCTCCTAAGAATTTTTACAAATTTTTACAAATCATGTGAGCGGCCACTTGGCCACCTTTTCTGACCTTGTCTATGGATGTTTTAGACAAAAGATAGTTTTGGGTGTAGCCTTCAATAATTAATTATGTTCTTGCCTCCTATGATTACATACATAATCATGGCATATCTCTGGTTGTTTTGACGTTAATTGAAGCAGTATCCTAATGTATTTACAATGTGCACAACGTATCTTCTGTGTTGTCCCTGATCTATATGAGGAGACACAGCGATATGAGCTGGCTGTCTACCAGCATTTAGAGCCATTGCCAGTTTTTTTGGGGTTTTGACCTTGGTTTTTGAATTTGTTTCTCCATAGGTTCCCCTCTTGAACCTTCCTGGATGGGCGTTTGAAAACAGGGTAAAGCATGAACCTTGTGGCAGAATTACGGTGTTTAAATATCAGTACCACTGTATATTTCTCTCTTCCTTTTCCCCTCTTGTTTTAGAAGACTGTCCTGTTGAAAGTGGTTACACCCAAAATACACCACTGAAACCGGTAGACAGTGGTTGTCACATGATGGAGAATTAAAACACCTTCTACCGTATCATGAACAACCCCACATATGTCTTTTATATGTGTTGTTTTGTAGCCTCATGCCCCGTCCTATTATCTAACACTCCTTTGGACAGGGCTATGTCGTCTACATGTTAGTTTTTTCCGTGTCTTCTTTGAAAAGCTGACCAATTCCCACTAGGGAGAATCTACTGCACTAAAAAATCTAGACTACAGCAGTACAACAACACTGGTTCAAGCCTTTCCTTTTAAAAAAAAAACTTTGGATGATGTTTTAAGTGTATAGTCACCTTGGGAAGTTTTGTGCTGTCTATTGGATAGTAAAAGTAATATGTACCCACAATAGACAGTTCATACTTGGTATCTTTGTACATGCACTAGTAGCCCAAGGTGTATACTTTACTTTTATAGATTTCTGCCTCTTTTTGCCTAAGGGGTTGTATAGTGACCAAGGACATGCAGGAGTCTAACAATCTTGATGTTGTTATGATTTCTCGTTGACTTCTTTTACTGTCCTCATTTTTGTAAGCGGCACATCAGCGCTTTCTAAGGAAAGTTTTTCCCTAGTTGTTGGGAGAGGATAGGGATAGATAGTGGTTTCTCCCTTTCCTGCTGTCTTTCAAAAACTGACCCTGCTTTGCTTGACCGCTTACACTTTTGTGTTGTAGCGCCTCAGGTAGTTTCAAAATGGGATTCCCAGACTGCCTTTTTAAATAATTTACAGTTGTATGATGCCCTCCCTTACTGTGTTACAATATTAGCCTGTTAGGCCTTCACCCTGTCCACTGTACTTCCAGTGCCCTGTGGGTAATTACAGGCACAGCAGCAGCAACATGGTGGGAGCAATGATGGCTCGGGGCCTTAAACATCGGAGGGGCAGGCATCGCCATAGGGCAGGAGGACCCAGGATTTCAAGTGTCTTCCGTGTGGCAGTGGTTGGGCCACGCCATAGATGCAGAGCGGCAGCGGGCGGAAGAGGCACGGCTCACAATGGTCAGGGCGGAGAACTCCATGCGGAGGGCCCTGAGGCGGGCCGAGTGCCTCGAGGCAATTCGTAGGGAGTTGGAGGTGAACATGTCGTCATCCCTGCGAACCCTCGGGGTCATGGAAGAGGACCGCCTCCAGGACAATGAGCGGGAGTTCAATGATGCCCTGGCCCGGGACATCCAAAAGTGACCCGTTGGACTAGCCCGCTGCCATTGTAAATAGGGTTAGGTTTCCTTTTCCTTTTCCTTTGATTTGTGGTGAATGGACTATGCCAAACACATTTGTATATAGTGTTTTTATTAGGTAGGTTTCATTTCTTTCGTTGGGCTCAAGGACCCTTGACAATGGATTGTACATAGTTGGACAATGGACTTATTAGAACTTTTTATTTGATTTTGAACATGGATTCATGGCTTTTTATTTTGTACAATGGATTGTACATAGTTGGACAATGGTTATTTTTAACTTTTTCTTTTGATTTCACCATGGATCAATGGACTTTTCTGTTTATGTTTCCTTTGGATTTGCGTTGGTGGAGGGAGAGTTTTGACTATTTTTCTTTAGGATTACTTTGGATTGGTTATACTTTTCATTTACTCATCATTTGCACATGGTTTTCATTTCATGTTTGCTATTTTGTTATGCTTTCATTTCATTGCTTTATTTTTGTACATAATACATTTTCATATTTTAGTTCCATGTGTCGGTTTCGCTCATTGGGTTAATGCATGTGAAAATGTGGGTTTACACAATCAATGACAACCAGTGTGTGTGTGTGACGGACATGTGTTGATGTACATAGTTGACTTTTGGTTTCTGTCTTGAGATAGGCATGTCAGTGTGGGGAGGATTGGGAAATCATTTGGTCTCAAGAATTGGGTGGCATGCTGTGGTATTTTGGTGTAGAAGTGGGCCATGATTGTGCATCTTTACTTCATGTAGGGGGGGCATGAGTGGGGGCCTGCTGGCAGGTGCCCCTCACTGCTGGGGGGTGGGGGTGCTGGGGGACATGAGTGGGGGCCTGCTGACAGGTGCCCCTCACTACTGGGGGTGGGGGTGCTGGGGGGCATGAGTGGGGGCCTGCTGGCGGTGACCCTCACTGCTGGGGGGTGGGGATGCTGGGGGACATGAGTGGGGGCCTGCTGGCAGGTGCCCCTCACTGCTGGGGGTTGGGGGTGCCTGAGGACATGAGTGGGCATGAGTGGGGGCCTGCTGGCAGGTGCCCCTCACTGCTGGGGGGCGGAGGTGCTGGGGACATGAGTGGGGGCATGCTGGCAGGTCCCCCTCACTGCTGGGGGGTGGGGGTGCTGGGGAAATGAGTGGGGTCCTGCTGGCAGGTGCCCCTCACTGCTGGGGGGTGGGGGTGCTGGGAGACATGAGTGGGGGCCTGCTGGCAGGTGACCCTCACTGCTGGGGGGTGGGGGTGCTGGGGGACATGAGTGGGGGCCTGCTGGCAGGTGCCCCTCACTGCTGGGGGGTGGGGGTGCTGGGGGACATGAGTGGGGGCCTGCTGGCAGGTGCCCCTCACTGCTGGGGGGTGTGGGTGCTGGGAGACATGAGTGGGGGCCTGCTGGCAGGTACCCCCCACTGCTGGGGAGGGGGTGGGGGTGCTGGGGGATATGAGTGGGGGCCTGCTGGCAGGTGCCCCTCACTGCTGGGGGGTGGGGGTGCTGGGGGACATGAGTGGGGGCCTGGTGGCAGGTGCCCCTCACTGCTGGGGGGTGGGGGTGCTGGGGGACATGAGTGGGGGCCTTCTGGTAGGTGCCCCTCACTGCTGTGGGGTGGGGATGCTGGGGGACATGAGTGGGGGCCTGCTGGCAAGTGCCCCTCACTGCTGGGGGGTAGGTGTGCTGGGGGACATGAGTGGGACATGAGTGGGGCCTGCTGGCAGGTGCCCCTCACTGCTGGGGGTTGGGGGTGCTGGGGGACATGAGTGGGGGCCTGCTGACAGGTGCCCCTCACTGCTGTGGGGTGGGGTGCTGGGGGACTTGAGTGGGGGCCTGCTGGCAGGTGCCCCTCACTGCTGGGGGGTGGGGGTGCTGGGGGACATGAGTGGGGGCCTGCTGGCAGGTGCCCCTCACTGCTGGGGGGTGGGGGTGCTGGGGGACATGAGTGGGACATGAGTGGGGGCCTGCTGGCAGGTGCCCCTCACTTCTGTGGGGTGGGGGTGCTGGGGGACATGAATGGGGGCCTGCTTTCATTCTTACCGTGTTTTACATGAGTTGGTGATCACTAGTGCAAGGTGACATGTGGCTTGGCTGAGGGGCATGCCCATGGTGGATGGGCTGCCTGCGGGACATGACCAGGGGTGCAGGGTAGTCCCCTGTGGTGTGGGCTGCCTGCAGGGGCCGTGGAGGGGGTAGAGGGCACACCTGGGAGGACCCACACTGCCAATTCACATGTAGGACTCCCCGCGCACCCCCAAAATACACGTACCCCACTCTGACAGCAAAATCGTGTGTGAAACTTCCTGTGAACCCTAGTAATACACGTACCCCACTCGCACAGGGCCTATCGCGTGTGAAACTTCCCATGAACCCCCGAAATACACGTACCCCACTCGCACAGCCAATCGTGTGTGAAACTTCCCGCGAACCCCAGTAATACACGTACCCCACTCACACAGGGCCTATCGCGTGTGAAACTTCCCGCGAACCCCAGTAATATGCGTACCCCACTCGCACAGGGCCTATCGCGTGTGAAACTTCCCACGAACCCCAGTAATACGTGTACCCCACTCGAGCAGGGCCTATCGCGTGTGAAACTTCCCGCGAACCCGTGTTATGCACGTACTCCACTCGCACAGGGCCTATCGCATGTGAAACTTCCCGCGAACCCCAGTAATATGCGTACCCCACTCGCACAGGGCCTATCGCGTGTGAAAATTCCCGCGAACCCCAGTAATACACGTACCCCACTCGCACAGGGCCTACCACGTGTGAAACTCCCCGCAAACCCCAGAAATACACATACCCCGCTCGCACAGGGCCTACCACGTGTGAAACTTCCCGCAAATGAGCGGGATACGTGTATTTCGAGGGGTGCGCAGGGAGTTTTACACGTGATTGGCCAGCGCAAGCGGGGTACATGTATTCCGAGGGGTGCGCGGGGAGTTTTACATGCATTTTCGTGGTTGGGGGCTGTATGCTGGTCCACTGGCCTGTGCGCCATGTACTGGATTTGTGCGCTGTTCATGGCGCGCGGGGATGGGGGCGTAACTGGCGCTGCTGCAGGGTTGCTGCGCCACTCTGCACCACAGCTGATTAGGGATGTGAAAATCCATGAATACGCTGTGCGCCAAAATGGGTTTTGGCGCACGCGGCTGGTGCAGACTGCCGCACTCGCACGTTGTGCGCCAGCCGCGTGCGCCACTTGTGTGCTGAATTCTATGAATTACCCCCCTAAATCTATTTGCATATCTGACCAGGGTAGTGTCAGACCTCTTTTCATCAATGGTGCTCTATGTTTTGCGGAAGCAGGCTGAAATTGTGCACACACCGAACACCCATGGGTATACATTTCCACATCTTTGGACATATGTGATTAATAAGCATTCTTTCATAATGTCCAGTGTTTTCTGTGAAAGTCTGTGTCCTGCTGTTTTTTTTACCAAGGGCATGAAGTAGCATCAACCCCAGAAATTATATGGGGACCACCCATTGGATCAGACCTGAAATTGATTCTCTGATCAACAGTCCATCTTGCAGTTGAAATCTCTTTTTATTCTTTGATAGCACCCACCGTTCTTCTCTTCATTTGCAGTACTCCTCTGTCAAAGGATTTTGCTCTGCATCTGACAGATGATTGTACAAGAGACCTAAGATTGGGTCTTCTCTTTGTGCCGTAATCAAATCCTGATCGGGCATATTAAAACTCCACTGCACCATGGGTTGATCACTTTCTCCTTGAGATTTGGAATGTGTTACCGTATCCACTTGGATCTCATGAGCAAGTGCTCAATGGGAAACTATTCCCCCATCACTGCTAAAATGTTGGCCAACTGATCAACCTTGTAATTTCCCTCCTTTTGTTCCCCCTGGTATTCCGAAGTGCCCTCGTAACTTCCTCAAATGAATTTGTACCTCATTCAATGAAACAAGATTGTCAATGGGCTTTATTAATTTGATATGTTTGAGTGTTTTTTTGTTACATGTGACCATTCCTCTCAGCTTCCACCCCAAGAAGTACTCTACAAAACTATTTCAGGCATAATCAGAGTCGGTAACAAAAACAATGGGCCTCATTACAAGTATTACAGAATGTTACGAGGTTCCCTTGCGGGACCTGATGTGGACGTCTGGTTTTACCAGACGTCCAGAGCATGTCTCGCAAGGGGACCAGGGAGCTAACAACGGGCCGGTCGTAATCGGCCTGTTGTTAGCTCCCACACCCATTCCCATTGAGCCCTATGGGGGATCAAATGGGAATGGGGAAGGTCTGGGCCCGGGTTCCCTGAAGGAGGAATTACTGGGCCCTCCAAACTCGGAATGGCCCGGTAATTCCCCATTCAGGGAACCCGGACATGGTTTTGGAGGCAGCCATGCCCTTATTAAGGGCATGGCTGCCACTAAAGTGGTAATGAGGCCCAATGTCTTTTAATTTGTTTTCTACTGCTGTGCATATTGCTTTGTAAATTGCAGATAATTCTGCCAATAGACTACTTTTGGGATCTTACTCATACTTACTCGTGGGATACCTTCACATTTGATCCACACATTCCATATTCATGCCACCAATTCTTTTTCAGGATCACCCCCTACATGGTACGCATATCCATCCACATACACAGTTGGTAGATTCCTGAAATTCATCAAAGAACTTGTGTGGCGATTGTTCAAATTCAGTCAATTCTGTATCATATATAGCATCTACAGCTGCACAGTCATGTAAGTCTGCCAGCCCCTGAGTTAATGGACTCTTTGTATTCTGGCCATATCTCACTTCCACTGGGAATCCCTGTAATGCCAAAGTCCGTCATGTCATTCTTGACTGGGCTAAGCTCTCAGATCTGATTAGTTTACACTGCATGAATTGCAGGTGCTAATGATTAGCTTCAACATTCACCCGCTCCACTTGAATAATGGGGCGGAAGTGTTGTAATGTCCACAGAGTAGTTAAAAGTGCTTTTTCACATTCATTACATTTTGTTTCAACCTGTGACTATGCTTTGCTAGCATATGCACTGATTTTGTTATTTGAATAATGCTTTTGTTATAAAACTGCTGACATACACTGATCTGTGAAACCTATCTCCAGAAATAAATCGTGGTTCTTCTTTGGATAAGCAAAACATGGGGCCTTTATCAAACAATCTTTCAATTTGGCTACTGCTTCACATTTTTCCTGCCCACATTTCCAGAGCACTACCTGCTTCAGTAATCTAGTCAATGGTTGTGTGATTTTTACAAATTCTTCAATGAATTTCCTGTTGTAACTTGTCATCCCTAAGAAACTCTTCAAGCCTTCAGATTTTTGGGATCTTTTAACTTTTGGATGGATACAACCTTTTCTTTTGTGGGTTTAATCATTGCTCTGTTATTTCATGTCCCCAGATATTTACCCTTTTCCTATACCACTGCGCATTCTGCAATCAATGTGTGCCCAGCCTTTTGCAACTTGCTGCGCACATGTCTAATTTCATTGAAATGACTTTTTATATCTTAATTTTGATCAGGGCATCATCAACATAGACCATAGTTCTCCTCTTGACTGAATCCCGGAGTGCTTTGTTCATCAAGATCCCAAACTCACTTCCACTATTGATAAACCCGAAAGGGCTAGGCACATATGCATACTGAGTCCCCTGGACTGAAAAGGCAAATGGACTTTGTATATCTTTGGTTAGGGGCACACACCAATACCCTGCTGAAAAATTGAAGGTAGTAAACACACTTGACCCTTGGATCTGTGCAAGGCCCTGATCAATAAATGGGAGCGACCATCTTGACACAGACACAGGGCCTCATTACGACCCTGGCGGAAAGGGTTTTACGCCGGCGTAAAGCATGGCGTACCTTTCCGCCTGACTACGAGTTCCCGTAGCGCCATGGTGATTTTTACGCCTGCTTTTTGCAGGCGGAAAAATCCATGGCGCTACGGGACTTGTTGTTAATTACGCCACCGTAATTTACTGTGGCGTAATTAACGCCTTCCCCACTCCCATTATACCCTATGGGGCAAAAATGGGAATGGGGAAGGGTAAATGGGGATTGGGGACTTACCGCCCCGCCAAGGTCGGCATGGGGCGGTAAGTCCGCCAACCACCATGGC
Organism: Ambystoma mexicanum; assembly: GCF_040938575.1. Taxonomy (NCBI): domain Eukaryota; kingdom Metazoa; phylum Chordata; class Amphibia; order Caudata; family Ambystomatidae; genus Ambystoma; species Ambystoma mexicanum. The sequence goes on from NC_090929.1 coordinate 1,353,988,062, forward strand.
GGAGTTGGCAGTTTAGCGCCATGGACCATGGTGCAAATTGCACCATGGTTCTCCGCCAGGGTCGTAATGAGGGCCACAATCTTATTTAGATCTTTTAAGTCTGCACACAAACACGATTCACCATTGTTCTTCAGCACACCTAGTATGGACATGTTTGTGGTACTGTAAATGGGTCTAATGATTCTTCTGGACTCTACATTTTTTATTATTTCAGCCAAGGACTCTAAACAGGCAAATGGTCGCCTATATTACTATATTGCACCACAAATACATGTTCCCTACCATAGCAGCCTAACAGTGTGCAACATGGAGATCAGCACGCCCACAATCGTAGTCATCCTTAGCAAATTGCTCTTTGAATTCAATGAACATTTTTCTCAATTATTCTTTCTATTGTTCATTAGGGAAAGAATTTGCCTCCTGGATTTGCTCCTCTACCATTTTAGAAAATTCTGGAAATCCTCCAAAGGTTGAATTTATGTGTTTTCTTCTAACTGCAAGCAGTATTTCTTTGCAGAGACGCCACCCTCAAGTACCTTGGCACATTAGCCTCCACCTCAATTGGCTGTTTTTCCTCCTCATGTTCATCCACCTGAAATAGCATGCAAGCATCCTCATGAAAACAAATCACACCCTTTTGTTCATAAAGGTATACTGACTGAATTCTGAAATTCCCTTTTGGTTTAGAATATAAAGACTCAGGCAGTTCACCCTGTGAGGTGACATAACTTTAAGGAATATTACCAATGACTTGGTTGCTTAAATATGCAGTGTAGTATGATTCCCGCATTGCCATCCACTAATGGTGCAACTTCTTCCAAGTAAATGTCCTGACATCCTCTGTTTTTCACTGGTATTCAAATGGCACTATCCCCAACTTCGACTAAAGGTTTGTATTCACATTCTAGCCCGTGCTGTCTCATGGATTCATTGAGACACACAAATGCATCAGGCTCCTTCAAGTTGTTGTCCCTTTCTGTACTTCTATGCCATTTTGAATTGCCTTTGAAGGTGGGAATCGTAATATCCTTCACTTGAAAGTCAAATGCATATGACATTATTTGTACACAATGGTAGGTTTGCCTATTATCCTCAAATTCAGGTGCTGCTCCACATAGTCTAGACCAAACGCTTTGGTTCAAGAAATCTAATAGCATACTCATCTGTGTATGATGTAATTTCCCAAATAGATTTGGCTTTGGTTCCACTTAAAATCCATATATTGTGATTAATGCTTTTGGACCCTATTGTGATTTACAACCTGCATCTCACAGCAATTCTTTGTCCCAAATCAGGACCATCTATGCCAAAAATGTGCTGTTTTTCATTTTAAAATGTGGTATTTCTTCGTTGTCAAGCATTTGTTTGAACATTTTCTCATTAATGAAAATCCTTTCCTGTTCTAGGACCAAAACTGCCTCAATCATTTCTGGGAGCCCATTCACATGCACAGGTATCTAGGCCTGACCTTCTTTCATGTGTACTTCTGCAATTGTTGAAATATACTTTTCCTGATCTGACTCAGAAACCTAATTTTGTTCATAGTCTTCATCACTTGGAACTGCAATATGTTTTCATCTATCTGTGTCTGCTAGTTCTTCATGGGATCTATGCAGATCTCTAATTCATGTTCTCCTTGCATTTCACCCTGGCACTTGATGATGACAGGGACACTAGTTACAGAGTCATTCTGAAGATACACCTCCACTGTTATCAGTGACCTAGCAATGGTCTTACATTTATTTACATTGCTAATCTGGCTCATCACTTTTTTAGGTTTGAAGGGTTTTTTTGTTAAAAAACACAGTACCCCATTTACCTCATCAATGAGGGGTGACAATCTATTCAGATCATGTGTTGCTAATAAGAATGGGGTCTCCTCAATAAAGGTGACCACCACTTCTTGCCTCAGTCTACATTTCCCTACCTTGATGTCAACTTCAGTCGCACCTTCCACCAGTATTTCTTCCACATTGAAATTGTGTATGGGGCCTTCAATCTATCTCAAATTCAACATGTCTTGTGGGAGTCTCCCTTCATTTATGCTATCCAGCAATTTCCTTGACATCACAGTCACCAGTGCGCCTATGTACACCATTGCAAATACACTGCATTGATCTTCAACGTGGTGTGAATTGTTGCTTGCTAATCTCAGGGTTTATTTTGGTTAGGTCTGCCTGGTTATTGCTAAGCAAATGGGCCTTTGAAATAAACTTTGATCCTGCTTTTTGCCCATCTCTTTTTCAATCTCTCTGTTTATTCTTCTGTCCTGAGAATTCATTTGGATTTTTGCCATTGATTGCCCCCCTTATATAGCGTGGCCTCCTGTGTTCTCACACCATTCCTTTTCTGCTTTTTCTACATTATTTTGATTTCCTTCCCTTACCTCTTCTCTGGTGGACAACTGTTTTGTGTTTTCATTAGCATCATCTTGCAGGATATCAGAATGTTGTGTTTGAAACTCACCTTGTTCTGGTACCATACCTGTCAAACCTGCCTCTTGGAACATCTGTGGCTCTAAATATTCCTCTGGGAACTCACCTGTGCATGTCCTTTGGGGAATGTTCATTCTGTGCAGATATGAGCACTATTAGAATTAGCGGGCAATGAAAACCTGTCACCTGTTTTCCTATTTTCACTGATCATTTAATTAATGTTTGTTTCATTTATTGCTGAGGCATTCAGTGCACCATTAACCCTGCAATGATTCCACTTGGTCACTGGCTATCATTTATTAAACACTATGTGCCTCATCATCTCCATGTACCATATTCTTTTTAAATTGTCTTTAGACCCTTTGCTCTTTGGATTCCTCCTGTGCATTTTTCTTTTCTTCTTCCTCATTTTCACACACCTGAATGGTTTGGTTTAATTCTAAATTAAACCACAGTCCTTTCTTGTGTGTGTTTTTATGTCCCATGTTATTATCACATGGTTGTTGTCTTAGTTTTAAATCACTAAGCAATTCAATTTTTTCAGTCAATGGTGGATCATTTGTGCTTTCAGTGTGAGAAGACTGGCTGATGTGTTACCGCCTTGTGCATTTTCACTCTGTATTCTCACTCAGCTGCTGTTTTTGCCCTTCACACAGCCTTCCTATCTGCTGAGCTAATATTTTCACGTGTGCCTCTATACACTGGAATCTATGCAGATCCCTAAAATCATCTCTATGTGCTCCAAGCGGGTATTGGTTGGATTCATATTGGTCAGACCAATTTTGTCTTCTTTCAGGAAACCGACTCCTGTTAGTGTTTCCCCTGAACTCCCGGGACAGAGGCGCAGGGGAGTGTGGGACGACTGTCTGAGGCCTGAACATAGGAGCGAATGCTATAGGTTACATTTTGTCTCTCATTTGATTGATACCGCTCGCTTTGCTGATATCCATTTTCAATAAATCTATGTAAATATCTTGACCCTGTTTGATTACCATTTATCATTGTAGCAGGGTTTAACCTACTCTGGGCCCCCAATGCCTGGTAGGGTCCGTCATGCATTTGACTTGGTGTTTTATTAGGTCCTACCATATCATACCGAAACTCCACCCACTGTGAAGTGCCATGTTACCTTGAAGTACAGTGGCCTGAGGTGCTGCCTTTCCCTTTATGGTCAAACCCTTCTGGTTATGTGATGTGCCATTCTTTGTTTGAGCAGTCTAACGGCATGTTCACTGATTTCTGACACAGGAGTGCCAATCTCTCTTGTCTTCGGCTTTGATTCCTTACTTTGACCATCAATATGTGAATTTACCACAAAGATTGTCGTTGACTGATCAAGAATCCACTGCAAGCTCTCATCCATCATTCAGAAGCAAGCCGGGAGGCCACCTCTCACTGCACACCGTGAAGGAATGTGGTCTTGAATTCTACTGAGTTTATATCACAGCTGACATCAAATCTTGAGAAAGCTAATATTAGGTTTTGCAAGAAGTGCCTTGGTGATTCACCTGGATGAGCTATCATAGTATATGCCACCTTTTTGGCTCCCTGAATGGACCAAAATGGAGATAAGTGTTTGCTAATTTCCCTCTCAAAGTCATCTCATGGTAAATTATCATGTTCATTCAGGCCCATTATAAAACTAGCATCACTCATCTCCATCGTGAGATGATGAAACATAACATACTGAGTCTTAGGAATGTTCAAAGTACGATACAATTCGAGGACAGATTTCAAATGCTCTTCAATAGTCACACCGGAACCTTGTTTTAAAAGGTTTAATCAGACTCTTAATCTAAGTCATCATTTTAAGTGGATTAAAATGTACTTTGTTTTGACCCATCTCTCTATTGCCCACAGAAGTAGGCCCAGTCTGTTTGGGTTAAACCATTCTGTCCTTTGAGGTTGAAGGGGCACAACCCTACATAGTTGCTTTTTTTGTATGGAGCCATGTGGCTCTAGTGCTTTCTTGACTAATTTCTTGTGATCCAGGGATGTCTCTCCATTCTCTCTTGGTAAGTGCTAAACTCTTCAGCCTTTCCTACAAATTAACATGCTCTCCTGGTACCATATGATGGTTACTTCATACTGTGGGCTGTTCTTGGGATTTTTTTAACATGCTTATTTCAATGTGTTTCATTTGTGTCTTATTTTCCCTTGAAGTCCTGGAAGAATCACAAGTCATAGTCCTGCTATAAGATTGTACAGCTTCATATTCCCATGGTCAGGATATTTACTCTGTATTGTTGATACCCATCTGCCAGCGTTTTCTGAGTTTTGTTGTTCTGGAGGTAAATTATTAATTGGGTGTCTTTTTTTATTAATTTATTGACATTGCTCTGTGGGCCTTCTGCTCCCATTTATATGCTGAGTTACATATATTACTTCCCCCCATACTGTCTTTCTTCCTCTATGACATAGTAATTTGGGAAGGGCGTTCATTTCACATTGGAGAGGCTTGTGCAAGTACAACACCAATCTGAATACTTTTTTCAGGCATATGCATTCCACTTCCTGCTTCAAGCCTGGTCTTCAGAGACCTGAAGTGATGTTGTTAAATACAAAAATTGTACCTTTTGCATTAATTCCCGCACTGAACGTCTTGTGTCATCCCCATTGCCATCACTGACTATTTTGGGGCTTACAAAATGAGTGTCTTGTTTGCAATGTTTGTTGCCTTTTTTGTTTTGTAACCCCTTAAATGCCAAGGGCGAGTATGCTCGTTCTTTTTGCATAGACTTGCATAATAGACTGGCACTTAAGACTTGTATTTTTTCAGTTTTACATAGAAAATAAAACATGGAAAACGCATGCCCCAGCCAGCGCCCATCGTCAATTACATGACCTCTCCCTATTATCTCATTCCATTGCAAATGTTTGTGGCGTTTTAACTCTCTACATCTTGTTTAGTTTGAGTGTCTCTGTTCCAATATCTGGCAATGTTATGCCATTTTCTATATTATACTCTACCCATGTATACACGATAGCAGTTCTGTGAGGCTTCCATAATAGGAGTCATCTTAGTCTTTCTAACATGCAGCCATCCTCTAATCATTATACTGTTCTGTTTGGGGACACCCTTTGTATGCTCTATGACATTGGTTCTCCCTTTCTAGTGATGTATCCATCGTTGTCATCTACACCCAGGAATGTGTATAATGTTCATTTTACATTCATGGCCTTAGGTGGCACACTTCGTGCATTATTTATACTTGAGCAGTTCTATACCCATGATATTGAATAACTTGGTCCTGATATCCAGCCAATGGCATCTCTGGGGGTGGGATCAAATCTTCCATTCAGCAAGTCAGGAGGAGCCAAGATATTCCATTCAGGTTATGTAGTGGCACTGCTCTCATCCCTATTACTCTATCATCGCCTGTTCAATTGTATATTGTCACTGAATTTCCCCATGACATTTGTATTAATCTAGGTTAGCATGATGGGATCTTCATGGCATCTGGTAGATTGTGTACAGTACAAATATTCCTATACTGGACTCAAGAGGTACATGTAGGCATGCAAATGAGTGTATTTTGTATTGCAATACTTGTAACAAAGCTTCACTTGATGGGCTTTAATAAAATAAATAAGCAGAAACATTTAGATAATACTCCTTATTTGGAAGCAGAAAAAAGTACATAATATAATTCGTTCACATTTCATAGCAAAGACTGAGGGCAGGTTATGCTCCACTAACAGCAGGCACACACAAAGAAGCATATTATACACACAGAAAGGGTATATATTGTTTTATATTTTCAACAGTTAGATACGTTTGCCAATACATGTTTCACTCTGCTCAAGCTTCTTCAAAGACACTTTAGAAAGTGTTTACAGTGTTTTTTTTATGATTTGCAAAAGGAATCCAAGTCCTAGGTGTATTGAATGTTTAATACGAGATTGAGTATGTTAACAATATTCAGTTATCATACGATCATTGAGGAACATGCATACAATACCTCAAGGCTCCTTTCAATTAATATACACAGACCAGAATGTATAAAAAGGCCTGTCCCTATGTGTGATGCTGTTTATGTGAGCATGTTGGGGAGTGCTTGCTTTTTTCACATCACCCAAAGCAGGGAATGCAATCAGCAAACCTTGCTAAGCTATATTAGCAAATGGAAATCATTATTGACCTCCTCTCAGCCAATCAGAATGTTTACAGTACAGTCAATAACTACTGGTATTGACTGCATTCTGAACATTCTGTTTTCAGCAGCAGATAGGAAAAGATCAATGCAATTTCCAGGCAATAGTTTGCATCAATAAGACACTTTCACTCTGGGAGGACCTTTATTTTTGCTGAAACATGTTAATTAAAGCATGAGAAAGATAAAAACATTGGCAAATTACTTCACTTTCTCATAGGGAAACTATTAACGTTTTCATTGCACCTCATTCATACTCATGTTCAACCTGTTCAAATGTAACCAAGTTGTAATACAAATGTTTAACTTGAAGACAACCATGTTATTTAAATTCTATAAAATAAAACTACATTGAATTTACTAACTTAGTTTGTCTATTTACTTTACGCACCCTTACACCATTTTTTATTTCAGCACACAAACTCCAAAACATGCATTGCTAATACTAACATGTACTTAAAGCCTTTCAGACCTCGGACGGAGGGGGCTGCCATAATGACCTCTTCCTTAGTTTATAAGTCTGTATTCTATCTACCGCTGTAGGGGGAGGAACCATCACGAGCAGACCTACTAGCAACAGTAGGTATACTGGGTATCTGAAAATGCCAATGCAGGGTGCCATCAAAAATAGGTTCATTTAAATATACATTTTGTAATCTTTCTTTAGCTCAAGGTAATACCAGGGGACATAACACGTCTCTAGGAAAGCATATTGTTAAGGGTACATAATGTGCCTGGTACTGTCACCTAGTGCACAAATGTAAAACTGTCTTCTGCTTCTGGTGCATTCCACAGTTTGTATAAGTTCAAAGGTACTCAGCCAAAGAGGTATTGTCTGTGAGATGGGCAGGTCAATGGGAACATTGGTGCTCACTCACAGAGACAGTGTTTTTGAAATGTGGGCCTCGATAGATTTGCTCTACGACTCAAGAGTGCAAAGCAGGATTCAGTCAAATTGTCTCCCAGTCTGAGAGTTGGCTCAATGTTGAGCTTTCCCCGTGCAGATATTCTAAAAGCACATGGTTCGACATGCTCAATCAGTGATTTGATTGTGAATAGTGGTGCTTGATGGCTTTAGTGCTAGTCTATTTCATGGGGATGCATTAGTTTGATGGCACATCTTCCGATGTCATGGTAAATAGACATTATAAGTTCCACACAATCTCATCAGGAGCCTAGTGAGGACATCTCCCCATGAAACATCCTCCATCATTTTCAGCAATTTCCAGGGTGCCTTAACTCTAATAAAGTTGCACGGTGGCAGATGCTGGGCATATTGGGGGATCAAAATGACAGAGGTGAACCTCACCCAAACTGTTTTCGCAGCCTATGTCTTGACTCCTAAAGTTCAAAGAACCTGGATGCATTTACTAATTCACTGCCTTACTTAAATCATGCTGCACAGACCAAAAGAATGTGTCAATTAGTATAACAAAATACAATTCATTCGATGAGCTCAAGTTATCTGGGTTCAGTTATTTGAAAGAGGGATGAAGAAAAAAGATTGCACACTAACTCATCTCCAATCACAGACAGGCAAGTTATAGCAGACTAAATTGTTTAAAACAACATGGTTCTTCACTTAAATTATGTCAATAACACAGCTAATTGCTTCGAAAAGATTGTGGTTTATGTGTAAGCACTAGCCATGCAAATTGTGAGGTTGTAGTGTACAACCACGGGATGTGAAACAATATTTCCAAAATCCATAGGAGTTTCAAGGTGAGATTTTGTTTAGAAGATAAACCCGATTCTGCCGAGACAAGGTATTGAGCCTAACAATCTTCTGGTTTAATATTATACTTTCTCTGAGTAATCTTTTGTGCTGATGAATTTGAGCGTTACCTATATAATATTAACTGTCTTTCCTAATGTCAATGGGATGTTACAGAACAGTTCATGAGAGTTGCTACCTAACTTTACATATGCACTTTTTTACTGTGGCATTCACGCCCGGGCGGGGTGGTGGGTGGACATGGCTAGTAAAGGCCGACCAGCCTGATCTAAACTGCAGTAGGCCAGAGTGAAACGAGGGCCTGAGCTTATGCTGCGGCCCGTTAACCGGCCATGTCCGTCCCTGCACCAGGGTGTAAAAGCCATTCGCACTCTGGGATTTACCAGAGTGTGAATGCTTTTCATATTTTTTGTTCCGTTGGAAGATGGGCTCAGTGCGGAGTGCGCCAGTCCATTTCCTTATGAAAAGAAATGAAAAGTGGAAAACATGAAGATTGTAATTTGTTGCTGTAGGTGCGGGAGGGGATTATAGAATCCATCTGTACTGGTACTGACAATATTTTTCTAAATTTCTTTCAGGACCAACAGGCAGAGGAATCCTCAGCAACCAGCAGACTAGAAGGACAGATACACACTGCCCCACTGGGCCAATGTCTAACCAGACAGCAGGAGATGTTTAAATATATTATCAGTACCTGTACAGATGGATGCCCATTGATTAATGTCCACCATTGGCTACTCACATTCCACCAAATAGCATTGATAAAGACCTTGACACCTCGAAACATGTGTCAACTGACCACACTTATCACTCCAATAAAGAACACACAAACCCACGGGAAACCAGAATTGAAATAGTCTTTCTTTGAAGCGCAAGGTATCTGGACCAATCGCATTTAAATCAAAATGATACAAGCCATGTTGATCCAGTGGCAAGTTGATACCCAGTCGACATTGAGACGATGGGTGCTTCACTCTTGAGTTGCTGGCATGTACAGGAATTTCTTAACCTCCAGTGAGTAGTGGTTGTAGTGTAGCTAGCAGAGTGACAGGCATTGGTCCACAGCAGTTTACCCCCAGTGTTTTTTCAGCCGGGTAAGGAGGCTGAGCTCTCCTCTGCCTTGGATGCTTCGAGTCTTCACCTACACACCAGAGGACTTTGGAATGGACTGTACTCCCAGCGTAGGGCCAAAAGTGCATATTGTTTCTTCTGATGTCCAAAGTTGAATCAAGGATGGGTTGAGAGACCCTGCCTAATAAAGGCATTATAGCAGAGAGAAATGGCTCCAAACAAGCCTGCTGCACGAGTTCCAATCTCTGTTGCTGTAACAAAGAGGCATCATACCAAGATTCTAACTTAGATGCGGAACCCCTTCTCAGGTCCGCCTTTCTAGCTACTTTAACTCTGCCCACGGTCCAATCCTACTGACTGCAAATGTCCTTTGGTATGCAACACTCTGGAGTGTGTCTATACTTTGTTATTGAGTGCACTTTTGATGCAGGGTTCCCAGAGGATCTGATGGTGAGAGCTCCTGAGGCTGGAGGGAAGCTATTACCCTTACTCCCAGGGAATCAAAGGAAGGCAGCAACCTGGTCATTGTCTCACTTGCAGCTGCAGATACAGCCAGTCTAGTCAGAAAAATGAATCGCCTTGACATCACTGTCCTGGGATCACAGGGCTGACACATGCAGATCATCAAAAGGGGGTGGCTTTAATATAGGTGTTATCCTCTAAGTTACCATATCATAACTAAACATTGGTTATTCTTAGAGATGATCCTGCTTCTAAACTAATAAGGCAACAATTATTATATTTTAGTTCAAAGGAGAAGTTAGAATTCTACCTTTGCAGGGACTTGGTGATCCTGCAGCTGTCAGAAATGCATATAACCTTTGAACCTGATCTATAACTAGTGAGCAGGGGTTGCAGGTGTCACGAGATTAATGCATAAAAGGTATGTGGATATGCTATGCTTTTGGCATGGAGCTTTTTTATAAAAGAGGGGTCCTATTAGCAGACCTCCGTTTCAGAAAAAAAGATTAATCCTGTCACAAATGGTCACTTGTCACTTTATATTTTTCTGCTTTCTAAGAAAGGTCACTAAAACAATTGTGCATACACATGCATGCCTTCATTTGGAAGATCAAAAATGAACGTTTTCTAAATTAAAACATTGTCGTCCAAATCAACAGCCTGAATAGTAGCAGATTACGAAATAAAGCACGCAGTATACGTTCTGTTTGTTTTCACTTTTCAGAATGTACAATATTATGAAGCACTGGAACTAAAATAACTTTTTCTGTCACTGTCTGCTAACATAAATAACATCATATATTTTGTACTGGATGATCACTAGTGCTGAGTGTTAACTTCTGTCATACTAGTAATTTCTTGGAGACAATGAGGCTGATTGATGGAATTTGTGCGCCGAAAAACGGGGATTTGTGCGCCATTCTGCCGGCAAATCCCCATTTGTTAAACAGAATGGCGCACAAATCCCCGTTTTTCTGCACGCAAATTCCATGAATCAGCCCCAATGGCTCAAGAGATTTTCCTGTCACTAAGAATATGTACCTCAACAGCAGTAACCGTACGTATGACCTTTATTATGAATGGAATTGCAAGGGTCAACTTTTTCTTTATTAAACTTCTGCCTTTTCAAGGCTTTTTACGAAGACTTACCTTTTGAAAGAGTCCAACTTTTTCAGAGAACTACGAACATATGTTTGGTAGGTGCAATAATGTTTCTTTGTCCTGGATCGCTAAAGAGTTGTCACTTGACTTCGGACTTTAAGTCAGCCAATAACGCAATATGCAGACAGGAAAGCAGGGCAATATGTATGGCTAACTCCCAGCACCCGCCCCTGTTTGCAGCGTACTGCAAATCAATGGAAGCGTTATTTTTCATTTTACGATTAATATTCTAGTGAGGGTGCATACCAAAGCAACTTAATACAAAACCAGAATGGCCCGAACAGAAGCGTTCATTTTTCTTTAGTAGCGCCAAAGCTGTTTCAAATTAAACAGCATGCAGCATGGGGTAGTAGTGAAATTGTAATCATTCCAATATGTCCAGTGTAGGAAATGAAGTCAAAAGGTGAATATTAAATGTAGTCGTGGAATTCAGTCATTTCACGAATGAGCACATGCAACCCACAGGCCACGCTCAACCGGGAGGTATCTTCACTTCAAATCAATATTTCCCGAATATGGAAACCAGATTGCAGTTCTTGGAAAGAAACTCGCATATCACATCTTTTAGCAGTGATTTTCATATATTCCAATGAAACTGTCAGAGTGAATCAATGGTTGAGAAAAACTTCCTGCATAATGTACAGATGTGCCACTGCCTGGCTGTACTTCCTGGCGTTTTCCGGAAATACAAGGCAATTTTTTCCTCACCCTCCTGGATGGCCTCCCACCTGGACCACGTACTTGGACGCAGATCCAAATTCAGTAGAACTGAGTTAAAAAATGTATGACAGAGAACAATGTCAATTAAAATATGTACGTTCCAGGCTTCACGCTGGCCTATAGTGCAATGCCCAAAATGACAGCACGTGATTCTAGTGCTGGCCAGTTTTTTCGGCAAGAATGCCCCACTTTTTATCCAGATTTGGATAAGTGTCATTAGTTACTACGATAGTTTTAAACAATTTTGCAAAGCAAATATTCTTCAAATGCACTATTTTAAATATATTTTACAAACCAATCCTGTCTGTTCTGAACATTAATGAATTTCAAATTGCAATTGTGGGCCACTTTTTCATTTCTTGACCGAGCCAATTTTATGTCCCAGTCCGAGCCTGGGAGTAGCATGTCACTATTGTCTGTTGGCAAGACGTTGGGGGTCATTACGAGTTTGGAGGCAGCCATGGCGCTATTAGCCCCATGGCTGCCTCCAAACTCGTGTCCGGGTTCGGGTTGTCAGAATGGGGATTTACCGGGTCATTCCAACCTTGTAGGACCCAGTAAGTCCCCATTCTGAAAACCATTCCCCATTCCCATTCGATCCCCCATAGGGCTCAATGGGAATGGGGAAGGAGCTAATAACGGGCCCGCAAATAGCGGGCCCGTTATTAGCTCCCTGGTCCCTTAGCGGCTCCTGCTAAAGATGGCTGGTAAAACCAGCCGGCCTTAGTGGGACCCGCTAAAGGACCTCAGAATGCGGCAGTAGGGGATTAACGGCACCGGCATGCTTATCGGTGCCGTTAACCCCTTACCGCCGCACTCGTAATGAAGCCCATTGACATAATGCACCTTGATTTATGTTCAAAGTACTCTGTTCACTACTCTATCATGAAATGCTCTCACTCTCTCATCATGTGTTGTGTTGAGGCCCTGGACCAGAATGTGCTATGCTGTGCTTTTATAATTGCACAGATGTGAGTATTTCTTTTATATATACTTTTATTTTATTTTATCAGTGCTAAGTTGCTTCATGGCACCAGAGTTGGGGGGCTCGGTAAGGGAATTTTAAGCAAACATATGGAGATTATGAGGAGATATATGAGGACAAAAATGCACAAAAGGCTTCATTACAAGTTTGGTGGTAAATTCGACAAACAAAATTACCGTTAACAACACTTCGTCCGACAGAATTACAGGCATATTACAAGTGTTGGTGTGGCGGTGTTAGTCCCCATTTATGAAGTCAATAGGACACCATGGAGATTTTGGCAGAATTATCCATGGCAGTAATTTCACCGATTTGGCCATTTTTGGCAGTGAGGTAGCTGAATTACCTCCAGTATTTTGCTGTAGGTTTTTCTTCCGCCTCACCACCAAAGTTGTAGTATGTTGGTGCAGTAATGCAGCAGTAATACTGTGGTAACAGAGTTACAGCTGCATTACTGCCATTTTTCCTGCACTGCCGTACTTGTAATGAGGCCCAAAATATCCACAATATTGTCCCATGGTACATTTAAGGTTATTAGGCCATTACAGTAAATAAAAAGCCAAAGTTAGTTTTTACATCCAGCCGATGCTGAGCATGAAAGTTCACAACAGTAATGCCAGGCAAGAAAATGATACAGAATAAATGAAGATGTTCTGTGCAAAAGGCACTATTGTAGTAACACCTTTTGCTTCTATGCGGAACTGTTCTACATGACTGCTTGAAGTAACACCTCCTTCTATACTGTACCGCTCAAGAGGTCTGATTGTAGCAACACCTTTTGCTTCTATACCATACTGCCCGGCAGGTCTGATTGTCGTAACGCCTTTATTATTATTATTATTATTATTATTATTATTATTATTATTATTATTATTATGGCATTTATTGAGCACAACCTAGCTTTGGGAAACAACAGAGCACTTTGCAGTCATCGGGTGGAAGTACATGGTAAAGAAAGAGAAACATGGAGCAAGATGCAAACAACAGGCATGGGAGTGTGGGCAATTGGGAGCAAGGGATCTACAAGCAGCCAAGGGAGGAAAGAGTGGGGAGCATATCACCCAGTCTCAGGTAGAACAGGGAGTGGAGGGTCTGTGGACCAAGTTGTTTGTGAGGAACCTTTCCTTGAAGAGGATGATCTCGAGCTCCTTCCTGAACTGTAAAAGCTAGGGGTTGAATCTGATGTTGACAGAGAGGAGGCTCCAGAGTCTTGGGGAGTAGACAGAGAAGGCCAGTGTTCTGGTTCTTTCCTTCCTACACCGGCAGAATTCAAGTTTGCAGATGTCCTTCTAGTGGATCTTAGGCCTCTGGAGATGCTGAGTTTCTCAGTGAGGTAGCATGGGGACCTCAGAGTGACAACCTTGTAGATGATGCAGCAGGATTTGAAGATGATACAGACTTGCAGCAGTAGCCAGAGCTGTTCCATCAGGGTCTGCTTCTATGCTGTAATTGAACGTGTGTGATCTTAATTCTCTAAGTAGGGAATGATAACTGCACAGAAAATATTTTACTTACCTTATCCAAATGTTTGGATCATGGATCAATTGGCATGTATGGAGTTTAATTGAATTACATGGAGACAGCAGGAATTAAATCAGTCCAAGAACAGTTGGACTGATTTAAGTTGGTGTGGAAGAACTATGCTTCAGGATGTAGCAAAAACAATCACCTTCATGAAGAAAACGTTCCCATGATCTTTCTTGGAATTGTGTGTTTAGACTATTGCTTTTCATTCCAGTTTTATTTCAAATCAAATTAGAGTCAACATGGAGCCTCTGACTTTTCATTAGAGCAGGTTCATCTGTGGTCTTGTTCTGATGACAAATAACATGTATTATTTTTATATTTTCAACTGCAGTTCATGGCGGCCTGTTTGGTGTTAGGTCATGATCCTACAGCCTATGCTTTATCAGGTAATATAAGCAGTAACATGTTCTACTCCGTTGTTGGTAGAAGTGCAAAATTGATTGAAAGGCACAGTTCAAAGGACCTCATTTCGAGTAAGGCAGCACTGTAAAACTGGAAGTATCTGGTATTTATTAATGCACGTTCATGCTCTGAACTAGAGGTAAATCATTCACCTGACTGCTGAAAATCGTCAGAAGTACGGTTTACAGTAATTCCCCAAAATTCCACAGTCATGTGGAATCCAAAAATGTAAACTAGCTCTATCACTGTGCTACCATTTGTAATCCTATGGGAATCAGTGGCAGAATCAGTGAATGAGTTGTGTGGTAATCAACATATTTACTGCCCGATTACCACCAAACTCGATATGAGGCCCAAAGTAAACACAATGAACTCAATAATCTAATGATCATACTGAGAACCTTTGTTTTGAAACTAAGTATTACAAAAATGTTGTACACGAAAGTAGTAGGCACAATCAGGCTTCTATTGTTGAGAACTAGAGGATCTGTCGAAAACAGAACAAGTTTACATAATCGCAACGCCCTTGCTGAAGCATGTTCATAAAGTACAATTTCAATTCACCCACAGATGACTGAGATTATTTTCTTCAGTAATGTTTCTCAGAAAATGCAGATTAATGCTTTAGCCCAGAGTAGTTCTGTCAACTAGCCCATGACATGGTCGTGTTTCAAGAACATTTTTCCCTGGGGCTCAGTGCTTGTCCATCACAGAAGGTCAGGAATTTAGGAGTCTGGCTTTATCCATGTTTATCTTTAGAGGTCTATATTGGCTCTGTTTCCCGGATGTGTTTATTTCACCTTTGAACTCTCAGGAGAGTACTGGGCTGACTTCTGTTTTTCACATAATGTGCCATTGCTGAATACGTTTTGTTTCTAGCCATCTTGATGATTGCAATGCAATTTATATGGGTCTAACCAAACCTTCTAGTCACACATTACACATTATTCAGAATGCCGCAGGAGGTATGCTTTTACACTTAGGTTGAAGACAGCGAATTTCGATGGCTTTTGTCTCATTGTATTGATTACCAACAAATCAGCAAATCCAATTTAAATCACTATGCTTGGCGCTGAAAAAAATATTATGTCCAGGCACTGTAAACCTGCTGATCATCCCCAACTTCAAAAATGTAAAATGAGGGGGCAATCCTGTGACAGAATGATATCTGGTCAAAGTGGGATAGCCTGAGCTATTTTTGGATTTTTAATGATAAAATGACGCCACTAATTCTCTTTCTGAAAGTGTAATCTGCTAATCGGACCCCACTTGCATAATGCTCCATGTCAAAGTGCATAATGCAACCATGTGCTTTGCTGTGACAGTCTACTGACATCACCTGCCCTGCAGTATCCATAGGGCAGATTCAAAAGTCACGTGTGCATTTCGGAATACTGCTGCTGGAACCAAAAGTTACAAAAGATAGAGGTGGATGTTTTAACTGTAGGTACCTCTGGTTCAAAATATCACAAATGAGTGTCCCAATTTTAGTTTTGGACTTCATAAATAGCATGCTAGTCTCTTTCTCAATAACTTCCCATTGATTAAATAAAATATCTATGGACATGGTAATCACGAAGCCTAAGGGATGCTGCGGCTTTATAAATGCTAATAAATAAATAAATAAAAATAAATAAAATGGTTACGTCATCAAGGTCTCTGCCAAAAAAAAAACGGTAATCTGGATCTTCTGCAAAAGTGATCTGGTACACTGCAAAGCACAGGTTCCCACAATGAAAAACTGAATCAGCTAGAATGTCTTTTTCCCAAAGAATTCCATTAATTGAAAAAATTAACATTGAAAATGGTCAATAATAATGATGTTATTTTGATCTAGTCTAGGTTCACTCCCATAGCAGCTCCCACAACCACCAAAGACAATCAGCTGCCCGCTTCATAGGAATAGTCTATGTTTTCTTCATACACAGTTCACAGTTCAACATAGCTGAAAATCAAATTTAATCTATAAATGGATCTTTTATAAGAGAGAATTTCGACTAACTAAAACATTTTCTGCTTATTTGTCAAAGCCATGAAATGGGTACTTCATGAAATGTATTCAATTGTGCAATGTATTGAAGTTTGAAGACCTGTACGTAGCTAAATACTTTGTATTACATTAAAAAATGTGCTTTACTTTTTGAAGGAGGCAACTATCCATGAAAATGAAACACATTTTCAAAATGATCCACCTGTTTGCTCAAATACTAATGAAAATCAAAATAGTCACTTTTCCAAATGATTAAACACTCTAAAAAGATGTATGCATACTTCGAGCCCGATTCATGGAAAAGTGTGAATTCATCCCGCAAAGGCCACGCGCCGAGAACAACACTGCACAAGCCTGCACGCAGAATTGTTTGCGTAAAGTAACCATATACGCAAGTAGGGACCCGAAAGCAATCGACATGCCCCCAAACAAAGCAAAAACAGTCACAACAGCCACCTTTGCGTGCTCTCCTGGGTCTGAATAGAGGCGCCCTTCAAACAATGTGTGGGGTGACCCGCAAGCAGGCCTGCATCTCGGTGGCCCTGCGCAGGGTCCCCCCGTAACTGTTACTGGCACCTCAACAACATTTGTATTATTTTTCGTAACTCGGGTAAAGCTCTGAAAATCTGCATCCGAACCACCATAAACCATTCCTGCACCCCGCTACACTGCGTATGCGCACCCCTAAGTTAGATCGGAACCACGGCTGCATGCACGCATGAACCCTAAATCTGACACACGGTCTTACCTTTGCGTGGTGATTCCAATGTGCAATTGTCTGCACGCCTGCCTTCGAGTGGCGTATTGTATGCGGGCTTTGCATGGCCATTTCCTCACTGAGAGGTTGTGCGCTTGGATCTATGAATACGTATTGTTCCACACAATAGTGGGCATGCGATGGACTGCCTGCGGGCCATCCCTCATAACGCCCACATTTTCCCTTGTTCTTCCTCATTTATCGTGTTCCGCCCCCTTACCTGTCCTCTGCGTGGTGTGTCGCACAAGGCACTCGTCCTCTTGAAGTGACTTGCCAAGGATGCGAAGTCCACGCATAGTACGAAAAAGTGCTGCACAGTTAATTCCATGAATCGACAAACGTGATTCTGAATACATTTTGGCATGCAAAGTCCTGATATTCCATGCAGATGATTCCATGAATCGGGTCCTTATTGTAAAACATGAGAAAAAATAGGTTCCCATTTTGTTTGGATTCTGTGCCAATTCTGTTTTGAAAACAAACACAGATAAAGCTGCTGAGTGCACAATCCACTGGTACAGGGCACAAAGCAGTGGGTACTGCTAACTATGGGTAGGCAAAAATCCCAATGGCGAAATGGAATTGGCAAAATTTACTAACAATTCCGTTCCGCTTGCCTGGGAGATTTTCGACCTTTTCGGTCGCACTTTTGCCATTTATTTTTTTTGCAGTGTAAAGTTTGTTCTTTCCCAAAAAATGTTTTAACACCCATTTCACACTCAAAATGTAATTTCTTTAAAACAAAATTTTGAGAAAGACAATATTTTGGGTGGGTAAAGACCCCAAACGACCAAATCCGTTCTGCAGGCAATATTGGAGGGTTGGTTGAATATGTCCAGGAATCTGCCAATTTTCCAGAGGAACAAAATTAGCAATTTTCGCCAACCCCTACTGCTGACATTACACATTTTAACAGCAGAACAATGTGTACTGACACAATAAAATGAGTGTGAACTCAGCAGAGCATGCGTCAAAATAAAGGCTTTTTTAACTAAATAGAGCTTTTCATTATCAACACAAATATGTTTGTGGTTGCAACCTGTTGAAACAAGTATTAAGTAGATCACATCATTTCAGACTAATAGCTTGCTTTAGCATCTAAAGTCCTTCAGAACTACTTACATAAAATATGTAAGATGTCACTTAGAGTTCTTTATGCTTTGGACATTTACATCATTTAAGTGAATTGATGTGGCCTTCACAATGCTTTGGTTTATGCTAGTAAAATGCATGTGGGGTTCTCAATGTTTTTCATCCAAGAAATGCACACTTTTATAGCACTGATTTGTATTGTTCTCCATCTGCAAAAAGCAGAAGGATTTCTCACTGCTCCAGTGCTCTCCTCTTCCTACAAAATTCTCTTGGTGCTCACGTTGCTTTGGCTTTCTCTGCAACCTACATAATGCCCAGGAGTTTGGTTTGGTGTTCTCCCTGCCTGTAAATGGCATGTGTGCTTAGAACTCTATTGGCATTCTCCACCACCAACAAAGTTTAAGTTATCTTAATAATGCCTTGCCTTTTCACTCTATCTACAAGATGCAATTGCACGACTCACTGGGTTGAGCTTCTCCCCTATAATGCATTGCCATTTTTTAATAGGTTGCCCTTCTCATATGCCTACAAAAAGTATGCAGGATTCTCATTAAATTGGCCTTCTCCTCTGTCTAGAGAAGGGGCGTCTTAATGCCTTGGCTATCTAACCCCCAAACAAAATGTATGTGAAGGTCACACTGTTTTGACCTTCCCTAAGCAGGAAATCTGTCAGTCTCTCTGATCAATCAGTATTGTGATGCCTGCTGAGAGGCTAGAATCAAAGTGTACATGTTGGTTGTTAGCCTTAAAACCTACAGTTTGAAAAAACTAATTTGTTTTTAAAAATCTGGAAAATGAACATTTGAAAATACACCATTTTGTATGCTTTGCATTGGTATGTCTTAAAGTTCGAAAATGGTGTTTGCTTTGCACATATAATGTGTTAATGTCATATTGCCATGCTTTTCTATCTACTGCTCACATAACATCCTCGGGTTGAGTCCTGCTTCCTACCATCTAATTAATGTTTCCCATCATACATCATTCAGTTTTTGACAAAATATTTTTGAGGGGACACCCCTCGTTATTCCATTTTACTCTGCTGGCCTCTCCACTTCCTTTGCCAAAAACACAGGTCTTGCTTCAATTGGAATAAAATGGTCTTCTTATATTCGAAAGAGAGGACCCCTACAAGTTCCCCTTCAGCCAACTGACAACACCTGATTATTTATGTAATCTTTTTCTCACTTAACTGTGTGTTTTCAAATATTTCTTTAAGCATTCCACTTACACATTTTTCTTTTCAAATGTAAAACCATTTGCTGATTCCAACAGATTGTTTCTGCTTTCTTGAACTGATAATAAGCAAGATCTATAGGTTGCAATGCAATTTGTGCAAATGTGCTCAAACAGAAAGCCACAGGGATTATCCGCATGGAGCTGAAACATGCATGGGAAACCCGGGTCCACCCCGATTTCAATGGCTGTGACCACTCCATGCAGATAATCGTACACATCTTGCAGAGAGGCCCTGGACCATGATGTGGTTGGGCTCTTTCTGGCAGATGTTTGAGTTGCAGCAAAGTGAAAAGCATGGTATCCTTTTTCTATGAGTGTGAATCACTGTAGCATTACTGTGTAAACACATCTATTTATTCAGGGTTTCAACCATTTGGAACCTTGAATGAGATTTCCCTGTGATCTCATTGTAGGTCTTTTTTAATTTGGTTTGGGTATGCTCTTTGCCCGTCTATTTTGTTTTCTTCAAAACTTGATTTACTCAGCCACAATTACAGTTTGCATGGCATTAACGGCGTAGTGGCCTCAGTGTGTAACTCATTCTTAATTCAGAGTAGACGTACTAGTAAAATTCTACCTAGGGTCGGTGGTTGTGCATTTATATCATTCAGTCCAACTTTAATTATAACATTTTCCAAACCTTTCCCCTCTCGATCCCCCCTTCCCACCCTATCCCAACCGGTATGATTCCAATTTCTCTGTTCCTTAATAAGTGCAGTATGTCTGCTCTTCAGGCATAGCTCATGATTGTGACTCTCCTCTGTTCCCATTTCGGTGACCCTCAGTTCTGTATCGTGCTTATTAATGCTGGTCTATAATATCGGCCTTCCCTTTGCTTAACAAACTTTAGGAATGGGTCCCACACTGACAGACATTTCTGATGCTATCCCGCTTTCAGGGCTCCCACTTTTTCCATGGCCATTACGCTCCAGATTTTGACCCACCAGCATGCTATTATGGACCATCCACATTTCTTCACCCCTGTGCCAGGGTCATCCTTGCCGCCGTGAGCAGATGGGTGATGAGGGTAGCTTTGTTACCGGTTGCTGCGTAAACTCCTTCCACCTCCGTTCCCAGGAGTACTACCTTTGATGTGGATGGGAGTTTTTTCCCTGTAATCTCTTTTATGTACCCTAGGACCTCTTTCCAATATATTGTAGCCTTGGAGCATGACCACCACATATGGTATAGGTCTCCTTTGCCACCAAATTGTCTCCAACATGTAGGGGGGTAATCAGGGTTTATTTTATGCAGCCTATGTGGGATCAG
Organism: Ambystoma mexicanum; assembly: GCF_040938575.1. Classification (NCBI taxonomy): domain Eukaryota; kingdom Metazoa; phylum Chordata; class Amphibia; order Caudata; family Ambystomatidae; genus Ambystoma; species Ambystoma mexicanum. The sequence goes on from NC_090929.1 coordinate 1,354,009,061, forward strand.
TTGCCACCTGTAGCATATTCTATATGCTGTTTCCTTAATAGCAGTGCATTTGGAAGTCGTTTGTGCCCTCCTCCAGATTTGTCCCCATTCCTCCTCCGTGATGGTTGTGCCCAGATCCCTATCCCAGTTGTCCTTATATGACAGTTTATACCCCCCTTGTGCCTTATCTAACAGTCTATACAACCTTGATGTTGCACTGCAGAGTCCGTTCCAACATTATCTGGGTCCTGGTGGCCACTTTCCTATCCTCTTTCTGTGATATCCAGTGCCTAATCTGTATATATGTATATCTTTCCCATTCCCCTATGCCAAATGTCTGCTTGCATTCCTCAAATAAGAGAGGGTTTTCTCCCAGGAGAATTCCTTTAAGTGGATCGTTTGTGCCTGTCCCCAATTATCCCAAATCCTGTTTTGCTTGCCCGGGGTAAAGTCCTGATTGTGTGCCATTGGGGTGCAGGGTCGTAGAACAGGTGTATTATGGCGCCTTCTGAGTGCTCTATCCCATCCCCTCAACAGAATTTTGGTGGCTTCTAATAGTTGTACCTCTGCCCCTCTGGCCATTACTTGCAGCGCGTGTAGTGTTCCCAGAGGGATAGTAGTCACCCCCTGTTCAATTCCCATCCAACTATTTAGTATGTCCCTTCCCATCCATTTCATCAGTGGTGCTATTTGCGCGTCCAGAATATACCTCTTGAAATCGGGAACCCCAAGTCCTCCCAAAATTGGTGGCCTTATCAAAATATACTTTTGTATTCTGGGTTCTTTCCCGTGCCACATGAAAGTTGCTAACTGTTTCTGTACTGCCTTGCTTATCTTAGGGGGGATATCCACTGGAAGAAAGCCCACCACATATAGCAGCCGGGTAGCAGTGTCGTTTTAAGTGCTGCAATGCGTGCAAACCAGGATAATTCCTGGGCGTCCCATTTGTGTAGGTCTTCCCTCAATTGTTTCCACAGTGGTGTTATATTTGCCACATACAGGCCTTTGTAATCTTTTGTTAATTGTATCCCCGGGTATACTATTGCCTCCGTTTCCCAGGTTAGGGGGTATAATGCCCTCAGTTTATCGATCTCCCCATCAACCTTCTGGTATGTTTAGTGCCTTAAATTTAGTGAAATTCATGGTGAAGCCTGAAATTCTGGCGAATTCTTGTAACCTTTCCAGTGCTTTCGGTAGTGTGCTTGTAGGGTCTTTAAGGAAGAGCAAAATGTCATCGGCATATAATGCTATCTTGTGCATTGCCCCTCCACCTGTCACCCCCGCCACCTCTTGGTCCTGTCTTATTATTTCCACTAAATGCTCCATCGCCATGGCGAATATTGGTGGGGATAGGGGACATCCCTTTCGTGGACTCCTCTGTATTTTTATTTGGGCTGTGGTTCTCCCGTTGACCATGAAGGTCATAGTTGGGAGTCGAAAGTTCGCTAGGACCATCCTAATGAAATTGGGATCATAGTCGAATTTCCTCAAGACCAATTTCAAGTATGTCCAATCTAGGCTGTCAAAGGCACCTAGTAAAGCTATAGAGAGTTTTTGCCCCGTCGTGGTTCCTAGGTCTATGACATCCAACGCCTGCCTTATATTATCTTGCGTGTGCCTCCCTATAATAAAGCCTGCTTGGTTCTCATGGATTATTTTGGGTAATACCTTCATCAGTCTTATTGCGAGGACCTTAGCATTTAGTTTGGCATCGCTATAGAGCAATGATATCAGTATCTAGTGCAGTCTGTGGGGTCTTTGCCTGGTTTAAGTATTAGGACTGTGATCGAACTTTCCATGTCAGATGTGACCGTACCACTTTCCCTTATATGATTAAAGAGTTTAGTTAGTGGGCGTAGTAGTTGATTTCGTAACGTCTTATAATATGCGTTCCCTAGTCCATGCGATCCTGGGGGTGTTGTTAGGGGGTACGTTTGTTATGGTGTCACTTACTTCTTGTGCCGTTATGGGGACCTGTAGAGCATCATTGTCCTCCTCGAGTGATTTGGGGCAGGGTGAACTTTGACATGTAATTTATTTGTGTGTGTGAGTGGAGGTCCTCCTGTTTCAGAAGTTCCTGATGGAATCATTCCATTATTTCCAGTTTTCCCTCCTCTGATGTACATGGTTCCCCTTTTTCATTTTTAAACTGTGCAATGTATTTACGGGATCTTTGTTTACGTAACCTGGCTGCTAAGAATCTGTTGGATTTCCCCCCTGAACGTAATAGGTCTGCTTGGTGTACAGTAAGGACTGTGCTGTGCGGTCTGCTGTGTGAGTTTCCAACTGGGCGCTGGAGTGCTCTCAGCGATTTTTGTGTTTGCCTAGTTTTATGTTGTGTTTCTGCCTCCTATAGCTCTAACTTAAGTTTCTTCTTAATGAGCCCCCTTTCCTGCATGTATGCTGTGGCCTGCAATATGAATTCACCACAGACTACCGCTTTCCGCGCATCCCAGATTACTCCCCAATCTGTTTCTCTATTGTTATTGTCTTGAAAATAGTCATTCAGTACTTTCTCCATATTTGCCCTGGGTGTGATGTCTCTCAATATCATTTTGTTCAGTCTCCAGTTCTTACAAGTTTTGATCGTGTCTTGTACCATCACAATTTGCACTAGGACTGGAGCATGATCGGAGAGATGTTTAATTCCTATTGTACTTTTCCCACCTGGGGAATCAATGTGGCCGAGACCAATATCATATCGATTCTTGAGTACCCTCTTTGAGCTGCTGAGTAGTGGGTGAATTCCTTTTCTTGGTCGTGGAAAAATGTCCACATTTCTACTACCCCCAAATCCCTAAAATGTTTCCCTAGCGCTTGTCTGTTTCTCCCGTCTTCAGCAGTGGGTGGCAGTGTTTTGTCCAGGGCAGGGTCCATCACACGATTAAAGTCTGCACCAATCACTATTTGGCCTTCACCCCATCCTGCAAGTTGCTGCAGTATTTCCCCTAGATAAAGATCTTGCTTCTCGTTTGGGGCATATATTGCGATTAGTGTATATATCTGTTCATCCAGCATGCCTTTAAGAAGGATGTATCTGCCATCCCTATCTCTGTACAAAGCTTGTTTCTTGAATATCACATTGGCCCCAATAGTATAGCCACGCCTTTGGTCTTTTTCCCGCCAGAAGCATAGTACTGCCTAGGGAATACGTTACTGGCCATCCTTCTTTTATCTACAAGGAGTAGTTGTGTCTCTTGTAAAAAGACTAATGATGCTTGGAGATCTGTTAGCCTCGCCAGAATAGAGCACCGCTTCACCGGTGAGTTTAGGCCCTGTGCATTTTGGGTTATTATATTCAAGTCAGCCATACCTCTTGTGCCTGGGTTTCCCCAGATATTCACTATGTCTCCTCCAGCTGCCTGCACTTCGCTTCTTCCCACCCTGCGAACCATACCTTGGAAACTGACCTTCAACTTTAACTTTCCCTCCCCTTATGTCTCCCCCCTCCCGGTTCCCTATCCTTTGACCCAGGTTACTTAGAACCTCCCTCGGGCCGTTCCCGGGGCGTTGGATCTTGTATCTGCCCCAATTTTCCTCCTTCCAGGATATTTCCATATCCTGAGATAGGTTCCACAATGTCCCCCTCCCCACCCAGGCCTGCTTCATTTGTCTCACCATCATTTCATCATTTCCCCTCTTTAACCTTCATCCTGCCTTCTGACCCAAACCTTGGGTCATACTTATTTGCTATTATCTCATGTGCATTTCTGCTTCTGGGCTTATTTTCGGATGGGGGCCTGTTAGGATGATCTCTTTGCCTCTTTTCAGTGCCAGTTGATCATTCCCATTGTCTGAGTCCTTCAACTTTCTGATTCTGATTTGGCCCCTTGTTCATACGAGGTTCTTCCTCCTCTAACTGTAGCAGGGTCATTCCTTCCTCACAAGTGGAGATCTGTTGCTGTCTACCCTCCCAGGTGAACAGCAAGCCAAAGGGATATGACCATTTGTAAGTGATTCTTTTGGCTATTAACTTCCTTGTGACCGGCTGCATCAGTCTTGTTTTGTGTAGTGTAGATAATGATAGGTCCTGGTAAAATTGGACTTGCATTCAATTGATAGGTTCATTTGTTGCTTACTCGCTGCTCATAATATCTCCTCCTTAGTGGTGTAGGAAGTCATTGCCAGTAGGACGTCTCTGGGACTAGCTCCAGGGTTTCCTTTCTTGGGTCCTACTCTGTGCACTATTTCTATTAGTATGTCCTCTGGTTGTGTGCTGGTTAGCAGGCTGGTAAAGCAATGCTGCATTGTTTCTTTCAGGTCTTTGTCCTTGATTGTTTCGACCCGGCCTTTAACCCTAATGTTAGATCTATGAAATCTGTTCTCTAGGTCTTCTGCCTGGAGTTCTAGGTTGTGTGTCACCCTTGCAACCTGTTCTAGAAGTGCACTGTTGTGTTTTGAATCTTCTGCGATCTCCACGAGCCCTGCTTCTGTAGTGTTTTCTCTGTCACCCTGTTCTGTGATGTCCTTCCTGACCTCCTGTAGGGAGAATCGCAGTTCTTCTCTTATTTTGCCAGTTAGCCCTGGAGGGATTCCATCATTCTTCTTTCCATCCCTTTCACAAATTCTTGCAGCTCATCTTTGTTCAGGGCCATCTTGGTGTCTTCTTCCGTGCTTTGCCTGTAGACTGCTTCCTCTGTCGTGCCCTCACTCTGCTGTTCTTCCAAGCGATGCTGTCTCCAGTAGTGCTCTAGCTGCCCGCCTCACATTTTGGTTGTGCCTTTGGCTTTCAGTGGGGTGTTCTTGGGTTTGGCCCCTGACATCTGTATCCTCACATGGTACCCTAGGCGAGTGGACGATGAAGGGTTGAGCACCTCTTGATGAGTTCAGCGTGTCTCTCTCCACTACTCCTGCGTTTGTCGTTATATTGCGCATGGGCCTTGGTCATGGTTGCCCCTTTCGGCATTTTTAAGGAGCAATCCTGGGTTTCACCTTTAGTCTGGGATTTTCTCTGTACCCTTGTCTGGATAAGTTTTAATCCCGTTGGGGTCAGTGATCTCGTAACGCTCTTGCCTCTGTTCTTAATTTGTGGGTGAGTTTAGGTGGCACTGAATGGGCCCTTTATGCTATTTGCGGTATGTTCATTGAAGGTTCCTGGGGATGCTTTGCCCTGTTCCACCTCGTTCCCACCCCAGATATTTTGCGAGTTTAGGCTCTGCCCCTCCCCCCCGGTCCGGCTAGGGGCCTTATTTATTGAACACTGCCCTGACATTCACTGTCATATAGGTTGGGCTTGGGGCAGTTCTAAATTGCTCTTCTGTCGCATTGTTCTGTTTTACTTATTACCCTCTTGACAGTTTGTGTTCCACAGCCTGCTTCCCCACGCCGGGATGATAGCACTGTCCTTTATACGATGGGGGCTGTTCTTCCCGTTCATTGTATGCAATTTGTTGTGCACTGAGCTGCGCTTTTGGAACATTGCGCTTATGTCAGTCATACCTTAGTGTTGGAGTCATCAGGGTCCCCCTCTTACCGATATCCGCATGGCTTATCGCCTTGCTGATGTCCTTGGGTGGCCTTGTGTGGAGTTGGGGGCTGCGGCTGTCTCGTTCCGCTCCGTGTCAATGCACTGATCATGTCCCGGCATGGGTCACCACGTCCTCCTTTCGTCAATAATTCTCATTCGTTTAAGGGTTGGACTCTTGCAGTCTCCTCTCTTTTATTTTGTGCGGTCTTGATGGGGCACAGATGCCACCTCTTCGGTGCCACCGCTCTCCGTGCCTCTCACTGTCCCCAGCAGTTGCGCACCCTTTTTTGCAGTCCCTCTATTCTTCTCCCCCGCTGTGCCACTGCTGCGCTTCGGCTGCTGGCTCTGCTTCAAGGATTATCTCTAGGGACAGGTGTTGTGTCGTCTGGGGGGGGTTCCACTTCAGTCAGCGACGCTTCTCACCCTCCACTCCAAGATTCATGGCGTGCGGCTGCCTTCCCTTTTGTCCTTTGCTCCACACGGCTACCTCGTGCCGGTCTCTCCACGGTGCTTCCTCCCTGCTGTGTTCTCGCTGCCCAAGCTGCTGGTCGAGAGGGTGCAACAGCCACAATTCAGCTTTCCCTTCTTGCACACCCTTCAGCATGCTTTCTGTGGACAAACCTGATTTAGTACTTGGTTTACAGACTGCAAATTATGCCTTTAAGTTCCCGCCCAGGCAGAGCACAGGGGTTGTGCAGCCTCACAAATTGGCGGCCATCTTGGAATCCTGCCCATCTATTTTTAAGGTTTGGATGTAATGTACAACTTTACAACGATGAGCTGGTTGTGATTTTCCATGAAACTAGTGATGAATAACACATGTTATCGTGCAAGGAGAGAGAGGTATCATGCTACATCTGAGAAGAGCTATGGTCTAATTGCCAAAATAATGGCCTTTGAACCTGTAAAACTGGGTTCCAATTACAGTTTTATCATCTAACTAAAACTGTGTGATTCTCAGCAAATCGTTTACCTCCATGTGTACAAAATTGGAAATTCTCTATGTATTAAACAAATATAAATCCACTATACATGTTGCTATTTGGTATTGCCCCAGTTAGAAAGTATTACTCTTCTCCATCACATTCTGGTGTATGTCATTTACTTTTACTTGGAAAGCACACAAGAGTATTTCAATATACAGAACCTCATGTTTGAAATGATCATATTACAATAAATGATATCAGCCAAGCTTGAAGGCTCCTTGGTGCTAGGCCTGCACTGTTAAACAGACCCACGTGAGAACTGTAGGATGTATTTTAAGGTCAATCATAGGTGATAGGGGTATATTGCATAACTCATTTATTCTGGGTCCTGCAAACTGGTCAAGTCAGTTGCTTGAAGTAGTGCCCCACTTACCCATACATGGAATATTGTATTATATATCATAAATCACATATATCAGATATCACATGCCATCTCACCTCTCCATCTCACTGCTCCACGTACCAGAATATCAGTGCTTCCATTGAGCATGTTGAGTTGGCTGAGTGCTGTCACTAGATTCATTTATAGGACCGTGCCTATTAGGGTGACGTTCGAGGCATCTCTCAGCCTGATAACCAACATACTGAGGCAGGTTCAATAGGTGACTGCAGTCCCCAAATTTTAAGCTGCCCTTCACTTGAATCTTAACTTCTTGCATCCCATAAGCCTTAGCAGGTTATGGTAATGTCTGAGTTTACATAATACCACTTTCCCTCATCTACCAACCCAGAGATGCTTGTTTTGTTCCTCAAGGGTACAATGCATCTATGTGAGACAGAGATAGAGAAAGAAAGAGAGAGGGGAAACATTGGTAATGTGAGAAATGGGTCCTATCTGCAAATGACCAGGGTAAGGAATGTAGGGTTGCAAGCTGTTTTGACTTGTAAGGAGCACTGCCTCCAACCCCCTACTAACCGATCTCCTACCACGTTACACTAAACACACAAGCCACCCAAAGACGGCCACCACAGGCTTAGCCATTAGTACATCAACACTAACCGAGCCACAACTATGCTCTCCTATTTAGCCCTGTCATACTCTCCCACATCACAGTAATCAGATCCAAAGCACTGTAGTCTATCAGATCTTGGGCTCTTCCCTTTGGAGAACATACTCCCAGGTTTCTCCACCAAACACAGTCAAAGCAGATTGGCTCTTGGGAACAAGGTACTTCAGACCTGCACCCATCAACACTACAGGTTTTGCTTCTCTGCCTTTCTCACGTTCTCACTAATGAACACCATCCCCATTTTCTTCCAGAGTCAAGCGCAGTGAAACCACCAATAGTAGCAGACGGGCAGCATGCAAGACAACTTACATTACATTATATTACATTACATTTTAGATGGCAACTCAACTGCTCTCACTGGCTCAATCAGTGGTAGCCAACCCCTGAACACAAGGAGTCTTGCATAGCCTGGAAGTTGAACACTGCTCCGTCATTCATTCACAGATGACCGATGAATGAGCTAGCTCCCCCACCTCCCAAGCTACTTTTCCATGCAGCAGATGCCTCACACAGCATTAGTTATACATCCATGTCAGAGCCCCACTTGCAGAATTGCTCTCTTGCTCCGCCTTCCCTTGGTTTCCCACTGCTACCATAATGTATTCATGGGAGTATATACCCTAATTGGTATATGTGTTGCAGTGACTCCTGCTTCTCTGGATGTGTTGATACTCTCTATTTCTGAAATTAACCAAATTCTTACTCCACTTCCAAGTGAAGGAGGACCATGCTTTAATTTCCGAAATAAAGAAATTATCAATGCTCACTTTAATTGCAAGAGAATAAGGGCCATTCGTTCACAACTGTTGAACAAGATGAAGGAATACGCCTTCACTTATTTGAAAGAGAAAAAGGCCAAACTAACTTCTTTAAGACTTCCTCCTCGAAGGACAGCAAGAATTGTCAGTACCACTAATTTGATCTGATTTCTGAACTTAGGCTTTTATAAATCTCTTGCTCTGAACTATTCTGAAGCTATTGCTAGTAATTCAAAGTTCTCCAAACCAAACCAATCTCTGAATTGGAGCTGATATTATCTCTCACATTGAATTTATCTGCTTCACTATTATAGTGTTCACAATTTCAGAATTACCATTGAAAACGCCATATTCTCACTGGTATGGCAGAAAGAAGCTTCTCTTTGATGTCCTTGAGGAGTTTAACACCTTCCTTCATGGAGCAGGAAACCTTCCTTGGAGAGCCCCTGGAAACTAGCACTACAATGGCTATCTCACACAGAGGTGCTGATTACTAGAGACATGTTGATGTATGTAGAGGAAGAGGTGGAGTCAAAGTAGCTCAGATCACAGAAGTTCTCTCACCATCTTGGATTTGCTAGGTCTCCAAACTGCCTGTCCACTCCTCAATTCCTGTAGACAGGTCATTTTGTGTATGACATTGGCAGGCAAATGGCATTTGTTAAGCCAACCATTGAACCCCCAGCAATGGGCTTTCTGCTATACAATACACTGTAGCATGTTGCCTTAATAAGGGGGATACCCCCCCTCATCTTTGGGCATCAAGACCAGAAGGATTCCCCAGGAACCCTGTAGGGGATACAGTCTAATTGAAAGTCCAATGTCAGAGAGGTGAAGAATGATATCTCCAAGCAAGAGGAAATCTCTTGTCCATAACCATCCCCGGGGCCAATGTGTGATGACCAGGTGGATGTACAAGGCTTACTGCAACTGTGGCCAAAGTACTTAGGCCTCTGCCCCTCGAGGTGAAAGAACTATGCAAGTACATTCTACAGCCCTTCCTTTCTGGGGAGGGCATAGGAAAGGATTCACCTAGACCTTAAGATCCTGGATTGGATCTCCCAATTACTGCAATGACCAAGATGCTGCCCAAAGTCTATTTTCTCCTTGAGATGCATTTGAGCTGCTTTGACCTGCTTGACTCACTTTGAGCCCATACAGGACCTGTGGTACTCCCTTTGGCATTCCAAATACTTGGAATTGCTTATCTTCACTTTGAGCCATCCAGATGCCGAATTAACCCATTAATGTGAATCACCTCCACTCATATCAATCACGGGCCTGATTCCTTGGAAGCAGCCGATGTGCTGCATATTGATTGCTGACTCAACTAAGCAGAAGCACAATTTCTGTGCTGACTTGACCACTGACTCAACTCACTGAAAGAAAATGACTCAACAGATCTTGAATCCCAACTTGATTCACTAGGATCCTGCAGCTTAAACCATCTGAATGGCGACTGAACATTTGGAAAGCACAAATTGACCATCTCAACACTGGCTTGACTGAAGTAAAGTGCTTAGAAGCCTAGCTCAATGATGTTGAACTAAAAAGCCAAGAAAATGAAGAGGTCCTGTCCCGCTGGTCTGCCTTCAATGACCTTTAGAAACTTGGAAGCCCCCTTTCTTTACCTTTTCAAAGACACATCCATAACTTTTGACATTTTAGTGCTAAAATCTAGCACTGCTGTCCACAGACCTAGACTGCCTTTGTTCTAAAAACTGCTTTTTTGGTGTTTTTCCTTACAAGGGTGGCAGTAGTGTTTTATTAGTTGGGTGCACTTTTGTCAGTTTAATTAAAGATCCTATTTTTTAGAAATTATTTGACATTCTTTTATTTTGGTACTATGATACTATTGGTGTGTGTGTTCTTCCTGTTCCAGTTCACACCCCTTCCAAAGAGTATTGACTGTCCTTGGTGGTATGCTTGCCAGGATATGTCTATTTCACCTTCATGACTGGGATCACTGTGGTTTATTAATGGTGTGCAGTTGAGCAGGTGCGTTAGGTGCTTTAGCCATTCTTCAGCCCTGTACTCCTGCAAAGCCTCCTAGGTTTCTTTGTGTGTTCTTCGTCTAATTGTGCAGCCTTAGGTCCACCTCATCCTGGTGCTACTTTTGAACTGCCTCCTCAGGCCTTCCTCCTTCATCTTCCTTATCCTTCCTGCATCCTTTCATCTGATGGTGTCTGTCTTTCACATTTTGGGGACCTCTTCTTTTGACCCTCTGATTGGTCCTTCCTTTCTCCTTCTGGTGGTCTCCTCATTTAAACTCCTGATAGTTTGCATACACATCTTGATAGTCTCCTTCTTTCACCACTGATGAAATTCTCCTGACAGTGTCCTCTTTTAACCTCCTGATAGTTTCCTCCTCTCATGCCTGGATGGCCTACTCCTTGAATCCCCTGATATTTCAACCACCTCCTGCTCTTCCAACCCAACACCCCCTAACTTCCAGAGATATTCTACTTATCCATTCTCCAACCTCCTTCGAAACCCTTGTCCGTCCAACTTCTATAAAACTCTTTATTCCTGCAACATCTTTGAAACTGATGTGCTTTACAAAACATATTTCAAACAACTGCCACCAGCTTGTACTCCATACATCCAGACCCTTTCACTGATTCCATCAGTTTGTATAACCTTGTGTTCCTTCCACTGGGGCTGGGATTTGCACGTGGGCATGCACCTGTGGCGGTAAATGAATGAGGGTATGTGATTGGTAGAGCGTAATTGCTTCACCTGTGTCTTCCATTTCTCCCTAGTGTTTTTCATGAAGGTGAGAGTGTAAAATGCCCTTTTGAATTTGGCACCACTTGCCTGTTCATGTTTTTTGAGATTTGGACTTCCCAGAAGTTAATACAGTGTCGTGGGGAAGGCAAGTCCCTCTGTGTGAATGTCAGGAAACTCTGTCATGTGCCTTTAATATTACCACAGCAATGCTGGGGGAGCGTAGCAATACAATCTACTTTGCGTGATGTGCACATGTCCCTCCCATGCGGGTATATCAGGGAAATGCAAAAGTGCTAACAGACCATTGAAAAGTATCCCTGATGCCTTAGTGGGCTTGTTGAGCAGGTGTCATAATTTAAGCAAGGTGTGAAACCCAGTGTTTATTTGCCATGTTAAGGTAAACTGATTCCCTCTCTACTGGGCCTCCTTAAAAGACAATGTTAATGAGTTTCTCTTTGTTAATGCTGAAGGAGATAATATATTTTAGGATTGGTGTAGCTGGGAATCATTAGTTCAATGGTGCTATGATTCCAATGGGCAAAAAATATCCTTATTACATTAGTAGTGTTTATATGTTGCATTATCTTGATGGTGTATGCCATGTTGAGGACCCTGGGGTAGGGAGATTTGGATCTGATTAAGGGGGCACAGGTGGGAAATAGAGTGTGTCATGACATTTGAGGGTCCCCTGCCAAATGACAGGGACCAAGTGAAGGTTCCAGCAGATCCTTCCCATGTCACCTTTAGGACCATCATTCACTGGCATGAAGTGGCACTAGACCCCCTTGTCCACCATATTCTATGGGCCTCATTATAACTCTTCCGGTCTGGAATTAATATGTCAGTTATTTCATTTATCAGCACGTTTCTGGACTGGCAGAGTACAATTCTGCAGGTGGGGTGGTTTAATTTACCTCCAGCCAAGAGCTACGGGTAACTCATTCACCCCACTGGCAAAAGACAGCTGTTATTACCAGCTTTGGTATTACCAGTGCCAGTAATAACAACAATCCCCTCATGCAGTCTTATTAATTTTTCAATGATGTTCTCTTATGCATGGAAAAATATAAAGAGCTCTCTTTGACATCTTTTCTCATTGTCATAACAAGCATACATATTGTAGTGCCTAACCCGGACTAGAACAATTGCAATTGTATTATACAAGTGTGGCCTACTGTAGCAACCAAAAGTCATGGTAACTCTCACCATTGCTGCAGTCCAGGTGCTAACAGGACAGCTATACCTACCTAGGACAGTCCTAGTGCCCCCCAGAGGCACTTTGCAAGAAAGCACGTCATAATGTTAGTTACCCCTGATAGCCAAACCTGGCAAAACTGTAACCATGTATGATATGCAACTCACAATTCAACATACACATCACACCTCGGTTTAAAGATTTAGGACCTTATTTTCCCATTAAAGCATGCTTTGTTCCAGGGTGATTGTGTATTTTCAGTTGGCAAGTTTATATACATTTCTGTTTTGATCACAGGACTTTTCTTCCAAGCCTGGGAATAAGTGTGAGATGACTGCAGTGTGCACAGCTGGATAATATCACACATATTTCTTTCTATAGTCTCAGGTTGTGTGGAGCACACCCATGGCAATAAAGGCAGTCTCTGGCTCTTTCACAATTTAGTTAGAGAGATACTCAGCCAGGGAAAGGTTTTACCTTCTCAAATTAATTTACTGATATGAGGATTCCTTAAAGGCTGGTGCATCTGAAAGGCCAGCTGGGTTGGGTCAGATTATGCACATGGCAGAGTTGTGGCATGCATCTGGGGTTGCCTCAGCCTAAGCTCTTGCATAAGCAGAGGAAGGCCAGAAGACAGCACACATGGCAGGAATATATGCAGCATACTGTCTTCATGCAATAGAAGGTAAGCAATGTTAATGATTTCTACCCATTCATTTTACATTCAAAGCATTGCATTTAAGGGTATATAACTCTTTATTGGTGGCTACAGTGGTTTGTGTTGTCTTATATCGCTGTAAATCACAGATGTCACTAACATCCACAAGGTATATACCCCCCCAGACCCTCTGAGAGTAGTCAGATAAATAGGGTAATTAGGGCCAATACTTCACTCTCCTGGTCAAAATTGTAGAGATCAGGATTATTGGCTGTTTAGGTAGTTAAGCTGCCATTATTTTGAGGTAAAGTACATTGGAATTGGGGAACACTGCACACATTCATTTAGGGTAGCATGGGATATACACAGTATGCTTACATTTCATGTATACATATACAACACAGACAATAGGCCAAACAATGTTTAGATATGAAGCATACTATACATACTCAATAGATACTACAGAGATATATTATGAATAATGTATCTGCAAAATGTAGTACTTAAATAAATACAGCATATATCCCCCTGAAAATAGAGATAGCACATTACCAATATAATCCATTATTTTAAAATGGATACTCGGTTCAAATGGCTGCAATTCTCAGAATCCCACAAAATGTTAGAAAAACGTTGAACAAAGGAAAAGTGCTGTGTGTAGAAAGTCAAGGTTGGCTAAGAACAGCTGAAAAACAGATACAGACAATTCAGTATTTAATAGCAGAATATGAGCTGTTCAGTGGTTCATGGAACAGAATTGGCTTATTGTCAGGAAATATATGATAGGGAAAATTAACTACTAGAAACCAGACAGCTTATCTATGTCCTGAGCATCGGGTGCCAAAGAAATTTGGAACAAATAAGTAATTCTCAGAAATGTGTTTTTGTGCAGAATTGCAACATATATTGTATGGTCTGTGAAATTTTTGAATGTACCTAGATTTGCTAATTTGCATAAGAAATCATGTGTTTCAGAACTGCTATTTTCTAGTTTTTAAAAGTGCTTGTCATGCAGAAAATAGCAATTCATCCTAAACAGAAAGTGTTCTTTGTCCAATGGAGAGTGAATGGTAGTTTGACCTCTTAGTAGAACTACCAATTAAAATGTGTTAAATATGTAAAGTCCACATTAGCATAAATTGTTGCACAATCCATTTCTTTAAATTTTTTGGGGATTTATAGCATGCACAGAACAGAATGAACCGTATAATGGCACAGATGAAAAGCAAGATTCATACAGAACACACCTAAGCCCACATAGAGGACCACTCTACCTAAACAGTAACGTTTTCAGTGCTCTGCAAAACTGGTAGAATGATCTAAGGGTCCTCAATTCTAGTGGCAAGGAGATCCACAATTTTGGACCAAAATCAGAAAATCTTTTATCACCCCGTGATTTGTACACTGAATGGGGTATAGATAGGAGGTGGCAATCATTGGAACGCAGCTGTTTTACAGGTTGGTATGGCTGAATCAAATCCCTTAAATATGGAGGGGCATTACCATTTACACATTTAAAGATGATACAGGCTACCTTAAACCTTATGCGATCTTCTATTGAAAGCCAATGCAAATCACGGCGAAATGATGACACTTGAGCAGTTCTGCTCAACTTAAAACTCATCCTGACGGCCACATTTTTTGCTTTTTGGAGTCTTCGGATTTGTTTAGATGGGATACCCAACAGTTGACTGTTACAAAATTCCAAGCAAGCACTAGTCAATGCACATTTTCAGTGCATAAAACCCATGATGTATGCATGGTAAGTGTGAGATGTTCCTTTTTTGACTATGAAGAGGAGCGAATAAATGAATTAAAACCCGGAGACTATTGATCACTCTCTTTCTCACAAAAGAAGTATTGACAGGATGGCTGGCTCCAAGAGAATTATGGCTGAGTGTTAATCTTTAACAAACTCGTAAGCACAAAGGAAGTAGTTGACCCTATTAGGATTTAAACCTGTGAAATGAATTCTGAGCAGGGATCAGAATTGTGCTTGCTGAAGAAACCTCTGTGCAGCCTGAACATTGCAATTTCATTTCCAAGGGTCATAAGAGAGTGGGGGAGTGGGGTTGGCTTGGTATGCTTCCTAGAATAAATGGGAAGTGAATTCTTGAGCTTGATAGATTTACGTGTATATAACGCTTTTGTTAAACTGCCACTAAGGGACTGATTTACAAAAATATTTTCAAAGCACTTTTCCATGTTAAATATTTTTGTAAATCAGGCCCTAAATTCTTTTGATGCAGAGTGTAACATAATAGGCATATCATTTACAGAGTAATCTAGTAAGCAGCTAATACTGACATTAGAGCTAGCTGATTATTGCAACTCAGCTTACTCTGGCGTTATTACCTTGCATGTGAGAAAAAATAGAGTACAATAAAAAAGAGGGACACAGGGCCTCATTACAAGATTGCCGGTCTGCTAATAACCATACCGGTAAGGGAATACCGGCATCATTTACCGGGCCTTTGCATTACAACCCACAATGCCGGTGCTACCGGCATCAGCAGGGACCCATTGTGACTGGGTAGCATGATCCTGGAATGGGTGCAGGCACGCGGCAGCTGTGCCAGTAACATCAGCTTGCCATAAGGAAATGCACATTACAAGGTCCACAGACATGCACATACCGGCATCCAGATGCTGGTAAGAATGGGTACCACGATACCGTTAACACCAGCATCGCAGGGCAGCCGTTAATAGCTGTGTTCAAACCTGCCACAGGTCCACACAATCGGCACAGGTGGAGGCATTGGAGTCTGGCCCAGCACAAAAGGAGCACACCCACACACCACACACATTCCAAACACAAAATGCTACCATTAGCATATGCACTACTGGGGCTGGAGGACATGCCTGCATTCCTACTACTCCAGCAAGCATTGATCCAGGGAATGCAGCGGAGGTGCAGGAGGAGAAGGAGGGTGAGACAGGGCCAGCACAGACTACTAGGACAGGCAGTTCTACCCTGCAGGTAGCCACCAATCCCTCGACTAAGGGACAGTCCATTTGACCTAACCCCCTACACAGATCTATACCCTGTACTGCCTGGACCTGGACACCATATGCACAATAGTGGACCTCATCCATGACGACCTGGTAAGCCTCATCAACATCCGGACAGGCACCCCCCTTGCTGAAGGTAGTGTCTTTGCTGCACTTCCTTGCCACAGGCACCTACAAGCACACAGTGTGTGAAAACAAAGAGAAAATATTGAGGCTGAGTACCCCAAAAGGAAATACACACTATTTGCGAAAGTGAGCATCCCAGGGGAGTCAGAACACGTTTCTCAAAACTATTCAAATTAGTACCATCGAAGTTCCCCGAGATGCTATTGTTCCAACGGCCAAAGAAAAGTGCTCTAAGAGAAGCATAACAAGCATTTACTGCTTCGGGATCGTTGGTTGCAGTGTTAGCGAGGGGTTCTGTTTCTTCTGTATAGTATGGCACTGGGTGTGGAATTTTCTTGACGTGCGTTGCGTGGATCCAGTTTTTCTGCCTGTGACACGCACTGCCGTCTGTGTGATCAGCAGGACCTGGAATGGGCCCCGTCACTGAGGTTCAAGGCAAGAAGAACGCTCAAAGGCCTTGGTTAACACCCAGTCTCCGGGCCGAGTGCTGTGGCCCGGGCCCTCGTATAACACAGGTAAAGCCTCTTGCACCTGGTGATAAATCAAATACAGGTTTTTAGTCAACTGGCTACAGTAATCTGAAAGAAGTACATTTTCAACATTCCTTAAAGACCGACATTTTGGAAGGATCCAGATATTGGCAGGTCTCTCCATTACCACCTCAAATGGAGAGAGCCCAGTCTTAGTTTGAGGGGTTGTACGCATGGCTATTAACACAATCAGTAAAGTGTCCGGCCATTTTAGTTTGGTGCCGGCGCACGTCTTAGCGAGCTTGTTCTTGATGATACCCTTGTGTCTTTCTAGTAGTCCGGCACTCTTAGCATATCTGGCCGAATGGAACCGTTTGTCGATCTGTAATGCCGCACATATCTGCAGGATTACAGCAGCGACAAAATGTGGACCATTGTCCGACCAGATGACTCTTGGTAGCCGAACCTGGGAAAATACTCCTTTAACATGGTTTTTGCAGTAGTCATGGCTGTAGCGTCTTTGACAGGGAAAGCTTCGACCCATTTGCTGAAAGCACAGATGACAACTAACACATATTTCAGGTTATTACACTGTTCCATTTCGATAAAATCAAAGTGTATAACCTCAAAGGGGACAGAAGGTGGTCTAAAGCTTCCCCTTGGAGTTGATGTTCCTTTTCCCACATTGTGCTGTAAACAGATCATGCAGTCTTGAACATAGTGCTGAGCTATTTTAGAGATTTTGTCATTTGCCCAAACTTTCTCCAACATTTTTGTAACCTTCTGGGCACATATAAGTGTAGGGCCATGAGCCATGACGACCATCATCATCACGTATGCGTCAGGAAGTAGCCATTTCCCTTCAACTATGTCCAGCCAACACCCATCATCATCGAGTTTCCCCAAGCCTTCAGCCCATTTCTTGGACTCTTCTAATGTGACATCGGCTTGGATATCCCTTACGGAATCAACACCCTCATCCATTGCATAGGCATTTACAGTCTCCCTTCAAACATACATTCCTGCAGAGAAATTGGTGGCAGTCTGCTTAGCTATCTGATCAGGGAAAACATTCCATTTTCCTATATCATCTATAATCTTTCGATGTGCTGCACATTTCACGACAGCTAACTAAGTAGGGAGCGCAAGCGCTGAGAGCAGTTGTACTATTAGGGAGCCATGCTGAATTTTTGTACCATGTGAAGTTGAAAACCCTCTTTCTGACAAAAGTCTCCCAAAGTTTTGAACCACCCCAAAGGCATACTCGGGTCAATGCTATAATCTCTGCGGCCTGTGCAGAGTTTTGCGTGATTCTCTTGGTTTCCACGACCGTGCTCAATGTGGTGATTGCATAAGCAGCTGTGGATGTTCCATCTGGGAGTTTGAAGCAGGAGCCATCACAAAACAGCTCCCCTTGTGGATTGTTAAAAGGAGTGTTGTTTAGATCAATTCTACCCTTTGTTTCTTGTTCGGTAGTATACAGACAGTCATGTGACTCTTCATCACTGCAAGCAGTATCTTTCGGGAAAGGTAAGAGTTCAACCGGATTAAGAACACAACACCTCTTAATTTGTATGTGAGAAGCAAACAAGATCAATTCATATCTCGTCAACCGTGCGGAAGTGAGGTGTTGCGTTTGAGTTCTGTTCAGCAGAACATCTACAGTGTGAGGCACCATCAGGGTTAGATCATGGCGTAGGACCATTCCCTCACTCTGTTTTACAGACGCAGCAGCAGTAGCGACAGCTCGCAAACATCTTTGCAAAGTGCATGCTACAGGATCAAGGGCAGAAGAAAAGTAATCGCATGGCCTATTCTTCCCTCCATGTTCCTGCGTTAATACAGCCAAAGCACATCTATCACATTCATGCACAAACAACACAAAGGCCTTTTCATCGTTTGGTGTGCCCAAAACCGGTGCCGAGCACAATGCAGTTTTGAGCAGATCAAATGATTGCTGGTGTTCCGTATTCCAGGGCAATGGCGGAGAAATGCCCTTCTTCGTCAAAGCCAACATCGGCTTAATCACTAGTGAGAAGTTTGGGATCCACAACCTACAGTAAGAAGCCATACCTATCAAGGCTCTAACTTCCTTCTGTGTATTTGGGACAGACATGCCAGAAATTAGTTTTATCCTTTCATGTGTAAATCTTCTTACCTCCTTTGACAGGAGATAGCCTAAATAGGTGACCTCCTGACAACAATATTGAAACTTTTTAAGCAAAGCTTTGTGACCATGTTTAGCCAGGTGTATAAGCAACAAGACAGTGCCCTCCTTACAAGCGCTCTCTGAGTCGGCAGCTAAAAGCAAGTCATCAACATACTGAAGCAATGTACAAGTAGAGGGCAACTCAAGAGTATCAAGCTGTTCTTTCAAAGCCCTACTATAGATGCTAGGACTTTCCGTGTAACCTTGAAGTGCATGGGTAAAGGTGAACGAGCTTCCCCATAAGGTGAACACGAACAAGTATCTACTGCCCTTGTGTATAG
This sequence comes from Ambystoma mexicanum, assembly GCF_040938575.1. Lineage (NCBI taxonomy): Eukaryota > Metazoa > Chordata > Amphibia > Caudata > Ambystomatidae > Ambystoma > Ambystoma mexicanum. The sequence goes on from NC_090929.1 coordinate 1,354,027,942, forward strand.
GAATACTAAAGAAAGCATTCTTCAGATCCACAACACTAAAGTAAGTAGCTCTAGCCGGTATCATAGTTAATATTGTCGTCACATCAGGCACAATTGGAAATTGCAGAGAGAGAACCTTATTAATGGCATGTAGATAAATTATGAAACGAAATGGAATTGCATTATCGCCTATTTTGTACACGGGTAAAATTGGACTATTGCACAAACTATCACCCCTCGATGCACAAAATCGGAAACAATGCATTTCAAAGCATGCTCGCCCTCAACTGAAATCTTATATTGTGGAATACGTGGCAGCTTTACTCCATGTTTCAAGACTATTTTAACAGGCTCGATCTGTAAAACGCCAACGTCATTGTCGTCAATTGCCCATAAACACTCTGGTACATCACTGAATTCTGGCTGCAAATGTCTGGTTAAAAATTGTGAGACAGAAAGTTGCTGTGGTGAAATCGTCAAATGCACTCCATCAGAAGAACAATGCATTACCGCATTTCATTCTTTCAACAGATTCAACCCCAGCAGATTCTCTCCACAATTTGAAGTCAAAAGGAATGGACAGTGGTCCGTAAAGGGACCCAAGGAAATAGGCACCGGCGAAGAAAATGGACAGACAACTGGTGTACCAGACAACCCTACAGAAACATGGTTTGCCCTGACAGTGGAATGTTTGGAACCTGAGAATGATCAATGGAACACTTCTGTGCTCTGGTATCTATCAAGAATAGATGCTTCCTATTTCCCACTAAAATTTCAACGTGGCGAACCTTTCTGATTAACGGGAATAGGCGTTGGTTCCAAACCCTGCTTCGGGCAATCCTAACGAAACAGAATATCGTCAAAAGGAAGTTCTTCAGAGAGGTAAGCAGCAGAAGGATGACTGAATATGTTTCTAGTATCCACACTTGGAACCCTGATTATCCTAAAAAGGGTTGCTGTGGATCCTGTGAAAACTGACCTCTACCATGGCCCCCCACTCCCGGGCGTCCTCTGGATCGTCTACCCATATTTTCTAATGTGTTATTCGACCTTTGTCGAAGGACGGGGCATTGTGCACGCCAATGACCCTCTTGCCGACAATAGGCACACTGGTTAATGTTCACAGTACCCAAGGGCACACTTCCTTGTGGAACATACTGACCTCTTATCTGCAAACTACCCCCTCTAGGGCCTCCAACAATTTGCTGAAATAATACTTTAGTCTTTAAATCACCTTTTCTCTTCTCAACTCTTTCCTTTTCATTATTGACACGATTCTCATATTACTGGGCCATGTGCAGTACTTCTGATTGAGACTTTGCTTGCCAAGCACTCTCAGAAGACATAATTTGTGACTGGATGTCAGGCAGAAATCCACGCACAAATTTGTCCACAAATAATCTTTTCCCAGACTCTGTGCCTATGTCTTGTCCACTGAAATCCGAGAATACCTGTTCGAACCGATTGAAGAACTCGGTAGCACCTTCAGACTTCCCAGACACAGGCCGTAAGCTTGTCCCAAATAATTCTCTTTTTGGGAATTATAGTTTTCAATTTCGCAATGATTCTATCAGGTAAAGTTAGTATCACCTGAGGCAGTCTCCTCTCGCCAGCTGGCCTTTCTCCATCAAGTCTAATTATGTTAGCCCATGTATCTCCCAACCCTGGTACGTCGTCTATAGTCCTAACCTGTTTCCACCTATTCCACAAATCTACGGGCAGGAGTACAGGAAATAACAGATCAATATCACCCAAGTTGAATACCGAGGATTGCAAGACAGACTCTATTTCTTTATTGAATCCTGTCAGGAATAGATTGTCTAATTCTATTCACTTCCTGCCTTGAGAACGGGACGTGAACAAGCTGCGATACATAATGTGCAGGAATGTTCACAGCAACCGTACCCGCTGCAGCATCGGCCGCAATCTCAACCTCCGGGACAAATGTCGGAGGAACCTCTCTCATAGGCAACTGAGAAGTGGGCAACTCTGAACGCTAACCAAGCAATAGAGCCAAATCGAGCGCTAAAGCAGCCGAAGAAGTGTCAAGTGAGAAAACTCTCTTATAAATACTCAATAACTATGTGTGACAACGAATCTTTCTCTTTACACATTCATTCTGCAGGTACTCTACCATTACCTGTATCACTTTCCTCTGCACTTCTGGCTTATGCTGACTATATGTGTCATATATATATATCTCACTGCTCCATGTACCGGAATATCAGTGCTTCCATTGAGCATGTTGAGCTGGCTGAGTGCTGTCACTAGATCCATTTATAGGACCGGGCCTATTAGGGTGACGTTTGAGGCATCTCTCAGCCTGATAACCAACATACTGAGGCAGGTTCAATAGGTGACTGCAGTCCCCAAATTTTAAGCTGCCCTTCACTTGAATCTTAACTTCTTGCACCCCATAAGCCTTAGCAGGTTATGGTAATGTCTGAGTTTACATAATACCACTTTCCCTCATCTACCAACCCAGAGATGCTTGTTTTGTTCCTCAAGGGTACAATGCATCCATGTGAGACAGAGATAGAGAAAGAAAGAGAGAGGGGAAACATTGGTAATGCGAGAAATGGGTCCTATCTGCAAATGACCAGGGTAAGGAATGTAGGGTTGCAAGCTGTTTTGACTTGTAAGGAGCACTGCCTCCAACCCCCTACTAACCGATCTCCTACCACGTTACACTAAACACACAAGCCACCCAAAGACGGCCACCACAGGCTTAGCCATTAGTACATCAACACTAACCGAGCCACAACTATGCTCTCCTATTTAGCCCTGTCATACTCTCCCACATCACAGTAATCAGATCCAAAGCACTGTAGTCTATCAGATCTTGGACTCTTCCCTTTGGAGAACATACTCCCAGGTTTCTCCACCAAACACAGTCAAAGCAGATTGGCTCTTGGGAACAAGGTACTTCAGACAGGTTGCCAGACATTTGGTTGAAAAAAATTGGTCGACCAGACAAATGGTCGAACCAATTTGGTTGAAAACCAAATGGTCGATTTTTTTATTTTTATTTTAACCCTTTTTTTGGGGGGGGGGTCCCCCCCCAACCCCCTTTTTTTCTCTAAAAAACCCTTTTTTTACTAAACGAAACCCGAAAAATAAATATATAAATAAAAAAAAAATTCGACCATTTGGTTTTCGACCAAATTGCGTCGACCAAATTGCAGTCGACCAGTTTTTTTTCGACCAGTTGACTGGACACCCTTCAGACCTGCACCCATCAACACTACAGGTTTTGCTTCTCTGCCTTTCTCACGTTCTCACTAATGAACACCATCCCCATTTTCTTCCAGAGTCAAGCGCAGTGAAACCACCAATAGTAGCAGACGGGCAGCATGCAAGACAACTTACATTACATTATATTACATTACATTTTAGATGGCAACTCAACTGCTCTCACTGGCTCAATCAGTGGTAGCCAACCCCTGAACACAAGGAGTCTTGCATAGCCTGGAAGTTGAACACTGCTCCGTCATTCATTCACAGATGACCGATGAATGAGCTAGCTCCCCCACCTCCCAAGCTACTTTTGCATGCAGCAGATGCCTCACACAGCATTAGATATACATCCATGTCAGAGCCCCACTTGCAGAATTGCTCTCTTGCTCCGCCTTCCCTTGGTTTCCCACTGCTACCATAAAGTATTCATGGGAGTATATACCCTAATTGGTATATGTGTTGCAGTGACTCCTGCTTCTCTGGATGTGTTGATACTCTCTATTTCTGAAATTAACCAAATTCTTACTCCACTTCCAAGTGAAGGAGGACCATGCTTTAATTTCCGAAATAAAGAAATTATCAATGCTCACTTTAATTGCAAGAGAATAAGGGCCATTTGTTCACAACTGTTGTAGAAGATGGAGGATTACGCCTTCACTTATTTGAAAGAGAAAAAGGCCAAACTAACTTCTTTAAGACTTCCTCCTCGAAGGACAGCAAGAATTGTCAGTACCACTAATTTGATCTGATTTCTGAACTTAGGCTTTTATAAATCTCTTGCTCTGAACTATTCTGAAGCTATTGCTAGTAATTCAAAGTTCTCCAAACCAAACCAATCTCTGAATTGGAGCTGATATTATCTCTCACATTGAACTTATCTGCTTCACTATTATAGTGTTCACAATTTCAGAATTACCATTGAAAACGCCATATTCTCAGTGGTATGGCAGAAAGAAGCTTCTCTTTGATGTCCTTGAGGAGTTTAACACCTTCCTTCATGGAGCAGGAAACCTTCCTTGGAGAGCCCCTGGAAACTAGCACTACAATGGCTATCTCACACAGAGGTGCTGATTACTAGAGACATGTTGATGTATGTAGAGGAAGAGGTGGAGTCAAAGTAGCTCAGATCACAGAAGTTCTCTCACCATCTTGGATTTGCTAGGTCTCCAAACTGCCTGTCCACTCCTCAATTCCTGTAGACAGGTCATTTTGTGTATGACATTGGCAGGCAAATGGCATTTGTTAAGCCAACCATTGAACCCCCAGCAATGGGCTTTCTGCTATACAATACACTGTAGCATGTTGCCTTAATAAGGGGGATACCCCCCCTCATCTTTGGGCATCAAGACCAGAAGGATTCCCCAGGAACCCTGTAGGGGATACAGTCTAATTGAAAGTCCAATGTCAGAGAGGTGAAGAATGATATCTCCAAGCAAGAGGAAATCTCTTGTCCATAACCATCCCCGGGGCCAATGTGTGATGACCAGGTGGATGTACAAGGCTTACTGCAACGGTGGCCAAAGTACTTAGGCCTCTGCCCCTCGAGGTGAAAGAACTATGCAAGTACATTCTACAGCCCTTCCTTTCTGGGGAGGGCATAGGAAAGGATTCACCTAGACCTTAAGATCCTGGATTGGATCTCCCAATTACTGCAATGACCAAGATGCTGCCCAAAGTCTATTTTCTCCTTGAGATGCATTTGAGCTGCTTTGACCTGCTTGACTCACTTTGAGCCCATACAGGACCTGTGGTACTCCCTTTGGCATTCCAAATACTTGGAATTGCTTATCTTCACTTTGAGCCATCCAGATGCCGAATTAACCCATTAATGTGAATCACCTCCACTCATATCAATCACGGGCCTGATTCCTTGGAAGCAGCCGATGTGCTGCATATTGATTGCTGACTCAACTAAGCAGAAGCACAATTTCTGTGCTGACTTGACCACTGACTCAACTCACTGAAAGAAAATGACTCAACAGATCTTGAATCCCAACTCGATTCACTAGGATCCTGCAGCTTAAACCATCTGAATGGCGACTGAACATTTGGAAAGCACAAATTGACCATCTCAACACTGGCTTGACTGAAGTAAAGTGCTTAGAAGCCTAGCTCAATGATGTTGAACTAAAAAGCCAAGAAAATGAAGAGGTCCTGTCCCGCTGGTCTGCCTTCAATGACCTTTAGAAACTTGGAAGCCCCCTTTCTTTACCTTTTCAAAGACACATCCATAACTTTTGACATTTTAGTGCTAAAATCTAGCACTGCTGTCCACAGACCTAGACTGCCTTTGTTCTAAAAACTGCTTTTTTTGTGTTTTTCCTTACAAGGGTGGCAGTAGTGTTTTATTAGTTGGGTGCACTTTTGTCAGTTTAATTAAAGATCCTATTTTTTAGAAATTATTTGACATTCTTTTATTTTGGTACTATGATACTATTGGTGTGTGTGTTCTTCCTGTTCCAGTTCACACCCCTTCCAAAGAGTATTGACTGTCCTTGGTGGTATGCTTGCCAGGATATGTCTATTTCACCTTCATGACTGGGATCACTGTGGTTTATTAACGGTGTGCAGTTGAGCAGGTGCGTTAGGTGCTTTAGCCATTCTTCAGCCCTGTACTCCTGCAAAGCCTCCTAGGTTTCTTTGTGTGTTCTTCGTCTAATTGTGCAGCCTTACGTCCACCTCATCCTGGTGCTACTTTTGAACTGCCTCCTCAGGCCTTCCTCCTTCATCTTCCTTATCCTTCCTGCATCCTTTCATCTGATGGTGTCTGTCTTTCACATTTTGGGGACCTCTTCTTTTGACCCTCTGATTGGTCCTTCCTTTCTCCTTCTGGTGGTCTCCTCATTTAAACTCCCGATAGTTTGCATACACATCTTGATAGTCTCCTTCTTTCACCACTGATGAAATTCTCCTGACAGTGTCCTCTTTTAACCACCTGATAGTTTCCTCCTCTCATGCCTGGATGGCCTACTCCTTGAATCCCCTGATATTTCAACCACCTCCTGCTCTTCCAACCCAACACCCCCTAACTTCCAGAGATATTCTACTTATCCATTCTCCAACCTCCTTCGAAACCCTTGTCCGTCCAACTTCTATAAAACTCTTTATTCCTGCAACATCTTTGAAACTGATGTGCTTTACAAAACATATTTCAAACAACTGCCACCAGCTTGTACTCCATACATCCAGACCCTTTCACTGATTCCATCAGTTTGTATAACCTTGTGTTCCTTCCACTGGGGCTGGGATTTGCACGTGGGCATGCACCTGTGGCGGTAAATGAATGAGGGTATGTGATTGGTAGAGCGTAATTGCTTCACCTGTGTCTTCCATTTCTCCCTAGTGTTTTTCATGAAGGTGAGAGTGTACAATGCCCTTTTGAATTTGGCACCACTTGCCTGTTCATGTTTTTTGAGATTTGGACTTCCCAGAAGTTAATACAGTGTCGTGGGGAAGGCAAGTCCCTCTGTGTGAATGTCAGGAAACTCTGTCATGTGCCTTTAATATTACCACAGCAATGCTGGGGGAGCGTAGCAATACAATCCACTTTGCGTGATGTGCACATGTCCCTCCCATGCGGGTATATCAGGGAAATGCAAAAGTGCTAACAGATCATTGAAAAGTATCCCTGATGCCTTAGTGGGCTTGTTGAGCAAGTGTCATAATTTAAGCAAGGTGTGAAACCCAGTGTTTATTTGCCATGTTAAGGTAAACTGATTCCCTCTCTACTGGGCCTCCTTAAAAGACAATGTTAATGAGTTTCTCTTTGTTAATGCTGAAGGAGATAATATATTTTAGGATTGGTGTAGCTGGGCATCATTAGTTCAATGGTGCTATGATTCCAATGGGCAAAAAATATCCTTATTAAATTAGTAGTGTTTATATGTTGCATTATCTTGATGGTGTATGCCATGTTGAGGACCCTGGGGTAGGGAGATTTGGATCTGATTAAGGGGGCACAGGTGGGAAATAGAGTGTGTCATGACATTTGAGGGTCCCCTGCCAAATGACAGGGACCACGTGAGGGTTCCAGCAGATCCTTCCCATGTCACCTTTAGGACCATCATTCACTGGCATGAAGTGGCACTAGACCCCCTTGTCCACCATATTCTATGGGGCTCATTATAACTCTTCCGGTCTGGAATTAATATGTCAGTTATTTCATTTATCAGCACGTTTCTGGACTGGCAGAGTACAATTCTGCAGGTGGGGTGGTTTAATTTACCTCCAGCCAAGAGCTACGGGTAACTCAGTCACCCCACTGGCAAAAGACAGCTGTTATTACCAGCTTTGGTATTACCAGTGCCAGTAATAACAACAATCCCCTCATGCAGTCTTATTAATTTTTCAATGATGTTCTCTTATGCATGGAAAAATATAAAGAGCTCTCTTTGACATCTTTTCTCATTGTCATAACTAGCATACATATTGTAGTGCCTAACCCGGACTAGAACAATTGCAATTGTATTATACAAGTGTGGCCTACTGTAGCAACCAAAAGTCATGGTAACTCTCACCATTGCTGCAGTCCAGGTGCTAACAGGACAGCTATACCTACCTAGGACAGTCCTAGTGCCCCCCAGAGGCACTTTGCAAGAAAGCACGTCATAATTTTAGTTACCCCTGATAGCCAAACCTGGCAAAACTGTAACCGTGTATGATATGCAACTCACAATTCAACATACACATCACACCTCGGTTTAAAGATTTAGGACCTTATTTTCCCATTAAAGCATGCTTTGTTCCAGGGTGATTGTGTATTTTCAGTTGGCAAGTTTATATACATTTCTGTTTTGATCACAGGACTTTTCTTCCAAGCCTGGGAATAAGTGTGAGATGACTGCAGTGTGCACAGCTGGATAATATCACACATATTTCTTTCTATAGTCTCAGGTTGTGTGGAGCACACCCATGGCAATAAAGGCAGTCTCTGGCTCTTTCACAATTTAGTTAGAGAGATACTCAGCCAGGGAAAGGTTTTACCTTCTCAAATTAATTTACTGATATGAGGATTCCTTAAAGGCTGGTGCATCTGAAAGGCCAGCTGGGTTGGGTCAGATTATGCACATGGCAGAGTTGTGGCATGCATCTGGGGTTGCCTCAGCCTAAGCTCTTGCATAAGCAGAGGAAGGCCAGAAGACAGCACACATGGCAGGAATATATGCAGCATACTGTCTTCATGCAATAGAAGGTAAGCAATGTTAATGATTTCTACCCATTCATTTTACATTCAAAGCATTGCATTTAAGGGTATATAACTCTTTATTGGTGGCTACAGTGGTTTGTGTTGTCTTATATCGCTGTAAATCACAGATGTCACTAACATCCACAAGGTATATACCCCCCCAGACCCTCTGAGAGTAGTCAGATAAATTGGGTAATTAGGGCCAATACTTCACTCTCCTGGTCAAAATTGTAGAGATCAGGATTATTGGCTGTTTAGGTAGTTAAGCTGCCATTATTTTGAGGTAAAGTACATTGGAATTGGGGAACACTGCACACATTCATTTAGGGTAGCATGGGATATACACAGTATGCTTACATTTCATGTATACATATACAACACAGACAATAGGCCAAACAATGTTTAGATATGAAGCATACTATACATACTCAATAGATACTACAGAGATATATTATGAATAATGTATCTGCAAAATGTAGTACTTAAATAAATACAGCATATATCCCCCTGAAAAGAGAGATAGCACATTACCAATATAATCCATTATTTTAAAATGGATACTCGATTCAAATGGCTGCAATTCTCAGAATCCCACAAAATGTTAGAAAAACGGAGAACAAAGGAAAAGTGCTGTGTGTAGAAAGTCAAGGTTGGCTAAGAACAGCTGAAAAACAGATACAGACAATTCAGTATTTAATAGCAGAATATGAGCTGTTCAGTGGTTCATGGAACAGAATTGGCTTATTGTCAGGAAATATATGATAGGGAAAATTAACTACTAGAAACCAGACAGCTTATCTATGTCCTGAGCATCGTGTGCCAAAGAAATTTGGAACAAATAAGTAATTCTCAGAAATTTGTTTTTGTGCAGAATTGCAACATATATTGTATGGTCTGTCAAATTTTTGAATCTACCTAGATTTGCTAATTTGCATAAGAAATCATGTGTTTCAGAACTGCTATTTTCTAGTTTTTAAAAGTGCTTGTCATGCAGAAAATAGCAAGTCATCCTAAACAGAAAGTGTTCTTTGTCCAATGGAGAGTGAATGGTAGTTTGACCTCTTAGTAGAACTACCAATTAAAATGTGTTAAATATGTAAAGTCCACATTAGCATAAATTGTTGCACAATCCATTTCTTTAAATTTTTTGGGGATTTATAGCATGCACAGAACAGAATGAACCGTATAATGGCACAGATGAAAAGCAAGATTCATACAGAACACACCTAAGCCCACATAGAGGACCACTCTACCTAAACAGGAACGTTTTCAGTGCTCTGCAAAACTGGTAGAATGATCTAAGGGTCCTCAATTCTAGTGGCAAGGAGATCCACAATTTTGGACCAAAATCAGAAAATCTTTTATCACCCCGTGATTTGTACACTGTATGGGGTATAGATAGGAGGTGGCAATCATTGGAACGCAGCTGTCTTACAGGTTGGTATGGCTGAATCAAATCCCTTAAATATGGAGGGGCATTACCATTTACACATTTAAAGATGATACAGGCTACCTTAAACCTTATGCGATCTTCTATTGAAAGCCAATGCAAATCACGGCGAAATGATGACACTTGAGCAGTTCTGCTCAACTTAAAACTCATCCTGACGGCCACATTTTTTGCTTTTTGGAGTCTTCGGATTTGTTTAGATGGGATACCCAACAGTTGACTGTTACAAAATTCCAAGCAAGCACTAGTCAATGCACATTTTCAGTGCATAAAACCCATGATGTATGCATGGTAAGTGTGAGATGTTCCTTTTTTGACTATGAAGAGGAGCGAATAAATGAATTAAAACCCGGAGACTATTGATCACTCTCTTTCTCACAAAAGAAGTATTGACAGGATGGCTGGCTCCAAGAGAATTATGGCTGAGTGTTAATCTTTAACAAACTCGTAAGCACAAAGGAAGTAGTTGACCCTATTAGGATTTAAACCTGTGAAATGAATTCTGAGCAGGGATCAGAATTGTGCTTGCTGAAGAAACCTCTGTGCAGCCTGAACATTGCAATTTCATTTCCAAGGGTCATAAGAGAGTGGGGGAGTGGGGTTGGCTTGGTATGCTTCCTAGAATAAATGGGAAGTGAATTCTTGAGCTTGATAGATTTACGTGTATATAACGCTTTTGTTAAACTGCCACTAAGGGACTGATTTACAAAAATATTTTCAAAGCACTTTTCCATGTTAAATATTTTTGTAAATCAGGCCCTAAATTCTTTTGATGCAGAGTGTAACATAATAGGCATATCATTTACAGAGTAATCTAGTAAGCAGCTAATACTGACATTAGAGCTAGCTGATTATTGCAACTCAGCTTACTCTGGCGTTATTACCTTGCATGTGAGAAAAAATAGAGTACAATAAAAAAGAGGGACACAGGGCCTCATTACAAGATTGCCGGTCTGCTAATAACCATACCGGTAAGGGAATACCGGCATCATTTACCGGGCCTTTGCATTACAACCCACAATGCCGGTGCTACCGGCATCAGCAGGGACCCATTGTGACTGGGTAGCATGATCCTGGAATGGGTGCAGGCACGCGGCAGCTGTGCCAGTAACATCAGCTTGCCATAAGGAAATGCACATTACAAGGTCCACAGACATGCACATACCGGCATCCAGATGCTGGTAAGAATGGGTACCACGATACCGTTAACACCAGCATCGCAGGGCAGCCGTTAATAGCTGTGTTCAAACCTGCCACAGGTCCACACAATCAGCACAGGTGGAGGCATTGGAGTCTGGCCCAGCACAAAAGGAGCACACCCACACACCACACACATTCCAAACACAAAATGCTACCATTAGCAGCTGCACTACTGGGGCTGGAGGACATGCCTGCATTCCTACTACTCCAGCAAGCATTGATCCAGGGAATGCAGCGGAGGTGCAGGAGGAGAAGGAGGGTGAGACAGGGCCAGCACAGACTACTAGGACAGGCAGTTCTACCCTGAAGGTAGCCACCAATCCCTCGACTAAGGGACAGTCCATTTGACCTAACCCCCTACACAGATCTACACCCTGTACTGCCTGGACCTGGACACCATATGCACAATAGTGGACCTCATCCATGACGACCTGGTAAGCCTCATCAACATCCGGACAGGCACCCCCCTTGCTGAAGGTAGTGTCTTTGCTGCACTTCCTTGCCACAGGCACCTACAAGCACACAGTGTGTGAAAACAAAGAGAAAATATTGAGGCTGAGTACCCCAAAAGGAAATACACACTATTTGCGAAAGTGAGCATCCCAGGGGAGTCAGAACACGTTTCTCAAAACTATTCAAATTAGTACCATCGAAGTTCCCCGAGATGCTATTGTTCCAACGGCCAAAGAAAAGTGCTCTAAGAGAAGCATAACAAGCATTTACTGCTTCGGGATCGTTGGTTGCAGTGTTAGCGAGGGGTTCTGTTTCTTCTGTATAGTATGGCACTGGGTGTGGAATTTTCTTGACATGCGTTGCGTGGATCCAGTTTTTCTGCCTGTGACACGCACTGCCGTCTGTGTGACCAGCAGGACCTGGAATGGGCCCCGTCACTGAGGTGCAAGGCAAGAAGAACGCTCAAAGGCCTTGGTTAACACCCAGTCTCCGGGCCGAGTGCTGTGGCCCGGGCCCTCGTATAACACAGGTAAAGCCTCTCGCACCTGGTGATAAATCAAATACAGGTTTTTAGTCAACTGGCTACAGTAATCTGAAAGAAGTACATTTTCAACATTCCTTAAAGACCGACATTTTGGAAGGATCCAGATATTGGCAGGTCTCTCCATTACCACCTCAAATGGAGAGAGCCCAGTCTTCGTTTGAGGGGTTGTACGCATGGCTATTAACACAATCAGTAAAGTGTCCGGCCATTTTAGTTTGGTGCCGGCGCACGTCTTAGCGAGCTTGTTCTTGATGATACCCTTGTGTCTTTCTAGTAGTCCGGCACTCTTAGCATATCTGGCCGAATGGAACCGTTTGTCGATCTGTAATGCCGCACATATCTGCAGGATTACAGCAGCGACAAAATGTGGACCATTGTCCGACCAGATGACTCTTGGTAGCCGAACCTGGGAAAATACTCCTTTAACATGGTTTTTGCAGTAGTCATGGCTGTAGCGTCTTTGACAGGGAAAGCTTCGACCCATTTGCTGAAAGCACAGATGACAACTAACACATATTTCAGGTTATTACACTGTTCCATTTCGATAAAATCAAAGTGTATAACCTCAAAGGGGACAGAAGGTGGTCTAAAGCGTCCCCTTGGAGTTGATGTTCCTTTTCCCACATTGTGCTGTAAACAGATCATGCAGTCTTGAACATAGTGCTGAGCTATTTTAGAGATTTTGTCATTTTCCCAAACTTTCTCCAACATTTTTGTAACCTTCTGGGCACATATAAGTGTAGGGCCATGAGCCATGACGACCATCATCATCACGTATGTGTCAGGAAGTAGCCATTTCCCTTCAACTATGTCCAGCCAACACCCATCATCATCGAGTTTCCCCAAGCCTTCAGCCCATTTCTTGGACTCTTCTAATGTGACATCGGCTTGGATATCCCTTACGGAATCAACACCCTCATCCATTGCATAGGCATTTACAGTCTCCCTTCAAACATACATTCCTGCAGAGAAATTGGTGGCAGTCTGCTTAGCTATCTGATCAGCGAAAACATTCCCTTTTCCTATATCATCTATAATCTTTCGATGTGCTGCACATTTCACGACAGCTAACTGAGTAGGGAGCGCAAGCGCTGAGAGCAGTTGTACTATTAGGGAGCCATGATGAATTTTTGTACCATGTGAAGTTGAAAACCCTCTTTCTGACAAAAGTCTCCCAAAGTTTTGAACCACCCCAAAGGCATACTCGGGTCAATGCTATAATCTCTGCGGCCTGTGCAGAGTTTTGCGTGATTCTCTTGGTTTCCACGACCGTGCTCAATGTGGTGATTGCATAAGCAGCTGTGGATGTTCCATCTGGGAGTTTGAAGCAGGAGCCATCACAAAACAGCTCCCCTTGTGGATTGTTAAAAGGAGTGTTGTTTAGATCAATTCTACCCTTTGTTTCTTGTTCGGTAGTATACAGACAGTCATGTGACTCTTCATCACTGCAAGCAGTATCTTTCGGGAAAGGTAAGAGTTCAACCGGATTAAGAACACAACACCTCTTAATTTGTATGTGAGAAGCAAAAAAGATCAATTCATATCTCGTCAACCATGCGGAAGTGAGGTGTTGCGTTTGAGTTCTGTTCAGCAGAACATCTACAGAGTGAGGCACCATCAGGGTTAGATCATGGCGTAGGACCATTCCCTCACTCTGTTTTACAGACGCAGCAGCAGTAGCGACAGCTCGCAAACATCTTTGCAAAGTGCATGCTACAGGATCAAGGGCGGAAGAAAAGTAACCGCATGGCCTATTCTTCCCTCCATGTTCCTGCGTTAATACAGCCAAAGCACATCCATCACATTCATGCACAAACAACACAAAGGCCTTTTCATAGTTTGGTGTGCCCAAAACCGGTGCCGAGCACAATGCAGTTTTGAGCAGATCAAATGATTGCTGGTGTTCCGTATTCCAGGGCAATGGCGGAGAAATGCCCTTCTTCGTCAAAGCCAACATCGGCTTAATCACTAGTGAGAAGTTTGGGATCCACAAACTACAGTAAGAAGCCATACCTATCAAGGCTCTAACTTCCTTCTGTGTATTTGGGACAGACATGCCAGAAATTAGTTTTATCCTTTCATGTGTAAATCTTCTTACCTCCTTTGACAGGAGATAGCCTAAATAGGTGACCTCCTGGCAACAATATTGAAACTTTTTAAGCAAAGCTTTGTGACCATGTTTAGCCAGGTGTATAAGCAACAAGACAGTGCCCTCCTTACAAGCGCTCTCTGAGTCGGCAGCTAAAAGCAAGTCTTCAACATACTGAAGCAATGTACAAGTAGAGGGCAACTCAAGAGTATCAAGCTGTTCTTTCAAAGCCCTACTATAGATGCTAGGACTTTCCGTGTAACCTTGAAGTGCATGGGTAAAGGTGAACGAGCTTCCCCATAAGGTGAACACGAACAAGTATCTACTGCCCTTGTGTATAGGAATACTAAAGAAAGCATTCTTCAGATCCACAACACTAAAGTAAGTAGCTCTAGCCGGTATCATAGTTAATATTGTCGTCAAATCAGGCACAATTGGAAGTTGCAGAGAGACAACCTTATTAATGGCATGTCGATAAATTATGAAACGAAATGGAATTGCATTATCGCCTATTTTGTACACGGGTAAAATTGGACTATTGCACAAACTATCACCCCTCGATGCACAAAATCGGAAACAATGCATTTCAAAGCATGCTCGCCCTCAACTGAAATCTTATATTGTGGAATACGTGGCAGCTTTACTCCATGTTTCAAGACTATTTTAACAGGCTCGATCTGTAAACCGCCAACGTCATTGTCGTCAATTGCCCATAAACACTCTGGTACATCACTGAATTCTGGCTGCAAAGGTCTGGTTAAAATTGTGAGACAGAAAGTTGCTGTGGTGAAATCGTCAAATGCACTCCATCAGAAGAACAATGCATTACCGCATTTCATTCTTTCAACAGATTCAACCCCAGCAGATTCTCTCCACAATTTGAAGTCAAAAGGAATGGACAGTGGTCCGTAAAGGGACCCAAGGAAATAGGTACCGGCGAAGAAACTGGACAGACAACTGGTGTACCAGACAACCCTACAGAAACATGGTTTGCCCTGACAGTGGAATGTTTGGAACCTGAGAATGATCAATGGAACACTTCTGTGCTCTGGTATCTATCAAGAATAGATGCTTCCTATTTCCCACTAAAATTTCAACGTGGCGAACCTTTCTGATTAACGGGAATAGGCGTTGGTTCCAAACCCTGCTTCGGGCAATCCTAACGAAACAGAATATCGTCAAAAGGAAGTTCTTCAGAGAGGTAAGCAGCAGAAGGATGACTGAATATGTTTCTAGTATCCACACTTGGAACCCTGATTATCCTAAAAAGGGTTGCTGTGGATCCTGTGAAAACTGACCTCTACCATGGCCCCCCACTCCCGGGCGTCCTCTGGATCGTCTACCCATATTTTCTAATGTGTTATTCGACCTTTGTCGAAGGACGGGGCATTGTGCACGCCAATGACCCTCTTGCCGACAATAGGCACACTGGTCAATGTTCACAGGACCCAAGGGCACACTTCCTTGTGGAACATACTGACCTCTTATCTGCAAACTACCCCCTCTAGGGCCTCCAACAATTTGCTGAAATAATACTTTAGTCTTTAAATCACCTTTTCTCTTCTCAACTCTTTCCTTTTCATTATTGACACGATTCTCATATTACTGGGCCATGTGCAGTACTTCTGATTGAGACTTTGCTTGCCAAGCACTCTCAGAAGACATAATTTGTGACTGGATGTCAGGCAGAAATCCACGCACAAATTTGTCCACAAATAATCTTTTCCCAGACTCTGTGCCTATGTCTTGTCCACTGAAATCCGAGAATACCTGTTCGAACCGATTGAAGAACTCGGTAGCACCTTCAGACTTCCCAGACACAGGCCGTAAGCTTGTCCCAAATAATTCTCTTTTTGGGAATTATAGTTTTCAATTTCGCAATGATTCTATCAGGTAAAGTTAGTATCACCTGAGGCAGTCTCCTCTCGCCAGCTGGCCTTTCTCCATCAAGTCTAATTATGATAGCCCATGTATCTCCCAACCCTGGTACGTCGTCTATAGTCCTAACCTGTTTCCACCTATTCCACAAATCTACGGGCAGGAGTACAGGAAATAACAGATCAATATCACCCAAGTTGAATACCGAGGATTGCAAGACAGACTCTATTTCTTTATAGAATCCTGTCAGGAATAGATTGTCTAATTCTATTCACTTCCTGCCTTGAGAACGGGACGTGAACAAGCTGCGATACATAATGTGCAGGAATGTTCACAGCAACCGTACCCGCTGCAGCATCGGCCGCAATCTCAACCTCCGGGACAAATGTCGGAGGAACCTCTCTCATAGGCAACTGAGAAGTGGGCAACTCCGAACGCTAACCAAGCAATAGAGCCAAATCGAGCGCTAAAGCAGCCGAAGAAGTGTCAAGTGAGAAAACTCTCTTATAAATACTCAATAACTCTGTTTGACAATGAATCTTTCTCTTTACACATTCATTCTGCAGGTACTCTACCATTACCTGTATCACTTTCCTCTGCACTTCTGGCTTATGCTGACTATATGTGTCATATACTTCAACTGGATTTATCTGAGATCCATCTAATCGCGTCTTCCGTACAAATTCGTGCTTCCTCAGATATCGATTTACGACAAGGAAGGAACCGTTTCTGTACATACATACTATCCTCATCGTCATCCTCATTCTGTAACCTTTCCAACTCCTTTCTATACTCAAATATAGTCCCGACATGCTCATGTACTTTCTCCACAGTGTCTCTTGAAAATGCTTAAGTGTTCAGATCTCTCAACCCTTGTGGGAGATCTGCATTATTTAATTTGCCCCACATTACACTTAAATGGAATCCCTAAACCTTCAATAAAAACATTTTTCTCAGGATAATTATCCATATTAGAAAGTGTGGCGAAAACATTAGCTCGATCATCTCTCTCCATACAATGCTTAGCCCATGCGATCAAATTCCGCTTTGTCTCTGGAGGTACAATATTACGAGTGACAACCCTTGACCCTGCACCCTGATCGACTACAAGCGGTACAGGGCCACTTGGAAGAGGGGGGGCAGGCAAGTTCAATGGAGGTACTGTCACTGGTGCAATAGGAAGAGGTGGAGGAGCAGGTGGAGGAACAACAGGAGGAGCAGGAACAACAGGCGGAGCAGGAAGAGCAGAAATAACAGCAGGAAGAGGCAAAGCAGCAGGAAGAGGAACATACGGAGGTGGCGCAGTGGCACCAGGCCTTCGTTCATTTAACAATGTGTCAATAAATTTGTCGGAAACATGAAGGTCTTTAGAAGGATGGATTTTCTGAATGCCAAGTGAGAAAGCCCTATCCATATTCCTAGCTGACTCAGACTGTTTATCTTGGTCATATAACAATGCTTTTTCGGTGTTTGTTTTATGACGGCGCACATGTTTTTCTCTACTCTTAAACTAAATACTCAATACGAGGGATTTCAAAACTGCCATTGATTGGCCACTGAAGTTCGGAAGCATGTCTGGTTTGTCTGTGCCAAATTTCATTAAACACTATACTACCAATGCCATGCTTACAGTACATAGTACAAGCCGGCGACCCCTCCTGTGGTGCCGGACGGCTACATTCCAAAGATTGCCTATCACTGCGGAATAACGCCCTGAAGCAGGTAGAAAATTTCCCAGGCATATCAAAATATTGGTGTTACCTGGTCAATAATTGTATTTGCAGATACAATGCGCCAAAGCAAATTATCAGGATACTTCAGAATTGGGTCACGACTCACCTGATCAATCCTAAGGAGGTCCGATCGGATTACAAAGATTATTTTCTAACTGATATATCTCGTTTTTGGTGATTTCGGCAAATCTGCCCGCCTCGATAAGTGGACCCTCGTCAAGATGCCGTCTCGGCCCACAAGCTCATCGTCCAGGGAACGGGTCGTGCAGCGCTGTTGAGGTGTCGCGCCTCTTTCAAAAAAGGGGGCCCCGTTTACACCGTTCAATCCCGGTCCGACAGCGTGTGTCAACCTTCGACAATCCGGCATCAATCTTGAGGGTCCCTATTCAGGCCCCAACTGTGAAAACAAAGAGAAAATATCGAGGCTGAATACCCCAAAAGGAAATACACCGAACACGGGTTACAAAGGAACATACAAAGATCTTTATTTTATACTGAACAGTTTTAAAGGACAAAGCAACAGATAGCTATCGGCCCTCAGTACAACACAGCAAACTCCAGCGTGTTTCGGTGTGCTCAGTGAGTGGGACTGTACATTAGAATAGTCACACTTTATATACCTTTGAAAACATGATGTTCAACCCTTCTGTATGTTAATATTGGTTAATACATTATAGATCTAGGGTTCGTGCCGAGTTCACGCATTTGTACACTTAGGGTTTACCTTTAATACATTCGCCAACAGACCTAAATAGAAACAATATATCTTAGGATTTCATGTTGAGCCTTCTCAAACATCTATACAATGTAGTTTAAACAAGTGTTCTCAGTTCAGTATTTGGATATATTGTTCTTAACATATGCTAGCGGATTAGCTTCATTGGCACAAGTAATCCTCTACACACAGGTCAACGAAGTACATGGTCTCAGTTCATGACCCTTACATGTGGCCTGCAGGCAAGTTACACATTAGTTTGTACACAGAGGTCAAGACGGCCATGTTACATTCCGACTAACACTGTCCACC
Organism: Ambystoma mexicanum; assembly: GCF_040938575.1. Taxonomy (NCBI): domain Eukaryota; kingdom Metazoa; phylum Chordata; class Amphibia; order Caudata; family Ambystomatidae; genus Ambystoma; species Ambystoma mexicanum. The sequence continues at coordinate 1,354,046,717 of NC_090929.1, forward strand.
ATTTTAGCTCACAGGGTGACTTTACGGGGATAACCTAAAATGGCGGATAGACCTAAAATGGCGGTTTACATTAACTCCAAGGTCAAGACCTTGTTACCCGGATTTCATCGCAAGTGGCTTATAAGCAGCTTGGCGTAGGCCAATTCACATATATTCATATAGTATAGGAGGCATGATATTATTTCTCATTCGACAAGTGGGGCAGCTGCATGGGATCTCACAACCATGTTTCTCCCGTGTGCTCAACAGGTGCTAGATGCCCTCCTGAAACATGGAAAGGACCACATATATTTACCACGGACTGTGGAGGAGGTGAATGCATCCAAAATCACTATGCCCTGGCAGGGATGCCAAACGTAATTGGTGCCATCAAATGCACCCATGTGGAGCTGGTAGTCCGGCATGGCGAGGATATAGTGTACCGCAACAGGAAGCTCTACCATTCCCTGAATGACCAGATGGTGTGCGATGCAAGCCAATTGATTAAGCATTTCTGTGCAAGATACCCAGGATCCACACATGATGCCATGGTGCTGCACAACTCCACGCTTCCCTGCTACATGGCATGACGCGTTGCACAACATACCTGGCTGCTGGGTAAGTCCAAAAACAGGGCAATGAGGGGTGTTGCCTGTGGGAGGGGACACAAGCATATGCAACCTGTCTGCTGGCTGGAGTATGAGGGGTGTTTCCTGGGGGGAACACAAGCATAGGCATCCTGTCTGCTGGCTGGGGTATGAGGGGTGTTGCCTGGTGGGGGGGAATACAATGACCTGGGTGGCAAAACTGTGAGCCTAATCACCTCGACAGAATATTCGACACAGCCAATGGATGCAGATGTGGCATGCCTACACAGCTTTGTGTCGATGTAAGCAACATACACAGCACCCACCCCAGCACATGCACCTTGAAACCATCAGTCATGAACCACAGGTACCACGATGCACCACCATGCAGGCACAATTCCTGAAATACATAAGCGGAGCAAAGTCCATCACTGGACATGCAGCCATGCCTGGGGCAAATCCAACTGCCACACATGGAAATCTCTGTCACTGCACCCACCTCACAGGTACACCGCAGACCACCATACCGGCCCATGCACCTCAAGGGACACTTACAAGTGCAATGGTGCAAGCAAGGAAACTAATGAAATCACCGATCAGTCACCACCACTAACATATGAGCGAGTGGGGCAGGACCCATCCACAATACCTCAGCTCCACCATGCCAGTACAAACCCAGCCCATTCACAGATATGTTTGCTGTCACTGGCGGACCATTCCACCATTGCCATTGGGCCTTGGTCACATTGGGGGAAGCCAGTGATGGACAACTTCATGGTGGCATCAAGTAGTCATAAACACGATTAGCAAACCACTGCGTATCATGAAGCACATCAGGCATATATGTCATGATGCACTCCACATGTATAGTACAAATTTGGAATGCAGCACACCCATCAGATGTCAGCAGATCATGGTCATTAGGAACTCATTTGTGTGAGTGCTGAACCTGATAGAAGTGTCCATAAAACGTGAACGGCACACATAACACCCAAGCATGGACCATCCCTAAGCACACTTACCTGGGTCTTACTATTAGGAAATGTCAAGTGCAGTTATGATGAATCTGTGGCATGTGACCATTAACACTGTACAGGCATTGCACACAAGGAATGACAACAATGTTCACGGATACACTTTCCATTGCTCCTGTGCAGGTGATGCCGGGTATCCCCTGAAGGCGTGACTCCTTACCTGCATCAGGCACCCAGTCAACAGGCACAAAGAGGACTACAACCGTGCACATGCATGCACTCGTGTCACAATTGAGCAGACTTTTGGCCTGTTGAAGGCCCGTTTGCACTGCATCAGCAGGTCGGGTGGGGCACTCATATACAGGCCTAAGAAGGTAGGCAAGATAGTGTTGGCATGTGCCATGCTGCACAGCATGTGCATCCCGCGCAATGTACCCCTGCCCCCTGACACGGACAGGATTCCACCAGAAGAAGAGGAGGATGATGGTGGAGAAGAAGCATATTGACCATGGCACAATGTGAATGAAGGACGTGTTGTATGCCAAACTTTGATTGCACAATACTTTTGATGGACTGGGTAACACAAGGCACTCATAATTGGGGACAGAGAGCACTGGGCACTGTTAAGAAATAAATTAGCACACACTCAAAAAGCTATGTACGATCATGTGTTTTTCTTATGCACACCAGATGTATTAAGTGTATCATAACTATGTACAGTGAAAACGACCCCCAACACCCACGCCACCCACCCCCAACACCCTCACATACCCATGTCCCCACCACTACCCCCCAAAACCCCCACACACTCATGCCCCCACCCCCACACCCCCCAACACCCCCACACACCCACGCCCCCACACACCTCACCACCAACACCTCCACACACCCACATCTCCCACCCCCAACACCCACATAAACCAACACCCCTGCACCCACTTCAAGTTCAACTCGACCCCCAATGTGTGTCATGCTACTGACACCCCCTTTTAGGTGGAGGAGGTTGTTCATTTGGCTGACGCAGACAGCGCAGTGACCTACGCACCGGGCTCATCTGGATCAAACTCGCCGGTGTTGAGCTGGTCGATGGGTGGGGTTGTGGGTCGGCCCCGGCAGCAGTGTTGGGCAATGCGGCCACCAACTGGGTGACAGCCTGTGTCATTACTGACATGCCCTCATGAACACGCCGGGCCACACGGTAGACTGCACAGCTTATTGTCCTGGTGTTTTCTTGCATGGCCAGGCGTGTGGCTTCCCCTTCCGCCACGTATTGTTTGACCATATCATGGATGGCCTGCTGCCGCTCCTCCATGAGGGTCAACTGGCCATCCAAGTCCCCGATGGATTGCGCAGCTGGTGCTTGCACGGGAGGTGGTGGTGGGTGCGTGGTTGCGGGGCTGTGTGGTAGTATGGGCATGTCATCAGTGGAGGCTTCACCACTGGAGCCAGGCTCGGGTGAGAACTGTGGGTTGTCCAGCATGGTTGGGGTGTCCGGCATGGTTGGGGTGTCTGGCATGTCCTCTTGCAAGGTGTAGACTGCAGTGTCCTCTTCCTCCACCTCCTCCTCCTCCGCCACCTCCACCTCCTCCGTGCTATGCTGCACAGATTGCGCTGCCTCTCCAAGGTCACTGGGGGCCGTCGACTGTGGCCCCTCCACATCACTGGCCGCAAGTGATCCCTGGTGGTACCTGTGGGGCTGTTGTTTTTTTGGTGGGAAGATTTTTGGCAGGTGTGCCTTTTGCCATGGGTGCCTTCATGGCTGCAGTGCGGCCTTCTGGTGCTCCTTCTGGGCTGTTGGTAGTGGCTGCTCGCAAGGTTCTGCAGCCTGTGTGCCCTGTTGGCTGAGGGGCTGTGGCTTATCAGCGGTGGTTAGCTAATAGCCAGCCCTGGATGTGGAGGGCCTAGAGGCGTTGTTGTGGCCTCGACTCAGGTGTGCAGCTGTCTTTGTCAGTGTTGCGGGTCTTCTGCCTTGCTGTCAGATCCCGTGCCTGTGGGGGTTAAAGAGGCAGGGCATCAGTCATGAATCAATGCACATCCTGCGTACATCGATGCTTCTTCATTTTGAATCCTGTGCATTCTCGTGTACATGTTGGTGAGGTGGCCATGGTGCTTACAGGAGTTGGGGGTGCAGTGTCGTGCATGGTCATGGTGGGTGTGCCAAGTGTGCAATCGGCAGTAGTGATGTGTGCACCATGCAATGGGATGGCACAGTGGCCAGGCCTGTATCTTTGCAGTGATTTTTATGTGTGTGTGTGTGTGTATGCAGATGGTGCTTGTGTATGCAAATGGGGACTCATGTAGTTTGTTTCAGTGGGGTTAGTTGTGTGTTTTCATGGCAAGGATGTTGCCCTTTTGTAGGGGCTGACTTTAGGTGGGAGGTGATGGACCATGTATTTCCTCAAATCTACTTGCCATTTGGACTCCACCATTGTACTTGTGATATTGGGTTTGTGTGTGTGGTGACTTTTGTGTTACGCTAAGGGTCACTCACCGTCATTCGCCGATGATGGGACTCCCATCTCGATGGCCTTCATATCTATTACAGAGCTGCAGGTTTCCTCCCACCGTGCCAGATTTATAGGCGATGATGCTTCACCACCTGTTGCCAGGGCTTGGCTGCGGTTTGCCGACACGATGTTGCGGACACTCTGACACAGATCATACCAACTTTTCCTGCAGTCTTTGACTGTGCGTGGGGTTGTCCCCACTGCAGAGACCTTCTGCGCAACCTCCTCCCAGATGGTTTTTTTTTCTTATTTTTGCCACACAGCGCAGGTCTGCACAGAAGACGACATCTGCATGCTGGACCAGAGTGTCGACCAGCATGTTGAGTTCCTCATCTGAAAAACGTGGCTTTCGCTGCCGCACTGCGCCTTTTCGGGCAGCCTTGGCCATGTTCTTGCTATCACTGTCCACAGTTTCAAAATCCAGGTGCTGTATGCAGAGGATTGCAATGGATTGTGTTTTTAAAGATGGCCACTGGAGCATTTCCCGTTCCGGCGCGATGACGTTGCTTCCAGTACTGGCACTTCTGGGGGCAGTATTTCCAATACTGGTATCAACAGTACTGTACTTTTCGGCATCTATGATGCTGGTGCCTGTGTCTGCGGCATGGATGTTGCCGCTATCAGGGGTTTGGAGGGCCTTACCGGCATGCCGGTGCAGCCATTACCGGCACGCCGGTATGTGCATGCCCGCTGACTCAGAATCAACCGTTGATTCCGGCAGCAGTGCAACACAGAAACAGTTGCACCGGCATGCCGGTCATTTGGTTTTTTTACCGCCCAACTCGTAATGAGGCCCACAGTTTCACTGCTTTGCCCAGTGAACTTTACACTTACCCAGCATTCCACTGAGGCATATATATATATACGTCACGCAATGACAATCCCAGCTGTCCAAGACTCATCCTTGCCCGGAGGTCCATCTCTGCCCTGAGATTTACGCCTGCTTCATGCCCACCCCTTTTCAAGGAAAATCATTCTGGATTCCTCTCCACCCCAAGGTCCAATCCCTCTCCGAGGCCCATTCCCATTTTGAAATCCACCGAACATTCACGACCCATCCCTTTCTGTGAAAAGACGCTGCACTGAGGCCTGTTGCTGGACTCAAATTCTCACCACTGCCAAGAGGCCATGCTTGTTTGGAAGGCATTGCCTGAGACAAGGTCCACCTCTACCGTAAGGTTTAGCCCCATACTGAACTCCATCCCCACCCCAAAGCCTAACCCACATCAAGGCTCATCCATGGCTCCATATTCGCCACAGACATTTGAATTGTTTTTTTTCTTTGTTGTAGACCTATAAGGAGTAACGTTCTCTCAAAAAGTGCAAAATAAGTTACCTCAGATTTCTGTGCCACTATAAAGTATTCAACTTGTGTTCATGTGCGTTATATGGCATAGACCTTTGCAGCGACTTTACTATCCTTGCACTATACAGTATGTAGTACGCCATTTTATATATAGGGTAGTATTTACAAAGTCACACATGTTTGCTTTTTTATAGTAATACATTTTACATTCTGTCAGAAATGTTCATTACCTGCACAGGTACTGACAGCATGCAGCACATTTAGAAATCATGTGACCTTATAAATTCCCATCAAGTAAGCAAGTACTCCATGTAAGATATTTCCATCAAATGACCAAGTGCTCACATAGTACGTCCTTGAAATGACATGTATTGCTCTGAAATGTCATATTCCCACGCCATTGGTCAGGTTATGTCACGTATTACCATTGTACCCACATCATATGCCTAATACGTTAAGTTAAGTTGGTTGCGTGTAGAGTGTTCTCAACAACAACAAGGACATTTTACAGAAATTAAAGTGAAAAAGAGGTAGGAGAAAGAAGGAAACCCAGAGGAATGAGACATCATAATGTTATGTTATGTTTTGTCGGTTGCTTGCATACCTCCTTAGTACACTGTCATGATGTCTTAAATCAAATGGCCATATAAGCACACCAATTACACAACTGCCACAAACTTCACAGGAGGCGTGATTGTTTTTATTCGGCTGTCACTCTTATAAGCAAATAAATCGCCAGAAAATCGGAACAAAAATATCATACAACCTCTAAAATCCTCCTAATATAAAGTTTACATAAAAGTATAAATACATATATTTCCATGCATGGCTGTGAAATGCAGAAGTCACAACATTACGCTTGAAATGTAGTCAAATTCACGGTTGCTCACACCATTGTCAGGTGTTGCAACAAAATGTTCAGGAACTCACTCGGTTCCAAGTACTGCCATCCAATGCTCAGGTTATTAGTCTCTTTCCAAATACTGGAACCAAGTGTTCAGGTTCTCGCTGAACTGGCATGTGCCTCATTACTGTTGCTACGCAAAACCGGGAATGCATGCTGACCAGTAGCGTAGCTTGAATACGCTCTCCTTTTGAGCCCGCAGTAGGGAAGGAGTTGCTCCTTTGGGTCCTTCTTATCCCCCTTGCTATTGGCAGCATGGATGGGGAAGCTGGTGGGAACAGTGGCGTACCGAGACGCTGCAGCACAGCTGCATTTCTCTTGCCCCACTCACTAACACTGTCTCTCTGCCTTAGACAACGTGCAGCGTGACTTGGGAGGTGTAGATAGCAAATGCTTCATGCACAGGGTTAGACATGCATCACGTCTCTCTTATCCCCATGCTCACTTAAGAGTCCCTCTGACATAGGCTGTCTACTCTATCATTATCCACATCTTGTCACATGTCTAGCACTAGGAGACAAACGACAGTGGCATGGACATAGCTAATTGGAGTGAGTGGGAGGCCCTCACGAATACCATCTTCCATTTCTTCAATCTAGAAATAATGTTATCTTACTAGGTGCTGTAAAATCGTAAGTGCCAGCTAACGGTGAAAGCTAAAAACGCACTGTATACACGATATATCATCTATAGATTGTCTGCATTTTAACCCATAAAGCATATAACATCTGTGGCATGGTGGGAAGAAAAAGAGATTGAGAGAGTGATGCTGGAAGGTAAAATCAGAAAGCTCTGACTTCAGGGATTTAGGCTAGAAATCTTCTGAATAGAGTCAGAGGGCCTCATTCCGAGTACAGCGCTAACCAATGGCGCTATTAACGCCTTGGTTGACGCCGTACCCGGACCGGCAGCGCCTTGGTGGATGGCGGAATTACTGCCCCATTCCAAGGTTGGCGGGGCGGTAATTCCCCATTCACCAAGGCTCTTCCCCATTCCCAAATGAGCCCCCATAGGGCTCAATGGGAATGGGGAAGATGCAAATAACGGTGACCGTTCATTACGGTCACCGTTATTGGCTTGGAGGCCCCTTTACGCCCTCGACTTTAACACCTGCTCAAAGCAGGCGTTAAGGGCGAGGGCGCAAAGGGAACTCGGAGTATGGCGGTAAGGGATCACCGCCACCGGTCTCGTTACCGGTGGCGCTATCCCTTACCGCCATACTCGGAATGAGGCCCAGAATGTCCCTGGCAAAAATAAAATGACCAAAACCCCTCTGAAAATGGATACTTACATTACCCCGGCATATTTCTAAAATGCTAAAATAATTATGGTATAAGTAAACATAACATAACATAACTTACTAATAAAGCATTTTGTGATAAATACATTACGGGATTTAAATAATATCTGCTTTGCACTATCATCTACCTGAAATGTATGGCTATGTTCTGATCATATCCCTTCTGCACTATCTCTACTAGAAAATATTCTAGGCATCCACTGCCTAGTCTACCTCATTTTTATAGTCACCTTACTCAAAGCAAAGAGAGCACACTAGTCCAAACACATTGATTTGGCACATCAACGTGAAAAGGAAATGTATAAGATCATCAGAGAATTCAAATATCCTACTGCCTGTTACGCAACACCTACCCATACACAAGAGCTGTGACCAGATTGCTACATATTTTAACCAAAATATCCTAGCCATCCAAGATCACCTTAACAATAAAGAACTCTGCCACCTGCATGCCACCAAGATCCAACCAATTCCTCCCACTACCTCCACTCTATTGTCCTTCCACCTTCTGTCGGCAGACGACCTAAAAGCTGCCATTGACTCATGCAACCCATCAGGATCTCCTGAGGATCCATGTCCCCACAATCTTTACAAATCAATCATGAAATCTCCAGACTTAGCAGCCATCTTTCTATCCCTCCTCAATGGCTTCATCAGCACTGGAAGAGACCCAGCTCAGTTGAAATCTTCATGCATCAGACGTTTGCTCAGTAAGCCCTGAACAAACCTATATCACCCAGCCAAATATCGCCCCATCTCTAACATTCATTGGAAAACTTGTGGAACAATGTATATATCACCAACTCTGGGACATTATTGAAACAAAACCACTCCTGAATGAGGCACAGCACAATTTAAAACCTTCTAGGAATGTAGCCTTCATATTTAACAGACTGCCAGCCTGAAAAAACAGGGCCTCAGGTGGCTGGAACAGCGGGCAGCGATTGTGTAGTCTCCCCCACTGTTTCAGCCACCTGATTGGCTGAGCGTCCTTCCCCGGGTGTAAATACAAACTCTGCTCTGTGTTCCATCTGGGATACACATGAAAACATTGCATATGAAAACTCAGAGAGTGCTCTCATCCTGCTAGAATGTTTTGCATCTTTTGACACCATCAGTCATGAGATACTCCTAACAAGACTGAAAGATATTGGTATTAAAAGAAAATCAACTCTACACTGGATCGCCTCCTTCCTCATGAGTAGAATGGAAAAGAAAACAAAATCTTTGGCTGCTTCGTGGCCTTGTCCACTCACCTGCGAGTACCCCAAGGATCCATACTCTCACCTCTACTTTTCAACATCTACATGGCATCCCTAATTGACCTCATCAATAACCTCATCAATAAATCATGTACCTCCTGTTACAACTATGCAGATGGTACACAAATAATCTAAATCTGTGAACCACCCACATCACCAAAGAACCCAGACATTAAAGACTGCCTTGCACAGGTGGACACATGGATGACAGCAAACAAACTTAAAGTAAACTCTGGCAAAGCAGAACTGATATTGTATGATCCTACAGATTCTAACTTCACCACAATCCCATGGCCTGACGAGATGGGACCCAGCCCAAACCTGTCAACCATGATAAAAAAAATCTTTAAATGCAAATGGACTACATCATCACTCTTGATCCACAGATCGCAGTCATCATCAGAAGCTGTTTCTCTCAGCAACGCTTGCTACGCTGAATTTTACCTTACTTAACATTCAGCCACAGGGCCATTGCCAGAATTTTTATAATACTTTCCAAACTAGACTATCCAAACAGCTTCCATCTCAGACTCCCAGATTACCTAATGAGGAAAGTTCAAAGAGTCCAAAATGCAGGGGCAAGAATGATACTCAGAATAAAACGATTTGAACATATCACGCCAGCATTATGTTTTCCAGACTGGCTACTCATCAAAAAAAGGTTGTGTGTAGCCCATCATTCATTCCACAGAGTGGACCCTTCCTACTTCAGAAGTGAGTTTCAGCACTACACTCCTTCCAGAACACATAGGTGCTACGGCTAATCCATAACATCAACAAGAAATGGCAAGTAGGATCCTCTTTTTCTGTTCTAGCCACAAAACTGTGGCACGCCCTACCCAAACCTCTCCCACTGTATTACAAACACCTCACTTTCAGGAAACAGCTCACGATTTGGCATTTTAACAAACCACATTTGAAAGAAATGGAAAATAATATCAGCCTACTCAAAACTGTGCACCAGAAACATTTGTGCTAATTGATTTTCGAAACTCTTTGCACTTCCATCTGTAGCTGACTGAACTGACTCATAGAAGCTCTGCTGTGTGGCACTGGCCAGCACCTTTAATCACATTGAAATCTAACACTAATAGCAAGTTAGTGACAACACCCTTGCCCCCACTCTCCACGCTCTCATCCCTCAACTAACTCCTTACTGATAAACTCCTGCATCCTTACACCTCCCACATACCAACATATTACACCAAGTGGATTCAGACCGTATACATCTTCTATCAACAACCATGCTGTTAGTTTTAGTGCTTCACAATCCTGGGGATGCCCATATAGCTAACCTGCTCAGTCGGTGCCAACCACAAACAACTTAGAGAGTTTCATATCGACAGACAGGCAACGAGTACTGCCCACCTGCATCCATCACCACCATAGGCTTCTGCACCTGCCTTCCTGCTATCTGACCATCACACTCTGGCTTTCTTTTTAGAGAACCATGCGTAGCGAGGCCAACATTGTTGGAAGAAGAGCGCTATGTAAGACCACTTTACATTACCTTCACTGAACGCCATCTCCCATCCACTGGCATTCACTTTCTATAATTCCTAATTTACAGGCTGTCCCACTTGCCTCACTGATCCAGGGGCACACACACTGATCATGCTACATAATTCACTGGTTATCCTTTCACCCATTGGTTAACCGGCTTCCTGGACACAGTAGACATGTCTAATTGTATTGTGCAGATTACCCCAACCACTTGTGATCCTACTTAATCAGTTGATCCCTGACAGCCTTTACCGGTAAGACTACCACATTCACTTGCCACCATGCCTTTCTAACTGGCCACTCTTTGGCACTCAATACCTCCCCCTGCCTTTCACCATAGCCCCATGATCACCAACTCAACATTTATAAATTAATCTCTCTAATCTATATAATTCATCGTCGAAAATGCCAGTGTCCTTGTTATTGATGCTGTTTTGTCTGCTTTATTTTGTGATAGTTGTGGGTGTAATTAAAGGCCCCAAACAAACAGAGCTGAAGGGACCACTGGGAAAAGGACCTATCAGCATTCAGAAACCTGCATGCTGAAAACGGGCCTATTTAGGCAAAGTATGCAGGTGTCTTTCTGCAGTGGAAATCCAGAGAAAGCCCAAACAAATGTAATCTGAGTGCATATTGGAAAAGTACATAACATTGCTGGCTGAGACATGAATGCAGCATGTTTTATTGAAACTGTCACCCGTCAAAGGGGGGTGCACTGTGATGATTCAGAGCCACTTATCAGATAATTAAAAGTGTATTTTATTAATGACTGAAAGAAAAAATGAACCCTGATTAGTAAAACACACTGTATGTCAAAGAATAAAGGTTGATGTTAGAAATTGCAATATGTGAGTTCCTCTCAGCCAAGGACAACTGGTGGGTCTCTGGGTCTCTGGGCAAACTTCCCAAATGACTCCACCCCCCCTGAAAACCTGGTGTGCATCCCAACTGTTTACAATAGCAATAAAATGTGACCTGCCCAGAAGGTGTTGAAAACCAAGTTTCCCCCAGACTTGGCGTCTCTGAATGCTCATTTCTGTGCAGGGCAGATGGCCTAGCTGGTGCATGACCAGAATGTAGGGGGGAGGTGTGAAAACAGGGGCTTCAATCAAAGCTAAACACTGAAAAAATACAGGAAAATAGAAGCTTTTCAGATCAAAAGGTGGTCCCCTTCAGAACAGAGGACAGGATACCAGATGTGTGCAGTGGAGGATCTCTGTGGAGCAAATGCATCCTCCATTTATGATCTGCAGCTTACTAACTTCACAAATACGAATAAAAACACTGCCCAAAGAGGCAAATGGTGCTGGAGGGTGGAGGGCTCCAATTTGCATAACCTAAAGATTTGCTATTATTTTAAAAGGACTATTACCATTTAGGTATTTTTTCTAAGCAACCATATGTTGTACTTCCTTGATTGATGTGTCATTTTTTAGGTAATTTACAGGCTTGTTTAAATAAAATTCATCCACCTGTGACTTAGGGAATTGTAATGGTGAGCTACAAGGTGTTCCTGGCTGCTCTGAACCTGCCTGAATTTAAGAGCCGGCGAACTGGTGGAGGGTTGCATTAGGAATATGGAGAGTAAATTACATGTCCATAATTATTATGCTTTTTGTGTAAATGGCAGAAAATTGCCACATGGACCTGACAGTCATTTTATTAAATTTCCCATACCTATCTGAAGTGGAATATATGTATTTTATGGCCTTTATTGGTTAAGATTTGCCCAAAAAATGGACAAGAAAACAAAAGGGAATGTCAAGGGGACTTCTTGCAGGGAACTGAGCAATGTTGTAAACTTGATGGGTCATCACTAGTATATCAAGTGGATGCACTATGAGAGAAGGAAGAAGAGCTGCTAAATTACAATGAGAAGAGTTGCTAAAATTACCATGAGAAGAGCTGCTAAAATGACCATTAGGGAGAGCTGCTGAAAAGTATATTGACAGCCACATGGAAACACCAGAAGAGATTGCTGAGATTGTATCTGGGTGGATCTGTCCATTGCTAGGAAAGCCTAAATGCTGACTGGGTCTTATGGTGGAGAGATGGGGACGGTCTTTGAGTGTTGAGTGGCCCGACTCCTGCCCTGCGCTTCCAGAGGGTCCTGTAATACAGCTGGCATTCCTGAACTTTAAACAGACATTTTCAATATAATTAGACTTGAACCCTTTATAACCCAAAGGTGGGGGAGTCTGCTAGTCTAAAATCCTTTACCTTTATAGTGGGCAGGGGATAGGGGTCGGTGGGGCAAAATGGTGAAGATCCTTAGCCTATTTAACTAAAAAATATTAATTTAATATTAATTGAATAGATTCCCCTTTGGCAGAACACCACAGGGTCGTTTTTGTTAAAAATTGAAATTAACAACTCTCATTTGCAGTGTACACTGAAACTATAGGCTGTAATCTAATTGGATCATCCTATTTACCCTGTTAATCCTGATATTTCTTTTAGGAACAGGGTTGGCTTTGTCCCTAAACTAAAACTAAATCACTAAACGGCCATCTTCCCCAACACAGGCCTTTAAGTGCATGGGGGTCTGAAATTCAAATTTCTCAAATCATCTCAATTTTTCTGTCCAATTTCCCCAACACAGACCAAAGTAGGCGCTGTCTGAAAAACTCATTGCTAAATCACCCTGTGTTTATTTACTGCTAGCCTTTTAAGCACTCAGGAAACCAAAATTGTACAGCCTTGCAAATGCAAAGTGATATTATTCAGGGACCCATTTTGATGATCATTTGCCCACTGCTGCAAAGGATGCTGCAATACTGTTGTGATGCACTGTGGCCCTTCCGATTTTTCCCCTGGAAAATCGCTCTGCTGCTAATTTTCTTGACTTTGCTGACAAACACCCTGCTACTGTAGAACCAGCCCTAACCAGAAACCTTGTGGCGAAACCCACTGCTGTAAAGTGTGCTGCAGTACTGTTGGGCTGCTGGGCTGGTGAGCAGGACACACGCACTGCGGACTGTGTAAGGTAACCCATATAGGAGAGTGCTTTGCTATATGACATCGCCGGCCCTTTAATAGGTCTCCTAAATTGCTCTTCCAGTGTCGACCTAGTTTGAATATTTTATATATGACAGTTTTTGATCCAGTACATAAGTGCCCCAATTTAACAAGCATGAGGTCTGTTTATGGAAAAGCTCTCCGAACGTTACACATATTCAGAGTATCCGGAAGATTAAGGTGGGCACAGTGGGGAGTGCTAGATAACTTAAAATGTTCTCCCCCGAAGGGACTGTCTTAAGCGAGTAGTCACATCGCTGTTGCGCTAAACCCTGCCCACCAAAACTCTATACGCAGTTAATCTCTCTGCAAGGGCAGGGTTTTTCATGGAGCAACCCAACAGTTATCATTGCCTCCGTACAGAGGTTGTCCCATTAACCGCTGTTGACCGGGACTTGCGGTCGAGGATGTAAACGAGGGAAAGGGAGACATCATTGTGGTGGTATTTGGGCATTTGTGTCTTATTTGCTGTGTAAATAAGCTGCTTACCAGATGCTTTAGACATCAGCTGAGCAGTGTTGAACTGAACCCTGAGGCACAGTGTGGCTTTATATACAGCTTTTAAAGGCCTCTTTGCTGTTTTTTTTTTATTGTGGTCTGGTTTCTATAGAATCTTACTGTGTGACATTATATGATATTGCACTGTGAATTGTATTAAGAATCACATTGCATGACTGGTGCACTTTTGTGCATTTTATACTTCCTATAATATTTTAGTACTTTAATAGATACTTTATAGTAGCTATATTATGTTTGTGCAGCTATTAACGATGAAAAGGAAAGCCGCATGGCCTATCTCTCTGAGGGAAGGGGGCAAGAAGGTTTATAAACTGTTTGAATGATATTAATGTACTCATATTATAAATTTAGGATATTTTACAAAGAATTTTGTGTGTCTGGGATTGAGGACTGTGAAATCCTCTCAGAAATCATAACTTCCATCCCAAAACCCCTGCAACAATTGTCCAAGACTTGGAAGGATGAGAAATGCAAAAACCCCATGGACACATCTCAGATAGGGAAAAATGTGGGGCAAGAAGGAGGACAGACTTATGCCCTGCAGCCGGAGATTAGTAGGTCCAACGGGGTCCATATTACTGAACTACATCCCAAGGAAGGTGATCTACTATTACTGTGTAGTCCCCCATGTACATATAAGGAACCAGACACCCTTAATGAGCTGGTGGTAGAGGGCAAACCTTTGGCACTGGTAAATCCTGCTGTAATAGCAGTACCTATATTTAACCGTCACCAGGTCCTGAGTGATGTGGAAATGCAGATGGAGGTGGGAGACATGAAGTCCGACCTATTAAAAAGGCAAAAGGACCTAACAAGCCACACACCCACCCTTTGACAGGTTGCATTGGAAGTAAGGGGATTAGCAGAGGCACACAAACAGATACATTGGAGGGAAGAAGTCCCACAGAGTAGGAGAATGGAGGGGATACCCTGGGGAAATTGAGGGATGACCTCCGTTCACTGATGATTTTAACTGGCTCACTGGCGGAAGTGATCAGAGTAAAACTTGATGTGTTTGGAATTTAACTGACAGGCATCAAAGAAAAACTGGTCTCTACCTGCATATCAAGGACTCCCAGTAGTAATCAAGACATGGTATCTAGGTATGCAGACCCGAGGCACATTACCACCAGAGGTAAAACTTTACTGCTGGCCATCCAGCACCCCCTAAAATGGGCCCTTATGCTGTGACTATGGCATGTAATGATACCAGAAATGTGAAGCATGTGGGTATGACACAGGAGTATAGACCTACCATGACCTACCCTCCTGGTGGGATCCAGAAGGTTTTCAACCCAAATCCTGACCCACACAGAAGACATGTGCATTGGCTAAGTTCACCAAATGTGATCCCACTGGGACAGGGGACAATAGAGGGAGAGAGAGTGTCCACAGTATTGGCCCCCAGAATCAGCCATATAGCCAAGCACTTGGTTGTCAAAGAGTAGGGGGAAATCCAAATAACTGTTCTGTAACATTGCACAACACAGTCAGGGTGGGAAACAGGGCACACAATACTCAAGAATCACTGGTAAATAAATGCACACATTTTATAAGACACACAAGGGGTTGTAAATCAGTAATTCATAGTGATATACTGTACTGTGAAAGACAGAGTTCCCCCAATAGCCATGATGATGAGATTGTGACCCATCTGAGAAGTGCCAACCTTATGGAAGGCCTATTGTCCATTGAATATCAGGCATCGCTCCCCAAAAGGGTCACGTATACAAATCAGGCCAACGATAAAGAGAATACTGGAGATAACTACTAAGAAATCCTATTTAGAAAGACCAGCGACTAGGAGCCATGTGGAACCCAGATAATTAGCCAGAAAAGTAGGCGGGCACTGACATGAATGGGGCGGAATGACATCATACAAGCCCCATTGTTGAGCCCCAACTCTGTGGGAATGTTGTCAACATAATTTCCTGGAATATAGCTGGCCTAAGGAAACATCTCATAGATCCGGTCTGGTGTAGTTTTATACAGGGCTATGATGAAATATGTTTCTAGGAAACCTGGGAAATACAATCGCTCTCTTTCCAGGGGTATGATAGACATTAAATTTCTGCAGTCAAAGGAAAAAGAGGCAGACCTTCAGTTGGGTTGGAAATATGGATCAAAACCAACCTCAATTGGAAAACAGTAGGGTTTGTAATGTAACTCCCCAGAAATCCAGACCTTGAAGTGCCAATCATGGGACAGTGAATAGCTAATCATGGTTAATGTTTATTGTAGGGTCTCTAATAAGCATTCAGGCAACAAGATTTACGAAATAGGAAGACTCATAGAATCTTGGGAAACCAGGGTGGGCACGACCCCAAGGACTATAATGATGCGGGATTTAAACCTACAAATCGAATCACTGGTGCATATGGAGGGATTGTGTGATGGTTTTGATGAGGCATGGAATATTCCTGTACTGGAAGCCCAAGTCCAAGAAGGGAGCATCCCCAGGCCATGGGTCCTTGCACAAGGCTCCTGGTAATGGGTTTGGGAGCATGTAATCGGCGGTCCACAGAGGATCAACCTGCCAGACCCACATACATAGGAACTGACAGAGCCACGCATATAGACCTATCAATGAGACTGTGGCCATTTGCCATAGTCTGTGATATTCAGGGCGGTGACCATAGGCCTCTGTCCCTGTGATTGATGTACATAGAAATGTGTAAGAGCCCCCTCCAGCATAGGTCCAGTAATCTGATCCAAATCCAATGCCAGGCAAACAGAAGGTCAGACCTTAATTTACCATCCCTGAAACTGGGGCTTTATGAATCAATCCTCACTGACCTCGAATACTTGTTAAGCCCAGAAAACACCAGATGATGAAGTGTCTTTTGCATATGATAGGCTAACCTTGACCATACTGCCTTTTGCAACTAACCGTGCAAAAATATTTAAAAACATGCTATAAAAGGGGATTGTTGGTATGATGATGAGTGCAGGAGAGCCAAGCTTGATCTCTTGACCTGATTTAAGAGTGGTCTAGCTGCAGACCGGGTTGAAGTGAAATCCTGCAGAGCGCACTACAGACAAATTATAAAAACTAAAAAGGATGAGTCAATCCAACAGGAGTGGGTGGAACTCCTGGAAGCAGCAAATTAGGGGCATTCCAAACTGTTATGGGGGATGGTCAATACGACTAATAATGGTCCCGCTGATAATATTGCCCCATCTGTGTGGAGGGATATTTTTCAGAAATTGTATGGAGCAGTAGATTCATCTGTGCACCAGGGCATAGAAGCAAGGACAGTGAGTAGAGAGGGTATCAAAAGCCCCATACAGATGGAGCTTAAGGAGGTTTGTGATGCAATTCTATTGCAACACTGGAGCAAGGCCCCAGGACCAGACTTCCTGTCTATTGACTTATTTAAGGACGAAACAGATATATGGGCACCTGCTCTGTGGCACCTGTTTGATGTGATTCTTAGAGCCAACAAAGTCCCTCTGTCCTGGCAGGAAGCCATATTAATACCAATATATAAAAAATGAGGAAGGGAGTTCCCAGACAGTTTTAGGCCTATGTCCCTTTTAGATGGGATAGGGAAGATATTTACTAGACTTTTCTATGAACACCTTCAAGCATAGGTTGTCCAGGAGGGCCTCATTGACCTCATTGGATTCCGCCTTAAGTTAAGTACCACAGATCAGGTATTCCGCCTGAGCTTGATCACGCAGAAATACGCGACCCTAAGGAACATGAACCTTTACTCAGTGTTGGTGGACCTCAGGATTGCGTTTGCGTTCCACGGGATAAGCTGTGGTCTATCATGCCCAAGAAGGGGTTCCCAGGAAACCACCCCCAGGTCATTTTACATTTGTATTCGAAACAAAAAAGGAAGGGTCGGCTGGGATTTAGGTGGTGAACTAACCAAACCTTTTACTGTAACAAGAGGGGTGAGGCAGGGGTGTGGCCTCACCCCACTTTTATTTCTCCTATATATTGATCAAGCTGTACACCATGTTAGGCGAATGTGCCACGATCAGCCCAAACTAGGGTTGGAAGAATCTATTCCCATATTCCTCTTTGTGGACAATTCTGTCGTTCTATCTACATCTGTCAAAGGTTTAGAAGTCACCCTGGTAGCCTTTGTTGTAAAGTGTACTGATTTAAAGATGGAGGTTAATATTGGGAAAACAAAGACTATGGTCTTCTTTCCAAAATTTAAAAATATACTAAAATGCAGCTATACATCAATCGTACCCCTCAAGAGCAAGTACGCAGCTTTGACTATCTTGGTGGAAGACTGCAGGATAGGGGCGGCTGGACCCCACAGTTAGCTAAATCAAGCGCAGTCTTGGACAAATATAGTGGCGCAGTCTGGAGATTTCTTCTTGCACATGGACGGGGTGCTATTTCACCTGCCCTGACTATTTATACAGCCCAGGCTAAGGCTGTGGCACTATATGGAGCTGAGTTCTGGGGCCATGCCCCAGTTAAAAAGCTGGAGGTGGTAGAGAGAAGCTTCTTTAAGCGGTTGCTTGGCCTACCATCCCCATGTCTGGGCACACCCATTTATCTAGAACTTGTGCTCAATGCAATAAGTGTTGGCGCTGCCCTTAGGCCCGTTCTGTTTTGGATCAGTGCATGGACCACACAAGTGCTCATGGTGTACCGTGAGGCTATATCACATCTGTTGGATTCAGAGGGTGGCCGCTCCATACCCTGGTTTGTATTTGTTAAAGGTACCTGACCAACCTCCATTTGGAATCCTATAGGATCAGACATACCATTAGGAACTACCACAAGATTAAAGAGAATGGTGCTGGAGGCCACCACAGAAGATATGTTTAATGCTTGTGGTAACTTGGTTACGGGGGACTATTCTCTGGGATGCAAATTGTGCCTGGGGTTTGAAACCTTTCTGGACGTGGTTACACACCCCTAAGCTCGAGGCCTGTAGACAAAGTTTAGGCTGGGTCAACATAACCTGTCCTACCGTACAAGCAAATGGGAAGTAGGGAGAAATGACATCTGCCAGGCCTGTGTCCAACCCAAAGAGACCCTGTGCCACTTCCTGTTTTTGTGAGAAGTATGCTGGTATGAGGAATAAATACCTAAAAACACTCTGTAGTAACAATGGTATACATAGAACAAGGGATGCTCTATTATTATTTCATCATTCTCAGAATATCAACATTATATACTTTGTGGCTTCTTATGTCTTCCAGACATGGCGTGTGAGGTCAAGGGCTTTGAATAGTGATGGGCCCAGGCAATGAATTATTGTTAACCTAGGGAGGGCTTACTTGGCCAGTAGCATATGTTTGTCTCAAAGATTAAGCCATGCACGTCTAAGTACACACGGCCCGTACAGTGAAACTGTGAATGGCTCATTAAACCTGGTCTAAAGACCACCCATAGGCTCATTGTATACGGGAGGTAGCATATTTGTCTCTGACCTAAAGAGAGCACAAGATACTTATTCAAATTGAACGTATGCACTTTATCCTTATTTGAATAGAAGCTGCTTGTATAGATCACAGTGTACTAAGGACTGTGCATAAGCCAACATGTATAGTATCCAAGAGGAAAATGTTCCAATTTATTTCAACATGTTCTGGTCTGCAATGCATCCACTGATTAATCATATTCATGAAGTCTTATATTCACATCAATTTTAAATTACATTCCTGTACGCCCACTTATGAATTGTCTATGTAACATTGTGTATTGTTTTTGTATTGTGGGTAATGACTATGTCGAATCAAAGTCTTATGATGACGATCATCATTTTTCTCAAAGGTTTTATTTAGTGTATTTGGTTATATTACAAAAACCTTTTACACAAAAAGAAAATGTGATGCATAGGATGAAATGTAAAACATGTATAAGATCAATCTAAAACATAACATAAATCTAGATGCAGTAGATTAAATTATTATTTTTATAATAAAATCAACAATAAAACTTAAAGTTAAGATTCGATCTTTAAAATTTTTAAAAATCTCAATGTGTCCAATATTAAACTTGTATTTGCTCCTCTAAAAATAATCGACCATACTATGTCCATTGAGGGATTATCAAAGTCTTTAAAATGCATATTTATAAAAGTATTTCTCACTGTGATTAAATTGCTCCATCCTATTGCCAAATGTTTTAGAGATTGAGGGGGTAATTAATGGAAAAAATGTGTGCCAAAATTTGTGGCGCAAGCTGGCAGAAGCGTGAAAAAGCTAGTGCACGCATGCAAATCTCATGCATGCGATTCATGGAAGGGCCTGCGCGTTTTTTTCCCAGGATGTGTGCCAAATCAGCGCTTACCTTACACGTCACTGCGACTTCCAAACACATGCGTGACAGGAATGGGGAAAGCGCAAAACATCTCGCACACACACCTATAAAGGGGACAGAACACGGGGAATGGGGAACAATGCGAGAAAATGTAGGCGTAACATGGGAAGTACCGCTGCGAAACACACGCAACGCCCACACGCTAGTGAACAACACATATTCATGGAATCAAATAGAGAAAACCTGTGCAAGTCAAAACACACGCACGTGCACAAATACGTCCACCACACGAAAGCAGGCAGAAGTGCCCCGAGCAGCATAAAAGTGTGGGCAAACAACAAGCAAGCAAATACAGCTACGATGAATGTCCCATTCCTCACAGCAGTGATCGTGGGACTCCGCAGGAGGAGGAGAATAGCCAGGCCCGCATTTCTTTGACCAGGACCAGCCTTTTTGGGATGCCTGATGACCAGGTCTAGGTATAGGTATCCACCTCATATCATCCTAGACCTGGTCACTGAGTGGGAGGATGAACTCACACCTACCACCCTGTGCTCCAAGCATTGAGCCCCTTGGAGAAGGTGCTCAAGGCACTGCATTTTTAGGCCACTGGGTCATTTCAGCAGACAACTGCCATAGTGGGGGGGCGTCTCACAGCCCATGCAGTCACGTTGCCTTCACCAGGTGTTGGCAATCTTCACTGCGCGCCCCTCAGTCCGCAGGCACATGTACATGCCCAGAACACCTGCTGAAAGGCAGGCCGTGGTCCAGGACTACTACAGGGTGGCACACTTCCCCAAAGTGCTTGATGCCATAGATTGCACCCAGGTGGCCCTATGTCCACCTAGGGCAACTGAAAACATCTAACGCAACCACAAGCACTGCCTTTCCATGAACGTGCAGGTTGAATGGGATGCCAAGGGAATCATCACCTCTGTCTATGCAAACTATCCAGGGTCCACCCATGACAGTTCCATATACAGAATGTCCGCCCTGAGCCGGGCCCTGGAAGCTGGGAAGCATGGTGACACATGTCTTATAGGTGAGTACAAATGCCTGTGCACATGCATGCATGTCACACACAGACAAATACACAAACCCATCTAATGACAACCATCATCACCTCCCCAGGGGACAGTGGCTACCCTCTGAGCACCCGCATGATGACGCCAATACGGAACCCCACCACATCACGCCAGGTATGATGCAATGCAGCCCATATTGCAACCAGGGCCATAGTGGAGCGCTCATTCAGAGTGCTCAAGTCACGCTTGTGCTCCCTTGACCGCTCTGGCGGCCAGCTACTATATGCACCCCCAGTAGTGTGCAGGATCATTGTGGCAGCATGTGTCCTGCATAATGTTGCAACACAGTGGGGCGTACCGGTGGACATGGTGGTACCCCCACATCCCCAACCACATACACATGCACTGCACATGGGAGGGGAAAGGGTACGTGGCAAGGCAGCCCGGACCTAGCTTGTGGCCACATTTTGCACCTAAACACCCACCCCTCTGTAGTGCACACGGGCCTGGCACACACCAGGTGACAATCGATGATGACAAAGAGACAGTCAACTGTCACAACCTTACCACCCTGAGAATATATTCACGGAAGTGCTACATTGTGTGCACCCCTAGCTACTTAAACCTAACCAATCCCTTGTGACCAAAAGGAACACATGCAAGGTACATATCCCACAACCCCCCTGCAATACAGGCCATGTAAATCACTGGTTTGTCACCCAAACCCTCCCAAAACCCATGAGCCCAGACCATGCCATGCCATGGCATGCAACAGCTGAACAGCCAGCCAAATGCACAACACATGGCACTATCATCGTTAAGTGCAACGTGAGAAGTGTAAACAGGCATGAGACATTCACACCTGACATGGAACCTGATAAACACAATTTGCACAAATCTCCCACACATACAAGGGGGTCATTATGAGTAAGGCGGTACGCCATAGACGGTGCTGGACATCATTGGCACTGTCCATACCGTACCGCCGTAATACGAGTAACCCTGGCGGGTGGTGGGCTGTGTGGTGGTCGCCACAGCTGCACCTGTAGCTACCACTACCAGTGGGCCCGTGTCAGCACATGTTACTTAATGTCGGGTCACAAGGGTGCCAGGGTCGGATGTAACAGCAGCATCACCTGGAGCCGCAGGGGGTGGTGGCATGCTGCACCAGCATGTGGCTGAACATCCTGCCACTGTGGTGCACCCCTACCTCTTCCCGCTCTACTTCCACCCTGGCCACCCTGGACTCCACATACTCCCTGGTCACCCCTGCCACATGCCTGACCACTCCCAACACTGGCAGGATGCC
Source organism: Ambystoma mexicanum (assembly GCF_040938575.1). NCBI lineage: Eukaryota > Metazoa > Chordata > Amphibia > Caudata > Ambystomatidae > Ambystoma > Ambystoma mexicanum. Next base: position 1,354,069,151 of record NC_090929.1, read on the forward strand.
CAGCTGAGCCCCCCTTACCCTTTGGTGGCCTCCCAACCATGGCACGGATGTACTAATGCCAACGGGAGCAGCACTGAACAACTGTCCTAGTCAATTGGGGTGAAGGGGGCAGGGTACATGATGCTAGATGGACCCCTGTGCTCATGCAAGGCTGCCTGTGGACCCTGGGGATAAATGACGGTCATGCAACGCTCAGGCACCCCAAAAATACAAGAAAAACATATATGCAACCCCTGTAGCCAATGTGCATGTAAAAAAAAAACTCACACAGTATGCTGTGGCACCCAGGAACACAAAAAAGCGTACGCGATTAACACGCAGGCTACTATGACACCAATAAATAGGGTATGAATCAAACAGGGGCACCCGCAGTGGAAAAAAAACATGCAATAGTGTGCACGACTCACCATCTGCCTTGCGTGGAAAAGAAATACGCGTAGGCACTGTAACCATGTGTGAACCCCAAAGTAGGAAAAACACGCGTCGGTCTCCACTGAAAGCATGTATAGTGCTCTGCAGACATGCGTGGACCATTAACACGTGCAGAAGGAAACGCATGTACGCGTTATGTCACTTACGCGCTAAGGCAATTTCCTCGAATTACACGTTGACGTGCTGTTTTTTCACCTGCCAATTCACTCTGCATCAAGCTGGCCACGCGACAACACACGGAAGACCACGCTTCTGCCAAGAAGGCCATTTTCCTGCCCCCCAGAGCACTGGGGAGCCTCCTACAAGCCATCTGCTGCTGCCTGCCTGCCTGTTTGCTGCCAATAGTGCCCTGCCATTTGGTGCCTGCACATCAGCCATCTGCAGGGGTCTAGTTGCTGTGATCACCCCTGCTGGAACAGAAGACTCCCGACTGGTGTTCCATTGCTCTACAGCCCAGCCCCAGGACACCAGTTGCCCACCCACATCTGCCTCGGGATTTGCCATGTCCAACGCAACACCATCCGGCACCAGTGGCAACCCCCCAGCATAGAGGCAGAGGGCTGCCATCTTCAGTGCTATTGAAGTTGGCATCCTGGTGGAGCAAGTCCTTGGGCATTATGATGCCCTCTTCACACCATTGCGCGCCGACAAGGAAGGACAGAAGAGGATCTGGAAGGACATAGTGGGTGCCATCAATGCAGAGGGGGTGGCACCCTGCGAAATGAAACACGTCCAGAAGCGCTGGGAGGACTACAAGTCCAGGACCCTCAAGAAGGCGCGGCGCCTCTTGGACGCAGCGGATGCAGTGGGGCACCGGGTCCACCTTACCACCCAGCAGATGAGGGTCCTGGAGTACATTCGCCCAGTGCTTCATCAAGAGATCTTCAGGATGCAGGCCCGTCTGGAGTCGAGCGGTAAGTGCCAATGCATTCCCGTTTAAAACAGTGTATGTTGCAGTGTGGTGGTAGTTAGCCACTTGGCTGTAGGTGTGACATGGGCCATGTATTGATGTGTGTGTGCAGGGACATGATGGTGCTGCATGTGAGACCAGTCAGGCGTGACCCACATGGATGGTGTATGTGTTAAAATGCATCATGCGCAGCAGCATGCAGAATGCACACATGTATGCGTGCCTGTGTCTGTACTTGGACATGTTTGGGGTGTGAGAGATGAGTGCTGCTGTCATGTACATGCATGGTGTACATGTCTGTGTGTCTGAGTAGGGTGTGAGTGACTGATAAACTCCATGGATGCATGACACATGTCCGTGACGATGTGTTGATCCACTGATACAGCCTAGTTATCATTGTATCTACTGTGTCTTGGGGTATACGGGGCCAGATGCTTGACCCTTTGGTGATGTGTGTGCATGTGATCAGCATGTCCCATGATGCATGTGAGTTTCAGCTCACCATTGGATGTTTCTACAGTGCCTTGGACATGGATGCAAACGTTTGTTGCATGTGCCATGCCTGTTCCTGCATGTGTGTTGCCTGCGCTGACCCATGTGTTGTGGAGGGACATGATGGAAGTGACGTTTGACAGTGCCACTCATGTGCTATTGCTTTGTGTCTAGGGGACTATTGTACAGTACCCTGATGCTTGTGCTCAATGTCTCCCTTTACACAGCGGCGAGTGAAGAGGGCGGAGACAGCGCTGTGGAGGAAAGCGGCAGGAATGCCTCCACCAGCGGCGATGCAAGGCCCAGTTACCCTTCCAGGAAATTTGATCATCCCGGATTGATGGGACTGGTGCCGCGTCCACCACTACGGCTGCAGTGGAAATGGGGGGTGAGTACCCACAGGGGCTGGCGATGGCAGAAGACGGTGCAGAGCCATCCAGGTTGGTGGTGTGTACGGAGGAGGAGGAGGCTGCTTCAGAGCCGAACATGGGGCCTGGTGGGGGTGCTACCACTGGTGCAAGTGGTGCAGTCCAGGGGCAGGGGCAGGAGGCAGCACAGGTCACCGCGGAGGGGCCTGTGCATGCACTGTCCCTGACACTGTGACTGCATCACCATGCACCAGCAGGGATGCCCCGTCTCAGACCCATCCACAGGTAGGGGGGAGGTCCACGTCATCTGGCAACCCTCTACCTGCAGACGTGGGGACCTGTTGACAGAATTGAGTCCATTCTGATTGGTGTTGTTTTGCCCACACGTGTCATTCGTGATGAGGTGCGTGCTTCGTGGGGGGACCACACACATCATCACGAAGAGATGTGTGCCAACATAGCCCAGTTGGGATGGCTCATGGTTGGGGTTCCCTCCATGCGTCGCTCTGTCTTGCGGCCCTCTCCTCCTCTGTGCACACTATATGCCGGTCGTTCTCCGTGCCGTCTTCTGGCCCAGATGGCACCAGGGCCCCCTGTGGACCTGCCCCAACCAACGCAGCCAGGCTGGTGGACATCAGTCGGGAGTCGGGGCTCCAGCACAGGTGGTCACCCCAGCAACTGGACTCCTGGCAACGGACAATGTGCAGGCACATACAAGCAGGGCACCTGCACAACGGCCCCAGGTGTAGCCATCTACGCGGAGGCAGTCATGGTGGTGGCAGCAGGCATCAGAAAAGCAGCGGCAGGCTCTGCGTAGGAGGCATGTGGCCTCGGGGCCCTCTACATCATCGGGGCATGCATCGGCCGGTGGGCAGGAGGACCCAGGATTGGGAGTGTCTTCTGTGTGGTAGTGGTTGGGCCAGCGAATAGGTGCGGAGCGGTGGCGAGCCGAGAGGGCACAGCTCACAATGGTCAGGGCGGAGAACTCCATGCACAGGGCTTTGAGGCTGGCTGAGTGCCTTGAGGCAACTTACAGGGAGTTGGAGGAGGCCATGGCTGGATCCCTGCGAGACCTCGAGGCCAGGAAATAGGCCCGCCTCCGGAACATCGACATGGAGTTCGATGATGCCCTGGCCCGGGACATCAATAAGTGAGCTGTCGGACTAGCCCGCCACCTTTGTATATAGTTATTTAGGTTTAGGTTTCATTTGGTTTTTATTATTATTTGGAGTTCACAGACTTTGCTCCACTGTTTGTATATAGTTCTATTTTAGATAGGGTTTTAGGTAGGTTTCCTTTTGTTTTGGATAATGGACCCTTCAGACTTTTGTTTTCAATATTAGACATGTACATACTTTATTTTTTTTATATTCACATGGATTAATGTTTTTTAGTATGCTTTTCATCTTGGGATTTATTTCTATGCACTTTGGGGATGGACCACTTTTATTTTTTCATGTTTTGGATTTTTATTTTTCCTTGGATTTTACTTTCTTTTTCATATTGCAATCATTATTTCTTTATTTGCATGTGTGATTTTCATTTTTTCATTTGTTTTTATTTTCAATAGATTTCATTGTTCTTCATTCTTGGTGGGGTCTGCTATGATTTCTTTTGTGCATGTCTCCATGAGCATTGGCTCAGTCATGTGTTGCCACTGTGTGGCACTGAGGGACATTTGTTGATGGGCATGCTGGTTCTTTTCAGACTATCATGGAATGGGTAATTTAGTAGGGAGTGGGTGCAGTGGATCGTTGGGTGTTTGTACTGGGGGTGGGGGGGTGGGATTTGGGTTGGCATTAGGGCCACGGGTCTCTATAGTTATGATGTGGTGTTTGGGGGGATATGAGTCAGGGCCTGCTGGCAGGTGCCCGTCAATGGGGGGTTGGTGAGGGGGACATGAGTCATGGCCTGCTGGCAGGTGCCTGTCAATGGGGGGTGGGTGAGGGGGACATGAGTCGGGGCCTGCTGGCAGGTGCCCGTCAATGGGGGTTGGGTGGGGCGGACATGAGTCAGGGCCTGCTGGCAGGTGCCCATCAATGGGGGTGGGTGGGCGGACATGAGTCGGGGCCTGCAGGCAGGTGCCCGTCAATGGGGGATGGGTGGGGGGGACATGAGTCGGGGCCTGCTGGCAAGTGCCCGTCAATGGACGGTGGGTGGGGGGACATGAGTCGGGGCCTGCTGGCAGGTGCCCGTCAATGGGGGGTGGGTGGGGGGACATGAGTCGGGGCCTTCTGGCAGGTGCCCGTCAATTGGGGTGGGTGGGGGTTTCATGAGTCAGGGCCTGCTGGCAGGTGCCCGTCATTGGGTGGTGGGTGGGGGATACATGAGTGGGGGCCTGCTGGCAGGTGCCCGTCAATTGGGGGGGCATGAGTCGGGGCTCCCAAGTGCATGGTGCTATGTGGCCAGGTCAGAGTGGATGAGCTGCCTGTGGGGCATGGTCAGGGTGGATGGGGTGCCTGCGAGGCATGGTCAGAGTGGATGGGAGCCTGCGGGGCATGGTAAGGGTGGATGGGCTGCCTGCGGGGCATGGGGAGGGTGGATGGGCTGCCTGCGGGGCATGGTCAGGGTGGATGGGCTGCCAGTGGGGCATGGTCAGAGTGGATGGGCTGCCTGCGGGGCATGGTCAGGGTGGATGGGCTGCCTGCAGGGTATGGTGAGGGTGGATGGGCTGCCTGCAGGGCATGGTCAGGGTCGATGGGCTGCCTGCGGGGACTGGTCAGAGTGGATGGGCTGCTTGTGGGGCATGGTCAGAGTGGATGGGCTGCCTGCGGGGCATGGTCAGGGTGGATGGGCTGCCTGCGGGGCATGGTCATAGTGGATGGGGTGCCTGCGGGGCATGGTCAGAGTGGATGGGCTGCCTGCAGGGTATCATCAGAATGGATGGGCTGCCTGCGGGGCATGAGGAGGGTGGATAGGGTGCCTGTGGGGCATGGTCAGGATGGATGGGCTGCCTGCGTGGCATGGTCAGAGTGGATGGGCTGCCTGTGGGGCATGGTCAGAGTGGATGGGCTGCCTGCAGGATATGGTCAGGGTGGATGGGGTGCCTGCGGGGCATGGTCAGAGTGGATGGGCTGTCTGCGGTGCATGAGGAGGGTTGTAGGGTGGACCCCTGAGACGTAGTCTGACTGCAGGGGGTGCATGTGGCTTCTCACCACACTGCTACATGAATCTGGGGGTACGGGAGTTAGAATTACATGCGATTGGGCTGGCACGAGTGGGGTACGTGTATTCTAGGGGTGTGCGTGGAGTTTTACAAGCGATTGGGCTGGCGCGAGTGGGATAACCTTATTCCAGAGGTGCGCAGGGAGTTTTACACGTGATTTTGCTGGCGCGGGTGGGGCACGCGTATTCCAGGGGTGCGCAAGGAGTTTTACACGTGATTTTGCTGGTGCGAGCGGGGTACGTGTACTCTACAGGTGTGCGTGGAGTTTTAGACGCGATTGGGCTGGTGCGATCGGGGTACACGTATTCCAAGGGTGTGTGGGGAGTTTTGCACGCAATTTCACTGGCGAGAGCGGGGTACACATATTCCAGGGTGCGCATGGAGTTTTACACGCGATTTTGCTGGTGCGAGGAGGGTACGCATATTCCAGGAGTGCGCAGGGAGTTTTAGATGCGATTTTGCTGGCACAAGCTGGGTACGCGTAATCCGAGGGGTGCACAGTGAGTTTTACACACGATTTCCCTGGCACAAGTGGGGTACGAGTAATCCAAGGGGTCCACGGGGAGGTTAACACGCAATTTCGCAGGCACGAGCAGGGTACTTGTAATCCGAGGGGTGCGCAGGGAGTTTACATGCGATTTCGCTGGCGCGAGTGGGGTACACGCAATCCGAGGGGTGCGTGGGGAATTTTACGCATGCGGGCTGAGTGGCGTTTTTAGCACATTTTCATGGTTGGGTGCTGTATGCCGGTCCACTTGCCTTTGTGCCATACAGGGGATTTGTGCAATGTTTTTGGTGCATGGGGCGGAGTTGGAGGCGTAACTGGCACTGCTGCAGGGTCACTGCACCACTCTGCGCCACGGCTGGTTATGGATGTAAGTATCCATGTATACGCAGTGTGTGAAAATGGGTTTTGGCACATGCGGCTAGCGCACGCTGGCGCACGCTCCCTCTCTGCGCTGCCCGCGTGTGCTGCTTCTGCGCTAAATTCTATGAATTACCCCCTTAATTTCTACATTACCAAAATGGCAGAGGTTGAGCATTGCGTTTGTATTAATATTTCATCTTGCTGTAACTTTTCTGGTTTTCCACATGCTCTAACAAAATCTTTTTTAAAAAGTTCCTTCAGCTGTGATGACACAGGAAATACTTTAGGCATATTGGTACCACTTTCAGAGCTTTTGTTTCAAGACAAAGGTTTATGAAAGTTTTGTATCTATTGTATTCCTCGATTTTTCTACACCAGTCGTCTCCATACTTTTAGTTTCACTGAATCAGATCTATTAAGTAGACTTTCCCAGGAGGCTCCAATTTCATCCAACCAAATTTCGCACTGGGACTTCCAATCTTTCAACACTATTGAGAAGCTATTTTTAAAAGCAGAGGTCATGTAGGCTAAATCTGAATCCTGCGTGCCAGAGATAATCTTTTCAGAAATGCCAGGGCTTTCAATTTAACTATCGCTTACAGAGAGAGTAGGCCAAGTTCATACCTTAAGATCTGGATGGGAGTGCTTTTTGGGACAGCTAGTATTTTTTTCCAGAATATACCTTCAATCAAATTACAATTTATAATTGCTCCTGACATTTTAGCTTCAGTTCCGTAAATAAGAGTCGGAATTACTTTTTGTTTATAAAAATGTATGACAGGTAGACATGAGAAAGTAACATATTTCTTTTGGATGAGAAGGAATTGTGATGTAGCAGTTCTAATTTTCGTTCTTAGGGTTTCTTCAAATAGAGATTAATTTTGCGTAGCATTTATTAAGATTCCAAGATATTTATGTACGGATGTTACTTTTAGCGAAATCTTATCAATTTTCTGTTAGTATGTTTAATTTCTTTCGCTGATCTGGAGTGAAGATCATAATATTTGATTAGTGTTAATTGTAAGATTATTGGTTTGGCATTAATTGTGTAGTGCATTCAGTTGTCCCTCTAAACCAATTGGTGTTTGGTGCATAAGGACAAGGTCATTCGTATAAAGTAGCCATTGGATGGGAAAATGTGCTACTTTAGGAGGGAATATCTCCCTTTTTCGCTAAGTGAATGCCCATATCTTCAATGAATAAGTACAAAAGAGTTGCTGCCAGAGTACAGCCTTGATTTAGCCCTGTGATCTTTTTAATAGGACGGGTTAGTAATTCCTGTTGATTCAGATGAATTTGCATTGTCGTTTCGGAATAGAGATCCTTTATAATTTCTAGCAAGTGCACCGGACAGCCCCATGTGGTCATTTTAGCCCACAGCATGTTCTGATCAAATGCATCAAATGCCAATTTAAAGTCTATAAAAGCTACAAAGATTGGTTGAGCTGCGGACATCGCCCTTTCTTTAATTATGGATAGTGTTGCTAGGTTAGGGATAGTTCCTAAGCCTTTTCTGAATCCATATTGATGCACATCATACATTCCGTCTTTTATCCAGCTTTGCAGATCTCTTAGTACCAGCCTAGCAAACACTTTTCCCATCACATTTAGTAGGACTATTGGGTGGTAATTCATCAGATCTCGTTGATATCCTTTTTTTAAAAATCAGAACGATTGATGATTCTTTCCATGATTCAGGGATGCTTTTAATAGCTAGAGAACAATTGAATATTGTATTAATAATGTTGCTCCATTCTTTCACATTATTCTTTAGCATTGTGTTAGTTAGTTTGTCAGGTCCAGATGCGTATGAATTTGAGAGTCTGCAAGTTATTGTTTCAAGGTCCTGTAAACCAAAATGTAGATTAGCCAGTTCTTTAATTTTTCCTTGTTTCTCTGTATGCTATTACAATTGCTGATCTTATTAAATCATCTAATTTCTCTTCTAGATTCCTTTTTTTATTCTGGATCTCAATGTCAAAATGATATTTAGGTCTTTTTGATAGTATTCATTGTGTGGTTCTCTGCAATATGAACTGTCCGGGTATGTTTCTGTATCTCTTGGAAAGCTTCTTAAACGGTAGTCAACCCATTGAAAGGAGGATGTTGTACAGGAGAGACTATTGCCGCTTGTTGAGGTGTCAACAGGGTCATCATAATATGTATTTCATCTTTTCTCTATCGGGAATAGCCATTTTGAAGTAAGTAAATATTGGTCACTGTTTGATTGGCGAGAAATAGTCATATCTTGCGCCCACCAATATATCTCTTGTGATGTATAGATGTAATCAACAGTAGTCTGATGACGGCCTCGTGACCAGGTAGAAGCTGCCGGTATATCTATAGACAAAGATCTGTTAAGTGCTATCAAGCCTCTAGAGTCCATCAGTCCTAGCCAACGACTTTTCCGCGAAGAGGATTTGTTGTCTGGAATGTCCATATCAGATATGTTTAGATTGTCTTGTATAATCATAACTGCTAGATTTGGTTCAAGTATACATATGTCCAAAAGGGAAATGACATATTTCAAGAAAGTTATCATGGACATTCTCAAGGGATTCCAATATAAATGTATTATACCCACAGATCTTTTTGCTTGGTTACTTGCTATCTGTTGTCCATGTTAATTTTGGCAATTGGGCTAACTTATTTGGTGTTTTCCAAAGGCTCAACTCTAGACCCAGACCATTTTTGCATGCTGTTATTAGACCTGCCATTGGACATCCCTTTAGGTCTTTAACTGCCGGGAGGTGGATGCATGTGTACTCATCACATGTGGGCAGTTCTAACAGCCATGTTTCTTGCAGACAGAAAATGTCTAAACCTCTTAGAGGATTAGCTTGTGAGAGATGCTTGTGCCCTCTAGTGTTCCAGCTTCCAATTTGCATATGTAAGGGTTTGTTTTCAGTTGTTGGCTATTTTTTACTTCCAGATGTCTCTAAGGCACTTGCTAGCCATGTCCAATCTTCATGTTTCTCATGTTGTTCATTGGTTTGACAGAGCTCTACTTGACCTACAGTTTGATTATTGTTACTGGAGCATATTATTCTTAGTGTACTATAGTTCGGCTGATAGGCCCAGTTCAATGATTACCTTGCTAGTTGTTTTATGCTTTGCTGTGACAGCGTGACTGTGAATTCTTCATGTTCCTCATTTGTTTGCATACTTTGAGTTTGGTAGGCCACGTTCGGACGTGTTGTTCTAGTTGTGTGCTCATTTGCATGATAGTCAGTATCTTGCAGTTGTATTGTTTGCACATTTTTGTTCATCTGTGATTCAGGAACTGTAGGCTCTTCAAAATGAGGCATAAGAGCAGATTTCACTTGTTGCATCTCCCAATCTGCTACCTCAAATATTACATATCCAAGGGAACAAAGTGTTTACTCTCCATCATAATTGTATATTTTATCACTTTAGATAAAATATGCAGACACACTCCGTCTGCTTCTTGATCTGTAACAAATTCGACCTGTTGAATGTCACTTGTGATAATTGCGCTCAACCTTGGAATGTGATGGAATACATTTAAAACATTAGATATGTTCAAGGTTTCGGACTGGTGGGTTTTATTCAACCATTCTAGCAGCAGATATTCATTGTTGTAGTAGTCCCTGATCTAATGTTTTCTACTTTGTTTGTCTTCTGGTTTGTATCCTGACGACAGGATTGTGTATGTGCAACCATATTATGAGTGTCATAATTTGGGTCTGGAAAATGTGAGTGATTCAATTGGTTCTGAGTATTGTTGGTACTCGTTTCCTCTAATCTTGTTTTAATCATCTGTGTCTTCTGTGTTGGCTTTGCTTTATGAACAGCCATTCTTTTTTGTTCCAAAGTCATGAAAGAGAAGAATGTTTTTTTTTTACATTGATACAATTGAGGGTGTTCATTCTTGTGCAGGCAGAGATGGAATTGCCTCATCAAATGAAGAAGCAGATAGTTGTGCTAAATCAATTATTGAAGATGTGTTAGATGTATTTGTCAAATGATCAGGCGGTTCGTCAGCCTTTTTAGTTCCTATACATTTGGATTGGAGAGTTAATGCAGAGTTCTTTTTTTTACCTCTTAAGCGCTTACCTTTCTTGAGAGAAGATTTCTGTTCCATACGCAGGGAGCCTAGTGTTCAAAGGAATTTTCTGGATCCGTTCTGTGAGGTCTTCGGTGCTGACTTTACATTTTTTTATTTTTTCACAGCTTTCGCAGCGGATTTGTTTGAGTTCTTATTCTGAAAAATATCAAAAGGTGGTTAAGTAGAATCTGCTACACCCCTGTTTGATATTATCATAGTGGGTGGTGTGATTGTTTGCTCATTGTTTAGGCCACTCTCTAAAGTTGCAGAAGTTTCAGAACTCTAAAGGAAGTACTTTTTTCCATTGGTTGAAAATTCTTGTCTGCTGTATTTGAAAATGTTGTTACAAGTTTAGTTAACTCTACTTCTAGACTGTCAACTTTTAGCATCAGTGCAGTCAGCACATTTGTTTGTGTTGTCATTTTATTATTTAATAACTGGTGAAGTTGTAAAAGTGTATTCAGTGATGTATTCATGGCGGCTGAGAGTGTAATTTCTAGTGTGGGCAGTGGCAGATTGGATAATCCAAAGGATCATCCTGGCGTAGTATGAATAAATGACATTGATGATGATGAAGAAAGGTTAGAGGGGTTCAGTGATCTCTGCCCTAATATAGGTGATGCTGACAGGTTCTGATTCCTTGTGACTTCGTTAAATTGGCTTTCTTGAGGTTTTTGTTGCTCAGATAAGGACATATCACCATGGTCATAGAGCGATTGGCTGGATTCCATATGCACAGACAGCTGTATACCGGTCTTCTGTTTTTGTTGTTTTTCAGATGATGGACTTTTTATGGACTCAACTTGAGAGTGTATGGTAGAATTGCCTTTATGACTATGAATGTGTACAGTTGTGACAGATGGAGCAAGGCATGCTTGATGGAGAGGGTTCAGATCTATTGTTGGCATATTTGAGTGGTCAGATGTTTAATTAAATTATTTATTTTGTGTGTTGATAGTGTATGAGTTGTTAATGTCAGAATTTCTAAATTTAGGCCTTCTTCTCTAGTTGGTATTTCCAAAAGATCTGAGTCTGGAATTTCTGCAAACGATATTAATTGAGCAACCGGGCAATTTTCCTCCAGTAGGGGCTGAGGTTCAGTTATCAAAAATCTTACGTTCACTTGTTGTTGTAGTTGCATCAGTATTTCTACAGGCTTGTTGGCAGATAGGTATTGTCTAATGTCTTCCTCTTGCTCAATAACGCGGTTGTTCATTAGCCTTTGTAATAATCATTTGCTTTTCAGTTGATGTATATGGTTTTGCAGATGTCGGCATATTTGTTTTTAAAGAGTATATTTGGGACATCCAATTATCACAATAATCTTAGTTTTAAGGTTACACTAGCCATAGAGTTTAAGAAATTAAAAGCCGATTGTTGGCTAGTGTTACACATATCCAGAGGTTCTCAGCAAGGGGCACTCCTCGGCTAGGTTGTAGTTGAAAGGGGAGTGTATAACGAGTAGTCAGCTCAAAGGCAATTACCCACAGCCACTGACTCTCATATAATCACAATTGTCCAGTAGATGATCAAACTGTACAAAAGAACTCTGTTGTTTTTACAATGGTGTAACATGTATAAAGTAGTCGGCTCAAAGGTTGTTACCCACAGCCACCGACTCTTATACTGTCACCCTTTTCTAATAATTCATCAAAAGTGATGCACACAATCTGTTTCAATGTCAGAGAATATAAGGTAGTCGGCTCAAAGGTTATTATCCGCAGCCACTGACTCATATAAGTCATGAATTTCCAGTAGGTCAACAAATGTAATGCATGCCTTCTGTTTCCAAGTCAGTGACAGTATCAAACGTTGCTTCCAGACAACGTCTCGACTGGGAGAAGGAGCAACACTAATCTTCAAGATTCACATAGGTTTTATAGGCAGGTAGTCAGCTCAAAGGTTATTACCCACAGCCGCTGACTCTCACACAGGAGCAAAATTCAACACTTTTTACTGCAATCCATACAGGCTGCAACTGTGTAGCGCTGATAATGGGGAGTCCTACATAAGCTTTCAGTTCAAGGAAGGCAACCACTGTCACACATCACTGCTCATTAAGATAAAATAGTTGTCAACTGATGGGACAGCAGATCTACAAATATTTTTTTATTTTATGAATAAGTACGCCGGACATTACTTACCGCTAACTGGTTGTAAATAACAGCTTTCATCAGGATCACAGTTCAGTGTGCAGCATCTACTTTACCACATAGGTGTCGGGAGCCACAAGAACACGGAACAGTCTGCACACTCCATGTCGCTCCGCTATGGAGCCAGTTCTTATAGTGGTAACCTCCCCTTTTGGTAAAGGTGGTGAAAAGACTTCACTTCTTCCAGCACGACAAAAAAGTAATTAAGGCAGATAATTCCCAGACAACACGGAACACTCTTCACACTCATTTGAACATCATTTGTTTTGAAATGTGTATATATTAAATTATTGTGATTTGAGTTTTCCCAAACAAATTGTAAGTTGTTTATGTAGAGAGAAGTTTGTTATGATGTGCATTTATAAAGTGGTGTGTGAAATTTTAGTGCAATTTTCTATTACCTATCATCCAAATAAATACAAATATGTTGCCTGTACACCGGCCTGGTTCTTCTCTCATTGGTAGCTCAGGGGGCGCAATCCAAGGGGTATGTTATGCATCTGAAATAAGGCTGAATAAAGAACTGACATTAAACCATTTATTGTGTGACACCTTGATTAGGAAGGGAAGGAACTCCCTGTGTTGAAGGTGGCCTCTCAATAAACCGTTACATAGTCACCTAATGTTGTCTCTCACTGATAGTAACTTCCCCGTATCCCAGTGAACAAAATTTCATGTTGCCATATTTTACTATAATGTGAGAACCCAGAGATCTTTTCAAGTTAACAACTATTCAGATATTATAATATCATACTTTTGTTTTTGGGTTAATATTAAATATGGCAAGCATAACTGCTATGCACACGGTCTTCAGACTTGCTTAAGTAGCTCAGTCTCATGACATCTGAAATTGTAGCTCCCCAGAGATCTTGACTATGCATCTGCCCAATTGCCTTCAGAAAGCTCAAGAGCTACAGTCTTGCAGACATGGGGTTGCTTTGCATCTTGGGTTCGATCCCTGGTCCAGAGGACAGAAGCCACATGATTCCAGCATTAAGCCCAATACAAATCACCAATAAAATTGACAAACTAAAATGAGTCCTTGGAGCTAGGCATGCATCACTGTCATTCGATGTATTTGTCATGGCCAGAATAGTGATGGTTATCATGAAGTTTATATAATCTTATTTTAACCTAAACTTGTGCTCATATAAACATGTTGCTGATGGAGGCCTAAGTCAATAGAACTGCTTAGCTGCCTTTGCATTGTTTCACGTGATGCATGGCACGGCGCTTAAGTGTTATTTTTGGGAAGCCAAGGCTCTTGGACCGCCTGCATCAGGAAATAATCAAAGCACGTTTCCGTTTTTGCAGGGGTAGCCTTTTCTCCCCCCTTTGTTGCTTCCCAGAGAACACGATCCCTGCAATCTGCAAGCCTGCAGCTCTGCCAACTGTGCTTGCCAAGATCCCTCTGTGAAACTATTCAGGAAAAAGAAGAACAAACAGGCATTTGATTTTTTTTTTCCCGGGAACCACAGCATGATAGATTTTGTGTTGGATGTGCGTGGAAGCAGTGGCACATGGAAAAGACAAATGACACTGATTTTGGAAGTCAAACGTATTACTCAAATAAGAAACCTTATCACGTGAAAAATAAACACGGCATTTCACAATCTTATATATTTGCATGGAAGTGGTTTTCACTGATTTTTAATTTTAGTTTTCACATTAAATCAAATATAATGCAACATAACTCTAGGAAGAGAAAAAAATAATTGATTATACGTTTCCGAAAACAGGTTCAACAGGAGCTGCAGGTTTCAATGACAATAACCCCAGTAGACAAAGGTTTTGAAGGAGGTCACGTGATGCCATTGTTATGGCTGTTTCTGTGGCAGATCAATTCTAAGGGACCACCAAGGAAAAAAAAACTACCAGCTGGTTGCAGTAGAGGGTGAGAAATCAGCCACTGCCACCCCTGTGGCAAGGGAGGTGGTTGACTGATGTGCCACAACCTGCACCACCCTTTTTAACTGTGTTAGATGAAGGAGTTTCCAGAAGGCAGTGTATTAGAGGAAATTGTTGAAAAGTGCCTGCTATATCAAGTATGACACTCTTGGCAACTATTGTGTGTATTGGATGAGATCAAATGCAGCGAAGTATGTGCTTATCTGATAATCAGAAGACGCCTTTTCTCAGTATTCGAAAAAAACAGAACAGAAGAGGCCATCTTTGCGTCTGGCTGTTTGTGTCTTGGGTGACAATGAGGCGATGGGGCGTCTCCTAAACTGATGGCTTTGGATAACAAAGACCCCTTGTTCAATCTCTGCTGCATAACTTGGCCAAAATAAATTATGTGGTTCTGTCCAAATCGCGTTATTCCTCTGTGATACAGAAAAAAAACCATATACAATTCGTGTCATTCGTTAGTGTCACATTAACATGTGTAGCACCAGCCACCTCATCCCCGTTCCTCTGACCAGTATTATCCAAAATTCACACGTGTGCGCTTTTAAATATCTAAATAAAAAAAATAAAAAATAACGCATTGAGAGTACGCCATTCGGCTTTCGTTTTCACCTGGAAAGCAAACACAGAGAAACGCAAAGGTCAACAGCGATCTTTTTTCTAGGAAGCCATAGATGAAAACATGCTGTTTCAACAAAAAAAGGGTCACATACAAAATATGTCCCAAACATATTGGTAAGAAAGGAAAATAAAGTTAATCTCACAGATAAACGTGTTATTATCGCTGTGTTTAAACCCGCAACATAATGACTGAATACCTAATATACGACTGATGAATTTTTTAAAATGTTAGTTCGAAAAAACCCAGCGCTGAACTTCCGCGAAAGACCATAGGGGAGTCTGTAATCTTTGCTCGGAAGTCTGGCACGCCAGCACTCTGGCCCGTGCCAGCGCTGCATTCTGACAGAACAAGTGTTGCATGAGATGTGAAGGATGACGCTGGCCCGCTGAAAAACCCCGGAGCAGGTGTTCCTCATCCTCATTTGCAATGGAGCATGGCCCCTGGCTCAGTGAGCTGGAGCAAACGCGCTGGCAGGCCCCATCATGTACCTGCGTGCTGAGATGCACTAATGATAATGGATGCAGGCCTATTAACCATCACATTTGTAATGGCGCACAACGCTGATTGCTTAGGGAATGAGTCAGCGGCTTTCCAACAGAAGCGCGGAATGCCGGGAACCCATGATCCTTTGTGCCACCCGTATGCTCTGTTTGGTGCACAACTTTGTTACTCTTTATTTAATAATACAAATGAATACATGACGTGCTACATGAGCATACATTACGCAAAGCCGCTTTGGGCAGCGAAATGCTAACAGTGCTGTCTAGCTTCCGTTAGCTGCGGTCCCATTCCATGAGGGCTTTCCTTGCCAGGGCAAGCCTCGCTGGCACAGTAGGGATTCCCTGGGTCAGCTTAATCCAAGAAGGACCGAAGGAGGGCTAAAGTCAAGGGCCCTGAAAGCGCATGTAAGCTTCAGGCTTTACAGGACGGCTTGGGGCTTTCATTGGCTGGAAGATTCAGCACAGCAATGGAGGAATTCATGCTCCAGCTCCTGATGACTTTCTCAAGTGTGAAAAAACACCCGAAAAAAAATGAGATCCCTATATATAAAAAAGTATAAGCAAGGATGACCTATAGAAATAGTTCTGAGCTCTTCTCTACCAAGCAATTTGATTTCCATATGAACTATAATGTTGTAAATCTATACTGATGCAACTGTAATGACTACTATGTAAATGTCGATTTACGTACAAATGTTGCCTGTGTAACCTTGTAATGTGTAACTGTAAGAAATGTGCCCAGATGCCTCAGGGCTGGGTGTGCTATATACATAAATACAATGCAATACAATACAACTCGACCTTGAGTATGCAGCATTCTGCAGTATCAAATCACAACAGAGTGCGTAAAATACGTGCTTCTGCCAGAGGTTTATTATCATGACTTCGACTTGCTATGGTACACTCGTTAAAAATGGTCGCAAGTGTGCAATATTGAGCAGGTTCTACTTATTCATAACAAGAATAGATCACATGTATCAATTGTTACCCCCTAAACACATCCTGGAGGCCGAGCAATGTAGGGGTCAATGTGGATGAATGCAGGTGTGACATGAGCAAGGCTGGGGAAGGTTGGGAATGGCTGTGCTGGTCTACTTCTCTAAATTAGTGGTATTACAACTTCTTTATGCAGAGCTGATAAACATATTGTTGCCGGGTCTCCCCAGGTGCCATATCTGCTTATGTTTTATATTAAAAGCAGTCACTGTACTCCCTTTTTGAAGAGCCTTACACCCCGGCTGGGCATCCTTCGGGCCTCCCTAGGGGGACCAGCTCCACAGTTTCAAGATCACTGCTCGAAATATAATTGAATCAGTGTCAGATCAAAGACAGGGTAAAAGCCTTAGGGACCAATAGTGAGCATTGTTGCAGCTGCTGTATGTCTGCTGACCGTGCAGTCTCCCCTTTGCGACTTTCTGCTGCAAGGTATTTGAAGTGCCAGCGTGTTCCAGGACTTCAGCAATGGAACCCATGGTATTAACCTTCACTACAGTGATGGTAATTCGCATTGTGCATGCAATGTAGCCGTGGCTGGCGGTGCTGCATGTGTTATGACAGAAATAATGTTTCACATACGGACCCTAGAAAGTCGGCATAATACCACAGGCTTGCTTGTGCAGGTCATGGGACTTTCAGTGGATAGGGTTTTTATTAGCGCATGGCATGGTGAGATACAGGAGGAATGGCACAGGTGCCTTAGAGGAAGAAAGAACAATAGACATAGCCTGAGTGGCACAAAGGTGGGTGTAGGAGATGGAAGACGAGATTGCATTGGTCTGGAGGGTGGGTGAAAGTTTTTCATATTGTCCTCTCTGTTCCCGGATCCACTGCAGGGGGGAGTGAGCAAAGGTGTTAAGAAATACCATAGTGATATAATAAAAAGTGGGCTCCAGATATGATTATTGAATAAAACATGACATCTAACCCAAAACTGGCCACCCAGTGCAAGTGTGGCACCATGGGCAGCGCCAGGCATGGACTTGGGAGGGCTGAAGCCCTCCCACTTTGATGCAGATGTCATCAATATGCTGTGAGGCCCAGCATGGGTTTAGACTGCAAAAAGCTGTCACATTTGTCACTATGAGCCCTCCAGTCCCGTGCACACCTTAATGCCAGAATCCTGGCTAGGAATACTTATAGAAGTAAACACACTAATCACTTCAAAATTTTTTTCATATATTTCAGATTCAGTGAAAAAAACGTTGTTAAAGGAACGTTATGGTTAAGTTGCGCTACTAAAAACCTATGAAATTCAGTGAAAACAATTTTTTTAAAGGGACATTATGGTTCCACGTAAAACCGGAAAACCATTGAAATTTGCCAGTTATGGTATGCTAAGCAACCATAACTCGCGCCACCACCGTGCACTGCTAAGACTAACACCCAAGTAATCAACATCACAAATCTCATTGATGACATCACTGATGACATCACATGTCTGACTCCCTCTTTTTTCCTTTACTGACTTATCTAGGCCAGTAACAGCCAGGAACAAAACATTCATATACTCATAATTCATATTCAACTACTATATTTGTACAGTTATACTTCAAATATGTTCTTACAGTAATTCATTTGGGGTTCACTCACAGCATATGAAACATATACATAGGGGAAAACACAGATTTGGAAAACAGCAATGCTTTGTGTGTATAAAGATAATCAGTAAGGTTATCAACACTTTCTTATAGTTCTGCCTTTTTTAATTACTTTACGTTCCTGGATATGCTCATATTTGTATACATTCTATGCACACTACTCTCCTTAGGGTCCAGTCTCATTATATGATAGTTATACGTAGCGAAGTAGTAGCTTTGAAGCAGAGCGATCATTTCTGTGTATAAAGTTAATCAGTTTGGGTATGAAGATTAGCTGGTAACACTGTTGTTTACTTCATTTTTCCTGTATATGCTCATATTTGTATGTGTTGTTATTTGTGTTTTGATTTAATAATGTAATTATGTAGTAAGTGGGTTTTATTAGCTAGTTATTAAATGTTGCAGGTAGACAAAACTTTAATAAAAAGCATTTATCATTTCACTATTCAAAATGGTATAATTAAAAATATTGCACATTCATCATGTATGTTGCACTCAATGCCTATGTTTCTACATGAGTAGCTTAGTATACTGGAAAAACCTGATAATAGAATGGTATTCGTATCAATGCATTACTTAATACACTACGTACCTCATGATTTTTATTCCAATAATCCTTCACACTTTTTTTTATCAACATTCCTATAAGAATCCCTTGTACAAACTTTTCATGAAAAGTAAATGCACATGTGATGTCATCAGTGATGTCATCAATGACATTTGTGATTTCATCGTTGATGTCTTGGGTGTTAGTCTTAGCAGCGCACAGTGGTGGCACGAGTTATGGTTGCTTAGCGTACCATAACTGCTGAATTTCAAGGGTTTTTCGGTTTTACGTGGAACCATAACGTCCCTTTGACAAAGTTTTTTTTCACTGAATATCATAGGTTTTTAGTAGCGCAACTTAAACATAACATCCCTTTAACAAAGTTTTTTTCACAGAATTTCATAGGTTTTTAGTAGCACAACTTAACCATAACGTTCGTTTAACAACGTTTTTTTCACTGAATTTCATAGGTTTGTAATGTCCCTTTAACTAAGTTTTTTTCAATGAATTACATGGCCACGGTAGTGGCCATGTAGTTATGGTTAAATTGCTGTTTCCATAGGAAGAGCATTTTTTAGGCGGCTTATAAATTCGCTCCCCCTGGACGAATCCTCACCAAACTTTGCAAAAAAAGTAAATTGCCCACTCTGAATTTTTTTGAAGTTTGGTGAGGATTCGTCCGGGGGAGCAAAGTTATAAGGGGGGTCCCAAAACGTTTTTTTCCCCATAGACTGTATGGGGAAAAATCTTTGCTCATGCCTACAGCCCAAACCGCTAAACAGATTTTCACCAAATTTGGACCAGGAGTAGCGGCTTGGTCCCGAAAGCGTGCTTTTGCAAATTTGGTGAAAATCCGTCCAGTAGTTTTTTTTTTAAATGACCAAAAAGTAGGTCACAAAAAATTAGTGATATCTGTGTTCGGTTCGCAGACACACTTCCCTGTTCGCTCCGCGGACAGTGTCCTGATTGGCCAATCGGCTTACGTCATGTCCACAGACATGCAACGTGTTCGCTGATTGGACGGCGTAGAGGTGAAGTGTGTCAGATTTTCGGTAGCGCCCGCCATCTTGGATTCGGGGACGGCGCAAAGAAACTTGGTTGAAAAATTGTATTTAGTAGAGTGTGTTGGTGTGTAAGAGTGTTTGGGGAGGGTGGGAGAGTATGACATGGGTGAAATGTTGTATTTATTTATGTGGTAGACCCTCCTGTGTTCAATTTGTCTGTGGACAACACGGCTGTTCTGGAATGTTCTAAATTAACTAAATGGGGGTGTTCTGAGGATGCAATATGTGTCCGTGTTGTTCGCAAGCAAGCTGAAACTGTTCTAAGAACACTCGCGGTGTCCTGAAATGTTGTTAAATAAATAAAATGGGTGTGTCCTGAGAACACAGTGTTCTGAAATGTTGTTAAATAAATAAAATGGGGGTGTCCTGAGAACGGTATGCCTGTCCGTTTTGTTGCAGATAAGTTGAAACTGTTCTAAGAATATATCCTGTGTTCTGGGATGTTTGTCAATAAACAAAATGGGGGTGTCCTGAGGACGCTGCCCGTATTGTTCGCTGGCAAGTTGAAAGTGTTCTAGGAACAATCGTTGTGTCTTGAAATGTTTGTAAATAAACAAAATGGGGGTGTCCTGAGGACACTGTCCGTATTGTCCGCTGGCAAGTTGAAAGTGTTGTACGAACACTTGCGGTGTCCTGAAATGTTTGTAAATAAACAAAATGGGGGTGTCCTGAGGACGCTGTCCGTATTGTTCGCTGGCAAGTTGAAAGTGTTCTATGAACACTCGCGTGTCCTGAAATGTTCGTAAATAAACAAAATGGGGGTTTCCTGAGAACGCTGTCCGTATTGTTCACTGGCAAGTTGAAAGTGTTCTATGAACACTCGCGGTGTCCTGAAATGTTCGTAAATAAAAAAATTGGGGGTGTCCTGAGGACCCTGTCCCTATTGTTCGCTGGCAAGTTGAAAGTGTTCTACGAACACTTGCGGGGTCCTGAACTGTTCGTAAATAAACAAAATGGGGGTGTCCTGAGGAAGCTGTCCGTATTGTTCGCTGGCAAGTTGAAAGTGTTCTAAGAACTCTCGCGGTGTCCTGAAATGTTCGTAAATAAACAGAATGGGGGTGTCCTGAGGACGCTGTCGATATTGTTCGCTGGCAAGTTGAAAGTGTTCTACGAACACTTGCGGTGTCCTGAAATGTTTGTAAATAAACAAAATGGGGGTGTCCTGAGGACGCTGTCCGGATTGTTCGCTGGCAAGTTGAAAGTGTTCTATGAACACTCGCGGTGTCCTGAAATGTTCGTAAATAAACAAAATGGGGGTTTCCTGAGAACGCTGTCCGTATTGTTCACTGGCAAGTTGAAAGTGTTCTATGAACACTCGCGGTGTCCTGAAATATTCGTAAATAAAAAAATTGGGGGTGTCCTGAGGACCCTGTCCCTATTGTTCGCTGGCAAGTTGAAAGTGTTCTACGAACACTTGCGGGGTCCTGAACTGTTCGTAAATAAACAAAATGGGGGTGTCCTGAGAACGCTGTCCGTATTGTTCGCTGGCAAGTTGAAAGTGTTCTAAGAACACTCGTGGTGTCCCCTAAATGTTCATAAATAAACAAAATGGGGGTGTCCTGAGGACGCTGTCGGTATTGTTCGCTGGCAAGTTGAAAGTGTTCTAAGAACACTCGCGGTGTCCTGACATGTTCGTAAATAAACAAAATGGGGCTGTACTGAGTATGCTGTCCGTAGTGTTCTCTGGTGAAAGTGTCGAAAGTGTTCTAAGAACACTCGTGGTGTCCCCTAAAAGTTCGTAAATAAACCAAATGGGGGTGTCGTGAGGACGCCGTCCGTATTGTTCGCTGGCAAGCTGAAAGTGTTCTAAGAACACACGCGGTGTCCTGAAATGTCTGTAAATAAACAAAAAGGGTGTATCCTGAGGACGCTGTCCGTGTTGTTCGCAAGCAAGCTGAAACTGTTCTAAGAACACTCGCGGTGTCCTGAAATGTTTGTAAATAAAGAAAATGGGGGTGTCCTGAGAACGCTGTCCGTATTGTTCGCTGACAAGTTGAAAGTGTTCTAAGAACACTCATCATGTCCGCGGACATTAAAAGTACCCATAAGGCATAGTTAAAATGTTTGACTCTATGGCCATGCTCCCAAGACTCTATGCCCTGGCCACAACCACCGCAGCATATCACACTCATAGTGGCTTATAACTTTGGGATCCAAAAACAAATTTATAAGGAACAAAGTTATAAGCAACTATGGGTGTGATATGCTGCGATGGTTGTACTTATTATAATATACTTACTGTTTGGTTTTTTAACTGGAGTACATGTATTTCTTGTACATTTCTGTGATAAAAGAAAAGATCATGATAGCATTGGCATTTTGTAACGACTTATAACATTGAATAATCAATATTTTTTTTTACCCTCATGTTTAGTAGATTACAAACCAGTGTACTATGCAATTTGCTCAGTTACTGTGTTTGTTGCTAAAATCATTGGGTCTGTAGGAGAAAAAAAAATCCATTTTGGATTAAAAAAATACTTTTTTGTTATGCTACAGTCTATTTGTTTGTTTGTTTTCAGTGTTCACTTGTTGTTTCTGGCTAATGCTCTACATATTGGCTTTTTGCAGATTTTTGGAGCAGTTAGATATCATTTATTTGTTTGGATATTGTAAAATTTTGGAGCAGTTAGATACCAGTTGGCATATTCTAACTGTCTATTATTTGATATAATTTAGTGGTATTGATTTATCTGTTTGGATATTGTAAAATTGTGGGTTAGTTAGATACCAGTTGGTGTATTCTAACTATCTATTGTTTGCTCTAATTTAGTGTTATTCATTTATCTGATTAGTTGTGGTAGAATCTTTGGGCAGTTAGATACCTGTTGGAATATTGTAACAGTGTATATTTTTTTACTACAAGTTTAGTTAAGGTTTAAGTACAGTTCAGTTAATACATTTTGGTTTTAAGAACATTAAATAAGCATTTGAAAGATTTGCTGGTAATCTCTGCTTTAGAGGAATGGTACTATCATTACATTCAAACCATCCACATTTCATTTTGATATATGCAGTGTAGTGACCTGAATTGGTTGTGGCTCCTGTGTGGTAGATTATACCTATTGATGTGAAGGTTTTCATACCAAGTGATACTTGACCATGTGTGAATCCAGTCAGCTTGCAGTTGTTTTTGGTACCATCTGCATTATAACATAGAAGCATTAGTATTACTTATTTACTATGTGTTTGTATTAGTAAGGTGGAGCGATTATCCGAATTGCAGGTACATAATCTACCATGGTTTGCATTTTGTACAAGTTGCTGAAATGGAATGGATTCACAATTAGGTATTGATATATATATATATATATGAAGTGTTCATTGGGGATTTGGTCTTGTGTCACATTGTTGCAGAGAGTGCATGTATGTTTCCACATGTATGACATCTGAAAGATTTCATTTATAGATATGTTTTTATTTTCCAGTACTTGTAGTAAGTACATTAGAAATTCTTGTGGATCTTCCTGTGAGTGTATAGTAAATTTCACCATTTCAGCACAGTAGTCCAATTGTTGTCTTATTCCATAAACACTATACGTGTTATCAGGATTGTTTGTTGCATTTCTGTGAAGTACTAACATTTGCAAACACAATTGGTCTGTACTGTGTAAGTAAATGTGGTCAACGATTGGTGGTAATTGAAATAGAATATTCATTGCTACATTTGCGTAGCAACTTACTCCAACTATATTTGAGAGTTTAAATGGACCAGGTAGTTCTGTATCTGATTGATTTTTTTTAGTTTGTCTCCCTTCTTTGACGGAGTACCTGGTTTACTTTCCCTAATTGGTTCTTTTATGCTTGTGGTATTTGATGAAGTTTTAGTTTCTTTTACTCTCTTTGGAGGATTTGCAGTGACATCCTGTTGCATTTCTGTTTGATTTAGTTTTCTTTTACAGCGTTTTACTTTTTGTGGAACAGAATATGTGTTTAGATGGGGGGTGTATAGTGAGCGAAGTCTATTGTATTCTAAAATGCAAGGAATATCAGTGTTTACTTTACTTGCATCAAAGTTGATTAGAAATAGACCGTCAAGTGTACATAAGCATGATAGTGCTACGTAGCTCATGCCTTCTTCTTTAAAGACTGTGTTACCAATGTCTATCATTGCTTTGTCTAGGGTAAGACCTTGTGATTTATGAATGGTGACTGCGTATGCAAGAGTTAGAGAAAATTGTTCTCTGCGTACATACATTTCTTTGAAGAGAAGGAATCGAGCTGTTGAGCGTCCTATCCTTTTTACTTCTGAAAGTTTGTCAAAGAGAATATTGACAAACTGAATTTTGTTGTCACGTGGGTATGTTTGAAAGCCAACAACTGTACGCAGTGCTCCATTAACTAGTCCTTGGTCCACGCGAAGGTTACGTTTAAGCATTACTCTGCAATTTAAGGATAATTTTAATATCTTTTCCAACCCAGCTGTATTGGAGATTGAATTTGCTAAACTATTTAGTCTTGTTGTGGCTTGCCGACGCATGGCTAGTGTCATACCATGTACATCTAGTTTGTCTGTGGCACTAATTTCCATTACTGTTTGCATTTCTTTATTTAACATTATTTCATTGAATTTGAAACAGCTTGCAAGAGTTGGCATTAAGGCCATACAAATGAAATTTTTATGGGCTAATTGTTCCATAACATCTGTAGCACATGCTTTATCGCCATAAAGTGCATGAATGTGCCGGGTTTTCAATATTGTTTGTGCTTCTTTAGATAGTATACCAACTCTAATACTTTTGAAGATGTTGGCATAAGTTAGATCTGCAGATTGCCGCATGTTTTCTGTCAATTCTCTGTATTGGAAATGTTGCCAAAGGTTGACATCTCCAATGCTGGCAACAGTTTTACGGCGGAGTTTGTGTCCTAATGTTTTAAAAATAGGCTCACCTTTCACTGATGTCAATTGAAGAAGAACTCTGAAAACAATAATGTGTTTTCCTGCAAAGATCTCTTCATAGTTTGTTTTGAGTACTTCTTGTAATCTGAGGTGAATCAAAACGAACATTAGGTTGGACACCATGCTCACTTCATATATTAGTAGCATTTTCATTTGTTTTAATACTCTGCGTAGTTCCATTGCAGCTTCTGTAGAAAGTTTGTAATAGTCTAATTTGTTTTGGTGTTCTACTGGCAGGAGTAGTAATCGTGTGAAGTGACACCGCCTATGTTATAGGCAGCTAAACCTGTGGGGGCAGTGACAACAGCTGACAGTTTGTTGTTTGTCAATTGTTGAAGGAACTTACTGATGATTTTGATTAGGAATGTTTTGCCAGAACCAGCTTCACCACTGACGTACAGTAATATAGGTTTGTCATTTTGGCAGGTGCATTCTTTGTTTTCATGTTGTACAACATGTGCAATTTCTTTTGTTACTTCTTGAAAAATGCTACGTTGCTCATTGTTTAGTTTTGATTGTAGTATAGTTAAGTTATCTTTATCTTCATACTGACACATGGTGTTTTCAACTTCTGTCATAGCTAATTCTGCCTCATTTGTTATTAGTGATTCTCCCAGTGGTTCTTGGCTTCCTGTTACAGAAGGTTGACTACTGTCAGGAGTGTCCTTATCTAGTTGGGCCTGGAGTTCTTCTTTGTGTTGCTGTTCATTGTGCAACATTGTTTTGTACTGTAAAACGTTTACATCAGTTATAGTGCTTTCATTTGCTTTGAAAGCGTCTTCATATGAGTCATAGTTATCTAGAATGTCTTCTTCTTTTCTCCATGGTTTAAAGAGTTGTAGCAGGGACATGTAATATAGTTCTTTGTGTTGAGGAGTGTTTAATGACAATTTGATATGATAAATTAAATTTGGTTTGGTGAGTTTTACTAAGCTGCCTTCACAGTTTGTCAATCTGTATTTACCTTTTCTTTTATCGGGTTTTATATTATTTTTGTATGTGAAGTTTTGGGCTATGTGGTATAGACACATTGTTTTCAAAGTAATACTTCTGTTTGGGTAGTATGTGTCCAATAAATTGTTTTTTTTAAATGTCTTGGCTGTTGGGATCATATTTGGCTATTGTTTCTATATCTTCGTATGATTTTAGAACTCTTTTTCTAGATTTAGCAGGACCAAGACTTAGCCATATTATATTTTCAGATTTACCATACAATGCAGTACCAGTTAAACGATCTTCTGCTTCATAGGATCCACATTCTCTATGGGAGTGCATTTTTATGCCCAAGCTGTATAATTTCTGAGACACTGTTTTGTCTGATGACAGGTCATTCCAGAGGTCTTGGAGCTCTGTTTTTTCTGCTTTGGTTATGTATGCTGTAACATATCGTGCAACTGCAGTGGAACTGTCTGCAATGTACTGCACATCTATGTTTGCATTCCATAAGTGAGCAATGATTGCATTGTAATCATTGATATATTTTTCTTCTTCTGTTCTTTTTATGTAATATGTATTTTTAGGTGACTTACCTTTAACACTATGTCTAACTGAAGACATGAGGTTGTTCACTTGACCTGTATTTGTAACTGGTCAAGGGAAACCAAAGCGGCATTTGGTTTAGTATTTCCCTTCGTTTTTGTATTTGCGACGACAATATTTGCCACATTTGTGTCTTTGAAATTGTAAAATTTGTGCATTAAGATCACTATTTGTGGCTTCTGATGGAATTTCACAAGTGACATATTTTTCAATAAACTCTAAAACAGTGGCATCACTGTCGTCACTAAATGTAGGAGCATCTTTAATCCATAAAAGCATGTGGATATGTGGTGCTCCTCTGGCTTGGTATTCATTTCTCCAAAAGAAGTGTTGCACTTCTCCAGGGGGAGGAACAGTTTTATTACAAATAAAGTGTAGCATAGCATGAAGCGATGGTGAAAATATCTTGAAACATTAACAGGATCCAGAGAACTAAGTTCTCCATGTGTTAGTATATCTATGTTTGTTTTGTTTTTGTTTGATATGCGTAGGAAATCATGTAAATCTTCCCATGCATATTCTGCACTTCTTAATGTAACAAACCAAGTGGATGGGCCAAGGATTCTGATCATACAACGTACATCTCCATGACGTTGAAACCAGTACTCTTTAGTACCACGTATATTTGCTAATAGATTTCTAATATTTGATTGTAAAACCTCATCTTTTTGCTGCACTTTTTGTAATAATTGTGTAGCTGACATATTTTGAAAGTGGGATCCTGATTTTAATGTGTGTGCAACTCTGTAACATAAAGTTGCTAGTTCACTTTCAAAGAGTAGGTGGAATATGTATTTCACATTTTGTCTAAATCTGGGATCTTCAGAATACATCCGTAATGAGCATTATGCTGATGCTGATATTTGAATAGGTCTATCATTGTACCTTCCTCCTTTACCTGTAGGAAATAGTAAAGGAAAAGCACATGCTTCTATACTTTTTTCCCATATGCTAATTGGTGATCCTTTTGTTTGACACATTTGGTGCACTTCTAGTGCATCTTCTATGGTGTCATTAGAGTACAATGGATGAATTGCATAATGGTCTAAAGTATTTGATATTGTAGCAGGATCTAGGAGCTCAAATTGACCAGCTTCTTGTGTCTCTTGAATTATTTCAGTTGTATCCTTCAAGTTTTCTTCAATATTAATTTCTTTGTAGTATTCATTATTCTCTTTAAGATATTGCAAGGCTTGTCTAACTTTATGTAAACCTACCAGCTGTTGCCATATTTTTTGTCTTTTGTAGGTACTCCATTTACTAAGATAATTAAAGATTGCTCCATTGGACGTTGCACTCCTAGAGTGTGCACATTTTCTTTTAGATCTAATGGTAAATACACTACATTTCCACGAATACCTTTCACTAATTCAGAGGGAGGTAATTTTGCTGTTTTTGGTTGAAGGCGTATTATTGCTTGAAATGGGTGCACTGTTTGAATTATAATGCTCTCATATAAATTAAGTTGTTGTAGGGGTTTTGGTAGTGGATATAATTGCAAATTATTTGTGATAGCACGTGAAGGAGTTTGATTGTTGTCAAGTTTTGTAGTGCAGTAACTGCAAAGTATTAAGGGGTCAGTTATTTCGTATTTGTTCTCTGCTATAAGCTAGAGAGCTAATTCAAACCATTTAGAATCTTCATTGTCTTCTATTTTGTATGATAGGTCTACAGATTTTGTGTTACTTTTATTAAAAGTTCTGTGGCAACATACACACACATGGTTTGGTACTTCAGCTGATGTACTTTTAAATTTTAGTATTTCTTTTTTGTGTGTGTAGTAAAAGGTTGCCATGCATAGAATTGTTGCTAATTTGGTTTAAAGCTATTTCATTCTGTAAGTGGCTTTCACTTCCAAAATATTTTTTCTGGCTATAGTCTTCAAGCAGGTCTTTTGCTGTACCATGTAGAAGAATGGTATTTAATTTGGCTAGTGCTAAAGCAGGACGTTTAGCATAGTATAGTTTATAGACTAGATTTCTTATAGTTGAATGATGTGTTGATATCCTTTTGATATCATGCAAGGTGGTTTTGCAAGAAGGTCCTGTAATGCAGGCCAATGAATGTCCTTGTAGTCCTGTGTACTTGCGTACTGGACAGGTATCCATATTTTGCAGTAGTTTAATTTTGATTTTGTCTTTGCCTTTCACATATTGATTGAGGAATTGGCGCAAAGACTTGAAACATTTTTTGGGAATGTTACACATTGACGTGCATGGGCATTTATATGCTAGACGTTCTGATTCAGTTGAATAGAGAGGTAACTCTAAGTTTTCAGGGCATATTTTTGTAAGCAGTATTTCTTCTTCCATTATGGTATTATTAACTTTTTTCATAACCTCGACCACTGCTATGTATGGCAATTGTATTTGTTTGCTTTTGTTTGTATGCTTCTTCATTAAAGTATGGTTCTGTGCTTGTAGTTTGACGCCATTCACCTCCGCAGATATTTAAGAAGTTCTTTCTGTTGACATTTCGTTTATTGAGAAGTCTTTTTTGTAATTTAGTCATTAGTTTTGTTAGTGCTTTCATTTTGTTTAACACTAAAATAAATAACTTTCTTTTGAGTAGAATTGCACTTTCTATCAACGCTTCTAAGATTAATTTCCTACGATAGGTTTTAAGGGTTGAACCTGGTTTCTCTCCTGTTTTTATAAGATTTTGAAGGACTCTGTGACGGAACATTTTGGCTAAAATTCTTTTTTTGGTATGCTTACTTTGCACTATATCAAGAGTTATAGAAGCAGTTTTATCTGTAGTGATAGCTGATTTTTGTTAATTGTTTTCTGGTTTGTTTTACATTTTGATAGAGGAGGCACAGTTTCTGTACTTGAAACTTCTTTTGTTTCATTAAATGACTGCATTAGCTGTTTTGTTTCATCTTTTTTTACAAATTCTGCTAGAGACGGATGCTTATGTTGGACACTTTTATTTTCATTTGCTCTACCTCTTGGTAGGTATTCTTTAGGGTCTGTTGAAAAAAATAAAGAAGGTATGGGTTGGGGTGTTCTGCAATGTATGTGTGCTGTGTGCATGAGTGTCTGAGTAAGATGATAAAGATGTATGTAATGGTGTATGATTGTGCATTGGGCAACTACAACTAGTAGGGATGGGTATTCTTGAATTAGTGTGCTACTAAACTGGGGTTCAGATGACAGAAAAAAGTAAGCTAGTGGTGTGGAGAAGTACAAATAGTAAATCTAATGTTATACAATTGAAACAGTTGTTTGTTCTATAACATTAACCTTCTAGTGGCTGAGTTGGGTCATTTGTGTGTTGAAAAATAGGAATTTGTGGGCCATTCTGGCTGTAAATTGCTGTTTGGGAAATGGGGATTTCTGGACAGAATGTTGCACAATCTCTATTTTTAGGCACAGAAATAGCATGAATTAGCCTTACAGTGTGTTTGAGTAATAATCCAAATATTATGGTGGTATTCAACTTACTTTTTTTCCTAAAATGAGTAGGTTTCTTCTTTTCTGGAGAATGGTCTTCACTGCAATTGTAAAAGAAACTAATTAGTAATTTTGTTTGTATATAGCACTGTTTTTAATTTAGACATTGATTTTTTTAATTGACATCCTCAGCACTTTCCTCAAAACCATGAAAAGTATCTTATTCACATAAGATACTTCGCACCAGTTCAATACATATCTTATGTTCCTAATGAATAAACTGTATTGCAATGACTAACTGTAGCAAACAAAATATCAGTTCTATGCTTTGTGAAATTCATAATGTACCACTGAATACCTGTCATTATGCCTACCTCCAAGGAGCCAGGTCTGACCCAGCAATCCCAGAGGCAGGCATCATTTCCCCCAGGGGAGTGCCAGCGGGCCCAAGCTGGGGCCCTTTGGACGCAGTCCTGGCGCCTTAGGCGCCAGGCTCATGTTGGACCTCTGTCCTGGCGCCTTAGGCGCCAGGCTCATAAAGCTAGACATGTGTTCAAGTGTTTTAATGTGCACTTACCTGATGCAGACCATGCTGCCACATCCAGGCCCTCTTGAGGCCTGAATAGGAACTACTTTACCTGTGGGACTACTTTCCACCCGGGTGTGGTCGGGGAAGGATACATACCTGATCGGAGGAAGGATACACACTTGGAACTTCTTCCAAAGCTATTTAAACCACACCCGATCAGCAACTCACGCTTCGCGTTGTTCTGCTCCTCGCAGCTGGGCGCTCACCGTGTCAGCTCCTGCATCTGGACTTCAGCCACGCCTGTCAGCATCCTGGGTCACCTGCAAAGAGAGACAAGAGACCTACCAGCTAATCTGCACCACGGAGACATCACCGACGATCCTGAAAGGGAAGACATCATGTTTAAAAGCATTTCGTTACGATCGCTACAGCGCTGCATTTCACTCACCTTTCCTGGGTTCCTCCATCTTCAGTAGCGATCATCCGGATACACAGCCACTTCCCAGAGCCTAGAGAAAAAGACAAGAATAAGAGGTGAGAGAAGGAAGGGAATAGGAAAAGCTCAGTTTCCTTCTAAGACTTACCTGTTGGGTCATTCCCATTTCATTTCGGGTCTTGCTGCTTCCAAGCAGGACCCCGGCCCCTATGGGGAAAAAAGACAAAGACATTAGATGAGCGAATGCAAAAACATTACCTGAGCGCTCATCTAGGACTTACCAGATCTTTACTGGAACTGCACGTTTCACTTCGGGTCGGCGCCATATCTCCGGAATTCCGAACCCCGGCCTCTATGGGGAAAAGACATCAACATCAGCGCTTTGTTGCAAGAAGTCTCCAAAGGAATCTTCATTCATCACCTGAAAAAGACAATGAACATTATTATTTAAAGCTTGAACTTTTGAACTTGCAACAGAACTTTTACAGCGCCTTACCAGTATAATCAAGCTTACCTGAACTCCCATCCAACCTCAATCCAGTGAAGTAACTGGGTTCAACGCGCCCCTGCGTCAGAAGCAGGATCGAGAGCTCGTCCTTTCAGACCCTAAGGTGAGACTTCACGGGGAATCGTGGAAGGGTATCGTGGAGGGTTGGAAGAGAGTGGGAGGCTTGAGCATAACTCAGTCAGTAGGTAATACTCCCTTTTCACGCACAGGGGAATATTCCTGCGAGCCGGAGAAGCCAGAGTAGAGGGCCCTTCCTGTCCATCTTCAGAGTCCTGCGCTTCACCATTGAAGAAGCATCAGCACTCTAAGCCAGACCTGCGTCTCCGTGGGAATCAGGTGAGCGTTACAGAACGCAAAGCCTACCCACAATTTCCCCCCGGGCGCTATGGAGACTTCCCGAGACTGACCAGCTGGCCCAGCTTCTGGGGGAATTACGGGCAGAGGTGCACTCAGCCCGCCAGGAGACTAACGCTCTCAAAAGAGAACTGATCTTATCTAAGGAAAGAACTGATGACCTAGCCAAAAGGTTATTACAGGCCCAGGCAGGGCACACTCCTTTACCTAATTCCGGAGACATTTCCACATCAATGGGTTTGAGTAACCCGGTACAAATTAATCTACCTGGACACATGCCTTTGGCCCCGCCTGAACGTTTTGCGGGGGATCCCAAGAAATATGCCGTCTTTATGAACCAATGTCGTTTACACTTTCTATGCAGACCCGGAGCCTTCCCTAACGACCAGACCAAGGTAGCCTTTATACTATCTTACCTCAGTGGCAGTGCTGCCGATTGGTCTATTCCATTGGTAAATCAGGTTCTCCAGAATTTTCAGGGCTTCCAGGCCAGCATGGAAAGATTGTTCGCTCGACACTCTCAAGGACAGGCCCTTGATAACGAACTGCTATCATTACGACAAGGTAATCAGGATCTTCTGTCCTACATAGCCACCTTTAACAGACTGGTTGTGGAAACGGATGGCCAGAAAGCAAAAGGATCACATTGTTTCATCGAGGCCTGCGCGGAAAACCCACCCCAGGTCTGCGCAGACTACATTGACTTGGTGGTTCAACTTGATCACAGACTTCAAAATAGAAAAGCAGATCGGTTCAAGTATGAAAACCGAGCACCGATCAAAACCCACGCTACCTCCAAGAGTACCGACGTATCTGAACCTATGCAAATCGGTGGTGTTAAAGGACCATTAACGCAGAAAGAACGAGAGAGAAGGCGGCAAATGCAACTTTGTCTGTATTGCGGGACTTCCGGTCACTTTCTTCGAAATTGTCCAGTTAAACCACTTAAGAAGGTGGTTGGAGCTACTGATAACGAATTAGTGACACCTGATTCGGGAAACGACCTAGCCCGGCAAGCGTAGGGGTCCGCTTGCCGAGCTTGAAAACTAACTCTTTGACCTCGCATTTCGTCATGCCAATGGTGCTCGTGGACCCAAAACAGCCTCAGCAGTTGCATGCTATAAAAGCATACATCGACAGTGGAGCTATTGGAAATTACATAGACCGTGAATTGGCTTCCAGGATTAAGCTTCCTCTCCGCCCGAAAGTAACCCAAGATGTCATTACTACAGTAGATGGAACCGAAATAGCCTCAGGGCCTGTAACGCATTCCACTGTTGAAGTGACACTGGTAGGTCAGGATGGACATCGGGAAGCAATTGTGTTTGATGTGATCAAGGCCCCACAATTTCAAGTAATTCTTGGAATTCCTTGGTTTGAAACACATAATCCCAGAATTGACTGGCGAGCAAAGAAGATAAGTTTTCCTGATTGTGAACCAACTTGTTATCCAAGAAATCCAGCTATGGGTCTAGCCACAGCAACTTCCACCCCTGTACAGCTACCGTCAGAATACCAAGAATTCCAAGACATTTTTCAGAAAGAACAGGCTAACACGTTACCTCCCCATCGGTCTTATGATTGCCAGATCAATCTGGTACCCAATGCTCAACTACCTTGTAGTAGGATATATGCTCTTACGGAACCTGAGAACCTGCATTTGCGTCAGTATTTAGATCAGTACCTAGCCAATGGTTTTATTCGCCCGTCCAAGTCTCCTGTCTCTTCAGCTCTGTTCTTCGTGCCAAAAAAAGAAGGCGACCTTAGAACGTGTATAGACTATCGCGCCCTAAATCAAATAACGATTAAGAATCGTTATCCTCTGCCCTTGATCCCTGAGCTTATCGACCAGGTGAAAGACGCTTGTGTGTACACCAAGTTAGATCTCCGAGGAGCTTATCACCTGGTGCGCATAAAAGAAGGCGATGAATGGAAGACTGCATTCCGCACCAAATTTGGGCTCTTCGAATATAAGGTGATGCCCTTCGGTTTGTGCAATGCACCTGCCGCCTTTCAGTACTTTATGAATGATGTTCTTCGGGAACTTATCGATGTCTGCATCATTGTTTACATTGACGACATCCTGGTGTACTCTTCTTCAGAATCTGATCACAGAAAACATGTTAGGGCAGTTCTAGAGAAACTGCGCCAGCACAGACTATTTGCAAAACTCGAAAAATGCGTTTTTCATACCACAGAAGTTGAGTTTCTCGGATTCATCCTGACACCGCAAGGAGTCCGAATGGACTCGTGAAAGGTGGACGCCATACTCAAATGGCCATCTGCAAGCTCGGTGAAGGGAGTTCAGAGCATGCTCGGCTTTGCCAATTTCTATCCAAGATTCATCCCGGAATTTTCCCGAACAGTCCAACCCATCACCGCTCTCCTAAAGAAAAACAAACGCTTCGAATGGACTCTTGAGGCCGAACAAGCCTTCCAGGACCTGAAAACCAAATTCACCTCTGCACCTGTATTGAAGCACCCGCACCCAGATCTCCCGTACATAGTGGAAACCGATGCTTCCAGTTCGGCCATGGGAGCTGTCCTGTCGCAAAGAGACCCAAAAACTAACCAACTACACCCAGTGGCCTTTTGGTCCAGAAAATTTTCTCTTCCTGAAATCAACTACGCAATTACCGATAAAGAGTTACTGGCCATCAAATCTGCTTTCAAGGCTTGGCGTCACTACCTTCTCGGGGCAAGACACACCATCACCGTAATTACGGACCACAGAAACTTACAGTATTTAAAGACGGCCAAAGCTCAATCTTCACGACAACTCCGATGGGCTCTATTCTTTGCGGAATTTGATTTTGTAATTACCTATCACCCTGGCTGCAAGAATGGAAAAGCAGACGCTTTATCCCGGATTGGCATGGAAGAACCTAATTCGAGCTTAGAACCTGTGCCCATCATACCTGAGCAAAGAATCTTAGGCTTAACTTCATTGCAATCTATTGAGGATATCCAAACGCAAGTAAAACAACTTCTAGACTCTTCAACCTTGCTGGAATGGAGTCAAAAGGGTCCTCATTACACCGTTAAGGATGACTTACCCTACTTCCAGGAGCAGTTGTTTCTGCCAAGTAAAGAATTGCAAGAACTTGTTATTGCCCATCATCATGAATCTTTAATGGAAGGACACCCTGGTATCGCTAAAACGGAGGAAAAAATCAAACGTCACTTCTGGTGGCCTTCTTGGAGAAAAGACATAAAGTCTTTTGTACTGTCTTGTGGAATTTGCGCCCAAAACAAGGCTCAAAAGAAAAGGCCAGCCGGCCTACTTCAACCCTTGGATATTCCACCGGCACCATGGCACACCTTGTCAATGGACTTTATAACAGATCTGCCTCCTTGTGCTGGTTACAACACAATCCTTGTAATTGTGGACCTATTCTCCAAAATGGCCCACTTAACCCCTTTAAAGGGTTTGCCTTCAGCTTCAACCTTGGGCAAGGAATTCCTGGAGAATATAGTTCGCATACATGGTTTCCCTTCCATTTTAGTCTCGGATCGTGGAAGTCAATTTATCTCACATTTTTGGAAGAAGTGTTGCCAACTAGCACAAATAGATCTGCGGTTGTCCACCAGCCACCACCCCCAGACCGACGGACAAATGGAGAGAACCAATCAGACTCTCGAGCAATATCTTCGGTGCATGTTACACCAATCCGAGTTAAATTGGAAAGACATCCTTTGGATCGCAGAATATGCATACAACAATTCAGTGCATTCTGGAACCGGACAAACCCCCTTTTATACTTTGTATGGTCACCATCCTCGGACCTCTGATCTAGATCCACCTCTGACCCTGGAAATGCCCGCAGTAAATCATCTGCATTCCACAATAACCCGAGCCTTCAAAGAAGCTGCAACTCATTTACAGCAAGCCAAGAAAAAGTATAAAGAAAACGCTGATTTGCACCGAAGTAAAACTCCTCCTTACCAAGTAGGAGACCAGGTATGGCTAGCAACTAAACATTTACCCCTAAAGGGCCTGCGAACCTTCAATCCCAGATTCATAGGACCTTATCCCATCAAAGCTATAATCAACCCAGTGGCCTTTAAACTGGATCTACCGTCCAACATGCATATTCATCCAGTTTTTCATGCATCACTTTTGAAGCCAGTACAACCAGGAACCCGATTGTCCAAGCCTCCACATCCAGTTCAAATTGAAGGGGAATTAGAATTCGAAGTTAAAGACATTTTAGACTCCAAGGTGGTAAAGTCAAAACTCTTCTATCTTGTTGACTGGAAGGGATATGGACCTCAGGAGAGATCGTGGGAGCCTAGTAACCATGTCCACGCACCTTGATTAGTACAAAGTTTTCACCGGAGATTTCCGAACAAGCCCAAACCCCCAGAGGAAAGAACCTTGGGAGGGGCCTTGAGGGGGGTACTGTCATGATGCCTACCTCCAAGGAGCCAGGTCCGACCCAGCAACCCCAGAGGCAGGCATCATTTCCCCCAGGGGAGTGCCAGCGGGCCCAAGCTGGGGCCCTTTGGACGCAGTCCTGGCGCCTTAGGCGCCAGGCTCATGTTGGACCTCTGTCCTGGGCCTTAGGCGCCACGCTCATAAAGCTAGACATGTGTTCAAGTGTTTTAATGTGCACTTACCTGATGCAGACCATGCTGCCACATCCAGGCCCTCTTGAGGCCTGAATAGGAACTACTTTACCTGTGGGACTACTTTCCACCCGGGTGTGGTCAGGGAAGGATACATACCTGATCGGAGGAAGGATACACACTTGGAACTTCTTCCAAAGCTATTTAAACCACACCCGATCAGCAACTCACGCTTCGCGTTGTTCTGCTCTTCGCAGCTGGACGCTCACCGTGTCAGCTCCTGCATCTGGACTTCAGCCACGCCTGTCAGCATCCTGGGTCACCTGCAAAGAGAGACAAGAGACCTACCAGCTAATCTGCACCACGGAGACATCACCGACGATCCTGAAAGGGAAGACATCATTTTTAAAAGCATTTCGTTATGATCGCTGCAGCGCTGCATTTCACTCCCCTTTCCTTGGGTTCCTCCATCTTCAGCAGCGATCATCCGGATACACAACCACTTCCCAGAGCCTAGAGAAAAAGACCAGAATAAGAGGTGAGAGAAGGAAGGGAATAGGAAAAGCTCAGTTTCCTTCTAAGACTTACCTGTTGGGTCATTCCCATTTCATTTCGGGTCTTGCTGCTTCCAAGCAGGACCCCGGCCCCTATGGGGAAAAAAGACAAAGACATTAGATGAGCGAATACAAAAACATTACCTGAGCGCTCATCTAGGACTTACCAGATCTTTACTGGAACTGCACGTTTCACTTTGGGTCGGCGCCATATCTCCGGCATTCCGAACCCCGGCCCCTATGGGGAAAAGACATCAACATCAGCGCTTTGTTGCAAGAAGTCTCCAAAGGAATCTTCATTCATCACCTGAAAAAGACAATGAACATTATTATTTAAAGCTTGAACTTTTGAACTTGCAACAGAACTTTTACAGCGCCTTACCAGTATAATCAAGCTTACCTGAACTCCCATCCAACCTCAATCCAGTGAAGTAACTGGGTTCAACGCGCCCCTGCGTCAGAAGCAGGATGGAGAGCTCGTCCTTTCAGACCCTAAGGTGAGACTTCATGGGGAATCGTGGAAGGGTATCGTGGAGGGTTGGAAGAGAGTGGGAGGCTTCAGCATAACTCAGTCAGTAGGTAATACTCCCTTTTCACGCACAGGGGAATATTCCTGCGAGCCGGAGAAGCCAGAGTAGAGGGCCCTTCCTGTCCATCTTCAGAGTCCTGCGCTTCACCATTGAAGAAGCATCAGCACTCGAAGCCAGACCTGCGCCTCCGTGGGAATCAGGTGAGCGTTACAATACCACTATTCCTGTAACTAAGCTCTTGCAAGTAATAGTGCCTCAATGTCATGGGCTGCTTGCGCTATATACATATAAGTAAGTAAATAAATAAATAAATAAATAAATGTTTATATTATTGTACAAGTATTGTTGTTTGAGATTTGAACATAGTGTGTGCATGCAATTTTGTTTGACTATATGCACTATATATATTTTATTTAAAATATGTTAGTTCAACATGTTTTGAATATGTGTGTGTGAAAAGATATTAAATAGTATAAAGGTTTGTAAGTGACACTTGATTTTAGGAGATGGAAAAAAAGACAGTGGGCCTCATTACGAGTTATGCCGGTAAGGGAAAAATGATGCCGGTATGTAAATACCGGCATCATTTAACGTTCCGTAGCATTCTGACCCACAAACCCAGTATTAACGGGTTATTTACGGTGCCGCTAATAGCGGCACAGGCGCGTACACGCGTACCACGCAAACATGCAAATACCGGCATCGCGAACACGGTAATAACGGGCTGCATGATGCCAGAAAAACAGCCATCATGGACCACCGCAAACAGCAACCAAGATACAAGGCAGCTGCCACAGGTGCACACAATCCCCACAGGTGGAGTCAAAGGAGGCTGTGCCAGTATGAACTGAGCACACCCACACACCGCAACCCCCCCCAGCGTAGGCAATGCAGAGTTGGCCATCACAAAAGGCGCACAATGAAACACCACACCCCTTCCCACACCAAAATGCCACCACTAGCACCATCAAACATGGTGCAGGATAACCTGCCCATAGTGATACAACCACAGCAGCAACAACAGGCAGCACAGAGGAGACGCAGGAGGAGAAGGAGGGCGAGACATGGCCAGCAATCACAACCAGCGCAGCCACCAGTGCCACGTAGGCAGCCACCAATCCCTTGCACCAGACCTAGCCCATGTAAACCAACCCCTGAGCAGACGCACACCCTGGACTGGTTGGACCGTGACACCATCACCACCATAGTGGACATGACACAGAATGACATTGCCAGCCACATCGAGATACGCACTGCCATCCCCCCACCAATAAAGGTGGTTACTGTGCAACACTTCCTGGCCACAGGCACCTACCAACACACAGTGGACCAGCTGCATGGCATTTCACAACCACTACTCTCACGCACGTGCCTGGCAGCCTGTTGAGTTGCACAACTGTCCCATGGCTGTGCTGTGGGGACCTGATCAGTGCAGATGCAGAAGGGGGGGGCTACTGCACCTGGGTGGCAAGGGGGGAATAGTGCATCTGGGTGACAGTAGCCAGTGAGTGGAGAGTAAATGCCGAGCCAAACACTCCAGACCTGAACTAGCCAAACCAAACACGACACATCACTGGGCCACAAATGCCAAACTATGCATATGGATGACGACAAGTAAGAGCCACAACCAGGCTACCATGGCAATGTCAAGCAATGCAGGACTGAACAGGATGGTGACCCTGGCAATGTGGCCAGTGTGAGCATGCATAATTGTGAGCATGCATAGAATACACATCATGAATTGGAGGCCAAACATTGCCGCACTAACACAGCACATCTGCCTCAGCATGCATGTTTACACCCTGCATCATCTATCAAACCACATCCAGTGTCCCACACCTCATTACAGTATCCATAGCATCTATGTGACTATTGCATATACATACAGGGACATGTGCATGCCCACAGCAAATAGCTGCCGCCATGACTGAGTGCCCTGAAAGTTGGCAAGTCAGAGTGACACACACCTATTCCAATCTGCCTGCAGGTGATGGAGGATATACCTTCAGGCCGTGGCTACTTACCCCAATGCGTAACCGCTGAACTGGCATGGATAGGAGTACAATCGCGTGCACACTCGTACCCGTGTTCTGCCTGAGCATACCTTTGGCCTGTCAAAGCGCGGTTACGATGACAATGCAGTTCTGGTGGTGCACTCCTATGTAGGCCTGAGGGGGGGGAAATATCACCATGGCCTGTGTCATGCTGCACAACATGTGTGAAACGCACGGACCTTGAAAGGAATGTTCCAGTGACACACTGGCTGCATGTGGGCATGCACACTTGTATACTGAGCAGTCACAACCTTACGCTATCACACATTGAATGTACATGCACAAAATTAAGAATGTCCAGCCATTGAATTGCTTGCAAACAACGGGTGCATTATTCACATACACGTGATAATATTAACATTCCCCTCCAAGCACCCCAGTGAACCCCCCCTCCCACCCCACAAACACTCCACAAACACCCCAGTGAAATCCCTCTCCCTCCACACAGATGCTAAGTGTCCCCATGTGTGCATCGGACAGTGCTCCCTTCCACAATGTGTCCTGCCACAATGTCATTGTCCGTGCATTCATTTCTTTTGCATCTTGGTGTTGGGTGGTGCCATGGCCGGCCGTCGTGCGCTCCTCCTCATGTGACGCACCGGACTGGATTGGGTCGAGGTGGCAGGGATAGTTGTGGCGGAAGTGTCAATTCTCAATGGACTGCCTGTGTCAAGGTGTGGCCGCTGCATTGGAGCGTTACCTGCACGGGTGGCCTCCGTGAGTGTCCCCATGCACTCCTGGAAGGCACGCGTGGATGCCTCAGTATTGGCTGCTATTGCCCTCACAATGGCACTCATGGACTTTCTGCTTGCTTCTACCTGCTGCTGCATGATCTGGATCATGGACTCCTGCCGGGCCTCGACCCTTGTCAGGCGGGTCTCGAATGATGTGACGTCCACAGGTCTGCAGGTTGCTGGCAGGGTGGAGGAGGGCAGAGTGGAGGAGGGCAGAGTGGAGGAGGGCAGAGTCGTGCCTTGCAGGGTGGTGGTAGGCGGCTGCGCGGAGCCATCCTCCGGGGCACTGTCCTCGAACAGCGCAGTGTCTGATTCACTGAGGTCTGAATCATGCAGGCACAGATTGTCGAGGCACTCAGACTCTTCTAGAGGGGGGGGCTGGCAATTGGGCTTGGGGTGGGTGTGCCAGGCATCATGTCTGATTCCTCTTCCACCTCTGTGGACACAACGTCCTTGGTGGCTTGCGGCAGGGCTACCACTGTTGTGGTTTTTGGTTGTTGGTCAGTGGGTGCAGGTGTTCCCTGCAGGGTTGGTGCCTTGCATGGCACGCTGGCTTTGGCAGATGACTTCTCCTTGGACGGTTGTGTTGGGGTGTCCCTGGACCCCTTTTGTGCACTGGACGTGCTCGCACCCCTGTCCACTGGTCCACCTTCATCGTCAGTGCCTGGGGGATAGAAGAGATGCGGGTCATCAGTGATGTGGTCAATTGGCGGCTGTGATGTATTGTGGTGGGATGTGTCCATGCATTCAGCCATCATTTCATTTCTGGTTTGTTGATGGCTGGTGGTGTAGCATTAGTTTGGTCTCTGTGTGGTGGGTGCATGGGAATGGTTGGGTCATGTGGCACCTCTCTTGGGATTGGGGTCGTCACTCTGCATCCATGTGGTGCGGGAAGTGACGATGATTGATCTATGGGTATGTTGATGCATCGCCTTGCCCACTCTAACTTCCCCATCAGTTGGG
Source organism: Ambystoma mexicanum (assembly GCF_040938575.1). Lineage (NCBI taxonomy): Eukaryota > Metazoa > Chordata > Amphibia > Caudata > Ambystomatidae > Ambystoma > Ambystoma mexicanum. The sequence goes on from NC_090929.1 coordinate 1,354,109,912, forward strand.
CCACATCATGTGTCGTGATATGTGGTTGTGATGGTACACTCACCTTCCGCTGTGGTGATTGCCTCCCCGACCTCCTGATCTCCGATCCCCTCAATGCTTTCGGTGTTGATGAAGCGACTTGCCGTCTCCTCCCATGGCATCAATTGGACTGGGGAGTGTGGCCCACCGCCTGTCGCCCTTGCGGGTCTCCGATTTTCGGACAGGGTCCTCCGGACACGGAGGCGGAGGTCGTCCCACCGCTTCCGGCAGTCACGCACACTCCTTGGGCCCATTTCCCGTTCCTGTGCGATGACGTAATTTACGGGTCCATTTTTTGTGAACACGGTAATACCACGCCGGTATTACCGTGCCGGTATTTACGGGTTAGTGTGAGGCGGTAGCGCAATGGGCGGGCCCTGCGATGCCGGTATAGGGGGCTTGGAGGCCCTTTACCAGCATGGGGGTATTGTCACTACCGGCATGGGGGAACGCGCATGCTCGCGCACTCGTAGTCACCCGCTATTAGCGGGTTCATACGTGCACAGACCCGTTCATTCCGGCATGCCTCATTACCGGCAAACTCGTAATGAGGCCCAGTAAGTTCATTTTACAGATGATACAAGCTAAACGTCAGTTAATCTGTTTATATGAAACTAGAAGAATTGTACATGTACTTTACAGAGAATGTGCATACCTGTAGTTTGTGTTCATGCATATGGATATGCATGGAGCTTCAAGTAGAAATCTTGGAGACTTGTACAGTATTTCTTGTAGAAGGTGCTTTCCAATGAAATGACACTAGTACTCAGAGAGATTAACAGTACATTTGCAGTGCTAATCTATGATGATGGTGTTAGATGTAGAGGTCTTCTATGTGATTGGTGGATGGTCATGTGACTTCTTAGCTACATCCAATGAGGGAATGGCACAGAGAGTGAAGTGGAAATGGTAGAAGGTCTGTCCATGTTATGATATGTCCGCGGACATGGCGGTAGTCCGCGGACATCAGGTGTTACATCCGGGGATTTTTGGGTTGGGAAGCCATGCAAATGAGAATGAGCATAGAAAGGGATTGGTCAGGAAAGTTTAGTGGGTGTGTTGTGCCAGGAGAGAGTTTCTCAGATACTCTTTTTGCTGAGAAAAGAACAGATAGCTATGGCTGTGTGTTTCAGAAAACAGATTGTTTGGATTTTGGGAGACTCGTGGATACATTGGTTGAAGGTGCATGCAGAAAGCTGTGGAGTAGCTGTAGATCTTGGATTGCCACATGTGGAAGCACACTGGCATCGAGTATGTGGAATGAAGTTGTTGGACTTGCTACCTCTCTGTGCTACTTTGGAGACAGAGCAACATCCAGATATAATTATAATTCATTGTGGAGGGAACGGTTTAGGACATGTGTCTTGAATTTCTTTGCAATTTGCAATGAAAGAAGGACTTGGGAAGGTCATGGACATGTTTCCAAATTCTCAAGTAATTTTTTCACGGATTGCGCAGAGACAAATGTGTCTTCGTTCTTCCTCATTTGGTCCACAAATGGAGAAATCAAGGCACAATGTCAATAAGGCTGTTTTTGCCTTTCTAAGATATTTTGGCATGTCCTCTTTTCACTATGAAAATATTATGTTTCATAGTAAATACTTTTTTCGCAGAGATGGAGTCCATCTTACTTATGCTGGCAATCAGATTTTTCTGAGAAATGTACAAATGGCATTGCAACCTTTTTTAGAATTACAGCATCCATTTTGTTGTAAGTGTTGAGTATTTATAATTTTTCAAACACAAACACCACCAAAAGGCTTCCTCCCAGAGAAAATTGCAATGGTTATGATAGGGCAGCACCCCAAAATTTTAGATGTCCGCAGACTCTCCGCGGACTTCTAAAGAATACACAGGGCCCTGCTTCATTTATTTTCACTTCTATTTTTTAACTGTGAAAGGTGGCTCTGAAAAGAGCCTTATTTTTTTTTTGTTGTTGTTTTATACTTTTATTTTTTGTTTTTTTATACAAGACACACTAGGAGAGGAGGGGAAAGGAGGGCAAGGGGGGACACCAACCACGGGGATAAGAAAGGGCAAACTGAGAGAGGAAGATATAGAGTGGGTTCTATTTGGGTAGTGAGCAGATGTTCTCGTGCTCTGAGACGATAGTCTCAAAAGCACTTCGAAGTCGCTCCCCCCTGCAGAGTACTGCATCGCAGTACATACACACAACTGTGACCCTCGAAGGTAAGGGTCATCAGCATTGTGTATGGCCTGTGAGACAGCTTGAGGAATACACTGTCCCACAGGAGTGTTCCTTGTGGTGACAGGATCAGAAACGGAGGATGAAGTAGAGGAAGTCAACCTGCCATGCTCTTCGCAAGGTACAACCTTGCAAATGGCCCCAGTGTGGAATGACTTTAGGTGTAGCTTCATGGTAGTGGTCCCAAAGCTGTACGAACCAAGCCTCCCACGACTGAGTACCATTTTGCACTCGATGCAGGTGACTTGGTTCGCACAAGCCTTAGGACCATTGACACGAATGGTAAATAACCGCAACACCCAAGACTCACGCCGAGTGCTGGTAGTAGGGAGTTCAACTACCTCATCCTCATCATCCCCTTCTTCCTCCTCTGCATCCTCACTCCTGTTCCCCTCTTCAGGCCCTCGGGGAGGTGGTGGTGCTGGAGGGGGTGGGGGTGGTGCTGAGGCAGATGCAGCACCAGGTGGCAGCAGTGCAGCCATGGATGCCATCAGGTTCTCGATGGAAATCTGAAGTTGGCAGTAAAATTCGCTGTGCTCTGTAGGATAGCCAGAAACACAATGAGAATAAGCTCTAGGGCGTGGTCTTTTATAGGGGTGCTTGTACGCGGTTCGCAGACATGCGCGCTGTCCACGGACAGATCGAACACAAAAAAGGTTCAAAAAGTTTCAAAAAGTATGTAGAAACTCAGGATTAGTATGTGGGACTTGTGCTATGGTGAGTTTTTATTGAAAAATAATGTGGATTACTTGAAAATGTACTTTTAAATTGCTCAGGGACACGAACAGTGTCCGCATTCAAAACACGCGATCAGTATGGGCGCGGTCACATGATAGCTTCGACACCAAATGCACGGACAGTGCAGTGCTTTGCGCATGCGCGTTGATGTTCTACGGACACTGTTTGGGTCCTGAAGTAATTAAAAGTGTGTCACACGTCAAACAAACAGTTACGGACAGGCGTTTGTTCTTAGAACAGTTTCAACTTGCTTGTGAACAATACGGACAGACATAACGTCCTCAGGACACCCCCATTTTGTTTATTTACGCACATTTGAGGACACCACATGTGTTCTTAGAACAGTTTCAACTTGGTTGCGAACAATACGGACAGGCATAGCGTCCTCAGGACATCCTTATTTTGTTTATTTACGAACATTTCAGGACACCCCATGTGTCCTTAGAACAGTTTCAACTTGCTAGCGAACTATACGGACAGGTATAGTGTTCTTCAGGACACCTCCATTTCCGTTTCTTTACGGACATTCCGGACACACGCGCTGTCTGCGGACACATAAATTGCTTTAAAAAAAAAAAATTAAATGAATTAGAACACAATATAAAAATGTAACTTTATTTAACAAGTATGATTAATTTATGACAGAGAAGGTGAGGCAGAAACTGAAAGAAAAACAGGATAATTAGGGGTTTCAACAGGATTTGTATGAGGTGAAGAAGATCAGGGGTTTTTCAGTTTTACTTGGAACCATAACGTCCCTTTAACAAAGTTTTTTCACTTAATTTCATAGGTTTTTAGTAGCGCAACTTAACCATAACGTCCCTTTAACAAAGTTTTTTCACTGAATATAGATATAGATAATGTAAATATTATAAATGTTTACTAAGACTCCCTTAGCTTACATACATATAACATAGAAAATACTGAACCCCCTGCCCCGCTAATAATTTTGATGTCCGCGGACTGCGCGTATTTCCGCAACGGGCGTGGTCACCATCAACACTATCCAAAAACTCAGGGTTTATCTTACATTATTGTATCATACAATAAAAACACTAAACATGTTCAAAAAGCACCACATAAATACATTACATTCAATAATAAATAAGAAGTGGAAACTGTATATGTAACACACCAACCTTCCAATTACCTAACATATGCAACATAATGCAATATACCAAAACAAAATAATGATGCCTCCAACAGAATTACCTCACACAAACTGCACAGCAAAAATCAGCAGCAAATGTATGCAGCAGTAACACCAAAGCTTAGCAACAAACTAGTGAGTAGACAACATGTATTTTATATATTTATAAACTTTCTGTATTAGGTACAGTAAAAATAATACATTTATTTCTTTTTACACGGAAATGTCTACTACTTTGGAATGGCTGGAAGAAAATTTTCCTCGTGATGAAATAAGTGAAAACATTGATACTAATGGAAGCCACTACACTTATCTATATAAACAAATTATTACCCATTACCTTAGGTGTACTTACCAATTTTTTTTTAAACACACCATCCAGACATTAAAAATAAAACAGAAACAGACGTTAGAAAATCATCTGCAGCGAATGCAGCAAAAAATTGATCTATTAAAAGACTAGTGCACTCAGAAATATTATTTTCCCAAATGTTCGGGCATGTGCTTCTAAGAATACATTGATCGATCGTACAAACATTTCCTAGGCACCTTACTGTAATTTACCTCTTTTTTACACATGCGAAATCAGGCACCAGGACGTGGCCATCTTGTGATAATCTTATCCGTTGCCGCATCGCCCAAGGTGGACTACCCTGGCAGAACTTATTCACATGCCCCGCCCCTGAGGCTGACATCACCAAACGTAGTGATATTCTCCACCTATCTACAGGACATTACTATACAGTGTAGTAAAACGCACCTAATCATCACCTACGTGATAACGTTACTTGAAGCAAAACCCGGAATATCAACACACATCATCTCACAACACAGCACGTTACAATTTTAAATATAAAATCATATTTTTAAAGGAAATAGCAAAACTGTACAATTTGTAAAGTACTTTTATTTGACAATAAACGCTCCAAGAACATCCGGCGATTGCTATATTCAAGCAAATAGGTCATTTTTTTCTTTGTTCTCAAATGTTTGTCGTAAGTCACACGGTGTTCCTTTTGGGTAGAAGAATGCATTGGACGCACTGTGAATCGCAAGCCTTTGGCATGAACTAGGTGCTCGGCCACCGTAAACAATGTCAAGTTGCTCCTTATCGCTGGTATGGCGTTCGGGCATATGGGCCCGTGGCGATCGTCCCAAAAAAGCATCACTGGGATCCACCCATTCATGTGTATCTGTAGCTGACGGTTAAAAAAAAGTCAGTTGGTATCTGCAATCCATGACAATCGCAGAAAGCCAAGATGTAGCTGTTTAAAAAAAGATGACAGAAATGTGTCTCAGTAGCCAAAATGTATTACAGTTTACAATTTAACCATTAATTTGGCCCCCTGTTACAACTATTATAAACACGGATGTGAAACAATGTGCACTGAGACAAAACAACCTGCAAAATACTCTTCAGTTTGCTTTAAAAGTTACTGCTGTGGACTATGGGATGCTGAGGCTAACACTCCAATCAGGGAGCAAGATAAACCAAGAAGAACATATAGATGGAATTTTAATTAAATATTAGCGTTGAATTATGCATTTGTGCAACCAGGGAGAACCCACTACTGGACTACACGCATCTCGATGCTGCACTGCCCATGTGCACAGGCCAAAACAAACTACACACACAAGTCGTAATTGGTTATTGTTACAATATAACACAAACAACAAACAATGCAATGTAACCCACCAATAATGTCACCGAATGATAATTTCACTACTTCGTGTATAGAATCGACCAAAGTAAAATTTACATAATATTCATCATTTCCATTCTATCGGCGTAATGCAGACACTCCGTTCAGATCAACACATTTTCATAAAATGAAATTACATGTTCCTTTGTCCAATTTTTGAATGGTGAACATTATCACATTTGATAGTCTTACATCCCTCCCTTCATGCATTCCTTTCAAATCCCCCCTTTGTTTCAAGGTTGAAAAACAATTGAATCTTAGTCTGTGTACCATGCATGCATTTTCTCAGCTAGGAAACAAAAATTCAACAGCACTGACCTTCACTCAGAAGGGGAACCGATAGCCCTTCAGACCACAATGGCATTACAAATATTTTTGAAAAACATATGAATTGTTTGCTGCCATTCACCAATGCGGGCGACATTTCTACGGATTTATTTTGTTCCTCTGGAAAACTTCGACTCTCAAAGCGACTCCCATAGTCAGGCCACACCACCTGTCACTTCATCCCATCTCCTCTTCACATGGCAAATCACGTAAACATTTTTGAAAGGAGCAATTCTCGAGCCCTGACAAAAAGTGGTTGCATGAGAATGTCTGAGCAAACCCTGCTAAAACCCCCTCCGGCCACACCGCGGACCCTGACCCCGATGACCGCAGTTATATATTAATGGCCTATAATTTGCACACATGTGTTTGTACTATAACACTTTTGGTCACTAGCAAGATGAACGGTGGGGGCGTCTTGCCAGCTTACAAATACAGACACATAATAAATACATAATAGTAATCCTTTCACGTTAGAATGCAGACAGTACCAAAAACAACTGCAAGCTTACTGGATTTACACATGGTAAACTATCACTTGGTAAAAAACCTTCAAACAGTAGGTATGATCTACCATGCAGCAGCCACAACCAATACACGTCACTACACTGCGTACATAGAAAAAAAGTGTGGATGGGTCAAATATAATGATACCAACATTATTGTAAAACAGAGAATGAGAAGGTATGCAACCTACCTCAATAAACCGCACCCTACATTTTCTTCCTTCCACCTGCTGAGGACAAAAAAGAAAACTATTGTCCCATATTGCCCTAGGTACTAAACCAGAAAAAATAACCTTGACATTTGGAAGTATTTTCATTACTGCCTGAACCAAATATTCTAAATCTACCATCAAAGTAGGGGCGCTGGCTTACCCCAAACACAAAGCACCACAGTGCAAAACAACTACATGTGCAAAGTGCACCCTGGCCATATCTCCACAAACTTCAACAATTCCCTGCACATTAAAACCAGGCACAGTGCTCCACACAACCTCCAATTATTTTAATATCAAAATTGTTTGCCACATTCCTACATTTAGCATACTACTCCAAACCATGCACAAACATATATCCAACCACCAAGACCCTGTTTTTCTCCACCTCTACCATCTTCACTACACACCGCCTCTTTTAATACAAACCACAACCTCAACATCTGATTGGCTGATCCCTACAGTCCCCTTTACATGCTGTATTTGCTGAGAAACCCCAGATGTGGCACGCCCTGCCTGTGGACACCCACGCTGTCCTAAGAGCGCGTAACACTGGGGCAGCCCTTCCACCCTTTCCACTTCACTTTATGCATCATTGCCTCATTGGCTAATGTTAAACAGTCACACAATCATCCACCAATCACATCCAAGAACTCTACATCTGACTCTATCATCGCACATCAGCACTTTAGATGTACTATTGATCACTCTCAGTCACTACAAAAGACCTACAGCAACAACTACTATAAAACTTGCCAATATTTCTACTTTCTACTTGCAGATTCATGCACATCCACATGCATGAACACAGACTACAGGTATGAATATATTCTACACAGTACATGTACAGTTCTTCTAAGAATACATATAAACAGAGTAACTGCCACTTACCCTGTATAAACTGTAAAATGACCTGACTGTCCTTTATCCAATCTGCTATGATGAAGTGTCAATTGCAAACCTGTCTCCTCTCCAAATTTTTGTTTACTCACACAGCTATCTAAAAAACTGTTTTATTTCATATTAAAATATGGCAGAAATAATTATGAAAAAGACTGTCCAGTGTGTTATAAAATTACACGCAGCCAGGATGAGTACATGCATCTTCATTCAAGCACACACACAGACACTGCCTCTATATGAAATCCTACTCCTTTATTTCTCACGCCTTCACAAATGCATACTTTGCATGCTTTTCTGTACAATCTCTCCCATTTACCCTGTAAAAATAGCAAAACATGCATATGATTATTTCTTCTACCTCTTACCATCTAATAACATAACATTAAAAAAACAAGTGTGCTCTTTACATGTACTATTATACTTATTTGTAAAACATATTCAACTAACAGATTCTAAATAAAATATACAGGATGCACATAGGCAATGAAAGTGCATATGCATACTATGCTCAGCTGTAAAAAAAACACTACTACTACAAAAACAAAAAAAAAACAATGTCTACATAACCAAAAGTGCTATAAACAAACAAATTCACTAACTTCTTTCTTTTACAATTGCAGTGAAGACCGTTCTCCGGAAAAGCAGCAGCGTCTGAAGTACGAACAACAACTTCGAAGAAACCTACTCTTTCCAAACAAAAAAGTAAGTACAATACTAACATAATGTTCTAACTGTTACTCAAACACACTAGCATTTTACTGTTGTAGAACAAAGAAGTGTATTAACTCTTTCCCAATAGATGTATTATTAGTGCTTACCCTTACCAGTTGCATACTTTATATTGTCATCTGAAGCCCAGCATAGTAACACACAATACAATAACTGATGAACCCATATGCATGCATCATTGTAAGCCGAACCCCGACCCTCACCCAAAATGATTTGTCTCACAACATTTTGTCGAGTGTTGCAATAAAAGGCAGTAGGATTTTATTGTACAGATATGGTTATGCAGATAAACAAATAAACACATAGCATAATAATATCATACTTTTGGGCACTGGGTCCTGAGGTTGCGCCCTCTGGCTTGTGCTGCCTGCTCATGCCCCACGACTCGTTGTGGACACCATACAGTGCCCTGTACTTCTTTTCCTTTGTTCTTCTCCCTTATTTATAGGGTGGGAGGGTTTTGTGGTAAAGAAGCCTCCTGTCAGTTTGGGTCCCCGTTCAGGGTCCACAAACAGATTGCGTTCTCTTATAAAACCCAGGAAAGCCCTGGGTCTTTGATGTGTATAGTAGTGGGGGCTGTGTGCCAGCCCCCGGCCGGATAGCCGACATGTCTGGCCCCTTGAGGAGGGGGCAGGTGTTTGAACATAGGCCCTGCATTCCTGTTGGTTTTCCATAGGTGCTTAGCACCTTGTTGTTTGGAGGAAGGATGAGGTGTGTGTTCGCACCTCACCCTTCCTCAGCTTTGTGTGACAGAGACTGCATGTCTCTGCGCATGTGGGGGAGAGGTGCAGGCGTGGGAGTGGGAGCTGCCCCTCTCCTAGCCTGCCGGATGGTAACATCATTTACTCTGCCTCGCCTTGGGCGGCCCTGCGGCATTTCCCATAACTGATGAATCCATATGCATGCATCGTTGTAAGCCGAACCCCGACCCTCACCCGAAATGATTTGTCTCACAACAATTTGTCAAGTGTTGGCAATAAACGGCCATAGGATTTTATTGTACAGATATGGTTATGCAGATAAACAAATAATCACAAATCATAATAATATCACACTTTTGGGCACCGGGTTATGAGGTTACCTCCTCTGGCCCATGCCGCCACACATGGGCAGGTTACCGGCTGGCCGTGTTCCCCCGAAAGTATCTCCTAATAACTGTCTCTAGATGCCGAAAGAAATGTTCCATGACTTGGATTGATAAGTGGGTGCCGTCTTTGTGAAAAAATCTGGATCACCCAGAGTAATGGCCGGGTGTTTTATGAAATCGAGCCCTCTTCCTGCACAGAATTTCTCTATTCCCCTGTTGAGTTTTCTTTTAGCAAGGTCTACGGATTTGTAACAGTGGGCCCCCAGCCATTTCTTTCTGGGAAGGATGGCCGAAAAATATATTTCCATTTCCTTCCAGTTGTAGGAAATACCCGCCAAGGAGGAGCAGATTTCCTCAAATAAGTTTCTCCTTCCTGAGTTCACCAGGTCATTGCCCCCCTAGTGTTTCGTGGATGTCGGCCCACCATAGGCCCCTGTAACCCCACCATGAAGCAATGGTATTTTTAAACGGCAGACCTTCTTTGGTTTCGTCCGCCCATCGGCCTGTCCTGAAGACGAATGAGTGGCCGACAATCCATGCTGAGTTGAGCGAGATCTTCCGTCGCCTGTTGGTTCTGCAGGGGGGGGAAACAACGTGGATGGCTATATTAGCTGTGGTCTGATGTATCTTTTGTAGCAATCTGACTTCCATCCTCCTATGTTTTTTAGCTGTGCTGGTGCCAGGCCTCCCTGCCACGCCGAGGTTGCGGCACCTATTCTGAAGGAGTGGTTACCAAAGTCCTTTGGGTCCCATCCCGCATTGCCGATCGCTTTCATCAGCACCCCTTTAAATTGGTAGCGGCTTAGTGCCGAGACATCTCGGTGGATTAAAAACCTCCCCCCAACCTTGGGCGTTTGTGCGTAATAAAGGTTGGTGATACATTCTGGGCTGTTTGTTGCATCGTCGATGCAGCAAATGTTAATGGTTTTTTTGGCCCCCATTTTTGTTTTTCGGATTTCTATGTTGACGCTGTCTTGTCAGACCCTGACTTTCATGACGTATAAGCCGTTTGTAGCCTTGGTGCTGGAGGCAATGAGCACTCCCATTTTGGGATGTTTCAACCCACTGGTCCAGGCCCTGCAATATTACTGTGCATTGCTGGCAGCAGGAACCTCAGAAATGGCCACTGGAAAGCATGCTGCTTGCTAAAATCACCCAAAATTGTGCAGTAAAAATCTGAAAAATAGGCCGCCATCCACTTTTGCCTATCTCAGTGAACACAGGAGACCACTGCCAAAACCCACTATTGGGCTACCCACAAGTAGCCTGAAACCACTTGAAAAAAAACAATGCTGATTGCCAAAAAAACACAGAGCTGTTTGGAAAACCGTTTTCTTGGTTGTCAAATCTGGAAAAAATCATGGCTCACAAACCACCTAAAAGATACAACCTCCTTATTGGGTGTTCCACATCATTCTTCTGCAAGAATCCCTGTAAATACAATGTTAGCAAGAATCATATGCTATCAGAACAAAATCCACTTTTAAAGATACTTGATGGAAAGAAATCTGTCAAAATGGGTGCAGTATCGTTACTCACCTGCGACAGATGCTGGCGATCTCTAAATCTGACAGGAGAAATGTGTCAAAGAAGGGATTTCATCAAATGCCATATAGAGTGCCACACATTTGATTTTCATGTTGAAAAAGACCGGAATTAAAGACATGTTTTCTGATTTCAAATTTATAAATGTAATGTTTTCATAAGGAACTATGTTACAATTGGCCATAAGGTAACCTGATTTAGCTAAAACTTCCAAAAGGCTTTCTTTCCCTGAGAATCTCCCCTCCCACCTTGTTCATTCCCACCAAAAGGAGAGGATTTCACATTGGTATGTTAATCAGAAGGGGAGGAGATTTCCTCTGCTGCCCTGAGCAAGAAACAATGGGTTCCTTGAACTGAATAGAAAATGCTAATTCAGGTGTGACTGACAACAACAGCTCTGGCAGAAAGGCAAGCCATGTGACCCTCTGACTCAGCCCAGCTTTGGAGGCGGACCAGAATGAAAATGTGGATTGAAGTGAAGTAAATGTATGCTTTAGAAAAATGCTTATATCAAATTGTACTGAACTGACAAAAATATGAAACTTAGAGATTGTTAAAATGAAAAATTCGCTCACAGTTTAAGACTAATCTGGAATCTGTGCGATGTTCTGAGACTGAACCCCAGAAATTATTCATATTCCAGCCATTGTGTTTATGTTAGGAACATGAGAAATTACAGGAATATGGCCAGATGGGATGTGTATGCATGTATACAAATTGGTGCAGAACTAACATTGAGAAACCCACCAAAAGTGCAAAAAAGATGCCATTTAGGAACTAAAGCTTGCAGGAAGATGAGAGTTGAACAGCAATGTACCTTAAGCAATCTGTCATGTAATTATGTATTATTAACACGATGTGCCTCTTGGAAACATGTTTTTTTGGGGAAAATAGATTTCCTAAGTAAAAGCAAAGGGGAGGGATTTCCTTTGGACCATAAACACAGTGTCACTCTGACACATATGACACACTGCTCCTGTCTCCAATCAGGAGAGGGGAAAGTCTTTGACCTATCAGATCCTTAGAGGGTTGGGCATAAATAATCAGCCTCCCCACCCACTTTGGAAATGGATAAATAGGGACTGCTGAGGGCAGACAAGACACACACTTTCCACTCATCAACTGATTTATTGGAGAAACACCGTGCAGGAAGATCCAGGCTCCAGGCATAGATCCAGAATCCAGACTCTAGAACTTTGAAGCTAGGCCTATTCACACAAGCTGAACTGTTCCCAGCTGGCCGTCAGAATCTTAAGCAACCTGATTCTAACCACTAAACTTCCAAGGGGCACCACAAAATCTGACAGCCTGGCTGAGCTGTTTTGCTGTTCTAGCTAAGAACCCCATGCTAGAACCAAGATCCAGATCCACCGAGCAGAGCTGTAACCCAGAATCTGTCAGATCCAGTCCAGGAGGCCGCGCAGACCAGAGGGCCTTCCTGAGAGCAGAACCTAGTGCCTGATCCTGTCCGGTGGCGAGTGAAGTCCAAACCCTTGACCAGATCTTTGACGGGCCCATTCCATTCCAATGCCACAGGAGTGAGTATTTAGTCTAGAACTGTCCATAGTCACCTCTTAGTCTTAAGTAACCCAATTCAATCTATTTCAACCTATCCATAACTGCATTATTGAATCTCTTCTGTCTATTCTAAATTCTTCTCTCCTCGAAATAATCCTTGATAATTGTAGTGATAATCATCTTGGCGCTAATATATATTTTCTGGAGAAAGGCAATCGTCTCATGCAGACAGAAACCATCCGGAGGTGCCTCTGGATAGGTGGCAGGGCTGTCATGTAGTTTGCGGCTCAATAAACTCTTTAGTGTTAAGAAATCTTGTTCCAAATCTTCAACAGCGCATCTTCATTTTGAGAAAAATCTACCTTCACAAAAACCTCTGTAACTTATGAACCATATGTCCTAGAAACTGAACTTAAATGTCATTTTGAAGCTAACATCCTCAGCTTTCATACAAAGACATTCCAATTCCTCATGATTTTGCTGTAATCGCGTTTCACGCACGCGGAAAAGTTGCTGCGATTTCGCATTTGGCTCAATTTCACCACATGTAAAAATAGCTATTTCTTGCTTTCAACTGCTGAATTTCGGTTTCAATCTGCCAACCATTCAATAATCATTGCTACTGTTGACCTGAACCAATCCAAAGCAACTCTCACTAGTTCTGAATCCATTTAGTGAATTAAAGTCATTTTTAGCATTTTTCCATACGTTACTAAATCACATTCAAAAGCATTTTGACCTGTTTTTAAAGCATTCCTGTTCTCTCTAAGCTTGCTGGGGGGGGATTGGGATTGTTGATTGTTATTCCTGATACCTGTGTGCCCTCATTCCATAACTCCATAGTCCATGTTGGGGGGAGTGAGTAACAACAGGGGGAAAAGTGATAACATTGTCTTTGGTTAAATTCATATCAAGTTTATTTCTGTGTTGCATTCTTTCCTATCATTGCATTTCCTTGAACCATACAAAGTTATTCTCTGCTACACTATTCTTCCTATTCCTACTCCTAATTGATTAAAGAGATTGTCGATATTGTAATATTACTCATTGCTGATCATTGCTCATATTCATAAGTGTGATATTCAGATATTATTCATATTCATAAAAGTGTGATATATATATATATATATATATAGTTCAATTCTTCCAATAAATCTTTTAACTTGCAAAACAAACCTATTCCTTGGTTCAGTGATACCGGGGGGATTCAAAGAAAGGGGCATTATATAAGGGTACATCATCCAGAATTAAACAAACTTTTGACATAAAAATATATAAATAAGGGTTTCCATTAGGCATCCCATACTAGGCATTGGGCCTCATTAGAAGGTTGGAGGTAACCATGCCGCTTTTAGCGGCATATTTGCCTCCATACCGCAATCCAGGCCCGGGTTCCTCGAATGAGGAATTACCGGGCCATCGCAACCTTGGCGGACCCGGTAATTCCCCGTCCGAGGAACCCATACCCGGTCCATCCCCATTCCCATTCGAGCCCCCACAGGGCTCAATGGGAATGGGGATGGAGCTAACCACTGGCCCGTTAATGACGGGCCTGTTGTTAGCTCATTGGTCCCCTCGAGGGACCCGGTAAGGACACCTGGTTTTTCCAGGCACCCATTGCGGGTCCCGCGAGGAGACCTTGTAATAGGGCGGAACGGGTTTACCGGCACCAGCACCTTTACCGGTGCCGGTAAAACCATTCCGCCAACCTTCTAATGAGGCCCATTGACTTAGTTGGAGTGTTGGATTAAAATCACTTACAGATTGGGGCTTGTCCGGGATTCTGGATTAGTTCTACCACTTGTGCAGCTTAATACATTGTGATAACTGACAGGATACATAAATTCTGTTGGGCTACTACGCTGTGTTACGGTGTAAAAGCACTCCTCAAAAGAGAACACTCTAAGGAAACGGTCTGTTTTGCAAAATAAAAAACTTCTGCAAGTCAGGAAGGAAATTAATATTTCCAGAATGGCGACATTGGTAGACATCAAGATAGCTAGAGAGCACCTTTTACATAAGTTATTTGTGAGAGGTGTGTGGACTGGGCAGGACCTGAATGTGTGGTTGCAGGCAATCACACAACAGATCACTGCAACTGGGTTAGATATCTGGAGAGATCGGGTCACTTACATGTGGCCCTGAGTGAACTATATATGGCCCCTAAGGCCAAGGATGAACACAACAAGATTGCCAAGATAGCATATTTGTCTATTGGAGCCATACAGGATCACTATGCTGAAGGCCAAGATCTGGCAAGTAGGCAACTGATGGCATTAGAAAGTCCCAATCTGATCTGGACTCTTCTGAGCAGAGACTGCAGAGGAGCCAGGAGTCAGAAAATGAAAGCAGGCAGTATATAATTAAAATGAAAGAGGATATGGGTATCCTGCAACAGGAAAAGGCAGACAAGGATACCAGAGTTCCGGCCTTGCCGAAGGAGTACCAAGAAGGTTTGGACTCCCTACTGCAGAGCCAGAAAAAGCTGGAGCAATAACTGGATTTCAACAGGGCATGTGCAGAGCAGGTAGTCATCCTGCAAAGCCACATAGATAGAGAGAAGGCAGAGAGCAATACATTGATTTTGAAAGACCTGGACACCCAGGCAGAGTTTGATGAAGAGCGCCAGAAAGCTGGTGCCCTTCAAAGACAGAGGGACGTCCTGGTGGCACAGAGGCAGGCACTTGCTCAGGAAAGGGACACCTTAGGCCAGTAAGTCTTTCACTTAAAAGGGAAGCTGGAAGAACATCACCTGGCCCTCCAGGGACTGGGTGACCTCCAAAAAGAGCATGATAGATTGTTAGAGCACACCAGGAGGATGGAAGATGCTCTGGCAAGAAAGGAGCAGGCCAGTAGGGACGGGACTCAGGAGGTAACCCTCCTGCAGCAAAGACTGGCCCAGTACTCAAAAGCAACCCAGGAAGCACAGAGAGCAAATGAGGCTCTCTGTGAGAATAATGACAGGCTCCTCAGACAGATAGCCATGCAAGAGAGACTGATAGAGACTAGTCAGGCCTTGATTGAGGAACAGAAAGCTCAGGTTCTTGCATGGAAAGAGGGAGAAGGGGCTGATAGAGATGAGGTTCGCTGGGAAAGGGAAACACCTGAGCCTAACCTCAGGAACCCTAGTACCAGAGGCCTTCATCCCTCCCAGTCCCTGGACTCTGCCACTCCCATGTCCACTGGCGCACATGAGCCCAGGGCCATGGCAGATTACTATCCAGTCAGAAGTATGGGGCTCATAGGCCAGTACCTCCCAGGAATGGATGGGCGGGCACCTGGGTATGTGTACCCAAGTACAGTGAAATTTAGTGGGAACTCCAGGAGAGTAGGCCCACTAAGGGCATCGTGAAAACCTCTGCCCAGCTAGGAGTGTGGTGGGGGGTACCCATCAAATCCTGGGAGCAAGGAGGAATCAGAAGACTCCTCTGAGCGCCCCAGGACATAGGAGACTAGGTCCCCACATTCTGCCAGCCATTCCCAGGCTCTCAGAATCCGGGAGAACCTGGAAGATCAGATGGGCACCTCTGGGAGCAGTGCCTCTGAGTCAGACGATGAATGGACCAGGGTTACCCAAACCAAAAAGGCTAATAAGGCAAAAAGGGCCTTGCTTAAGGACCCCTTAAAACAGATCAAGGCAATAAGGAGCGTCATCACGCCTTATCATAAGAACGCTAAGTATTCTGTTTGGGAGCACTTAGAGGTCTTTGAGCAGATGATGGAAACTTTCCATTTGAAAGATAGTAGTAGCTGCATTCAGTATGTGAAATGGACATTCTCACCAGAATACTCCAGTTTCTTTGCGGGGCTGGAGGACCAAAATCATTCTAGATGGTCCACATATAGGGAGACCATCTTGAAACATTTTTCTGTTCACAGAAATCCCCAAGAGGCTCGCAAGGCAGCCTACAACTTGCAATGTGGGGAGGATCAGGCCCCACAAGAATTTGTGCAGGAACTAAAGCGTGCCTTTGCGCAGACTACCAGAAGGGTGCGCACGGACAGCAGAGAATGTGTTAATACTTTTTTCCATGCTCTACCAAAGAACATCATGACCCAGCTAGTGAGAGATTTTCATGAGAAAAGATCACTAGACTGGGTCATTGAACAGGCCACCCGGATCAATGAGGTGCAAAAGCCCACAGACAAGAATACTCAAAAAAGCCCCAAAACAACCAACCCCCCTGCTGCTAAGGTGGCAGAGGTAAAGGCTGCCCCCATTTTAGATTTGGAGATGGGGGGCCTAAAAACTTGCCTGCACAACAGAATAATCCCAAGCCCAGAAGGCCCTCGGGCCAGTCACACACAGGGAGCCAAGGAGGTAGTCCCACAAATGGGATCCCTCACTCCCCTGACTATGTAAGTACCCGCTACAAGGGGAACAGACCCATCCTGGGTTATGTGTGGACTCCTCCAGCCCAGGGGGGGGATCCAACCAGGCACCTAACACAGGGAACCTCCCTCCTAACTTCCCCCAGGAGGGCAGAAACTCCCCAAATCCTGGACAGAATTTCTTCCCCGGGTATCCACAAAACTTTCAACCCCAAAATAATCCATCCTTCTTTCCCCAATTTCCTGTGCCCAGACAACCTAATCCGGGAGAGGGGAGTCCAAGGTTGGAGGGGTACCCAAATCTTCCCAACCCGGGGTATTACCTGAGAAGGGATAGCTACCCTTCCGGGGATCAGCCCAGGGGAAAAATGAGAACCCCGTATCATCCTGAGCGGGTTTCACAGCTAGAGCGCCAGGTCCAAAACATGGCACAAGATCTGGGTTGCATGCTGAGGGATCAGCAGAACCCTCAGATGAGCATGCCGGCCCAGAACGCCCCAAACTCTGGACCTGGTGCTCCACAACAATGACAGAGGCAGCACCCCGACAACCCACCGGTTCCCAGGGAGGAGGCACAAGGGGGGGGGGGTATAAAGCCTTGGAGGAAGCTTACTTCATCATTTGTAAAGAGCCCCTGGAAACCCAGGAACCGGAAACAAAATCTCCTGTCCCTGAAAGTCTGCCACCCAAGGAGCAGAGGGGGTAGGAGAAACAAAGGACCCAAACAGACCTATTTTGTGGAGGAGATACAGATCTTCCAATTTGAAGGAGAGGGATCCTCAGAGGATCCTGGGAAAAGGATCTTCTCCTTCAGAGATGGGGGAACTCTTCTCAAGGAAAAATGGGTCCAAAGGATTCAAATCCAGACTGGGTAGATGTGGGGACTGAGCTAGCGCCGCCCATCATCCAATCCCAGAACCAACAGCATAAAAATCCCCTGGTTCAAACCCATCCTGGTGACTGCCTCCGAAAAGGCAGGGGAGGCCCAGAACCAGAAACAGGGGAACTACAAACTTCCCCCATTTCTAGTTGCCACCTTTTTCTTTCAGATTCCCTAGGCTCCCCACAGAATTCTGTCCAAATCTCTTCTCTTTCAGTGTCCAAAACTATAAAAACTAACCCACCAGTTGTCCAAAAATGTGCATTATCTGTGCCCCCTTGTGGAGAAGGAGGGAAGACACTATGCCCCGGTTCAAGTACAGGGGCAGGGTACAATTTTGGCACTGGTGGACACTGGATCCCAAGCTACCCTTCTGTCCAAAAAGGACTTTGATGAACTGAATTCAGGAAGGGGCGGGAAACACCAAATTCCTCTCACCTCTCTTCCTGGACAACTTCAGAACTTTGACAGGAAGGAAATTCCGGTCGAGGGGACTGTGGATTTGGACATTAAAATTGGGCAACACAAGGTGAAGCACCCGGTCATAGTTGTGACTCCAGAGGGCACCCCTTGTTTACTAGAGAATGACCACCTGCAAAGGTTGTCACCCCTAATAGACTGTGTAAACAAGGTCCTCTGGACCCAGACTAGCTGACCGATAAAGTTAAAACAGAGCGTCAACCATGTTAGTTTAAACGGCACATGCCACATGGTTGAACAAAATTCTGACCAAGTAGAATTTCACTTCCAGAACAACCAAATTCCAGACGTGACAGTAATAGCAGTAGGACAACAAACTGGTGATGAGGGGTCCTCTCTATTTCTGAAAATCAACCTTCCTTCCAGTCTAAGGTGGTATTCCACACTGGAAGGAAACACTCTGAAATTCTTTACAAATCCACAATCAGACATTCCCAGTCCTATAGTCCAAAAAGATGTGAAATCAGCTCAGAGCCTGGCTGATATTCAGCAAATTGGAGAGCAGTTGTTCATCCCTGTTCAGTTAAATGAAGGGAAGGACTCCGTTCTCACCCGAGTGTGTGTGAACAACGGTAAGAGCTTCATCAGCGAAGCCATGTTCCACCAACTCCCAAAAGATCCAGCCATTCCCACCTTTAGACTGATAGACAAATGGGAAATATATCTGGAGGTACCCAATTCCTAACATCTCCTGTCAAGCAGTTGTATGCTCAAAATATCCATAGGCAACAAGAGCATAGTCCATAATTGTTGGGTTGTGGGAGAAGTCACTGCCGACTTTTACTTAGGCAGTGACATTCTCAATCACTTTGCCATTGGTTTGGACCTAACAAACTTCAAGCTTGGTCCTGATTAGTGGATAATCCCATGGGCTTTGATGATCCAGAGAAAGCATTTAGGTCAGCTCAACTGCTGCCTTATGCAGTTGAAATTCAGATTGTAGAGGACCCAGAAAGGACCCGACAATTCTCCCTGGAAGTGAAAGTTAAAAGAGGACAGAAATTGAAAAACCCTAATGCTTATATTCATCTAAATGCTTCTCTCCAACAGCAAGGGCTGGGGTAAACCCAACACCATTAGCCAACATAGAACATGACACCATTCCAATATAGGTGGATAACAGCGACTTAAAGAGTATCACTCTAGCCTCAGGCACCATTATTGGAATGGTGGTTGATGACTGCCATTTTTCCATTGATTAAGGCAATGAACTGTTAGGACCAATCCCAAAGGACTGTTTTGACAGTGACAGTGAAGACAACACAACACCAGACAAGATCTTTACCCGGCATGGGGGGAACTTCCTGGTGTACACTTCCTGCCCTTATGGTAAGGAAGATGTGACTTGTGACTTCAGGAAGGATGAGGTGATTTTCCAGGTCCATGAGGGCTGCCTTTCCCACCTGAAGCCACCAGTCCAAATCAGCACTTTGACCAGGGACTTCTCCACCCAGCTGGAGGAGGCCGCTGAGATAGCAAAACCAGAAGTCTTTCCAGGCTTCAGGCAGCTGGTTGAAGAGAGAGTCAACCTAGCGGATGCCTGTGAGACTCTGGAGCAGAAGCAAAAGTTGAAACAAGTTTTCTTGGATTTTCAAGATCTCTTTGCGGTGGACTCATAATTATTGTGGTTGCACCGACATCCACACAAAAACAATTCCCACGTACCCTGGCATAACTCCAGTGTTTGTGAAGCAATATCGCTTGCCTCTCTCTTCAATGGAGTCCCTTACTGAGATAAATAAGAACCTTGAATCCCGTGGGATAATCCGTCCAGTCCACAGCACCTTCAATAATCCGGTGCTGGGGATATTGAAGACAAACGGCTAGTGGAGACTCTGCGCCGACCTTAGGGAGCTCAACAAACGGGTCCATACTTCCCGATGGCCTCTTCCCTACATTGATCAAGGGCTAGCCCACATCCAGGGTCCACAGTTATTCACTGCAATAGACCTGACCAATGGATACTGGACTGTATCTGTCAGAAGGGAGGACCAATACAAGCTGGCTTTTACCTTTGGGGGCCAGCAGTACACATGGACCAGGATTCCTTTCGGATACATCAACTCTGGCAATTAATTCAACATTTTCCTACTTAAGGCCATGCCCGACCTGGGTGAAAGGGGTTACCTGGTCTATGTAGATGCTCAACTGTGGAGGAACACATAGCGGAGATCCGTTATGTTCTGACACAGTTAAGGCTGTCGGAGCAAAACTTTCCTTCCAAAGGGCACAGTGGTGTAGAACCTGTGTCAATTTCTTGGGACATGAGATTACTCCTCAGGGTCTCTGTCCCCAGGAAAAGAGAGTGGAAGCACTTCAGAAATTGAAAGACCCCACAACTCTGCGGGAACTCAGGAGTCTCCTTGGACTGACTAATTAGAGTAGAAAGTTCATTGAGGGATACGCAGAGATCACAAGACTGCTGATTCATCTTTTGAAGGGGGGATCAAGTGGGATTGGGGTCCAGAACAATCTGAGGCAGTAAGACAACTCAAAAGAAGCCTCTCACAAGCACCTTGCCTAGCTTACCCTGTCAGAAACAAGGAGTTCTTCTTGGAGAGAGGGTTCTCTTATACATGCTTGACTGCAGTATTATACCAAAAGCATGACAAGGTCAATAAAGTAATCTCCTATGCGAGTAAAACTTTATCCTCTGTGGAGGAAAAATTCAACGATTGTGAGAAGGCACTCCTGGCAACGGTGTGGGCATTAAAGAATTACCACCCGTTCATCTAGGGGGTACACATCATAGTGGAGACTCCACACCAGCCTCGGCAATATCTCCAGAATACGGGCCGGAAATGTGAGTAATTCCCGAATTACTTCCTGGATTCTGTCAATGCAAGGCTTTCCTGTGGAAGTCAGATATGGCCAAAACAAGAAGAGTCCCCTCGCGCAAGGTCTGGCTGACTTGCATGATTGTGTCAGAGAAAACTGTCTCGAGGACAAAAGTCTAAAAATCAAGGACAACATGGAGGCATACCTCAATTCCCCACACAAAGTCTTTGAAGAAGACAAGTGTGAGGGAATGCCAATTGTTTATGGGGATGGATGCTCTTACCATGTTGACACCAACAGGGAAAAAGAACTTGTGGCCGGAATAGGGAATGCATAGGTGAATGAGACCCCAGAACACTCCGCTGGGTACAAGATTGGTCCCCAAAGTAGTCAAGTGGCAGAGTTGATGGCTGTGCATCAAGCCATCCTCACTGCTGTCCAACATCAACTCCATAAACTGGTCATAATCACTGATTCAGATTATGTATGGAACGGGTTCGTGGAGCACCTGGTTAACTGGAAAACCAGAGGCATGCTATATGCTAATAACAAACCCTTGAAACATGGGAAATTAATTCAAAACATTGATGGTTTGGTCAACTCAAATGAGATGACCATCTACTGGAAAAAGATCAAGGGTTATTCCAAAGTGGAGGGACCAGACAAAACTGGAAATGACTTAGCTGATCAGCTGGCCAAAACCGGGGCCATCCAAGGGGATCTAATTGTGATCGAGTCCCTGTTGGGGGAAATCCAGGTCACTGCTATCACTAGGTCCCAGACAAATGCTCACAATGATATTTCAACTGCCCAATGGAGTAAGGAGACCCCAGATGCTGATTTGATTACGGCTCAGAAGGGGGATCCAATAATTGGCAAGTTTTATCAACACATTGAAGACCCTGAGAAATTTCCCCTGACGGATACCGATTACATAGGGAAAGAAGACCTCAGCGTGTTGATGAAATGTCCAAAAATGTTCCGAATCCAAGACGGTTTGTTGGTGAGGAAATCCCTAGCTGGCCATGATCAGTGGGTGGTTCCTACCTCATTCCGAAGCCTGATGTTAAGTCACGCCCATGATGCGGCCACAGCCGGTCATAGGGGGTTTCATACAACACTTGAAATCTTAAGAGAGGTTGCATACTGGCCACACATGGGGCAGGACCTCGACCAATACTTGAAGGGGTGTCTTGTGTGTGCACAATTTCAGCCAACATCCCTTACACATCGCGTGCCTCTCCAAAAGAGGGGGATGACACTGCCATGGTCAGATTTGCAAGTCGAGTTTATCAGGCCTGTGATTCGCTCCTCTGGGGGAACAAGTACATGTTGACCGTGACATGCTTGTTTACTAAATGGGTGGAATGTCGCCCAGCCCCAAACTGCAAGGCAGAAACAGCAGCTGCCCTGATGATCAACCACATCTTTACACGTTTCGGTCTACCCCAAAGGATCGAGTCAGACAGAGGTAGCCATTTCACCAGCAAAGCAATGACAAAGATGTGGGAGATATTTGGGTTTAAAAGGAAGCTAAATATCACTTACCGGCTAGCCTCTAGTGTTGCAGTAGAGAGATATAATTGAACCATTGTGAGCATATTAAAAAAAGTTTGTGGCAGATTCTGGGCCAAGTTGGGATATTCGTTTACCTCTTGTCCTAATGGCCATCAGATCTACCCCTTCATCTGCAACTAAAATGCCACTGTTTGAGCTGATGATTGGACGCAGGATGGTGCTTCCCCAGAATCCGCTCTACAGGACCCAAGAGCAGACATTGATCAATGCCTCCACAACTCATGAGTATGTTGAAAATCTAAGAACACACCTTCAACATGCTTTTGCCTATGCTCAGCAAAATCTAGAAAGATCAGCAGACAGCATGAAGACCACTATGACCTAAAGACTACCAGAAAGGAATACAATGTAGGAGACCAGGTCTACTTATACAATTTCCAAAGGAACCAGGCCAAACATCGAACATTTCTGCCTACCTGGAGGGGCCATTTTGAAATTGTAGACAAGATCTCACCAGTCGCCTACAAAATCTGCATTCCCAAAGGCAGTTTGGCAGAGGGGGAAGATAAGTGGGTCCATATTAATCAATTAAAGTGTTGCCATCCTAGGCACACTCTGCAGCAACTGGAGGAGTCTTCTGGAATCCCAGAGGGGGCCACTCCAGCTCCATAAAATTCCAACTCTAAAATATTCCATACATAGTCTATAAAATATAATAACAAAGATGTGTCCTGATTATCAAAATGTATGTGTCAGCCCCACTACATTAATAGTGGTGGGGAAATGTCTACAAATGTGTTTGCTTTGTCATCCTAGGAGAGATAACCTATAATTGATGGGGGACCATGGAGAAACCAAGGAGGATTACCCGGGGACGGGGAGGAAAGATCTGAGGGGCCCGGAGTATCGCTCAATACTCCCATTAGGTCCGGCGAGGAGAACCGATCGATCCACCCCTGACAGAGGAAAAGATGATGAACTTTGCCATTGATGGAATCAGAAGAGATGAGGCTGACATCCCAGTCTTGCGAGTTTCCATTGATGGACGTTCAACGCCAATCGCAAGAGGGGTGCTTGTGGGATGTTTCATCCCACTGGTCCAGGCCCTGCAACATTACTGTGCATTGCTGGCAGTAGGAACCTCAGAAATGGCCACTGGAAAGCATGCTGCTCGCTAAAATCACCCAAAATTGTGCAGTAAAAATCTGAAAAATAGGCCGCCATCCACTTTTGCCTATCTCAGTGAACACAGGAGACCACTGCCAAAACCCACTATTGGGCTACCCACAAGTAGCCTGAAACCACTTGAAAAAGCAATGCTGATTGCCAAAAGAAAACACAGAGCTGTTTGGAAATCCGTTTTCT
Organism: Ambystoma mexicanum; assembly: GCF_040938575.1. NCBI lineage: Eukaryota > Metazoa > Chordata > Amphibia > Caudata > Ambystomatidae > Ambystoma > Ambystoma mexicanum. The sequence continues at coordinate 1,354,133,907 of NC_090929.1, forward strand.
TGGTTGTCAAATTTGGAAAAAATCATGGCTCACAAACCACCAAAAAGATTCAACCTCCTTATTGGGTGTTCCACATCATTCTACTGCAAGAATCCCCATAAATACAATGTCAGCAAGAATCATATGTTATCAGAACAAAATCCACTTTTAAAGATAATTGATTGAAAGAAATCTGTCAGAATGGGAGCAGTACCGTTACTCGCCTCCGACAGATGCTGGGGATCTCTAAATCTGACAGGAGAAACTTGTGTTTTCAAAGTTAAATGTGTCAAAGAAGGGATTTTATCAAATGCCATGTAGAGTACCACACATTTTATTTTCATGTTGAAAAAGACTGGAATTAAAGATATGTTTGCTGATTTTAAATGTATAAATGTAATGTTTTCACAAGGAACTATGTTACAATTGACCATAAGGTAACCTGATTTAGCTAAAACTTCCAAAAGGCTTTCTCCCACCTTGTTCATTCCCAACAAAAGGAGAGGGTTTTGCATTGGCATGTTAATCAGAAGGGGAGGAGAACAATGGGTTCCTTGAACTGAATAGAAAATGCTAATTCGGGTGTGACTGACAACAACAGCTCTGGCAGGAAGGCAAGCCATGTGACCTTCTGACTCAGCCCAGCTTTGGAGGCGGGCCAGACTGAAAATGTGGATTGAAGTGAAGTAAATGTATGTTTTAGAAAAATGCTTATAGCTAATTGTACTGAACTGACAAAAATATGAAACTTAGAGATTGTTAAAATGAAAAATGTGCTCACAGTTTAAGACTAATCTGGAATCTGTGCGATGTTCTGAGCCTGAAGAGATATGGTCTGTCTCTGTTAGAAGCCATTCTGCCTTTGAATAGAACAAAGAAGAAGTGTGACAGCCAAAGGTGGTAGCCAAAGAAAACCCTTATGGTGAATACAAATCTCTGGTGGTCTAGATAGGTAGATGGGTCTTTGGGACCTTGATCAAGGCACTCTAAGATAAGTTGGCAGCGTTAGGGAGAATTCTCATAAATGTACTAATTCCCTTCACCTTAGAGACCCCCAGCAACTTTGCTGGATTTTTGAGGACTTGTTTCTTTTTCCTAGAGAGAGTGTGAGCCTTTTTTTTCGCACTCTCTCATGTATTTTGAATGTATTTTACCTTTGTGTTCTTTGATTATGGAGCTTTAGACAACTCCATAGGCATCATCTTTTCATGTGTGTCACACAGCACCCTCAGTGCAGTGACACAAGGGAAGCCTTTTTAGGCTCTGCCAAGGTTTACATACCTTCTCTGGGATACACTACTGTTTCCAGAGAAAGTAAAGTGAAATTGATTTTTCTAGTCTTTTCAAATTCCTAGACCCAGCACACCTCATTTTACAATAGAATGCTGGAGGAGTTACTTAGTATCCCATATGTCTAGATATGCATGTAGCAGTCAAATGCTACCCTTTCCTCTCAAAATGGCTGGTGGCAGTGGTTTTACAATGTACTACCATAATTTTTCCTGACCGCAAACACCGGTAGTGTTAAATCACGGGAGACATGTTTTTCAAGATGGCGTCTGAGCCCTCTTAGTTTAAACAGGTCCCGGTCTGCTTTTTTTGCCATTCCTTTTTGGAAAGGTACTTCTAGAGTTTGTCTCTGCACGCCAAACCAGGTTTGGTCCCTTTGTTCCTATGCCTTTGGCGGGCTTCAGGACTGAGGACTGCCTCTGACGCCCAAGTGTCTGGGGTGGGCAGGAAGTGAGGGAGGTGCTCAAAACTCCCTGTGCTTAGTCTCCTAGGAGACCCAAATGCACTCTGGCGTGATTGGCTGGCTAACTGTCCAGCAAGGACAGCCACCCTGTTGGGTGATTGGCAGCTGGGCTGGAATGAATGGGAGGAAACTGGATAAAAGGTGAGTCTCTTGGCTCGGAAGGCAGAGTCGACCACTGCAACGAAAGAACCGAAGACGAGCTGGAAGAAGACGGCTGCTGCAACTCCTAGACCATTGGTTCGCCTGGTGAAACCCTGCTGCAGGTCCGAATCGCCAGTTCATCTCAACAGTGAAGCTCTTCAAGAACAACTTCTGCCTTTGAGTTGGTGGGACCAATCAACACGACCCGTAAGCCACCTGGATTCCATTCTCGGAGCTGGTTGTATTTCCTCAGAGTGCTGCAGGAAACTGAATAGCCAAGGAGAGGGACACCAGTTTGTGTTCTTGTCTACAACTACCGGAATTGAAGATTTGTCTTTGCCAGCTTTTTGACCAGTCCCTGTGCACTGCAGGAGTCCCCCAACGCCTTCCCTCTTGTCCCCACGACTGAGGCTCAGGAACAGTGAGATCTGCAGGAAATGCCAGGAACAGAAGTCGTCAGATGCATTTTTTTTCTTCATTGTAAGGTACTGTGAAAACCCGACCGAGAGACCTTACCTCTCACTGCGAAAGTGCTTGAAACTTTGCAGGCCTGGTCAGATTGTGACCCAACATATGAATCTTTCTTTTACAAACTACTTCTGACAACTTTTGCAAAGACTTTTCTGTTTAACTACCAGAACTGCCTATCCTATACAAGACATTAGCTCATTGACTTTGGCCTAACCTACTGCACTATTTGCACTGTCTAAAAGTAACTGTCATCTTTTTATTAACCTATGCTGTTTTGCTCCTACTTCAAATGTTCTGAATGCCATTTTGCTCCTCCTTCAAAGTAGTTGAAATGCCTCAGAATCTTATAGTGTGAAGTGCTGAAGTATATAGTGAATGTTTTATAACTGACTGTGAAATAAATTAATAAGTGCTTTGCCAAGAAACCTTGAGTGTAAGAGTTTATCTAGATACTTGTAATTGTAGACCTCTGTGTAACATCCTTACAGCTCACATTCCCCTCTTGAGATAAGTCTGGCTGCTCAGCAACACTGCCACAAAACTGTGTAGTACAGATTTATAGCAAAGGTTGGTTTTGCTTACACCTGTAGTCCTAGTTGTGTGTAGTGGTCCCAAAGGGTACTGCATACAAATTTTGCCTATCAGGCAGGAAAAAAATGGTTTGAGTACTGAATACAGACATGAATGATACAAGGGCATGGGAAGAATAAAGGAGAACAGCAAGGAAGGCAAGGAAGAAACTGGAGGCAAATGGGAGCAAGGAGAAGAGAATGCAAGAACTAAGGAGCGTCAGTAGCCATTGAGATGCACCGGCTGCTTCCATTAACCTGGTTTCATAGTGCCGGCTTGTCTCTCATTCACATGAAAGCCTGGGCACCACCTTGAAGGCATTGAGGCAGGACATGAGTGAAATGTCGTGGGAACCCTCATGCACCATCTTGGAGTGGACAAGAAGAGAGCATTGAGGGTAGTTACGTGATCCGATCACAACCGCCACTGCTGCCACAAGGACCAGCACCAAGGTAAGTGCAGAGTACGCTTTGTGACAGTATGCTCCTTCCTCAAGGGGCCCACATCGGGTTTCCTGGGATGGCTCAAAAGAAAGCAACAAACCAGGTCAGAAGCATGAACATAAGTTGCTGGCTCCCGTGAGTGATTGCAAGCTCTGTATCCTTTCCAGTCAACAAAGTACTTGAGTTGATCCCTAAAATACCTGGAGTCGCAAATCTGAGCAATGTCATATTCAGGAATGGCCCACGAATTACAGGAGAAGGAGTTGGCCTGTGCCTCGGAAAACAGTCACCTCAGTGAAGTTTAAGCTGAGAAACATGGAACACAGGATGAATCCGAGACCATGAAGAAAGGAGACGCAAGGTTACAGCAGCAGGATTGATCACCTTAACAATAGCAAAAGGGCCATAGTATTTTGGGGCCAATTTAGAAGGTGCCAAGCTAGTCAGCAGGAAATGTGAAGACAGCCAGATTTGATTCCCTACCTTAAAAGGGGAATCACGTCTCCACTTGTCATCCAGGAGTTTTGTCGAAGCACACGATTTCTGTAAGGCTTTCAATGCCTGAGTATGACCATCACAAAGGCGTTCAACATGTGATCCTACAGATGGAACTGAGTAGTCAGAAGAACTATGAGTAGGAAAAACACGTCGGTGATAACTGTACGTACAATGAAATGGACTGTCTTGGATAGCAGAATGTGAAATAGCGTAAATACTGCTCTAAATTCTGATTTAGACATTCTATTTGACCAATTTTCTGTGGGTGCTAGCCAGAAGAAAGAGCCCTGTGAATGCCAAAAGATTTTCACAATTGAGCCCAGAACCTAGAAATGAATTGGCTACCCAGATCAGATAGAACAGTGTCAGGAACACCATGTAGAGGGAATATCTCACACAAGAAAACTTCAACCACTTCACTGGCATTTGGAATTTTACTAAGCAAAGTAAAGTGTGCCATTTTAGAAAACAAATCTGCATTAACCATTATGGCTGTGTGCCCATGGGAAGGGGGCAAGTCTATCATAACATCTGTAGCAATGTGTTGCCAAAGCTAATAATGTAGAGATGGTTGCTGCAGTTTCCCAAAAGGAGATCCTGGGTTTCTTTTGGTCTGCAAACAAGTGGAACAGGCAGTTTGGTAGTCTTTAATGTCAGTGACAAGAGTAGGACACCATAACTGTTGTGATACTATGACACATCCTTAGGACTTCATTCTGTAAGTCAGTGTTTGGAATGAACTATAACTTACCTTTGAACAAGAGGCCATCATGTGCAACAAGCATGGGGGCAGAAAACACAGAAGAATGATTACGCAAGCCAAACAGTATTTTCCTATAGAAATCAGTGACCACAAAGGTGAACGTAGCCTGAGTAACAAGAGGTTCATATCAAGTAAGTGGTCTCAGTTGATCGTACTTCCAAGACAAGAAATCTGCAACAATGTTCTTAGACCTGAGAATGTATGTGAGAAGGATGTTGTATTGTGAAAAGAAATACGCTGATCTGGCTTGCCTGCTGTTTTTACATTTGAAATTCCTGAGCATATGGAGATTGCGATGATCGGTGTGTATCTCAACAGGAAAGCAGGATCTCAGCAACACATGATGCCATTCAATGAAAGATTGTTTCATAGCCAACAACTCTTTTTTTTAACACTGAATAATTCAGTTCACTGGGCAGTAAGGTCTGTCATAAGTATGCTACTGGATGTTCAAGGTTATCATCTTGGAGCTGTTTAAGCACCACACCCAAGGCAGCAGCAGAAGTGTAAGATCCCATAATGAAGGATGTAGAAGGATCAGGTTGTATCTAAACATGAACAGAGGTAAACATTTTCTTCAATTCACAAAAAACCTCTTGAGTAGCAGAATCCCAACAAAAAGGTACTCCATTCTTTAGCAACCAAGTAATCGGTAAAACAATGAGAGAGAATCCAGGAATACATTTCCTGTAAAAATTGGAAAACCCAAAGAAATTCTCAATGTTTTGAACAACATGTGGAGATGTTTACTGCAGGATAGCTTCCACTTTCCTGGGGTCCATGGCAATACCTTATGAAGAGAGTATATATCCAAGTAGGTTACGAAAGTTTGATGAAATTCACATTTCTCTCTCATGGCCAGAAGTTTGTTTTCCCACAGATGCTGTAATACTTGCCTAACTTGAAGACAGTGTTCATCTAAGTAAATAACCACCAAGTGTAGGAGGAGATCAGAAAATATAGAATCTATAAATCTCTGGAAGACAAAAGGGGCATTTCCACAAGTGCAACAGGCATTACTTTATATTTAAATGTCCAAATGGTGTCCGAAACTCTAAATCAATCTGTTTTTTTAGATTAACCTGTAGATATCATAGAAGAGCGCCTTTTTCAGGAAGAGACAAGAAATACATCCTTCCAAATTGCGAGGCATGAACTAGATCTATAGCACAATCTCTGTCCCTATGAGAAGGAAGCTCTTTCTCAGGAATATAAAAAAAACATCAATATAATCAGCATATCACATTGGTATAGTGTCCAAAAACAAACTCTGGTAGGCCTAGAACCCAAAGTAGAACCTTGAGAAGATTGCAAGGGCAGCCCTTTTTTATGTGGTATGCAATGTTTTATGCAATACTCTGAGCCAGAAAACACTGTCTCTGCAGAGCAATTACATAAGGCTTATGGCACGTAGCGGTGGCAATCCCAGAAAGACAGGGTAATAAGCTGCTCTGATCAAGTCAAGTGCAAGGGTTTCCTGGTGATTAGAACTTCTCATAGCCAAAGTGCCAGTTTGCTCAATCATAGGATCTGACACTAATGGTTGCCCATCCACTCCTTCCAGAGGAAGAGCACAGGAGTTGCCAATCTGTGGTGTATCATGGCTTCTGGCCCATTGGCCTTCCATAAATAGCCCAGCTGCACCGCAATGCAGGAGTTCAGGGATTTGCAGAACACAAGACAAAGGAAGCATACTGAATACCTGAAGCACCACTAATTCAGTTTTCAGAGCCAGTTTCATTGGCAGGTAGCACAGGGGAATCTACTGTCTTCTGCTCCTGGTCTGATACCACTCTGAGGAATGGGAGGAAACATTTCCCAAAAGCCTTGGTGGAGCGATAGGACAGTCACAGACTAAATGGTTTTTGGAGGTACACTACATGCATAAGCCTTGAAGTCTGAATCGTTGTTGTTCCTCATCGGTCAAAGGACTGCTAGCATGTTATCTGTCTTCTATGGGGTCAAGGGCTTTCTTTTCAAATGCTCAGATAAAGGTCTTTGGGGGTGTTTTTGTTTTTCTGCCTTTCATTAAGCCAAACAGAACCCTTACTGCAACACCAATGTGATCAATTTGGTAAGTGAAGTAGGGCTAGGAATTCAAGCCAACACATCCTTCAATTGATCGTTTAATCCACAATGGAACAATGTCAGTTGAGCTCCATCTGGCCACCTAGTTTTGGTAGCAATTTGTTTGAACGTCATGATTTCCTTGACAAAAATCAAGAAGTATCTCTTGGGTAGAATAAGAAGTTCTGGTTGCCCAAACACGCCTTTTAGATTAGCAATGCAACCTGCATAATCAGTAAGCAAAGGACTACTAGAAGTTACCAATGGAGTAGCCCAAGACAAGGCTCTACCCATCATAATGGAAATCAAAGACCCAACCTTGGATTTATCTGTCAAAAAGGAATGACTGTGAAAGGTGAACTGCACCAAACAGGCATCCAAACATTCCTGCAGTTTCTTTGGAGAACCGTCAAACTTTCTGGTAGAGATGGCAACCAAGGGCTGATCCAATATAGCATGATCACTCGTGGCCTCTATTTGTCACAGGGTGTTGTTCTTGACTTTTAGGTTATGCACCTCAACAGTGATATGTAGTCATGGTAGTCATCTGTTTTTGCATTTGATCCATCGTGACCTCTTCTTTCTGGCATCTCAATCAGTCACCGATTGGATGTACCTATGTCTTCAGATGCCGCTCTTTGAAAAGATACAGCATATCTCTGTTAAAAGCCACACTGCCCTTTGAATAGGACAAAGAAGGTGTGTGACAACCAAAAGCAGCAACAAAAAGTAAACCTTTAAGGGGAATAAAACCATCTGGTGGTCTGGATGGGTAGATAAATATTAGGGACCTTGATGATGTTGCTCTAAGGTAAGTTGGCAGGAATCTAAGGGCTTGAGTACTAAATCCAGACAGGAATGATACAAGGTAATGAGAAGCAGGCAAGAATGAAGGATAACAGCAAGGAAGGCAAGGAAGAAACGAGTCGAATAGGAGCCAGGGAAAGAGAACCAGAGAACTAAGGAGAGTCAGTAAATCATTGAGACACTCCTGCTGCTTCCAATAACTTGGTTTTATACTGCCGGCGTGTGTCCTGTTCACCCGATAGCCTGGGCACCATATTGAAAGGGGAGAGGCAAGCCATGAGTGAAATATTGCAGGAATGCCTGGGCACCACCTTGGAATGGGCCGGAAGAGTGTTGAGGGAAATATTGTGAGCGAACACCACAGCCACTATCGCCATGAGGATACACGGCAAGGTAAGTGCTGAGTCCACCATGGGTACACAAACTGCAATGGCATATTGAACCAACAAACGATCATGGATTCGGAACATCTTGGAAAATGTCATCAGCACACGGAGATCCTCTTTACTGGTACAATCTGATTCTGTTAGAGGAAAACTCATGGGGTCTTCAACATGTTGATAGAATCTTCCAATAATGGGGCCCTCTTTCTGTGCAGTGATCAAATCTGCATCCAGGGTATCTTTACTCCACTGGGCTGTCGAGAGTTCACTGTTGGCATGAGTTTGTGACCTGGTGATAGCAGTGACTTGGATTTCACCCAGCAGGGATTCCGTCTCTATGAAATCCACTTGCAGTACTCCAGTTTTAGATAGCTGGTCAGCCAGGTCATTGCTAGTATTATCTGGCCACTCTACTTTGGAATGCCATCATATCTTTTTCCAATAGATGGTCCTCTCATTAGAGGTCACCTGATCATCAATCAACTGGATCAGTTTGCATGTGTTAACGGTTTATTGTTCGCACAAAGCATGCCTCGATATGTTCCAGTTAATCAGGTGTTCCACAAACCCATTCCTGACATAATCAGAGTCAGTAATTATGACCAGCTCTTTGAGTTTGTGGTGTACTGCAGTGTGTATGGCTTGATAAATGACCATCAACTCAGCCACCCGACTGCTTCAGGGTCCTATTTTGTAACCAGCAGAGGTCTCTGTGGTATCATTCACCCAGGCATTCCTGAAGCCAGCTTCTAGTTATTTTTCCTTGTTATTACCAACATGGTAAGAGCACCCTCCCATATAAACTGTGGGTAACCCCTGACACATGTTTTCTTCATAGACCTTGTGCAGGGATGTTAAGTACGCCTCCATATTGTTTTTGGTCATCAGACTTTCATCTTCGAGACAGTTTTCTTCAGCACCATCATGCAAATTAGCCAATCCTTGCGCTAGAGGACTCTTCATGTTTCGCCATATCAGACCAACATAGGAAATCCTTGCATGGACAAAATCCAGGAAGTAATTCTGGAATTACTCAAATTCCCCGCCAAGAATTGGTTATTTTGTACGTTCGGCAATGATTGGTGAGGAGTCTCTACGATGATATGCTCCACCTGGATAAACGGACAGTCATTTTTCAATACCCATACCATTGCCAGGAGTGACTTTATGCAAACATTCAATTTTACTCCACAGGGGACAACGTTTCACTCTTGTACGAGATAACTTTGTTAACCTGTTCATGCTTTTGGTGCAACACTGCTGTTAGGCAGGTGTCTGAGAACCCTGTCTCCAAGAAGAAAATCTTATTCCTGGTGAGGTAAGCCAAACATGGAGCTTGCAAAAAGCTTTTCTTAAGTTGGTGAACTACCTCGGATTGTTCCGGACCCATCTCCCACTTGGCTCTGGCCTTTAATAACTGGATCAAGAGTCGAGTGACCTCTAAATACTCTTCAACAAACTTTCAACTATAATTAATGAGTCCGAGAAGGTTTCTTGCTTCTCATAGAGTAGTAGGGTCTTTTCATTTCAGTAATGCTTCCGTAATGTTTCCACCTTCTTTGCCTGGGGATTGAGAAATTCACTCTTACAACACTGTGCCTTCTTAAAGGACAGTTTTGCTCTGGCTGTCTGCAGCTAGGTCAACACATATTGGATTTCTGCTATAAGTCCCTCCATAGTTGAGCTCTTGATCAACACTTCATCTGCATAGGTCACGTTTTCCCCTTTTGCCCAACTCAGTCATGGTCTTATGCAGAAAGATGTTGAACTCATTGCCATAGTTTATGTATCCAAAGGGGAGTCAGGTCCACGTACATTGCTGCCCCCGAAGGTAAAGTGAAGCTTGTATTGGTCTTTCCTACTCACGGGACATCTTTCAAGACCCAACAAGTTTGTTCTATGTTTTTTTTGCCAATGGACATTTTTAGCTAGGCAGGAAATTATTGGAGTTTGGGGTTTCCAGATGTACTTCCCGTTTATCAGTCAATTTAAATGTGGGACTGGTCTGATCTTTCCTGAATAATCCTTTGTTTTTCATTATTCAGGCATACAATGGTGAGCACAGGCTCTCCTCCTCATTTATCTGAATGGGGAGAAGCAACTGTTCACCCTTTTTCTGAAAGTTGTCAGGCTCCATCATCTTTTTTTATAGGGCTCAGTGTTTATTCTGACTTTGGACTAGTGTAAAATTATAGAGTGTTCCCTTTCAGTGTGGAATGCCACTTAGAACTGAAGGAAGGGTGATTTCCTAGAGTGGAGAAGGGTCCCCATCACCAGTTTGTTCTCATACCAAGATGACAGTGATGTAGGGGACCTGATTATTCTTGAAATGAAAATCCACTTTTTCAGAATGTTGTTCAATTTAATGACAAGTAGCATTCAAGCTTGCATAATTGGTACTCATTTTCAGTTAGTGTAAACAAGGTGTGCCCACTGGAGTTATGACTATCACTGAATTTTTTAACCAATGTCACCCAATTTTTATTTCCAGACCTGCAATCCCTTTGCAATTTTCGATGTTGCCCTGTGGCAATTTGCTTTGCTGGGGAATCCTCTTTCGTCCCAGATTATTCACAGTCCCCCTTTCCCTGAAGACATTTCCAATAATATCTGGCTCAAATTGTTGGCGTCTAAGAATTTCTGGATATGGGTCAGTCTCCATACATACCCTGTCTAACTCAGGGTCATTTCGGACCCATTTCTCTTTGAGAGGGATCCCCTTGTTCCAGAATGATTAGATTTGCCCAAATTAATCCTCTAGGGATTATTCTGTTATAAAGGTGATTATCTTGTGTTCTTCCACAAAGTTGCTTCTTGTTTGTCCCCTCCTACTTAGCCTTTGCTCTTTGGGTTCTAACTTCCGAGAGGTAGAAGATTAACTTTCCGGCAGTGAGGTGATTGGGGGTTCTGTCCTGGTGAGAAAGGAAGCTTGCTATACGGCTTGACATCTCCCCTCCATCTGGGCCCCCTCCTCTGGAACCTGTTGCTTGTCGGATGTTCCCTCCGATCATTTCCCCCCGCGGCATCAGACCCGGGGGTTTGGGAATTCTGGGAAGCATGTTGAGGGTTTGACTGTGCCCTTAGCATGCAGCCCAGTTTGTCGGTCAATTGCTGGACGTGTTGCTCCAGCTGTGAAAACTTTTCTGGTTGGTAGGGAGGTCTCGATTCATACATTTGCTGCTCCTGAAAAGGGTAATTGTCCCTTCTCACAGAGTAGCTCAGGTGTGGGAAATATCCCCATTATTTTCCACCCTGATTCTCCCTGGTTCAGAGATCTATTGTCCTAGAACCGGGGAGAAAAAGTAGGATTATTCTGGAAATTCTGATTCTGAGAGTACCGGTTGAAACTGTTCAGGATGGGGGATGGAGTGGCAGTTCTCCTGTGTGGAGGTTTGGATGGAGGTTTCCCGGGGAAGTGCTTACCTGCCCCCCCTTTGTGCCGGGGAAGTGTACACATACCCCAGGATTGTTTTGTACCCTTATATTTAGGGCATACATAGGTGGCAGGATCAGATGGATCATTGTTCTGGACTCCTGCCTGACTCCCATTAATTGGGCCAGGGCAGGCAATCCCATCTGCCTTTCATTCTGTTTGTTGGCAGAAGGAATATGTATAGGCCCCCCATCTCCAGGTACAAAGGATGGGTAGTTCTCACCCCCACCACCTTCACAACGGCAGGTGTGGTAGATGGTTTTGGGGTTTTGGGGTGTTTTTATTTCCCGTGGACTTCTGGACCTCATATATACTGGTGGCTTGCTCAATTACCCAATTCAGTGTTTTGCGCTCATGAAATCACACACTAATTGAGTAATTATGTATTTGGGGCAGGCAGGGAAATATGTGGTCACAAACTACTATTTGTGTTCACCCACCTGGAAGTCTGTGCAAATGCATGGTTTAATTCCGGGACAAACTCTCTAGGCGCCTGATCTTCCCCACATTGATATGATATGATATGGCATTTATAACACACCTGTACACATTGAAATGATGTGCAAATTATGTGCAGTCTTACGGACCTCTTGTGGGCTCCTATGCATTGAGAATAGTTTCAAAATGGCCATTTTATAGGTGGACCATTTATAATGACCCTGGTCCTTTCGTCCCGCAAAGGATCTGGAGTACTCAGGGGAGAATGTCCATTTGACAAATTCTATGTATGACATCATTTTCTCAAAGGTTTCCAAGTGCTGCCACACCAAATACTTTGCATTCTTATGGTATGGTGTCAGGAAGCTGTTTATGGCTTTAATTTGTCTGATTGGGCCTTTAACAAAACCCTTTCTCTGTGTCACTGTCCTTTTTTTTCTGCACCTAAGTCCATTCACTTTTGGACTCAGAGTTCCTATTTTGACTGCATTTCCTCTCCTCTAGGTGCTCCCTATTTCCGTAAGATTGTGAATACCCCCCAGACTCATAGGATATGTTCTCCTCTCGCCTGGACCACCATGAACTCTCAGGGTCACTTTCCCTGTTGTCACCTTGCGGCACAGGATAAAACACAGAGGGACTCATTACGAGCATGACAGTCCGGTAGCAACGGTGCCGGTAAGAGTACCAGCACCATAGATACCGGACCGGCACACTCTGAGTCTGCATGCCGCTGCCGTCCCGCCCGCCAGGTCTGACCTGGTGGGCGGAACGACAGCCGCTCGCAGACTTTCATGGAGGCACCGGCACCGTTATTTACGGTGCCGGTGCCTCTGTGTTGCCCATTCCCATTAAGTCCTATGAGACTCAAGTGGGAATGGGGAATACAATTTTTTCCATGCCTGACTTCCCGGACCGGCAGGATTAGAATCCCCCTCTGTTACCGGCAAGCCAGTCGCCACAAAAAACACAATTCCGGCGGCAGGCTGCCGGTTTTACCAGCACAGCTACTGCCGGACTCGTAATGATGTTTAGGCCAAAATGTTTACGAAAAAATGGCAAAATGTATGATTTGGCTGATTTTCTTTTCCGAATGGCAGAAAAGTTTGACCAGTTCACACATTCAGTGCTGGGGGCTGCAAGGGTGTCCCCTGCACCCTTGCTCACTATATTGTGAGCGGGGGTTGCGTGGGTGTCCGAATCAACCATCCCAAAAAAAAGGCTGCAGGGGCTGTGGGGCTGTTCCACGCAACGTCCCACTCACTGTACTATACAGCATAGTGAGCAGAGGTTGCGGGGGACACCCCTGCAGCTGTCCCGCAGTCCTGAAAAAAAATAAAAATAAAAATAAAAAATAGGGCTGCGGGGGTGTCCCCCACAACCCCTCACTGAAGCACTTCATTTGGAAAAATGCAATACTCACAAGGAATAAAAACATAAATGAATTCTAGGAAATTGGGAAATTAAATATCTCTTTGAAATATCAAAATAATGTAGAATCTATTGATCATTGAGCATTTGGTGTGGGTGTTAACCTCAAGGTCACACCGCAATGTGTGGCATTCTTCAGAATACAAAACAGTCCAAGCACATAGCAATATATGCACACTATGCATTCCCATTGACTTACTCAGTGATGCTTCTGTGTACTCTCTAAAATGTTGGCCAGTTCATATAAATACATTGTATTCACAAAATATCTTCCAAGGATACCCTTGGATAGTGAACCCAACTCACTCTTTCTTCCTAGTGGCTCAGGTCCATTTTAACATTAACCCCCTAATTTGATTGATTTGACAGGGACATGGGATTCAGTTACCCAGACACTATGGCTATGGTAGTCAAACTACACCAGATCTGTTAAATGCCACATTTACCTGTGTGACCTGTAGCGGATGGATATCACAGATTGTAGATAGAGGCCATGCTCAATGTTCAGATTAAAAGGGTTCTATTTTATTTGGTCAAATTCACTTGTATCTTAATTTTGGACTATATTCTGTTTTCCATATCCCCAAATAGAATGTTGAATATAAAACGAATAAAAAATAAGAACAACTCCTCAGAGCATCTAAACTTGCTTAGGTTCTGCCACTCTCAAATGCAGGTGTGCAATGGCCACCTGTAGGCACAAGGAAATTGCCATGTTCCTCCCAGTCTGGACATTCTGCTATGCTTTGGGAACCTTTCTACAGCTAGTCCCCTTAGCTGAGTCCTTGCCATCCGTCGAATCTGCTCTCTCTCACAGCGATGCTGCCTTCAATCAATCAATGTGGCTTCCAGTTTTTAGTTAATTCTTCCCTCATCCAAAAACGTTTGAGCTTAAATAGCCCATAAACCCAACCCAAAGGGGCTTGGGCTCACTTCTAATTCCAATCGGGTAATATATTTGATGTGTTGCTACCCTAGTGATGAAAAAGCTAACAAACCTTCTCCATTGTGTAATTGATTGTCTTTACTGAGAAGGCTGGCTGCAGCAGTTCCCAAATCTGAGTTACAATACTATCTCACAGTAAGACCACCACTCTCATTCTTTACATAATCCAGATTTAAACTGTCAAGCAGCTCAAGTGATAGATATATGAGTTTTGATCATTTTATAACCTGAGATGAGGTTGAATTAAAATACAAAATATATATGTGAATCTGAATGAGATAATATCTTTGGTTTCCATATGTGAGCTTCAGAAGAGGATTTATATTAAGTTTTCACATGTCATCTTTTCAAATATGTTATGTTATGAAAGCACATGTCTTACCAGTCAAAACTCAAACCATTCATGTTCACTAGTTTATAGTCTCCCGAGTTTCTGAAGCTACATTCCAACAGGCATCTGGACTTTTCACGAGTTTTTTTAAAGATGTCTCCTCCATCCATTTAGTTCAGGGGTTTGTGTTTAGCAATTCCCATAATTTTGCCTTGCGTTGTCTGCTTTTAAAGAGCCATTCTGTTTCTGGCAAAACAGGTCCTGACCTTTCAGATCACTTTATATAAATGATACTGGTTCTTAAAAGTCACTTGATGGATAGTGAGCTATCTGTTGACAGGTGTAATTGACAGGTTATTTCCAGCCTAGCGAACATCACCATGAAAATCATTACAGTGGCTATATTTATCTGTATCTTCCGTGAGTTAAACCGTAGCGATACAAACAGTTTACCTTTTTTTATTTAAATTATAATCATTTCTTTTCCTATCTCCACTAGTGTGAATGTTGTTTTGTGAATGTAACATACTGCACCTTTCCCACTAACGCATCATGTTCATGTTATTTCTTGCACAACAAAAATATATTAGGGCCTCTGTATCTAGCATTTCGTGAAAAGCTGCATTTGAAATAATCAAACTATTTCATTCTCCAATGTTCAATGCATGCCTGTTCCTTTTCCTGTTCAGATTATAGGCTACATAAAAGTGCACGCGTGTATCACAAAATGATAGCCTGTTAATATCCTGATTTGTCGAAACTGTGCATTTCACTAGGAAACATTCTTGCAAGTGAAAAACATTACCGTTTTTTAAGGGCAGGGTTGTGTGACTAGTCTGCAGAAATGTGAAAAAAGCCTATATGAGAATAGTGGCACCCTTTTATAAATATCTCTAGTTTTATCTGTTTGCATGATGTTTGAGGACAGCTGCTGTTACTTGTCAACGTTGTCTAAAACAAAGACGAAAAAGAGAAAAAAAGGAACACATTCTGCTATGAGAATATCGGTTCAATGGATGCAAACTTGGCAAAAAAATGTATTTATTTTGGGGAATGGCAAGGGTTAACTTGAGGAGCACAGAACCATGATTTACTGTTTTCTTTATTTTATTTTCCTGTTTATCTGTTTTACTATTCTGAGTGCTGGGTTCAGCCAATTCAGCTTTCCTACTGTTTTGTTCATTTTCTGCTTTATATTTGTTGTTATTCAAGTTTTCAAATAGCGTTTTTTTCATGTTGAAGAAGTATTATTGGGTTGATCGGTGGGGTTACAGGTTGATAATTCATTGCAGCATGTAATGGTAATTTCAGATATCTATCATCTAGTAGAGGAAGTTAAATGTGATGTCTGTTGGATGCAGGTGACTGTGGAAACTGGTTGCAAAACCAACTGCTTGATCCGTTTCGGCGCATTTGAAGCCGCGGAGGAGTGCTTGTCCTGCAATGTTCGTGCAAATGCCTCGGTGGGAATAGATATTATCTGTTTACAGGACTCCTTGTTTTGTTGGGCTATTCCCCACCACCTGGAACACACCATTCACTCAGGATATTGAAAAAGGGACAAAATGCGAGAGGTTACGTAACGAGGATGTTATTTGCGTTGCAAAATTGTGGCTTTGTTCATTGTTGAGGAAGTCGATTATACATTGTTCAATATATGTAACCATGGTTTATTTGTTTATTGAAATATTGTTGTGGTTAACTTGTGTAAAGTATGCATTTGATGTATAGCGCTGTGGAAGACTGAAGCCAGGCACATGCTATGGTAGAATGGAGGGAATTATGTCCTCTAAGAGTAGTACAGCTTTGCATGACAGGGAGATCAGTTGGACCTGGGAAAGACAGCTGTTCCCATGTGCTCTTTGGCCATACCTAGGTCTGAGAGGATTTACTTTGATG
This sequence comes from Ambystoma mexicanum, assembly GCF_040938575.1. Classification (NCBI taxonomy): domain Eukaryota; kingdom Metazoa; phylum Chordata; class Amphibia; order Caudata; family Ambystomatidae; genus Ambystoma; species Ambystoma mexicanum. The sequence continues at coordinate 1,354,150,260 of NC_090929.1, forward strand.
GATTGTGAAAAAGGCCCGTGATTTCACTGCAACTGGATTGTTTGTTATTTTTTATTTGCTGTTTTGGTTTATTTTGGTGGTTTTGCCTCCTGCAGATAAGCAAAATATTTGCCATTTGGTTTTCATCCCTATTCTGGCTGTTGTCAAGTACTTTTCTCGAGACTCCATATCAACCTGTCTACCACACTCCTCATTCATCCAGTACTGTTGAAATCACAATGACATTTTCTAGTGTAGACTGAATGTGGAATGAGTGGTGCCCCATTTGTGTGGACAAATGAACTATCATGGACAAATAGGCTACAAGCATCCATAAAGTCTCCCATGTGGTCATATCTAAAGGTTTGGTGGTGGAAACGTCCACCGTTCATTGGCAGATCATGCACAGACAGTGGAAAACCCTCCATTCAGAAGCAGAACATCCATCTGAGGTGGATTTTTTGCCTATTACAATGGACACAAGCTGTGCTTTATAAAAGGGAGTATTGCACAGTGTCTCCAACTTCGAAATCAAGTATATACCAAAAGGTTGAGGTGTTGCACACAGAGGGAGCCAATATATATAATTATGGAGATTGCAGGCCTCCAAGAAGCTCAGAAAGAGGAGAAGTTGCACTGACAAGGCTTCTGGTGGAGAGGACAACCACTCACATCATGGCCCAGCAACATGGTGCCACAGTGGAGGGCCTCCAAACTCCTCCCCACACCATCACCACCCCTTCTCTGGAGGTGCATTACAAGGTGGTGGAGAGCACAGCGCCTCATGCCAGTGCGTACAGACACCGGAAGTTGGGGAAGGGGCCCTAGGTGTCTCAGCCAAGGAGGATATCCAAGAGGGGCGATGATGGAACGACTGCAGGGGAGAGAGACCCCTCAACTCCTAAGAAAACCACCAAAGTTGGTGGATGAAGGGCAAAATGTACAACAACCACTACCTTCTCCACCACCACCACCACTCTCCAAACTATTCGCTCTTGTGGGTGTTCTCCTGAAGGTCCACCATCACAGGAGTACAACCCTAACCTTACATTCAACGCGGTGTAACTCTTTGAGGCTGAATTGCTCTGGCGATATGAGGAACTCACCATTTGCAGCTCACATCACTCCGATGTTGCCTTGAGAGAGAGGTGAAGAAGCTGTTGGAAGACCTCTGTGCATCTCAGGCAAGAACGTGGCCAACAACATTACAGCGGTGGAAGCAAACACCACAGCTGGGCATTGTGCATCAGCCTTCTGGAGCTCTGAAGGTTCCAGAGTATAAATCCTGAGATGTACCAGATCGTAGTGGATCTGCAGTGCCCCCAGCCAGTGTCTGGTGAAGAAATTAATCTTCTGCATGTCTTCTTATGTAGCTGTCTGCACAAATACGGTTCCTGCATCATGCCACAATGAGGCACACATAGGTATGTGAGTACTTGATGGGTTGGGATTATGGGGACTGGGTGAAGTGTGAAATGTCTTAATTATAACATGGACCAGGTCCTGTAGTGGTTGTGGGCAATATGGGCTACCCTGGCAGGACATGCCTTGTGCTCTTATGAAATGTCATGTAGAATTGTGTCCAACTGAGTTAGGGTGAACAATGTGCTTTTGATTGTTTATGATACACCACAATATCTGGTCAGCAGCATTGAGTAAACCAATAACCACACATGTGCTGCCAGGCTTTTTTGTACATAGAGATGTCTGTATTGGGGCTGCACAGTGCTGATAGTGTTAACATACTGTGTAGCACCTCATTGACCTTTGGCCATATCCAGGTAATTTTAGACTCATTCAGAACAATATGAGGTCAGTAGTAATTTTGGGGGATAATATGTTATGTTGCCTTACCAGTCAGCACCCTATCCCACATTTGACACACAGAAACAAATAAGTGTCTGATATTGGATGACAGTTTGATACTTGCTGACAATGTGGTGGAGGACCAGTATCATTGGATATGCCCATCAATCAGAGGTGCCATCTGAGCTGTTATATAGACTGATTTGTACTGCCAGAAAAACCTGGAAACCCATCCCAATGATGATGAAAAAGTTCATAAACTCCTGGACATATGTGAAGGTAGTGTATGTAAGTGGGCAAATCCTAGAGATTACATGTTGGCAGTATATGGTAGGCATGTGCATGACATGCAAACATCTATGGCCTACTTGCAATAGAGCCTCAAGCTGTCTAAGAATATTTGTGGTGTGTATGTCTCTGTCTTAACCATCATGAGGGTGAAAGGTGAACAGAGAAAGTACAGGTGAGAACACAGGCAGCATGGCTTCTGTTGGGCTGTCCTAAGACTTATTCCTCATAGGCTAAGGACATGGACATAAATATAGCATGCACATTGGGAATCCTTGTTGAATGTTAAGCTCCCATTTTATAGTTATATCTTATGTTGCCTTCCTTAAATCTCTGAATCTGCCACAATTCCATTGCATGTCTTTCCTCTTGATACTAGTTCATTGTCAATGTTGCTTGTCCAGTTTGCATGATGTAGATACTACAGACGTGTGCTAGGTGGCAATTTAGAAGCATACTGTGCCAACACAAGTCTAGAGGGAAAGGTCCCCCTGGTACAATGTCACCATGTGCAATTGGTCCCAGCACGGGAAGCAGGAAGTTTTACATCAAATGTGCATCACGATGATCCACACATCAGTCATACCTATCTAGGATCTGGCATATCTTGACAGACTTACAGGTGCTGTTGTTCTTGCACATGGTAGTGATAAGACATTTAAAGTGGCTACATTGGTTGATGTGCGTTCCGTTGGTCTCCAGCTTCTTGTCTGAGTGAAACAGTGGCCCCGTTTGAGGCTCAGAAGCAACAGGAGGATACAGGCAAATTATGACATTTCTTCAGAAGGAGTGAGAGGATGAGAGTGGACGAGGTGGGGAAGCATGCACAGGAAGAGCATGAGGAAGAGGAGGAGCAGCAGCAGCCAAGGGGCAATAAGACATCTGAGGCAGTGGCTGATGCGGATCACACACTTTTTTCTGCTCCTCCTTTTATCTCTTCCTTTGGGCCTGAGGATCCCTACTTCAGCCACAGGAAGATGGACATCCCTCAGTGTGGTCCTTCTTCTCCACCTGCATCCATTGGTAGCCCTTTCATCCAACGTCACATCAGGCTAGCAACAGGCACTTGGGAGTGTCCTTCTTCTTCCATGCTCCATGACATTTTTTATGGAGGAGACCATCCCTGCAGGGAAGCAGCCTCTCAAGGAACAAAATAATTATCTGTGCTGGACCCGCCTCCTGCTACAGAGCTATGAACCCTGAATACCGCAGCAGCACAAGCCCCAACACCTTGCAGAGATCTTCAATCCAACATCAGTCCACAGGACCCTCTGCTCAGAGGTGCTGGGCAGGACATTCTACAACAACTGCTGGGGTTCATGCAGACAACCTGTGAGACGATCAGCATGGGCATGCAGGAGATGGCAAGGAGGGTCAGGGTATCTGGGGAAAGGCAAGATGTGGCAGTGAGGGGTGTGAGTCAGGCAGAATCCTAGCTGACCAGGGAGATGGCACAGGTGATGAGGGGCACAGCCCAGGCATGGGAGATTCTCAGAGTATGAGGGAGACTGCTGTCGAGATGACTGTTGTGTTTCATGAGGTGAATGGCTTAGAACATATATACACAGTCTATGCACATGCATGTCCTCATGGCATGCCTCAGCCACACCAGCAGTCTCACAGATATCACAGCATTACCATGTGTTCATGTAAGTTAAAATGGCATTGAAATGCTGGTTACATTCTCATGGACATACTATATAAGAGTTTTTGTTTTCCTGTGTATGCCATATCTGTCTAGAAGTTGTAGATATTGTGTCTGTTCACCAATGTACAAGAAAGCCAAATGCACTGAGTAAGCTGTGTTTTGTCTGTGAGTGGCAAATGTACACCAGGGTTCATGAATCTGGGAGCAGTGTGATCATCATGGATAGCTATAATGCAATGCACAGCACCATGTCAGGGTCGGCATGAGGATTTTGAGCAATTTCATATCATCCAACATAATGTGAGTTTTAAAGGTTCCAGTGAAAGTAGACAAAACCCAAAGTGGGAACCTCAACAATCACTACCTTGAGGTAGAAGCATACAATGAAATACAGGGTGGTACCAGGAGAGCGGGACTAGCTAGGAGAAGGAGGGCAGAAAGCTAAACGAATCAAATCATTATCTCATTTTATTTTGATTTAAATACAAAAACATTACACGTTTTAATCAATTTAGTTATAAAAGCATTCTATAAAACATGCATCCAAACATTCATTCATTCAGTCTAAATAAATCCCTAAAACATTTTTTAGTATTTAAAGATACTTTATTTGGAATGAACTATTGTTAGATGTATATGTGAAGAGATTGTGTAAGGAATTGTACATTTCTCTGTTGTATCTTAAAACAATTGAAAACAATTTTTAGACTTTTTTTAGGGATTTATTTAGACTGAATGAATGAATGTTTGGATGCATGTTTTATAGAATGCTTTTATAACTAAATTGATTAAAACGTGTAATGTTTTTGTATTTAAATCAAAATAAAATGAAATAATGATTTGATTCGTTTAGCTTTCTGCCCTCCTTCTCCTAGCTAGTCCCGCTCTTCTGGTACCACCCTGTATTTCATTCCAGTGAAAGTAGAGCCTGATTTTGCAGGGACACAATCCTCTTCAAAACAGCAGTCTTGTCAGCAGCAAAAATGGAGCAAGTCAGTGGCAGTGTGGCAAGTTGAGCAGGCCCACTAGGCGTGCAACAATTGAGGCCTGACATTTTTTAAGTGAGCTACATGCATTACCAATTCATTTAAGACCTACAACACAAACAAATTATCTCATTATTATTGAGGAGGACAAGAATCGGTGAAAACGTTTTCCAGAGCTGCCGTAATTCCCATATACTACGGGTACCCCCACACAGGAACACCGATCTGGACATTCCGAACAAGGTTCAAGCACCGAACTGGTGAATCTTAAAGATGGTTCACAGTGATCAATATTCTGATCGATTATGAGGGGCTTGATTTCTGTGGACTAAGCCCATTGTGCGAGGGCCACAAAAAGATAGCACTCTCTAGAAAAGTCAATGGCACAATAATGGCCTCCATGTTTGTCATGGTGTCTGTCATTCCAGATATCTGCGACGTACATTGTGCACAGAGAGGAGATTATTTGGGATTCACAGCTTTCAGTGATGAAAGGCATGGGGGCCCAACATCCAACCATGTTCCTGTCCTCTCATCAGAATTCAAGAGAGCAGCCCGATCCCAAGATAGCAGTTTTACCCAGATTTTCAGTTTTAGATGTGCAGGCCCGAAAGTGAGCCACAATTGATATAAAGAAAGGGAAATATCACAAATGAAATGTACAACTCAAAATTAATGCTTTGGTCATTGATGAGTGCACATATCTCGGAAACACTGTATGAAAAACCTTCTTTGAAGACATGACTACAGCTCTGAATGAGTGCAGGGTTGAGTAGTGGTTTCTAAACTCCACTCTACTACTAAACCAGAAGAGACCTGAACAGGCACAACATACATGGTACCCTCCTTTACATTTTAGGTTAGTGTGGTCAAAGGACAGTCTATACTTTTCAAGAGGCATCTAAGCCATCAAAAAAACAGGCATTCCCCAAACCACAGTAGGTCTATGGAACAGAAATAAAATAAATGTACAATCAAGGGTATATGAAAATAAAACAGGAGTCTTTAAATCAACTAAAAATAAAAAATAAACACTTTTAGAAATGCTAACATCCTAGCCCTGTACATAAATACACAGAAAATGAATACTTTGGATAAAAGGGCCACTATGGTTATGAAGCCGGGGGCATGCAGGCTCATTGTAACCGTGTTCAATTTTAAATATATGTCTTTCAAAGGCAAAGAGTAGTGTTTAAAATGTTCATAGGACCTTTAAAACGAGGCCATTTGGGCAGAACCACTTTATGTACCTTAACTCTTCTCGTCAGGCTCAATAGCTTAGTTACAGGAATCTTGATACTTTCTGCATCGATTTGGTGTCAAGCCGGTGAACTGGACAGGTTTCAATAGAGGGTGTGGCTTGGCAGTAGCAATCTCTTGAGGCTTAAAGAAGATGGTAAAAACAGGCGATCTTGAATTGAAGGAACTTGATGCAGCTCGTAAGTTAACAGGTCTTGGATGCAGAGCAAGTGCCAATTTGACTTTGGCGTCGAGTAGGGCTTTTGGGGTTTAATGACAGCCAGGATGACATGCACAGAAAGGCCAGTTTAGGCCTCTAATGCAAAATGCATTTGTCTACTGGAAAGGCACACTGGCAGAATTAAAAGCCAGCCTCAAACGTTAACCTAATCAAGGTCCCTAGTGAAAGCAGATTATGTGTTTTCTGGAGTTGAAACAAGGAGTATGCGAGAAATAAAACCAGATTGCAGAAAGGAGTTGAAAAGGCACATTGTGAATTTCAAAGTGAATACCAGTATTTAACTTTCAGTTGCCCCTTTTCGAAAAAGGCTGTGTGCAGGAGAAACTGATTCAAACGGACTTTGCATGTGAATTTGGCAGTGGGAAATAAAGACATGGGGAAAATTGTTCCCTTGCCAAAATGGACATATCATTAAGAAGGTCCTTGAACATTGATAGCGAGTAGCAAGTTATTGAACATAAATAAAAAATGTTCATATGAAAATCGAATGCAACAGATGGAAAATATTGTATTTTCTTTCAGATGCAACATTATACAGGCCTGGTGGGCCCAGGAAAGAAATGACTGCAAGTTTCTAGTCAGAACACTCAAGTGATCTTTCCCCATTACAGATCTGATTAGCTTTTTATCTGGAAGTCAGATCTCTTTGAAACTATGGCAGAAGGATTTCATGGTGAGGTTGCTAGGTGACTAGATCAAGAACCAGCCCTGGATAGGTGCAACTCCTAAAAATACAAACGTTTAAATTCAAAATGTGGTGAAGTCAAGATTTGAATGATCAATGACACATTACAGTACTGCCTCATGATGTTCAGAGGGCAAAGGTGAGCCATGGGGCCTGGAAGATAAGAATTCCTGCTAAAAATCCTGTCTGGCAGGATTGGTTAATGACTTTAATTGCATGCTAAAATCAACTTTGTAACAGATGCTTCAGACTCTCCTAACTTAAACTGAGTTATGAAATTGAGAACTATATATGTAAATAGGTGGCTATAAGTTTATGCTAGGAATTCCGTTTTGCCTATTAAGATTTCATCCAAATCTGAGTTTCATAACTTAAGTTATAATCGAGAATGTGTTTCTAGCTTCCTCAAAAATGTTGTGAATCTGAAAGTTGGGGAGCTGGTGGCTAATTAAATTATATATGTTGGTTAAAAATGTCATGTTCAAAACTATTATTTTTTTGTGTAAATGACAAAAAACCACAGTTCGCATGTGCAGCATCTTGTTGAAACTGAAATGATTTTCATAAGTCTGCCATGATTGGAGGAACACAGATAGGTTGTAATGTTTATTTGTGAATTGCAAAGTTTTGTCATGTAGTGTATTTTTAGGTGAAACATCTGAAACGTGTAAATGGTAAAGGCTAGTAGGTGTGTTCATCTGTCCCATCAATTCAATGTCAGAACTCCCAGAGCCTATTGGCAGAGAGGGATTGCACCTTGAAGGGGGATAGGACCATAAAGGACCAATGAAAATTCAATGCAAATACGTTGACACCTCCTAACCCTAATTTTTCGGGGTGGGACTTTGGTGGTTAAGAAGTGGCTGTACAAGCCAGAAAGGGAGAGGTGCTTAAAAATCTTAATGGCGACCTGCCTAGAGTCCATTTGGGAGAATGTTGAGATAACTGTCTAAATATTATCTGGGTGGGAGGCCTAAAAATGGCCCCAGGATTAACTTTGCCTGAGAAGACAGCAATTGAGAAAGACAATAGAAGATGGGATTTCTGCAAGGAGAACAGGAACAGGGGGATGCATGCTGGTGGCTATCTTTGACTGAAGTCCCTGACCAGATCTCTGCTTCTCCAAGAGAGGGTCCTAAAATGCTGCTGTCTTTTACTGAGTGCCAAAAAACAAGATATTCAATGTAAGTAGATTGTCCAATGTAACCAACCTTAATAGTGGATGGAAGGCAAACTGAGTAGATCCTTTGCATATTTTAGTGAATAATACATTTACTAACTCCCATATAGATTGACACAGGGGGCACTCGGGGTAGTTTGAAGCCTCTGCCCTATTTCCTAGCCGGAAGCTGAGTTATAGGGCCTCATCATGAGTTGGCGGTATCCCAGCAGTAAATGCACCGGGATACAGCCCAACGCTATTAGTGTTAATGCAACTAGGTCTGGGAAAAATGTTGCCGGATCGGATCCAAAGTTGTAGTGGTGCTGTAAATCCCCATTTATTCAGAGTCCATAAGTCTCTATGGGGCTTTTCGGCGCTACACCGACAGTAATACCCACAAAAATGGGCAAAAAGGGGAGGTGTTTACTTATAGCAAAAAGCTGGAGGTAAACCTCCCCCTTTGTGCCCAAACTCAGGATTCGGCAGAGCGGTAATCTGGTACTAATAGCTTTAACGTTGCATTTATACCGCTCAGCCCAATCCCTGATGAGGCCAATAGTCATATGAAGTAATTGGGTACATCTATTTTTCCTGTCAACCCCAGACTTCTCTAAACAAAAGTGGTGTCCTTGTCCAAAAACAATATCCCTAACCATCACCACTCCCCATACCTTGCTTTTAAACAGATGGGTTCTGAATATAAGTGAAGCCTGGGTTTTTGGGTGCCTGGTAGAGAAGTGCTGGGTCAAGTGAAACCAAGTATAATTCTACATTGAAAAATGTACACTCTTTCCCAAGAGTGAGAAAGTTAACCCGATCGCAGAAAGACTTTGTATTGTGGTGGGGTGAAGCAGGAAGGAGGGTTCTATCAATCCAACGTATTCTTAAACGTTTTGGTGACTTCAAAACTGGTAGCATTTTTAAGTGTGCAGGTAAACTAAAATATGCAAAGTGCTGCATGTGAAATTGCTTTGAAAACCAAAACTGTGTATTTGTTTAAAAACTAAAGCCTTGTCGAGAAATGCTAATGCTATGCTCTAGTAGGGTGCCAAGGTATTATTACATTTTGATATAAAGGAGTTCAAGATGATAGAACTGTTTATTTGTCCTGTGTTCCATGTACCTGAGATAAAATGTGTGTTTTGTATTGAAGCTTTCAATTCTGCCACAGAGAAAAAGGCAAGTGTAATCCTCTAGTGCAAATATTCCTTGAACCTGTAATTTAAATAAATGTATATTCTTCTGTACCCCAGCCTTTTTCTTGGCTTATTGCTAGCACAGGTGGAGAGATCTAAGTGGATGTATATGAGTCATAGACAGGGTTAACTGATCAAAAATATTGAATGTGCTGTGGTTCATCTTAATTGGGGGGAGGAACTCCCTATGTTAAGGTGGTCTCCCAATATATCATTACAAAATGGGGCTCATTTGCTGGGATCTAATTTACTAATTTTGACCCATGACAAGTGCATTGGTGACAGGCTATTCATTCTGTTTTAACTGCATTGAGGCGGATAAAAGGTTGTTTGTGCCATGTTAAAGTACCACTGTGATTTGGCCCCTGCAGGTGCCAACACATGCAGGTGTTTTTATGGGGATGATGATTAGCAGAGGTCCTTGGATCAGGTAGGCAGTCGTTGCGAGGGTTACATTGCTTGTGGTGGACAGTAGGAAGACTGCATCCTTGAACGTAAGCTGGATGTGACACAATATAAGGGGTGAAATAAATTTGATGTGTGATGTGGTGTAGGGCAGTGAGGTTTCATCATTGTTTTTAAGACAGCAAAGGACATATGGACAGGTGACATTGTGATTGTGTGAGAGAACCCATGACTACGTATTACCGTCTCTAGATGCCAGTCATGCAAGCAAACACTCAGACTTCAGCTGCAAGAACTTAGCAGCCATCACATCAGCAAACAATAGCCTCTGTACAACATAACCTCAAGGAGAAGTGAATCTAGTTTGCAAGGTGGCTCCTGTGGCTGTCTCGAGAGGGTATCCGGTAATATTATCCCCATATATATGGGCGCCATACATATGATCGCTCGGAAAAGGCTGTAGCGACTTGATAGATGTTGAACATATATGTGGGTTCAAGGGGAGTGGGGTTGTGTCCCCTGCACCCCCCGTATAAAAAAGGGGTTGTAGAGGTGTTCCCCACATGTTCAATGTGATAATGTCCCTGCCAACCACAGCCATTTTTTGGCTACATTTTTGTCAAACAACATTATTGCAGGCAGCTTATCACATGGAACCATCCAGAGGCCAATGACAAGTAAGACTGCTCATCTGTTGACCCTGATATTTGAGTTGGTGGTGCCTTCATTTCTGGCCTACAAGGAGACAGTCTGATGCCCCTGCTAGTTCCCAGTGAAATATATCCATCTGGGTGTGAGAGAAACAATTCAAATGATCAGGATGTGGAGCCAATAGACTGAGTGTTGACGTGTGTGTTCCTTGCAGGCACTGTGTCTGTGTCAGCACCTGTTTATGTTCACAGTGGAGTTACCTTGAGGGATATCCTCTCCTGTGGAGTAACTTTCATGTACTTACTGCTCTCCTTGTTTTTTTCTATTTTGTGGAGCATAGCTTTTTGTCAGTATGAAGGCAGGATGGATGGAATATGTGATCCCTTCATGCATTTAGACATGTAGTTTATGATGGGTGGGTGTAAAACTATGTGTTTCTTACATTGTCATAGACTTATTTTGTGGAGATTTGGGGCCTGACGGTATTTTCTTACCGCCGAAATATAACTTAGCAACAATCACTCCTTGTATTCAGATTGGGCCATGTACAACAATAATACAATGGACATGCATTATTTCAGCACCCAGACCTGCATATTTGGTATACGTGGTTGGTGGTATTTTGGTGAGCATAATTCCCTTGTTTTATTTGTGGCCCCAATGTCCAGAATCCCTTATCTTTGCTTAGATTTTTCGTGTGATCACTAGAGAGACCTCAGACCTGCATTCTAGGAATACCACATTTTCCAGTGATAGTGTTGGTGTGCCACCATGGGCGAACTCACTGACTTATTTACGATAGAGAGCTATATATGGTAGTCTTGTGGTAATTTCCACTACCTTATATACGGTAGGGAGCTATGTTCAGAGAGTCTCTCTTCCCGTTGGCTCATGTACCTCCAACGAGCTATGCTACAGTCACTCACAATTATTCATACTGATTCTGACATGCACACATCTGTCTTAAAATGACCATTGCACTGTTTAAAAATCTCCCCACATCATCGGCATTGTAATGGTAAATATTAAATACACCACCCGTCTGTTTTCAAATATTTTTCTGTATTATAAAAGTTGCATTTAAACACGATCTCACTCTTTACAGAAATAAATAAAATGGTACAGTCAAAGCATTGTCTGTGACACACTGCAAAGAGAGAGGCGGAGAACAGAACTCAAATTGCAACATTAGCACTTGATTAAGACACGCACAGGAATCCCCTTTCCTACACTGACTGCATATTTTCGTGCACACACACGGCTCCCACGCTTATGTAATTACCTTATCTGAGTTTTCTTCAGCTGTTCTCTTTCTGAATGTAGCTCCCTTGAAGATTAACCCCAGTAAAAGGATCGCCTTTCCTTCTCAAACCGGGGTCATTGCCTGGAATTCTCAGCTTTTGCAGATAGGAATGCCTCCAACCAGGAAAAGGTCTTCCTCCCAGCTCGGCCAAATCTTGACTGTAGCAGGACGCAGGAATCTGCATTCAGTCAGGAGCCCCACAGCCAGGTCTTCACCCCAGTAGTGCAGAAAATGTCTGCCTGTCTTTTTCCCCGATACTGCCCACTAAAACTTTCATCTCAGCCCTCTGTATGACGTGTCCCAATGAAATCCATCATCTCTCATCCTCCTACTCTTCAACAATAGCTTCGCTTATACATTTGCAATTGTTGCAAATCTGACTTCCTTCTTCCTGCAGTTACTGTGCACAAAAACACGGAGAATCAGGCAGAGAAGAGAAGAAAAAAAAATCTGCACACACATTTAAATGGTTTTCAGAGTATGCCTAATTCTGCAGTGGAGAACACATTTTATTAGTGGGTTATGTTAAATAAGGTTTTATTAGTCAGGTTAATGGTTAATAGGTTAGCTGTTAATTTTCAAATGTGTCTCTCGCACCATAGGCATTTCAGGTGAAAAATAGTGTGCATTTTTAAATGAGCACGTGTGCTTTTAACTGTAAAAATAGATTTGCATCTTATATGTTAAAATCGTTTTTGACTGAATAGCCTGTCTTTCCTTGTTAATCTGGTAACCCATATAGCAATGTACCGCACCCTTGTGGTGGTGCTGCAAAAAAAATGTGCTACTTGTGCAGTAGTGCTGTACTCTGTGCTGTAACATGCCAAATATCCTTACATATACCCTCCTTTTGTTTTTAGAACTTGGCTATAATCCAAGCCAATTCCTAAAAACAACTTGTTCTTTCTTTTTCTTTTAAAATGCATGTGTATTGGGATATCTTTCTCTTCCTGACGTAGTCAGTAAAATCAGTAACATTTTCATTTTTACTGATAGCACAATCAACCATCCACCCATGATTAGCACCAGGATAGCCAAACCCACTATTGAGCGTTCCCCCCAGGTTCCCCAATTAAATCTTTCCACTTCTATTATGCCCAGATTACTAATTGTAATATTGTTTTTTCGCAAATTCATTTTCATAACATGTCTTTCTTTGTGATTCAATAAATATTCCACATCTGGATCTATTGGAAAAGTATCCCTTTGAAAAAAATCGATATTTTCCACTTGGCTTTCCCAAACATCATTTGTTACATGAAACAATGTTAATCCCCCAATTGACACAATTGCATCCTTTGGAACCTGTAAATAAAAAACATTATATTTTACCTGTTTAACCACGTATGTTCCATGGTTTAAATGTACTACCGTCATGTTCTTTAAACAGGTGCTGACCAACCATTTACCTCTGACCATCTTAGCCTGTGCCATTTCTTCACTCCCCATATTACTAATAATCACTTCACATCCCTCTGATATATTTGGGTCAGATTTCAATCCACAAATAGCATCTGTGGCATCAGGAACAAACGGTTTACCTGGACACATATAATTTTGTTCTTTAAATGTTACACATGTTTCCAGGTTTGGTATTAAATAAACTTCAGGTTCCCATGACTGAAATGCCACCACTTCTGGAGTCTTAATCTTAATGAATTTGTCCTCTTGCCAAAATCCCACGTTGTGTACCCACTTCGTTTGATAAATAAGTTCAGGGGCTACAAATGGGATGCATAGCAAAAATCCGATCTCTAGTCTTTCCAAGTCCACATATAACGGCATTGCATTCCCCATTTCGAATGCAATTTTTACCTGTATAAGGTCAATTTCCCTCCTGGTCAATCTTTCTATCATTTGACGAATGATATCCTGCGAAACAAAATACAAGGGAATATGTCCTTGAATCAATTGTGAAACTGCAGTTTGAACTTCTCTCATATAATTCGTTAATAGTCTATCAACAGGACTCATTATGTTCAATATTTCATTTAAAGTTCTGTCATGCTTAAGTATTATTTTAGTCGCCCGTTGCATCACATCCGCTTGTTCATTTAGAATGATTGCAGTTTCATTTATGAATCTTACTTGTTCATCCAGTCCCCCTCTAATTCCATCTAATGTCTTTTGTATTATTTCTAGGTCAATACTCAGTTGTTGTGCTTTAGTACTCAGTGTTCCTACCGAAATAGAATTGGCTGTTGATATTGTGGTACCTATTATTGCTCCAATTATAGACATTACCATTGATATCGCGAGCATCACCGCACCTCTCTTTCCTCTCTTCTTCTTAATGTCTGCTGAATTCACGAATGTTTTTTCCAATTGCATTAATATATCTCTTATTGACTGCTTAGTGTCCTCTTTTCTTATTTCCAGCCACTCTTTAGTCTGTTCAATCTTAATTCCGGTATTGTTCAAGTGTTTTTCAATCAAAATCTCAGGATTTAACGGAATGTATATATTTTGGAAAATCATCCTTCTATCACTCATGATGAATCCTGGTGCCTCTTCCACCGCGATACCAGATGCTGGTCCAGGTTCAATGACAACCTGTGCTTCTGAATTCTTGAAGATCCCTCCAAATATCATCATCATTAAACATGTCATCGGTATCATCTTCAATGCTGATCGCTTTGTAGCCTTGGTCTTCACCCCTCTTTGGGGCTTTCCCGGAATCCGTCCTCGCGGGCTCCAGGACTCCATCGTCTCCCGTGGCCTCTGGTCCCAGAACCTCCGACCAAATAATGTTAATTTTCTAAATCAAAATAGAAAATAAACAAATTAATTACATAGCACAATACTAATTTCCACCTTTTGCCAAAAATAAAACATGCTTGGTAAAAATATTTCGTTTATATTTTTTTCTGTTTTTTTTTCTGAAATCAAATACAAGTTAAAAGAAAACAAGCATATATAAAACAGCATTCAATATTTAATACACTTTCTCTCTGCACACCAACCACGAGCTTCCGTTATATGTGCATTTATTTATTTATTTATTTATTTATTTATTTATTTATTTATTTATTTATATTATATATTTTTACATATATTACAGTGTTTATGTGCCATCATAACAATCAACTTTTTTTTTAACTTCTTTGTCACTGCCTCCTGATTACACCCATTTATTTTCTCAAGGGACTCTATCTGTTTCTACATGCTCAAGCTGCCTGATCTCATGCCTGGGATGGCATGGTTTGATTTGATTTACATGGACAAACTGCTCTATTGCTGTTTCACCTTCATTTTTCAAAATTTTATACACTACAGGAGAGACCTTATCTATAATTCGAAATGGCCCCTGCCAGGCCGCTAGAAATTTAGAATTTTTCTGTTTACTTTTTCCAAAATGAAACTTGTACACCTGATCCCCTACACTGTATTCCTTTACTGATGTCTTTTTATCATAATATGACTTTGCACTGTCAGCAGCTCTTTCCAGATTTCTCTGCACAAAAGCAAATGCATGTTGCAAATGCCTCCTCAGTTCATCAATATATTCATGAACTGTGGATGCACTCACTAGAGTTTGCTCATGTGTTCTGTATAGTAGGTGTTGTGGTAACACCATTTTCCTACCTGTCAAGACCTCATGGGGGCTAACACCTGTTGCTTTGGCAGGAGTTGACCTGATTGCCATCAGAACCAACGGTAAACGTAAATCCCAGCTGGAACCTGCTTCTGCCACAAATTTCTTTAAAATATCCACAACAGACCTATTGCTTCTTTCAACTGTACCTGAAGACGCCGCCCGATATGCGATATGTAGTTTCCTTTTTACACCTAGTATTTGCCATACCTTACTCATTAGAGTACTTGTGAAATGACTTCCTCTGTCTGACTCAATTCTTTGTGGCAACCCAAACCTTGAGAACACATGGTTCACCAGCAATGTGGCTGCTGTTTGCGCACTACAATCTGGTGCAGGAATGCATTCAATCCACTTTGACATCAAACATACCACACTCAAAATATAACGGTGTCCCCTGCTCGACCTTTTTAAAGGACCTACATAGTCTATTTGCAAATCTGACCATGGGAGAGTTAGGCCTCTTTTCATCAATGGTGCTCTATGCATTGGTGAAGCAGGTTTAAATTGGGCGCATACTAGACATCCTCTAGTATATAATTCCACATCTTGGGACATATGTGGCCAGTAAGCATAATCTTTTAGTATTTCTAATGTTTTTTGTGAACCTCTATGGCCTGCAGTTATGGCATCATGTGCATGGTGTAGCATTAGTCCTCTGAATGAAAGGGGTACTACCCACTGTATTTGCCCTGTTATGGACTCTCTAATCATGAGTCCATCCTGTAATCTAATTCGTGTTTTGTTCTTTAATAACACCCTCAACTCTTCTTTTCCCATACAATCATTTTCTGTTAAAGGATTTTGTTCAGGATCTATCAAATGATTATAATAGATTCCCAAAATTTGATTATTCTTTTGTGCCTCAATCAAATCTTGGTCTGGCGTGTCATGACTCCACTGCACCACCGGTTGATCTACCTCCTTTGGTGCTTTAGAACGTGTCACTGCATCAATTTGTATTTCACCCATTAAATAATCAATATGTAGCAATTCTCCCATCACAGCCCCAATCTTAGCCAGATGGTCTGCCTTATCATTTCCCTCCTTATCCTCTCCTGGTGTTTTTAAATGCCCACGAATTTTTCTCCAGTATATTGTTAAATTATTTTCTGACTCCAATTTGTCTATGGCTTGTATCATTTTTCCATGTTTAAGTGGCTTTTTGTTGTATGTAACCATGCCTCTTGCTTTCCAACCAGGCAAATACTCCACAAAGCTATTCCGTGCATAGTCAGAATCAGTCACCAGGACAATTTCACTGAACTTTTTAACAACTGCAGTAGCAATTGCTTTATAAATGGCTGCCAATTCCGCCACCTGACTGCTCCTATCTCCAATCCTCATCCCTATACTGGGAACGCCTTCACATTTCAACCAGACATTTCCTATTCCTGCCACCAATTGTTTATTACTGTCATTTTCAATGTGAAAAGCACAACCATCCACATATACAGTTGGCAAATCCTTGCATGTTTTTTCATCAAAAGCTTTGTGTGATGATTGTTCAAATTCCTGCAAACTAGTTTCCACTTCCATTTCATTTGGTATTTGTTCAGCTGCACAGTCATGTAAGTCAGCTAACCCTTGAGCAATTGGGCACTTTTTATTTTGTCCATATCTCACTTCTACGGGAAAACCTTGTAATGCCAGCGTCCATGAAGTGATTCTGGATTGCGCTAGATTGCCTGTTCTAATTCTTTTACTCTCTAAAAATTGCAAAGGTTGATGATTTGTTTCAATAATCACCTTTTCTCCCTGAACAATGGGGCGGAAATGTTGTAGCGCCCACACAGTGGTTAATAGGGCCTTTTCACATTCATTAAATTTCATTTCAACTTGGGAAAATGCCTTACTTGCATATGCAATGGTTTTGTGATTCAAATCGTGTTTTTGTGATAACACTGCTGACATACAATGTTCAGAAAAACCTATTTCTATAAAGAAATCCCTGTCCTTTATGGGGTAGGCTAAACATGGTGCCTTTACAAGACATTCCTTCAATCCAGCCACTGCATCAGACTGCTCTCTTTCCCATCTCCAGGGAGTATTTAGTTTAAGCAGTTTAGTTAATGGTTGAGTGATTTCTGCATAATTCTCAATGAACTTTCTGTTATAGCCTGTCATCCCTAATAAACTTTTTACTCCTTTCACATCTTTAGGATCTTTTAATCTTTGTATGGCCTCTATTTTCTTCCTTTGTGGATTTAGCCCATGTTCAGTCACTTCATGCCCTAGAAAGTTCACTTTTTTCTTGCACCATTGTGCTTTTTGCAAAGATACTTTGGCGCCTGCTTTCTGCAATTGGCCAAGCACATGTCTTATTTCATCAAAATGGCTTTTAAGGCTTTCATTTTTTATCAGGACATCATCCACATAAACTATTGTTCCTCTTTCCGCTGCATCCGGCATGGCCTTTCTCAAAAATATGCCAAATTCACTCCCACTATTGATGTACCCGAACGGAGCTCTAAGCCAGGCATATTGAGTCCTGTCAAATGTAAAGGAAAATAAGTGTTGTATCTCCTCTGCCAATGGCACACACCAATATCCAGATGTGAGATCTAACGTGGTAAATACATTTGAACCATGTATCTGAGCTAGGCCCTGATCAATGAATGGTAGTGGCCATATAGATACTGGTACTCTTTTATTTAACTCTCTTAAGTCTGCACACAGTCGCCATTGACCATTTGGCTTTAACACACCTAAAATAGGCGTATTGGATGTGCTATGAATGGGCCTGATTATTCCCCGTGATTCCAAATTTTTAATAATCTCTGCCAATGATTCTAAACATGCCAGCGGTGGTCTATACTGGCGTACAAACACTGGATTTCTACTACAACCTTCTGGTAGTGTGGCCACATGTAAATCAGTTAAACCACAATCATAAGCATCTTTTGCAAATACATCCTTAAACTCCATAAATATTTCCCTCAGATTGTGTCGATCCTCATCGCTGCCACATGCATCCGCTAAGGAGATCTGCTCTTCTACCATTCTGGAAAATTCTGGAAACTCTTCTGGTAAAGGAATCTCAGCACTTTCCTCTAACTGTGTGGCTGTGTCTTTTTGTAGAGCTGCCACTTTTAAATGTTTTGGCATATCAGCTTCCACTTCAATGGGCTGATTTCCTGTTTCATTTTCATTTAAATTAAATATTATGCAATCCTCTTGATGGCAGCACACTGTCTCATTTGAATCATAAGGATACACAGAATGAATTTTAAATATTCCTTTGGGCTGAGAGTCCAGGTGTTCTGGCAACTCGCCCTTGGCATCTACATATTTTTTAGGAATATTCCCAATCACCATGTTATTTAAATCTGCCGTATAATGTGATTTTTGTATGGCCATTCCTAATGGGGAGTTTTCCTCTAAATGAATATCCTGATAACCTTTATTATTTACCATGATTTTTACAGATCCCTCACCAATGTCTACCAATGGAATGGATTCATAATCCAGGCCTTGCTGTTTTATGGATTCATTCAGGCATACAAATGCATCAGAGCCTTTCATCTGCTGCCCATTTTTGCATTTCAGTGTTATTGCAAACTGTTTTGTAAATGCAGGAATAATAGTATCTTTCCTTATTTGTAATTCGATGGCATAAGGAACCAGTTGTGCACAATGATAAGCCCTTCTTTTGTCTTCAAATTCAGGTGCCGGCCCACCTAGGCGTGACCATATTTTTTGATTAAGGAAATCTAACACCATACACATTCTGTGCATGATGTCATTGCCCATGTAAAATTCATTTTGTGCTCCATTCACTATCCATACATTATGGTAAATTGTTTTCTGCCCAATGCTAATTTTAAGCATGCATCTGCCTGCAATTCGGTTTTCAAAGTCTGGATTGTCCAACCCAGAAACATAATGGTTTTTAATCCTAAATTTTGGGATTTCTTCCCTCTCCATAATTTATTGCAACAATTTCTCATTAATGAAACTCCTTTCATGTCCAAGCGCTAAAGTGGCTTTTATTGTTTTAAGATAATCATTTATACCAACATGAACCCATGGTTGCTCATCTTCCATGTGTATTTCTGCCAGAGTGGTAATGTGTTTTTCTGAATCTGTTTTAGGAACAATATTCTGTTTGCATGTTTTCTCTTTTAAATAGAAACGTAATGTGTGCTCATCTATGGCAGTCTGCCAATCTTTCCTTGGGTCCAAGTATATTTGTACAGGTAGTTTTTCATTGTCGCTCTGATCTTTGTCTTGACACATTAATATAACAGTGACACTAGGTATGCTGCTATTCTGGAGATATACCTCCACAGCATCATTTGTTTTGGCAACGGTGTGACATTCTTTTATATTGCTGTTTTGTGATTTTAGCTTCTTAGGCCTCAATGGTTTTTTGGTTAAGGACCACAGCACTCCATTCACCCCATCTATGAGAGGAGACAATCTTTTCAGGCAATCTGTCCCCATCAGAAATGGAATTTCACAAATAGATGTGATCAATACCTCTTGTTTCATTCTGTGCTTTCCTATTTTTATGTCAACCTCAGTTACACCTATGATGGGCACCTCCTCCCCATTAAAGTTATGCACTGGGCCTTGATTTGCCTTCACTGTGATCTGACTCTGTGGAGGCCTCCCTTCATTGATACTCTTTACCAGCTCCTTGGACATAATTGTGGCATGTGCGCCAGTGTCAATCATAGCAAAGGTGTGGCACTTTTCTTCTACAGTGATGGGTGCATAATATCTGTCCTCAACTTCCTCTAATACACATAAGAAATGTGAATTCTTACTGATTTCAGGGCTCACCTTTCTCAGGTCTTTTTCACTTTTGGCTAAGCACATTGGTAAATGAAAAGACATTTTTCCCTCCTTTTTACCCATTTCTGTGCGAGATATTTTATTCATTTCTCCATGTTCAGAGGTTTTTTGGAGTGTGGCCACTGTTCGCCCATCCATCTGGGTAACATCAGAGACCACATTACAACCTTCCAACTGAACATGTGTAACAACATCATTCAGCAATTTGTCATTTTTTAATTCTGTGCATTTGTGATCATTTAGTGTAATACCAGCCCTTTCAGCCTCTTCAAAAATATGTGGCTCAAAGAATTTTTCAGGTGATTGACTTGTACCCTCCTTGTGAGTATTTCCTTTTTCTGTCCGTGTTTGGTCATTGTTTTGCTTGTCCAGGGAAGGAGCTATGGCATCCCCACTTACTCCCTGTTCACTGGTATTCCCCATGCATGAGTCATTTTTCTTAAATCTGTTCCTTTGTTCTTTTGGAATTCCTAATGTTTCTATTTCATTTGTGCAAATCTTTACTGTTTTATTTAGCTCTAAGCTAAACCGTACCTCTTTTTTAGAAATATTTGCACTTTCTGTCACAATTTCATTTACTGGTACTTTCATTTTTAATCCATTAGGCATCTCAGAGTTGTTATGCAAAATTATATCAGAGCAATCTGTCATTTTGGCACTGCGATTATCATGAGTACTTAGTCACTTCTCTGAAGCCCCCCGGTCATTGCTATGGCCATCAGCCCCCTCTTTGGAAGGTTGTTTTTGCGCTGTATAGAGCTTTCCTATTTGCTCAGCTAACATTTTCACTTGGGCCTCAAGGCACTGGAACCTTTCCATCTCTCTAGGATCCTCTTTCTGTGGCCTAGGTCGATATTGGTTGTTTTCCCCCTGATTGGATCTATTCTGATACCTCTCAGGTGATTGATGCCGGTTGGGATGGTTTCTGAACTCTTGATTCATTTGTGGAGGGGAGCGGGTTGCACCCATCCTTTGATTATAGTCCCCTGGTGGGGAATCATTGTACTGGCGTGGATTGTAGTTCACGTTTTGCCTCATGTCCTGTCTCTCAGATTGTGGGTACTGGCCCCTATGTTGATTTCCATTATCAGTAAATCGATCCACATATCGGGGCCTATCCTGATTACCATATATCATGGTGCTGGGATCAAATCTGCTCTGTGTCCCCAATGACTGGTAGGGACCATCATTTCTTTGATCTTGATTTTGTCTCTGGTTATTGTTCATACCTGCCATATCAGACCGGTATCTTACCCGGGGTCTATCCCCTAAATAGATAGGGCTGATGTAGCTCTCTCTATTACTAGGATCATGTGTTTGGAATATTGGTACAGGAAATGGCGATCTTTGTTGATTACCCCTTTGTTCAGGTGTCACATTATTTTTACCTTGACTTTGAGCAGACTCAAGGGACATTTTGGCTGACCTGATTTCCATTACTGTGGCTGAGGGTTCTTTAGATTTAGGCCTGGTATCTTTCATTTTATCACTTTCTCTACCCTGACAATAGAGTACCTCATATAGCTTTGTGCTTTGATGTACAATCCATTCAAGGGACTTGTCACGGTCAAATTCACGGACCAATTGGGATATGATGTCTTTCTGTAGCCCATAGAAGTATGCAGTTTTAAACTCATTGGAATTTGAGTCAAAAGATACATCAAAGCGAGAGAATGCTCTTTTTAAGTCTTGTAAAAATTGGCGAGGGGATGTATTAGGTCCAGCAGTAATTGTGTACGCGACTTTCTTTGCCTCCTGCAATGACTGAAAAGGAGAAAAATGACGCCTAATTTCTTTTTCAAACTCCAGCCATGTCATATTCTGCTGTTCATTTAATCCCCTTATGATGCTGGCCGTCGGGGCATCTAAAGTTAAATGAAAATATTGTCTGTACTGTTCCCTAGGTATCTGGAGTGCTTTAAAAATGTCATGCACCGCTTCTAAGTGATCCTCAATGCAGCATTCACCTCCCTTTTTAAATGGTTTGATCAGGGCTTTAATGGATTTCATTATTTTTATGGGGCTACTTGTTGCAATGCATGGAATTGCACTATTTTGTGATTCAATCCTGTTTTTAGGTGTATGAGATTGGTGGCTGCCCCCAATGGGAGTATCAAATCCCCCAAGGGTGCTGCAACCAAGTTCAGTCACCGGCCCAGTCTCTGGGGCACTAGCTCTTTGGGCAGAGCTAGACTTCACCTCCACTCCATTGAATGTGGTACCCTGCCGCCTCTCCTGGGACCTGGGAATGCACATTTGCTGTTCTAAGTCCTTACACTTTTTAAGGAGTCTATTGGCTTCATCATGCAAATAATTATTTTCATCACTCATTTTATTAATCACCTCCTGCATATCGCACATTTGCATTTGGCATTCATTGAACTCTTTATTTCTCTTGTCTCTTTCTTGAATCATTTTAATCATTTCTTGTTCTGCACTCTGGAGATCACCTTCTTTTTCACAATGTTCTTTTTGTAAAATCTGCATTTCTGAAACAACCTCATCTTTATCCTGCCTAATGTGATCCACTAAGGCTTTTAAGTGTGCCAATTCTTGCTCACTATCTTCAAATTGTTTCTTGCTTTTGGATAACTGAGTATCAAAGTCTCTGCATTTTAATTGCATGTCTTTTTGGCATACATCCAATTCTGCTCTCAACATTTCCTGATTTTTACTTGCCCCCTCTAATTCAGTCTTTAACCTGTTAATTAGCTGAGTATCATTCTCT
Organism: Ambystoma mexicanum; assembly: GCF_040938575.1. Lineage (NCBI taxonomy): Eukaryota > Metazoa > Chordata > Amphibia > Caudata > Ambystomatidae > Ambystoma > Ambystoma mexicanum. Next base: position 1,354,172,972 of record NC_090929.1, read on the forward strand.
TGCATTCGCAGGGACTTGTTTAAAATAAACCATATTTTGCCGCATAGCCGTATTAAACAGTCTTTCTCTGCACTTTTATCAGCTGCATTCAATAATCTTGTAAGGCAGACCTGAATTATGCTGCCTTCTGCAAAAATATTGTCTAGTTTTTCTTTCTGCACCTCACCCTGAATGCGGTTACTCCATTCTAACGTGCTATTCGAAGACCAATTCCCATGTGCAAATAACTTTGCCTCTAAATATTGCACTAGATCTGAGAATGTGGTTTCCCTTTGTGACATTCTGAAATTCGTTTTTAGTGGCACACTGCTATTATAAAATGGGTTCCCTTTAATGTGCAAATGGCAGTGTGAGACACGCTTGCCACGCCCAGTAGGTACTCTATGATCACTTTCCCGGCCTGCAACGCACCATAAATATGTAGGGTATTTTGTGGAGATTTGGGGCCTGACGGTATTTTCTTACCGCCGAAATATAACTTAGCAACAATCACTCCTTGTATTCAGATTGGGCCATGTACAACAATAATACAATGGACATGCATTATTTCAGCACCCAGACCTGCATATTTGGTATACGTGGTTGGTGGTATTTTGGTGAGCATAATTCCCTTGTTTTATTTGTGGCCCCAATGTCCAGAATCCCTTATCTTTGCTTAGATTTTTCGTGTGATCACTAGTGAGACCTCAGACCTGCATTCTAGGAATACCACATTTTCCAGTGATAGTGTTGGTGTGCCACCATGGGCGAACTCACTGACTTATTTACGACAGAGAGCTATATATGGTAGTCTTGTGGTAATTTCCACTACCTTATATACGGTAGGGAGCTATGTTCAGAGAGTCTCTCTTCCCGTTGGCTCATGTACCTCCAACGAGCTATGCTACAGTCACTCACAATTATTCATACTGATTCTGACATGCACACATCTGTCTTAAAATGACCATTGCACTGTTTAAAAATCTCCCCACATCATCGGCATTGTAATGGTAAATATTAAATACACCACCCGTCTGTTTTCAAATATTTTTCTGTATTATAAAAGTTGCATTTAAACACGATCTCACTCTTTACAGAAATAAATAAAATGGTACAGTCAAAGCATTGTCTGTGACACACTGCAAAGAGAGAGGCGGAGAACAGAACTCAAATTGCAACATTAGCACTTGATTAAGACACGCACAGGAATCCCCTTTCCTACACTGACTGCATATTTTCGTGCACACACACGGCTCCCACGCTTATGTAATTACCTTATCTGAGTTTTCTTCAGCTGTTCTCTTTCTGAATGTAGCTCCCTTGAAGATTAACCCCAGTAAAAGGATCGCCTTTCCTTCTCAAACCGGGGTCATTGCCTGGAATTCTCAGCTTTTGCAGATAGGAATGCCTCCAACCAGGAAAAGGTCTTCCTCCCAGCTCGGCCAAATCTTGACTGTAGCAGGACGCAGGAATCTGCATTCAGTCAGGAGCCCCACAGCCAGGTCTTCACCCCAGTAGTGCAGAAAATGTCTGCCTGTCTTTTTCCCCGATACTGCCCACTAAAACTTTCATCTCAGCCCTCTGTATGACGTGTCCCAATGAAATCCATCATCTCTCATCCTCCTACTCTTCAACAATAGCTTCGCTTATACATTTGCAATTGTTGCAAATCTGACTTCCTTCTTCCTGCAGTTACTGTGCACAAAAACACGGAGAATCAGGCAGAGAAGAGAAGAAAAAAAAATCTGCACACACATTTAAATGGTTTTCAGAGTATGCCTAATTCTGCAGTGGAGAACACATTTTATTAGTGGGTTATGTTAAATAAGGTTTTATTAGTCAGGTTAATGGTTAATAGGTTAGCTGTTAATTTTCAAATGTGTCTCTCGCACCATAGGCATTTCAGGTGAAAAATAGTGTGCATTTTTAAATGAGCACGTGTGCTTTTAACTGTAAAAATAGATTTGCATCTTATATGTTAAAATCGTTTTTGACTGAATAGCCTGTCTTTCCTTGTTAATCTGGTAACCCATATAGCAATGTACCGCACCCTTGTGGTGGTGCTGCAAAAAAAATGTGCTACTTGTGCAGTAGTGCTGTACTCTGTGCTGTAACATGCCAAATATCCTTACAGTGTAAAACTATGTGTTTCTTACATTGTCATAGACTTTGTGAGGGGTCCTGCCCCCTTTGAACGTGTCAGGTTTCACAATGCACTCCATCAATGTGTGGCATATAACAGTGCCCACAGCTACACAGTCCTGAATAAATGGCCCTCATTATGAGTCTGCTGGTAACCCGCGAGTAGCACCGGTGGGTTATCGGCAGACTCGCCTTACCATTTCTGCCACCTGATATCCCAGTAATGTCAATAAGTTCCCATGCCCTTGGAGTCCTATAGGACTCCACGGGGATGGAAACACTGAAACACCGGCACCATTAGTAACGGTGTTGGTGCTTCAGTGAAAAATCTTCCGGTAGCGGCCAGAACTACCGAAAGGTTGAGCCACTGGTAATTTACTGCCCATACTGGCAAACTTGTCATTTTCCGGTCCGGAAAGGGTGCCAGTAATGGTTGTCACTGGCAATTCTTTCCAGACCCGTAAACCTGTAATGAGCGCCAATCACTTTGTCTTATACATGCTACAGTAATATGCTGCCCCCTACTTGGTTAGCTCCTTTCTTATATGTATGATGTCCTGGTACTCGCTTATTACTTGTTCTTGAACCATCACAGACAATGTGCGTCCCAGTCTGGTAGGGTGAGGACGAGGCTCCTGGTGAGGCTGAGGATTTGCGCTGGGGCAACAGAGACAGCAAGACATTTGGAGATTGTGTTTGAATGAACGGAATGTGGGAACATGTTCGAGGCAGGCAATTGGGAGGGTGGGAAGTTAAGGGGTTTCACTCAACAATGCAGCCCATTCATTTTTGAATGTGACGATGTGTGGGGTACACATAGAGTGAAACATGTAATGGATAATGCAATCAACAACTGCATGTATGTGTGCCCAACTATAAAGCGCTTTCATGAAAAGCAGTATAAAGAATATGAGTAAACACATTTATATAATATATTAAGTTTAGGGTGAAGAGGAGAGTAAGAAATGGTTTAAATGCGAGAGGAACAAAGAGAGAGTGTAAGTGGATGTAATGAATGGTGGTAAAGATGTCCAGTGTTTAGGGGCTAAGAGTGGAAATGAATGGCAATGCGATTGTGCACTGAGCTTCTCAGGAACTTCTAAAAGAAAATGAGCTTGAAAACATAGAGTGTGGGGGTAAACATAAGTAGCAACTGAAGAAGAAAGATACAGTGGGGTGAGTCCATGAATACATTTGAAAACAATGCACAAAAAGTGGAAAAATAGTCTGGATTCAAAGGAGAGCCAAAATATGGAACATATTGAGGGGAGGAATATAAGTATAGGGTGAAAGACAGAAGAGTTTATGAATGGAGAAATAAAGGATGACTGATAATAGAGCAAGTTGGTCAGTGGGAAGATCAATGAGAAGGGCAGAACAGTAAGTGAGTTGAGAAAAGACAAGAGTGGAAATTAGAAGCTTAGGACATGGAATGAGCATTGTGAATATTGTACAGTCACTAACATCATGAATGGGAGATATTGGACATATGGGCGAAAAAGAAAGTGGTGAGTGAAAAAGTGATGTCTAAATTACTCACAGAGGATGAAAGAGAAAGACCAGAGGGAGGAAAGAAAATGGAAGTGGAAAAAGGAGCAGGAACAGTGGAAGCAGGAAAGAAAAGGATATCCGTTTGTGAGGCATCGAGAAAATGAGCATGCATCCAGGATTGGATGATTAGAAGATAAGCAATAGCCATAGCTTAAGTCAGAGAAGGAATAAAAGAAACATCTGAGAATCATCAGCTTAGAAGTGGGAGGACAGACCAAGGGAAGAAACAATAAAGGAAAGAGGAGATGTATGTGTTGAAAAGATAACGGGATGATGAACCAAACTCTGAGGAACACAGTACAGATATGTAAATGAGGAAGATCGTTTTTCACCCCAGAAATGGAAAACAATAGATCAGATAGATAAGAACAAACCCATTGCAGAACCAGAAATAGTCAACCGTAACAGATTTAAGAGAGGAGTAGAGTGATCAACAGTGTCAAACACAGCAGATCAAGAAGAATACAAATTGAAGATAATTGTGATTGGAAAGTGCACATAGATGTGATAGTGAAGGAAGTTTTGTCAGTGAAGCCAGTGTAGATAGGGTGAAAGTGATCAGCCTCAGATGAATCCCAGGGGTGGGTAGACATGTTGTATTTTATGTATACAGTGAGGGACATGAGTGGGAGAGGATTTCGTTAGAGGGAGAAGGTGCATAGAAGGAGTGATTCAAGGGAACAGAGGAAGAGACAGTGGAACAAATTTAGGTTGACATGAAAGATGTGGGCCTCATTACACGGAAGGCGATAATGGTTAACGACCACCGTTAATGGTAACGGTGACCGTTAAACATTACCGCCTTACTACGAGGTCCCTTAGCGGGTTGGTGCTTTAACGCCTGCTTTTTGCAGGCGTTAAAAACCAACCCGCTAAGGGACCTCGGAGCTAATTACGGCACCGCAAAATTGCGGTGCCGTAATTAGCGCCTTCCCCATTCCCATAGAGCCCTATGGGGCAGAAATGGGGAAGGGCAATGGCGGAAGGGGGATTTACCGCCCCACCAACCTTGGAATGGGGCAGTAAATCCCCTTTCCGCCAAGGCGGTGCCGGTAATTTACCGGCATGGTCCAGGGTGCTAATAGCACCCTGGATCACCGCCTTCCGTGTAATGAGGCCCATAGAGTGTAAGGGAACACAAAATGATGGTATGTTGGAAATGTGAGAATGAAGAAAGCATGTATGATCAACTTGTATAACAGCTTTATTTCCTCCATAGATATGCTTAATTCACACAGTAATTCATGCATGTAACATTCTCATGTTAAGGTTCATGATCTTGCTAAAGGTGAGAATCACTGATTGCATTGACTTCATTTCAGCACAGCATGTGTGCATGATCATTATATAGTGACTGCTCTTTTGAATAGAGAGCATTTTGGATCAGGCTGCTTGGCTGTGTCCACATGTTGGTGTTGAACAACCCAGCCTATTGACATGGATGATGATGGACTGTACTTTCATAGCCTTCCTGCCCCGTTTCTTTTCATGGGCTTTTCCTCACAGGATCTGTTTTGCCCATGTCTCCATGCACTATTTGCTGACAGTGGAACCCCCACTGATCATATGTTGTTATTTTGTCCATGTATGACTTTATCCTGGATGTTGTGTTCATGTTCTTCTGCAACATGTTTTATCTTTTGATAAATACCAATATGTGGACAGTGATTGCATGTGGCTATGCAGCACCTTTGATTTTAAGGAACGACTGACCCTGTTCAGTCAGGGCTTGTAGACTATGTACGGCTGAGCTCTGTGCACGTATTACAGAGTAAAGTAGTACGCATATTTCTTTGCCTTCTTTTCTCCATGGTAGGTGCCTTTCCTGTCCCTATGAGATGCCTTTGTATACATCTTAATTTGTTTTCATTGAGGGACATGTGCATGTATATTGGAGTAGTGTTCATTGATTGCACATATGGTCATGTTCTTCATGAACCACATGTGTTGTTCACACCTCTAAGTTCATTTGTCCATTTGATGTCTCATATCACCAATCTGGTTTCCTCTGGGATGATGGCCTGTATATTCTCTTCTCTGTGGGTGAGTCACTGTGGGGACACTTGTGAGGTTCCCACTAGGGCATCTGTTATGAGGATGTGATTGTTCTTAACCTTCATCCAGCACTTCCCGTCCCTCACGTCCTCTCCTTCTGGGTTCTTGACTCTCCCAACAGAGCATTGATCAGCTCCATTAGCATATACCCAGAGAGCAGCCATCTACCTGGTGGTAGTGGTTGTCTGGTAGTCTGTGCAAGGTTTGGTGGTGTCTGAGTGAAAACTCTACTAGGACCACTATATCCTCCTCGTTAAAGTTCCTTTCCCTCTGAGGGAGTTCTGCTGAACATGCTTACAGGCAATCATTTGTATTTGTATTTTATTTATTTATAAAGCGCACCTGGCCTAAGGGCCTCTGGGCGCATCACTTAGGATACAGACGTAGCACCTATTTACAAATAATGTACAGAAGTGGGAGTCATTTACAAGAGTCATTTACAAGTAAGATACAATTTTACACTATAAGGACATAGAAATTACATATGTACAACAGAAATAAATAGGCCAGGACATGAGGGTGGTTAGCGAACAGTCTGACTCAAGGGGTGGTCTTGGCCAGACAGCTACACTTTAGCCTACCTTTTGAACGCTAAGAAGGAGGGTTCTGTTCTGAGAGAGTAAGGTAATGAGTTCCAAGGTTTCGCTGCCAGGACTGGGAAACTGCTCTCCCCTGATCTCTGAAGGTTGAAGTGGGGTATAGAGAGGAAGTTAGACTAGCCGATTCTGAGAGGTCTCTTAGAGGTGTGTATAGTAAATCTATTGGCCAGGTAGCTAGGTGCTTGGTTGGTGAGGCATTTATGAGTTAGTGCAGAGTTTTTAGAGATATTCTTTGTGTTACTGATAGCCAGCGGAGACTGTCTGGTGTCAGATATGTGTTGGTTCCTAGGGATGTTTAAAACAGCTCTAATAGCATTGTTTTGGATAATCTGTAACTTGTTGAGGTTGCATTGCATTATCATGATCATATAATCCCAGATGAACAAGCCATGAAATGTGGATGTTTAAATGAGGTAAATCTGCATGTGTTGATATGTGGTTCATTAGCTGTCAGGTTGGATGCATATAATCCTTGAACTTGTGTACATGAGATGTTTTGAGACCATGATTTTCGTCAGTGTTGCAACCTTGTGTGTTTACTAGTCACAGACAGCTGCACCGTGCTCAAGAGTTTGGCTTGATGTAGATTTAAATCATATGTGATGCATACATGTTCCTGTTTGGTGGGTAGATGGATGGCACATGTGCAAAATTAGATTTGTGTGTGGCAATGCATACATTTTGTTCGCTGTCACTGAGAAAATTGTGTACTTGTGTAGCAGTTACAGATCTGCATCCATCCCCCTGTACCAGGGGACCTCTGTCAACAATACTCCCAGTGAAGAAAAAGTAATCCAAAAGGGAGCATACTCAAAGCAAGAAGTAACACAGATTTATCGGACCCAAAAACACCTGGGAGACATCGTTCAGAATGCCCTGTGAAACTGAACTGAATGAAATGAGCTTGCAATGCCACCCACTGTGGCTAGACTTTTTATACACAAATTCCAGAATTACCAGACAAAATTTTAGTTTTGGGGCTGGTCACAGTAGGTGATTGCTGGAGATACATCAGACCCTGATAGAGATATTTACCTTAGGTGACCCTTATTGGATCAAACATTTATCCCACAATCAAGGTCAGAGGTGGTTGGTGCTGGAAGGAGGTGGCGGAAGCCAGGTGTGGGAAATCAGTTGGCTCAGAATGCTGATTGGCCATGCCCTCTAACTATATACCTGCTGACTGACAGGCCCATCAGGGAGAAGCCCGCTGTCCGGGGTGCAGGTGTTTGGTGCCACAAGGAGGTGAAGAAAGCCGGGTGTGGGAATCCAGTGGGCTCAAAGCAGCAACTGACTACGCCCCCCAAACTACACCTGCTTAGTCCAGGCCTGCCAGGGGTAAACCCACACTCAAGGGTGCAGGTGTTTGGTACCGCAAGGTGGTGGGGGAAGCCGGGTGTGGGAAACTAGCGGCCTGAAGCAGCGATTGGCCACCCCCCCAACTATACCTGCTGATTCCAGGACCAGCAGGGTGTAGCCCGCAGTCAATGGTGCAGGTGTTTGGTGCCACAAGGAGTTTGTCACTGTGAGGTGGTCGGCACATGCCTTACCGCGGTGAGCGTTCTGTTTTGGACTGTGTGGGACTCTTAGTTACTAAATTGGTGTATTATGACTTGACTCGACTCCTCGCCCAAGCCTTGTCCCCAGAACTATGACTTTTATCTGACCACCCACTTCTGTATGTGGGGCTTGCATTCGTCTGTACCTGCCCCTAATTCAGGATGGTCAAAAGGAAGGCAGTTACTCTGATTTCACTGACTGAGGGCAGGGACTTCATTTCACCAAAATGACAGCAGTAGCAGAAGTGACATCACATGACCTTTGCCCTCTGATGACATCACAGGAAGACAGGAAGTGATGTCATTTGATCCCCACCTCGAAGTGACATCACAGGAAGCGATAGAACACGACCTTTCACCCCTTGACAAAACAGGAAGGGACATCACATATTGTTCCTAAGTACACAGCAAAAAATATGGTTGCAATATCACTGTTATATACATTTTATACAAGAATGGATCACCATATGTATTGTTAATATCAGTGTGTATAGGACCATATTACCAAATTACTGTGACTGCAAGCAGACGTCCAAGGCCAAATGATAATGATATGTTATTATATAGCACTTACGCTTAAATGCTTTATATAGTTCAAATATACATAGAATATCACCCAACCTGTGTTGGTACTCCTTTACCGGCCTCAGAAGGGTGAAAGGCTGAGTTTAGGTGTTTAAGAACAGGCTAAATCAGTGACTCGTCACATGAAGTGTGCCTGGAAATAAAACTTTAATGAGTCTAGCAATTATTGGATAGAATTCCAGAAAGACAAATGATGTGTTATTCCTATTCTTTCTTATTTGCGTAACTGCTCAAAGTGATACACCTGTGGAACCCCATTTCTTTTAAGAGGCCTGCACAAGAAAGTCGGCCACTCCAAAAATAAAGAGCCACATGACACTGGCCACTGCCCAGGAACTTACATTTAAAAAAAAAAAAAATTCAAAAGAAAAAGTAAAAATAAAAAATCTTTTTTTTCCTAGGGGTAGCAAGGGAGAGCACAGGGGTAGCATCTGACGTCTCTGACTGAGGGGAAGAAGACATTTTTCAAACTTATCAAACCGATTAAAGATGTCAATATTCTAATTGTTGAGATTTAAGGCCTCCTGGAGGAAATAGATGATATCTCCCCAGTTGGCCGCCACACCAGTAATCACTTACCAGAGCCTCAGGAACAATTGGGGGGGACGCAGACCTAAATTTAACTGTGTAGTGAGATCCATCTCTTCAGAATTAATCAAAGTCTTTGAAGCAGACTCTACCAGTACCAAGCCCACACTTTTGAGCCATTCCGTGTGAATAACACAGCTGAGGGTGCTACCTGTGCTAGTGGGAGGAACTATGTATTCTGGTGTCTGGCTCAGAAGTGTGCTGTGAAAGAGGTGTGATTGAGTGCCATTCTGCCCCAAGAGAGAACTGCCCAAACCAGCTGTCAAAGGACATGCAAACTGGGGCTGTGGATGATGACGTGGTAAAAAATGACCTAAGTGCTGCCCCTGTACTTGAAGTAGACATGGATGACTTTTCAAGTGATAAAGGGGGTGTAGAAATGGTGCAGGCAGATGTGCCCCAACAAGAGTACCTCACAAGTCATGTTGAGTCAAAGACGATGCTTCACCCCTGAAGTGACCCTGGTGACTAATGCACCTGATATTTCCCCAAGAACTTGTTTTGGGCCTCCTAGTGAGCTGGAAAGCTGTAAGTCTAATCAGAATATCATGACACTGGGGCGTTTTGGGTTTGCTAGGAAGGGTGGTGCACTGGTTCCAGAAGCCCCCAATGACACTGTAACAGAAGGTGGCTCGATACTCTGGGAGCACAGGGGCACACTGTGTAGGGCAACAGACTTAGGAGGATGTTCAGGATGAGATCATTTGGTGACTTAGATTCTGCTCTGTTTTTTTTCCCACACTCACAACTGCTTCATAGGAAGCACCATGGTTGGTCATCAAAGTTACCAGGAGCTGGGTCGCTATCCAGGACCAGCCTCTGAGGTCAGGCTGGTGGATGGGCTGCTACCACAGGGGAGACCAATGGGTGGGTTGTTTACCCTGGTAAGCCCACAAATTGGCCTAAATGTCATTGATTGGTCACCCAGGCTCTGAAGATCTGCAATGCTTGGAATCAACCACCAAGGAGGGAAGGCCAATTGTCCTGTTTAACATCTATAATAGACTGTTTGGTAAAGCGCCACTGGAGAGTCTCAAGAAAATGCTCCCAATTATACTAGATTATGAACTGAAGGACATAACAAATCCACTAATCCTGCACTTAGAGCCCCTTGAATATCTTATGGGCATCTGGGAAGATCAGTATTTGGTGTGGAGCATAGCTTCTCTGGTGTATTAATGTGTTTCAAAGCGCTTCAAGGCAAGGGAGGTAACTAGGGAAAATACAATTACATTTTTACAGGCAATGAACAGTAAGGATGTGAAATCCTCGGCCTGACGACATTTCAGATAGTGCAAGAGCTAAGACATATATAAGGAAGGGAGTGGGAGAGTGGGAGAGTGGGAATGAAATGGAAACAGACAGGCAACTACCGCACTAGGCCTGATGACATTTCTGGTAGAGCCGGAGAAAAACAAAAGGTGAGGAAGAGCGGTGCCGAAAGCGAGGAGAGGAACAAAAAAGCAACTTTCATACTAGGCCTGATGACATTTCAGATAGTGCTGGGGGGGGGACAAGTAAGGGGAGGGTGGACGAGGTTGGTATCATACATAATGTTGCAAGCCAGGATACAAGATGAAGATGGGAACAGCATGATTCAAGGCCACCATGAGTACAAGATGCAAAGGAAGTCCAGCATGAGAGTTGAGAAAGGGTGACACACCATGAATCAATGAAGTCCATAAAATTCATATCCAGCATTGGCCACAAGACGGTGATGGTGAAACCAGAAACCAGAATGTACCAGGACAGACTCCTGCAGAAGTAGGCTGGAGGGGGGGGCAGCGTAGAAGAATCAAGCAAAACAGGCAACACCTGTGTGCGAGAAGGGTGGGTGGCACAAGGGAACAGCAGGTGGGGACCAGAGGGGGTGGGGATGGCCTGTTGGGACAGAGGGAGTGAACACATGTTGCTACATGCTTACCTGCTGTCTGGGTCCTCCGGGTCCGAACAGGTCCAAACAGGAATTGCCCTTGTCTTTGTCTGCCCTTCATTTCAGACGCCAGGGCGAGAGGCACCCTTGATCTAAGAGTTAAGAGCAGGAAGGAAGAGGCAGGGCTAAGAAAGTGGATGGTGTTTAGGCCATGTGGCCTAGATCCACCTGCACCTGCTCCCCATCTGCAAAGGAAAAGAGGCTAGAGGGCTCCTTAAGAAGGGAAAAAGAGAGGCAACCAGGAAGGCAGCCGGTAGGTGGGGCTTAGGCCTGGTGACCTAGAGCCACCTGCTCCCCATCTGCAAAGGAAAAGAGGCTGGAGGGCTCCTTAAGTAGGGAAAAATAGCAGCAACCAGGAAGGCACCAGGTAGGTGGGGCTTAAGCAAGGTGGCCTAGATCCAAATGCACCTGCTCCCCATCTGCAAAAGAAAAGAGGCTGGAGGGCTCCTTAAGTAGGGAAAAAGAGCAGAAACCAGGAAGGCACCAGGTGCACAGGGCTTAGGCCAGGTGACTTAGATCCACCTGCACCTGATCCCCATCTGCAAAGGAAGAGAGGCAGGAGGGCTCCTTAAGTAGGGAAAAAGAGCAGCAACCAGTAAGACACCAGGTGGGTGAGGCTTGCTAAGTGGGGAAAAGTACGACAACCTGGAAGGCACCAGGTGGGTGGGACTTGCTAAGTGGAGAAAAAGAGCAGCAACCTGGAAGGTACCAGGTGGGTGGGGCTTAGGCCAGGTGACCTAGATCCACCTGCACCTGCTCCCCATCTGCAAAGGGAAAGAGGCTGGAGGGCCCCTTAAGTAGGGAAAAAGAGCGGCAACCAAGAAGGCACCAGGTGGTCGGGGCTTAGGCCAGGTGACCTAGATCTACCTGCACCTGCTCCCCACCTGCAAAGGAAAAGAGGTTGGAGGGATCCCTAAGCAGGGAAAAAGAGCGGCAACCAGGAAGGCACCAGGTGGGCAGGGCTTGCTAAGTGGGGAAAAAGAGCTGCAACCTGGTAGGCACCAGGTGGGCGGGTCTTGCTATGTGGGGAAAAAGAGCAGCAACATGGAAGGAATCAGGTGGGCGGGACTTAGGCCAGGTGACCAAGATCCACCTGCACCTGTTTCCCATCTGCAAAGGAAAAGAGGCTGGAGGGCTCCTTAAGTAGGGAAAAAGAGTGGCAACCAGGAAGGCACCAGGTGGGCAGGTTTTAGGCCAGGTGACCTAGATCCACCTGGACCTGCTCCCCATCTGTGACAGACAGACCATCAAGATCTCACGAGTATATAATCGAGGCCACCCGCATATTCTATGACTCGAACCTGTTTTTCGGCAATAGTAGAATTAATCCTGACCAAACTAGCAGATGCCTCTCTATAGGGGCCATGTAGGGCATGTGGTTTTCCTGTTGCCAATATATACAAGCCCAGGGAGACCCTTGGCCTGTCGTTGGACAAGTATGAAGTTCAATGTATAGCAGCCCATCCACCAGCCCATCACTAGGAAGGGATAGTCGAATGGAGTCATCTCTGCCTGATGGCATTTTTGTTCTCTCACAACCAAGGATATCTTCTCAGATGATAGATCAGCATCCCCTGACATGGCAGAGCCAATGAATAACCTTGTTAGTGAGGGATTCCGACTTTCAAAGTGTCCATCTTGGCATGTTGACCATATACACACAGTTTGAGAGCCCAGGCATCTGCCTGTCTTGGTGGTCTCCCTGATTGTAGGAGCATAGAGGTCTTCAGGGGCCAGGACCAGTGTCGGGCCCATCAAGTTTGTCATTGAATTTTTCAGATGTTCAATGCTTAGTAAGCGGGTTTGTGTGGAAGAACTTGTCTATTGTTTCTGACAAGACCCTGAAATCACCCTGGGCCATTCTGATGCTGGAAGTTGGAGCGAGCTGTGATTTTGCAGGATGGTGCCCATAACCAACACCCACCATGCATTCCTGCTTGTTTCTTGGGGTCGGATAGTTGTAGGTATTGGTAGTTTGTGTTCTGGGTCATTGTATTATATTGTGTAATATTATACACAATATACTAAGCTACCTGGCCCTATCAAGAGGGGATGGGGACCCTGCACAAGCTTAGGTGGGAGGCTGGTCCCTGGAATTCCCCAACCCAGTCCTGCCCTGGTGGCGGGTGTAGGGGTTGGTAGGGACCCAGTCACTAACCCTTCACTTTGTTCCTGCCTGCATGCAACAAGTACGCCCTTATCTTGCCCCACGCCTGTACTTAATGAAGCTCACCAGTCTGTTTCTCTTTCTCTTAGGACATTTAACTAACTCAACATTAGAACCCACCATCCAGGCCTGGTATTTTAATACTCCCTTGGTCTCCTGATCCTATTGCATTCAATAACACCTCTCCTAGGTCCTCTGGCACATTTGTACTGCCACCCCAAGAACAATAACAATATTCATTTGTCAGGATGTCCATTGTTACTGTGCATGAACAAATGTGATGTACCAATAACACAGATCTGGTATGACATTGTTTTTGGGGGTGTGGAGATTACACCAAGTAAAGTCCTGTTCCTTCCTAATCAGCTGATGTGTGAACATTCACTGTCCCCAAGGTGGCTAAAGGCACCATACAGCAGTCCATTATTTATACTAGATATAAAGGTCCACTAAATAGGAATAATTAAAGACACTCAGGTCACTATAGAATAGGGATTGGGTATTCATGGCAGAGGTTCATATCAGAGATTCCCAATCCCTCTCCAAAGAGAATATCCCCACACTCATCATATCCCACGGTACCTACGTTAATGTGTTTATTTAGTTATTTATAAAGGAATGATGAGAAGAAATATCACAGATGTATGCTTTCCTATGATACCTACCACGAAGGAATTAAGCAAAAATTATTGTCATATACTTGAACTCCAAGAGGATACTGCATCGGCCCAGTAACTAAAGTGCTACAAAGAAGACGATTTGGAGAACTGTTGCACCAATAAATGTTAAACAAACATGTTTATTCACATGAAAACATTATTGGTCATATGCATAGTTTTTATAATACTGATTATCTTGCCCTCTTGCACAATGTCAATATTACCGATCAAACCTAATATTGATTATCATGTCTGCTATGTTATGTTCAATTTCTCATATGTATTGTTATTTTTCTCTTGGCTCTATGAAATAGGCATTGCTTTGGTCCTTGCAATAAATGTTAAACATTAACTACACCAAATCAGAAACAATGTTTTGAAGTAAAAAGAGAACTAAACTAATCAAATTATCATGCAACATAGAAGGTGAGCAGATAGAACAGATAGGAACCTATGACTACCTGGATTTAAGGGTCACTTCACCTAGTATTTTTTGTTGAAACGGGTGGAAAAGGCAGGGATGGTCTCGAAAGCTGAATATAGATTAAAAAAAAATATCTACTAGGGCTCCCAGGGAGCACCCCACAATCCCTTTGCTCATGGAGATAGCTTAATTTACACAGTATTGGTCCTATGGCCAGCAAGAAAACTTTGTTCTATTAAGTAACTACTTGGCTAAATAACTGAAGTAGGCTATGAAAGCTACCTAGACTATGTAAATCCCCGATTTGCAAGATCCCTGAACATCAAATTCAGGATCAGGATTCTTCAGTTTTTTGTATCCAGAATACAAGGCACATTAGATACATTAGCCTTGTGCTAGTAGCAACATTTCTCCACCGAGCATGGCTGAGAAGGCAGTACGTATTAAACCTAGTGACATATAGGATTACCACCAACTTTTCTAATAGCTGATAGGGATGAGGCTTGTTGGTTTTTGAGGGAGATTTACTTCACTATTGAACAAGGCTGACAACACAGCAGATGTCCAGTTGATACAATGTCACTTTGTATGCTTGCACTTTATTGATGCGTGCGGTCAGAGTAGTACTTTTTATTGATCATCATTGTTGCGTTGCATTGCGGCTATATGTCTTGTATGTGGGCAACACATATTGTTACAAAATCATAATCTACTTCAATCCTTGACGTAGCAATATGTTAAAACTTATAAGAACAGATACTACACTTGATCTTAGCCAAAAGGCCGAGAAGCGATAGACGAGGCCCATATATTATCTAAATTCCAATGTGGTTTTAGAAAAGGCTACTCCACCGGGTATAATTTGATGGTAATGAACCTATTAAGAGCAAGAGCCCGTAAAAGAGATGAGCCGCCGCTGTATGCACTATACATCGACTTTAAAGCAGCTTTTGATCTGGTACCTAGAGAACGCCTATGGTTTAAACTTGCTTCCCTAGGCTGCCCTGTTGGCGTACTATATTTTCTCAGATTGCTACATCAGAATACCTCAGTCAGGTTAAAATTGGACCAGGAGGGACATCTGACCAGCAAGGTATATCAAAATAGGGGGGTCAAACAGGGCTGTGTGACTGCCCCCCTAGTGTACAATCTTTATGTGCATGATATCCCGCTTGCTCTAACTTCTATCCGTAATTGCCCCCCCAAAATCGGGGACTCCGTCTGTACTGTCATGGCATATGCTGATGATTTGGTCATCTTTGACCACACTATTAGTGGCTTACGTAGATCAGCCACTGCATTATGGGAGTACGCCGAATCTAATGGTCTCATTATTAACCTAGACAAAACTAAGGTATTGAGATTTACTAGCAGAAAAGTGTCCCGTGTGAACCTCACGGTGAATAACAACTTGATTTCATACGCCCCACTCTACCGTTATTTAGGTATTGATTTTGAGCCCAATGGGGACTATGTGGCTCTTAAGCTCTCACGTACAATGCGAGCAGCACAAGTAACATCTTTAATAGCCAACTTTACCAATCAGCAAGGAGGATTCTCGCTTTGGGGTACGCGCCAATTATACATCCAGGTATTTATCCCTATGATGACTTATGGTCTAGATTCACTTCTAGACTTAGATCTTAGCTGGCTTCAAATCATCGAGGGGAAGTTCTGGCGTCGCATACTTGGCCTGGGCCCGGGAGTCCCGATGGCAATTATTCGATTAGAATTAGGGCTACCCTCTATGAAGGCTATCGTCATGAAAAGGAGATTGGGGCACTTTTTGAAAATGCGCAGCACAACAGCTAACCCTCTCCTGCTTACCATCTTCCAAGAATTGTGCAAGAAACAAAATCCTCAGTCACCATCTGTGACGATGATAAAACTTCTTGCTACAATTGGATGGACCTGGCGAGTTGGCCCATATTCTAAGCAAGTTCAAAATGCACTTGTTAAGAGGGTAGAAATGTGTGATTGGCTAGAAAATTTCGCTCACCTTAGCGCGTTGAAAAGATACGCATTTGTACAATATAGGTTGTACTCATTCTTGCAACCCCAAGGGTATCTCAATCTATGCCCTTCAAAAAAACTGCGACGATTTATCCTTTTATTAAGGATGGACCAACTGCCTATTCTGTTGATCACGGGCAGAAGCCAGCAGTTGCCATTGGAACAACGCACTTGTCGGTTGTGTAAAGGAAGCAAAGTATTAGAGTCAGTAAGACATGTTTTGACAGAATGTGGCACTATGATTGATGTAATCCATTGTCATCTGGGGAAGTTCTCCCATAATCTAGCATCAATCGGAACGTCATTATTCTGGCATCACTGTATGAATTCTGAGAGCATGCGAGAAATGATAGCTCTCTTCAATATCTGGATTAAGATAGAAGAAATATTGAATATTCAGATCTGAAATTAGTACTCGTAACCTAAAATAGTCACTGCCCCGGCCCTTTTTTCTTTTACTTCTTTGTACCTTTTTTTTATTTCACATGCTATCTGAGCTTTGAGCTTTGAGATTGATTTTATATGTGTAAATAGTTCATTATTATCATATTGTTATATTGTTATTATTCTGCACACGGAAGTATAATCTATATATGGTGCTTACTTATTAAAAATGTGTAAAGTTTATTAAATAGACTGTATCACATTAAATAAATAAAAAAAATATATATGTTAATGCCAATTGTATAGCTCTAATAGTATACTACCTAATGTTTACTGCTCCAAAAAACAATATTGTTACCATTTAAACATGATTCTAACTGATTGGGATTGTGCATTTGAGGACATGGTTGGACAGGTGTTTAGAACAAAAAGACAATATTATTTCCCTTTCAAATGATAATAGCTGTATATGAGTGTGCCTTTGGTGATATAGTTAAATAGTTATTTTGTTGTTCAAATATTTGGCTAGTGAAAAACAGATGCCAGATATGAATAACTTGGAAGTAAGAAGAACAGAAGAGATATGTTTTCAATTATAAAAATATTAAGTTTAAAGAAAGTCCATCTGTCCTGCCTAATCATCAGATGTGCATACGCTCACTGCCCCAATACTTCCAGAGAAGTACAGCAGTCCATTGTTTTATATTTGTTTAAAGTAGTATTTTAGGTAAAACAGGTGGAAAAGGCAGGGATGCTCTTGACTAAATATAGGGGTGCAGTAGCAAGATTTGCAAGGACAAAAGGGGATGCGGCTGTTTGAGTTACACTTGAAGTCTATAAACCTCAAGCTTGGCAGGCAGCATTATATGGTGCAGAACTTTGAGAACAAATTTGAATTAAGAATAACATAAGAGATATATTTTTAATTATAAATAAAGTTCACTGTCTACGATTGAGTAAAGTATATCCCATTTCCTTATGGTTGAACCCCTGGCTTCTTTTTGCATTATGACTATTTCTTTGTTCCCCCTTGGTGATAGTTGTCCTTTTTCCAGCCCCATGGATTTATAGTCTTGTATTTGATGGCGGTGATGTTCTGCTTGCTAGTGTCATGACAGAGGGCTTTTGAGATCATTGTTTGTATAGCTCTTGTATGTTCCTGAATATGGATCTTCCATTTCTGTATGGTCTCCCAGTATACATTTTCTGGCAAATACATCCATGGCTGTGTCCTGTAAGTGCTGATGGATGGAACCATTGAAATAAAATATATTTTTGTCGAGAGTGAAGCATAACATAGTAACATTTAATTCTGGACTGGATCCTTCCTCTCTTTGAAACTAAGCAGGTTCAGTCCCAGTTACTGTATGGATGGGAGACAGTCTACAGTCCTGAATGCCGTATGTTGTCTTAGTTTTAAATATCTCATAACACAGGGCATAAGCATTATTGTTTTTAAAACTGTGCTACTGTTATACCTTGAGGACTGTCCTGTAAACACATCTTCAATGCTTTGACAGAACATCTACATCAGGAAGCAAAGCGGTCGTAACCCAGAGAATCTACAAATTGAATGGCCCTCATTATGAGTCTCGCTACATTGACCTTTTTACAAGTGGAAGAATTTTGGTGATCAATCCCCATTTTAGGAGACCATAGAAGTCCACTGGGTTTTTGAAAACATTTCTACAAAAGTAAATTTTGCTGACAGGAATTCCTCCATTTGTTTTCGGTAAAGAGAAGGAGGTACCTCCAACTGCATGTTGGCTGAAGGGACCTCTTCCATTTTACTGACAAATTCGAAATTTGGTGGTACAGTAAAAGTGGTGGTAAATCCATTACAAATATAAATGTTCACGTAATGGAGGTACAACCACGTTGTACAGCCCTCGCAAAATTGTAAGGTACATTACTCCATGGACTGGTGTTGTTAAGGAATATCACTTACCATTATTGTTGCATAGTCTATCCTTCAAATTGCACAATGGAAATTCCCCTTTAATGGACAACTTTCCTTCTTACACAGTAACCAGGACAGATCTTGCTTAGCTTCAAAGTGAGGAAGGGGCTAGCCTCCTCAGGCCATGTTGCCCAATAAATGAAGAAAAAGGAATGGGCGGACCCTCTTTTTTAGGGGGCCTGACTCGAGAGGGTAGAGAAGTACAGAGATACGAGGGGGTTGAGTCAAAGGCTTCCCAAGCCAATAGCTTGATAGGAGGTCGCTGCAGCCTTGCAGGAAGAGCTAGATTATTACTAGCTCAGAACAAAAAATCACCGTGGAGGAACAATACAATATAAATTTATTTAACAGGAAGACATTTTTTAGTTTTTTTGTGCCATTATATGGCATATATGCATACAATAGATCTGCATTATAGTGGATTTGTATACAATAGTGACAGTCTATTTTCTGTGTTGTTTACTTTCACAACACATTGACATTGTCGACACTTGAGTATGTGTTTCTGGTTCGGTAAATAGATGAGATGAGGCAGTGGCTGATAGAATTGGAGCAGCGCTGCACAGAGGATACCGAACTGTCTTCAGGACTTGGAGGTCGATTTCAGACTGGGTGAATGAGTGGGGCGTCATCCTATAGTAAAAGAGGCTATGTTAAAAACGGTGAGTGTAGATTATGTACACTAATGGTGAGAAAAGCAAGGCAAGGGAACTACCATATGAATGTTGATTAGCGCCATGGCTGTGGTCTGAGTAAATAGCAGCTGCTGGAAATGCGGCTGCGGGGGTCGATCTGCAGATGTCAGAGGCCCCGATCTAAGTCAAAAGGGAGTCAAAAATGACTGGTAAGAATTAATCTGTGCAAGGGCCGTGACTGTGCGAAAGGCTTCATCGAGCTTGTGTACAGTGGGCGGCCAAGACTAGGTGTTTGAGGTGAAGAACACTCATGACTGATCTCCAAAATTTAAGAGAGAGTTAAGGTGAGGCAAGCGTTGGATTGATACAAAAAACGCAATAATTGCAAGTTCGTTATTTAGTGTTGTTTTAATTATGCTAGGAGACCGATAATGTGCAGACTGTTTAATTATCAGTGTAGGGCGCGAGTAATCCAGGGATCTGGACAACAAGGGTGAATTGTAGGAGTTGAATTTAGGCGAAGCCCTCTGTGATGCGAAGGTTGGTGCACGCGATACGAGGGGAGAGCTGTGCCGTGAGACTTACCAGTGTCCGAGTCGGGAAAAGAGCTGTGTCACTGTCGTCGGTTGCGCTTGACTGACTGCGCATGTCAGTAGTTAAAACGAGGCCGTAGTGCTCGCAGGCACTGCGCATGCGTCTGGGGATAGTGTAAGTGATGGGCGCAGTCGTACTCAGTGCGTAGGTTCGCGCATGCTTGTTGGTCATGTGTGGTAGTGGACATAAAAGATGTTGTTGAGAGTGAAGCGTAACATAGTAACATTTCATTCTGGGCTGGACCCTTCTTCGCTTTGAAACTAAGCAGGGTCAGTCCCAGTAACTGTATGGATGGGAAACAGTCCACAGTCCCTACAAGTCCCCCGATTGCCTATTCCCCTTCTGGCCCTCTAAAATGGCGTCCACTTCTTTCTGAAGTTGTCCTATACCATTTGTGCTCAATAGCTGCCCTTTGCACTCCCATTGGCTTGGGCTTCCTATTTACAGCCAATTACAAAACTGGAAGGCTTTAGCTGGCCCACTTCATCCAAGGCCCTCATCTAGGCTCATAGGCTGGCTACCAGCTCACTTGAACACTCTTACATGTCAGATCCATGGAGGAGTGAGCTCTTTTCCTCCTCCACAAGGCATCCAGACTGCAGCTGAGCCCCAAGATGATGTGATTGCCTGCAACACCAAGGTATGCATACAATCAATCACGGGACCGGCAGTCTTTCACCCAAGACCCTCATCTGAGGACCTGTATGAGCATGTCCGAGGCTGGCGGTGCTGCGAGTTTGAGCACACAGCCTGTCTCGCCTTTTTACATAGAAATTCAGTAGCAAAAGCCACCATCCATACTGGTACAGCACTCCAGCACTCCTAACACTGACACCTTCCCTCCAGACGAACTCTAAATGCCTCACTGTGGACCTACTGGGGACTACCATTCAACCTGTCCAAAGCTGCACAAGCTCAACCTGACTACGAGTCTGTGTCAGTACAAACCCCTCCTAGGCTTCCATATGCGGCATAGCCCCTCTGCCTTGGGTATGATCACTAACATACGCATTGACTCATCTCCAATACCCCATGCTATCATATTCCAAAAGTGGACCCAAACGTTTGATATATTCATCTTGGCAAAAGAACACCACACTTTGACATCCTCTACCCATTAATTGTGCTGAGTTGTGTTCTAGTGTTTATCTTACATCTGGATGTGCTCTAATGATTATTCTGCATTTTAATGTGCTCCTCTGATTAGTGCACATTTAGATGTGCTCCAGTGTTTAATTTGCATTTAATGGTGCTCCGGTGTTTATTTTTCATTTAGAGGTGCTCTATTGTTTATTTAGCCTTAAGAGGTGCTCCAGTGTTTATTTTTCATTTAAGGGTGCTCCAATGGTTATTTTGTATTTAGATGCGCTCCAGTGTTTATTTTGCATTAGTGGTATTCCAGAGTTTATTTTGCATTAGAGGTGCTCCAATATTTATTTTCCTTTTAAGTGTGCTCCATTGTTTACTTTGCATGTACATGTGTTCCAGGGTTTATTTTGAATTTAGATGTGATCCAGTGTTAATTTTGCATTTAGAGGTGTTCCCATGTCCATTTTGCATTTAAATGTGCCCCTCTGATGAATTGCATTCAGATAGATGGCTCAATCGATACACAGCCATCAGCCCACCTAGTCATAAAAGTCTAACCCTAGCCTCCATCACAGGTCCCTGCCTAGGTGCACCACCACATGACAAGGCCAGGACTTACCCTTTCCTTGCCCTACCTATACATGGCCAACCACAAGCCTACAATCTGCCATGCTAAGCTTACTCAACTTGGCACCCCTAACTACAAGCACACACTCACCCTATTAATAGCAATCAACCTCCCAGACCATAACAACATCCCTCCAACACACGTCCTGCACTCTGTATGCCAAACCAACTCCTCAGCTCCAGTACATGACATGGAAATCAAGCCCTCTCTGAGGCCTAGTCCACCCTGTCCCCTTGTCTCTCAGGTCACAATTTTCAATGTCATGTCAAAACCTACTTGAAACACTTGTGTATAGGCGCGTTACAAATACCTTATCATATCATATCATACTCAACCTTGCCCCCTTACTACTCAAAATATTACACCTACATCCCACCTAAGGCATGCTGGTGGCACTTCCCAACAACATCACCATCAATCACCTGGAGGAATGCACACCTCAACTCAAGATCCACTTCCCCCACCACCATGAGAACATATCAACAACACTCTACAGTCACCTACCTCAACCCAAATGCATCCCCCCTGAGTTCACAACTACCAGATTTAACCTGAATGACAATGCTGATGGCATTACTGCTGCCTCGTTCGATCTGAATACATCTGCCATAGTTCCTTCCAAAACTATTGCCCACATCACACCTCTCCCAAAACCTACTCCCTTGCTCTTATCCCTCTAGCGTCAGTGCACCCATCAAGCATTGGGGTTAACTCAGCCCCCACAGACTGCCATCTTAGAGGTACCCACATTAAAGGGCACACTTATCAATGCCAGGTAACTTTTAGCACAGATATTTCAGACCTTATCACCACAAACAGCTAAGATTTCCTAGCCATCACCGAAACATGGCTACATAATGCAGCCGGACCGTTACTCTCAATCACCATCCCAGAAAATTACATTATCTTCAGAATAGTTGGACAGGTCTCCAAAGGAGGAGGAGTAGCATTTGTTGCTAAGAACCAACTACTCATAAGGGAAATCCCCAACCAATCATTTCACTCAGGTGAAATACTTTCCATCAAAATGTCACTATCTACCCCTGTCACCTTGACCCTCCACCTTATATACAGACCCCCAGGTCCTGTGCTCTCATTCGAGGAAGATGTTGTACAACTCCTATCTGCAAACACCAAGCCTAGTTCGAAAATCATACTCTTGGGAGATCTGAATTTAGGACTCAATGGCCCGACTGATGATAATGCTCTCACCCTTGCCAACACTTTTGAAGCATTAGGGTACACCCACTGCATCACCAACCCCACCCACATCAAAGGCTGCACCCTCAACTGGCTAGCAGATCTTAATGCAATACCAACATCCTAACTAACACGCCATGCTCCTACGTGGACCATCATGTCATCTCCTTCACTATCCCAAAGAACTCCAGTGCAGATTCTACCACTCTCCCGGCATCAGCCGCACTATCCAGAAACCGTCGCAACATCACAACAGAGAAACTACTACCATTGATACACCCCATTACCTGTTATCTGATTAATACTACCAGTGACTCCTCTGACATTGTAGAGTTATATAATCAAACTCTCCAAGCCGCCATAGACAAAGTAGCACCTCTGAGCTTGTGCAAACCTAAACCACTAGCCCACTTAAACTCACAGTACAGCCCAAACCTCAAAACGATGTGCAGTACCAAGAGAATCCAACTTGGAAGAATCCCCCACAGAATCCAACAAAGAATCCTTTACTGTTGCCTCCAAAAATTATAAACATGCCATCCTCCAAACTAAAGGTTTATAATGAGAATGTGAAAGCTTATTAGAGCAGAAAGGAGCTTTTCATCATTTTAAGAGAGCTTGAATCGCCAGTGCCACCACAAGTATTGTGTCTTAAAGACACTGCCTGGTGCACAGATATGCAAAAAGCACTTCTCGACAAAATTGTGTTACTTCAAGCTAAAATTGTAGCAAAAAAGAATAACTTAACACGGGGCCAACTTCTGCAAGACTCCACACACATACCCCAGAACACCAATTCACAAGTTGAATTGGCCCCTGTCACAACAACAGAAGTCTTGAATATTATCACATGCCTTAAGCCTTCCAGATGTCAAGATGATGTCTGCCTTGCCTCGCTTATTGACTGTTGCGCAGCCGAACTTAACCCTATCATCACTACCTTGATCAATGCCTCATTTGAAACTAGCATAGTTCCAACCAACCTCAAAGATGCTTGGGTCCTCCCTTTATTGATGAAAACCATAATAGACCCTAACATTCCTACAAACTACCGTCCTATCACAACAGTACCTTTCCTACTCAAAATACTGGATAGAGCAGCATAACGGCAAATTCAAAACCTTCTGGAATCCAACAATCCCCTAGGCCTTCTCCAATCGGGCTTCCGCCCAGGGCATGGCACTGAATCATCCCTCCTGGATCTAAAAATACAAATGGATGAAATCAAAGATAATGGCAACCTAGCGCACCTCCTCCTGCTGGACCTCTCAGCAGCTTTTGATTTAGTCAACCACAACCTACTATGCAAACAACTCTTATCGGCGCTCCACTCAGCTAAAGCTCAAAGTTGGACACTATCCTTCCTGACTAACAGAACCACAAGAATCTTCTCACCTCCTGCAGCAACACTGCTTGTCCCAGTGTCCTGTGGAGTCCCTCAAGGCTCCTGCATCTCCCCTACACTCTACACTGTTTTTACCAAGCCCCAATTTGATATGCTCGATGACATGGGTATCACCTACACCAACTACGCACCAACTACGCAGATGATATCCAAATCCTCATGCCTATTACAGGCATGTATGACACTGACTCTAAATCACTAAATAGATTCTACCAAACCATCCAGGCCTGCATGGCCCAGCATGGCCTGTGATTAAATGACGAAAAACAGAGTTAATCCTCATAGACTCACAAAACCGCCTAAACAAACTCTGTGGGCTTCATTACAAGCTTGCTGGTCCGGTAAAACCGATGCCGGTATGGAAATACCGGCATTGATTATCCAGACCAGATAATTATGACCCGTGAGGATGAAATCACCGGCACAGGCCCCTCCGTGAGCAGCATCCCCGATGCCGGTAGCAGCCCTGACAGACGCCTGCCGTGCCTTCAACACTGGCATGCTGCAGACCAGTGCACATTACGAGGTGCACGGACATGCAAATACTGGCATGTCCATACCGCAGATAATGGTAAAAAAGATGCCGTAAATACCGGCATCTCGGGACTGGCATTAACATGGATCAGGTGAACAGAAACCTGCCACATGTGTACCGAATCAGCACAGGTGTACACCATTGAACCCAGCCACAGTACAAAGGTAGCACATCCACACACCACACCCCACCCAAAGTAAAAATGCTACTACTAGCACTAGCTCTGCTGGAGGTGGAGTATATGCAGGAACAGCTACTCTTTAGATGAAGAGGCAGTGGGTCAGGCCATGCAGCAAATTCACAGGAGGCGAAGGAGGGCGAGAAGGGGACAGCACATGCCCAATGTGCAGGCCATTGTGCCCCGCAGGTGGCCAACAATCCCCCGTCAACGTGTCAGCCCATTCACCCTAACCCCATCACAAATCCACACTGTGTACCAGCTGGACACGGACACCATCATTGCACTAGTGGACCTCATATACGATGACTTTGTGAGTGTCATCAACATATGGAAAGCCACCCTCCCCTGCTTAAGATTGCATGTGTGCTACACTTCCTGGCAACTGGAACCTATCAGCACACAGTGGGGCAACTGCACAGGATCTCACAACCCTACTTCTCCCGCATGCTGACGCAGGTACTCGAGGCACTCCTCAAACATGTATGTGACCACATCAGCATGCCACGGACTGCAGCTGAGATCCGAACAGCATGCCGAACGTCCTAAATTCGATATAGACTTCACACATGTAAAGCTGGTGGTGCAGAATGCGTTGAGGTGGTATACTGCAACAGGAAGCAGTTCCATTCGATAAACATCCAAATGGTGTGTGATGCCAGCAAAATCATCACACACCCGATACCCAGGGTCCACACACAACGCACTGGTCCAGCGGAACTCAACACTGCCCGCTACATGGAGCGACATGCCGGACCCCACACATGTCTGCTGGGTGAGTGTGACCACAGGGGCAGACGCATTGAGGAGGGGGGGGTAATTTGACAGCACTGGGAAGCTGCCTGCTGGGTGGGCAATGTGGGGTAAAAATGGGGGGGGAGGCATTTGCCAGCACTGGGAAGCTGCCTGCTGGGTGGGCCATGTGGGATAAAATTGGGGGGGGGCATTTGCCAGAACTGGGAAGCTGCCTGCTGGGTGGGCTATGTGGGGTAACATTGGGGGGGGGATTTGCCAGCACTGGGAGGCTGCCTGCTGGGTGGGCCATGTGGGGTACAATTGGGGGGGACATTTGCCAGCACTGGGAAGCTGCCTGCTCGGTGGCCAATGTGGGGCGTGTGTACAGACCACAGCATACCACCATTCTGGAGCACTGGTGCAGACCAGAGAAATTGAATCCCTGTCATTCCTGGCTGAACACAATAGACACAACCATGTTTGTCAAATGATGCAAATCATCACAGGTACCCTTTCTCTTGCCTACATGCATGTGATGCTGGGTATCCACTGATGGGCTGGCTGCTGACCCCAATCAGATATCCACGTAACCGACATGAAGAGGTGTACAATCGCTGAAATGCAAGGACTTGCTTCACTACCGAACAGAAATTTCGGCTACTGAAGAGTCGGTTTCGCTGCAAGAGAAGGTCTGAGGGGGGCCCTCATCTATGGTCCCAAGTGGGTGGGGCGTATCATGATTTCCTGTGCAATACTGCACAACATGTGCATCCGTCTTAATATGCCCCTGTCCCCGGACATGGACATGTTGCCACAGGACGATGAGGACGATGATCATGATGAGGATGCTGGCATCCCTCAGCATCACCATGTCCATGACGGACAGGCTACATGACAGGCATTGGTTGCAGGTTATTTTTGATGAATACATCACATATGGATATGGTTGTGGAACACACTGGGTGGCGTGCACTGTGTTACAATAAATACTTACCAACTCATTGAAAAATGGACGGAAAACTGTATTTTTTTCAAACATAAGTGTATTGTTGCATGGTGAACTATTTACAAAATGTGAGGGATTGAACATGCATCTCTGTCCAATCATGATTGGTACAACTCCCAAAACAATGGCCCTACATACCCTACCCCAGTAACTCACATTTGCAACACACAATCGAATTTGAACGGGAAACTACCAACAACATCCCTTCACCAATAGCTTTCTACTCCCACACACTGTTGTGCAAGGCCTACTTCTGCCCCCTCTTCAGTGTTGGTGTTTGAGGCCCCATCAGCCGTGATAGCCTCACTGAGCGCCGCACGGGGCTGCCATGTACAGATGCGCTGGGTGTAGCACTTGCTGACTCAACCAGTGGCGTAATGATGTGCCGCTTTTCGGCAAGGAGGTAAATGGATTCGGCCATGGTGTACATTACCTCATGGCCCTCACGCATCCTTCTGGCCAGTTGGTACACCCCCTCAGTTGCCAGGCCTAGCATCCGTACAGTGTTTCTGGAATTGTCCTGCATGGTCTGCCTCGTGAATTCAGCCTCACTGATGTACCTGTTGAGAAGGACATGCATCTCCTCCTGATGCTCCTCGGTAAGGGTGAGGCGGGTCTCGATGTTTCGTATCTGCACCATTCCGGGAAGGGGCATGGGTGGTGGGCTGCATGGGCCGGGTGGGCTGAACCCAGGTTCCGCATCATGGTGGACCTTTGCGCCGTCTCCAGGACCAGTGTCCTCCGTGCTGATAAGTGCAGCTGTGAGACGACGTGCACTCTGCATGTCTGGGGTATGTGTTGGTGTGCCAGAATCCTCCAGGTCGGGCATGCTTCCTATTGGTGATAGGGGATTGGCAGTCATGCTCAGTGTTGGTGAAAGTGGTGGACCCTCCATTTCCTTTGTGGAGATGCTGCTTCTGCCTCCTCTGTAGCTTCATCCATGCCTTGCTTACTGGTGCATCGTGGCGGAGTGGCCACTGATTCTAGGCTGTGCTGCCGCAGGCCTGCAGGTGTCTTAGCATGCTTATTGAGGCTGGCAGGTGTGGAAAGGAGGCTGGGGGATGCACCATGGAGGAAGTAGACCCTTGTCTGCTGTCGCTGCATGCATTTTCCTGGAGGCTGAGGTTTTTGTTCTGGCTGGTGGTGGCTTTTCCCTGGCTGCTGGTGGTTTTATAGTTGCTGCTGGGTTTTTTTTCTGGCTGGTGGTGGCTTTTTCCTTGCTGCTGGTGGCTGTGTCCTGGCTGCTGTGTTTTTTCTGGCTGGTGGTGGCTTTATCCTGGCTGCTGTTTTTTTTTTCTTTTCTGGCTGTGGTGATGTGCAGCGGTGGTGGGTGTAGTGGTGAGCTCGCCCTCGCTGCCGGAAGAGGTGCCTGTGGGCGACAATGCAAGGGTAACTTATTGTTGTATCATCCATGTGACGATCATCACACTTCGTTCAATTCATTGACATGTGCTTCCTTTGGTACATGATCGGGCCAGTATGGAGCAGCACACATGTATTGGGGTGGAGGGGTGTTGGTACATCATGATATGTGTGCACGGTTTGGAATGTGCATGTTGTTTGGGTTGCTGTTGGGTTCCACGATTGGTGTTGTGTATATGTAGCCCTGGATTGGGCACATGTGTGACCTGGCTCTGGGAGGTAGAGGTATGCTTGTGTGGGTAGGGTCATTGGTATGTCATTGGCCTGAAAGGGCTAGGAGGTGGGCGCATATGAATGGTGGCAATGGTGCATGCATTGAGGACATGGGTTGTTGGTGCCATGCTGACGCATGTCACAGGGGCCATGTTGTGCTCAGTGGTGGGTGTTGACGCATGCTGACTGTGGGTCTGTCTGCATGACAATGTACATGTGGCACATGCCTGTGGGGCACGTTGACATTCTCTTTGGTGTGCCAATGTTTCGGTATGAGGGTCTGGTTGATGTCTTGCAGGGTGGTGGGTATCTGGTGTCAGTCATGCACAAGGCACTATTGGCAATAAGGAGTCATTGGTGGGTATGGGATGTTGGTCATAATCACTCACCTGCATCTCCACAATTTGTTACACCATGCTCGGCATCACCGACTCCCTCGATGCTGGCCATGTTCAGGATGGAGGCACATCTTTACTCCATTGGGTGGAGTTTCAGGGGTGAATGTGGTCCTCCACCAGTGGCCTGCCCCTGGCTGCACTCAGCTGCGAGTAAATTGCGGACTCTGAGACGCAGGTCGTCCCATCTTTTGCAACAGTCCCTTACTGTCCTCTGTGTAGTGGCCACCGCTGACACTTTGTTAGCTACTTCATTACAGATCTCCTTCTTGTTGTGCGGCCCTGCGCAGATGAGCTCCAAATACCTCATCCGCATTCTCAACAAGGGTGTCAGCAAGCATGGTGAGTTCTGGCTCACTGAACCTCGGTTTGCGGCGTCGGATGTTCCCCCGTGTAGCAGACATGTCCCTTTGTGATCCTTCACTTCAGGCTCCTGTGTTCGGCTCCTGTGTTTGGAGGATTGCAATGGATTGTGTTTTTAAAGATGGCTGCTGGTGCATTTCCCGTTCCGCCCCCATGACAGTATTTCTGGTTCTGGTATTGCTGGTACCGTTATTTACAGATTGTAGGTGCCAGAGTCAGTATGGACGGCATTGTTGATGCCCTTATGTGGGTTTTTTGTGGGTTTTATGTGGGTTTTTTGTTCGTTTACCGGCATGCCGGTGCTACCGTTACCGGCATGCCATTTGGTGCGGCTTAGCATGCTTGGAATCAGCCGTTGATTCTTGTGGCACTGCATGCAGGTATCGGTAGATAATAAGGATTTTTTACCTCCAAACTCATAATGAGGGCCAGTGACTCCTTCAAATCCATTGTTGTTGATGGGATTAGGATCAATGTCTCCAAGTCTCCAAGGAAGCAAGAACCCTGGTCATTTACCTTGACTCAGGACTCACTTTAACCAGACAAGTCAACACCACAGCCTCGGCAGCAGCTTACTCTTCAAAACTCATCAATGCCTGTAGACCTTTCCTATCATCTGACAGCTGCATTACGCTGGCTAGAGCTCTCATTTTATCCACAATAGACTACTGTAATGCCCTCTACACAGCCACTAACAACCGCAATATCAGAAAAAGTCAGGTGATCCAAAACAATGCCTTAAGAGCAGCCCTCAACATCCCTAAAAACAAATACATCCCTATGGCGAGACGGACTGCCTATTGGCTGCCAATCTACTAAAGAATCTTATTCAAAACTCTCTCTGTGACACACAAATGTCAGTCTAACTCAGTGCCTGAGTACTTATCCAACAAATGCACCAAAAACCAATACAACAGGCCCACTCACTCAACCCACTCGCACCTACTCCCAATAGCCAGATTCGAACGACAGAAAGCAGGGGGTCGCAACTTCACAGTTGTAGCTGCCAAACACTGGAATGCTCTTCCAGCACCACTAAGAAAGCTTGAAAATCTGGCTATTCACTCAAGACCTGCTAAAGTAATTTCCATTCACAACCATCCTGTAATTTCTTCTATAACTAAGACTGTTAACAATATGCATTATCTGAATCTTCTACAGCATTCGTAATGATACCTATCACAGAGAATTGTCACTGCATGTATATCTCACTGAGATCTGTTATGAACAGATGTATGTACTTTAAACTGTACTGTCAAAACCAGTGCCCAGATGCCTCAGGGCTAGGTGCGCTTTACAAATGTCAAAATAAATAAATAAAGCTGTCCCTGGAAGTAAGGGCTTCGCTTTCTGCAGGAGGGAAGCTGATTCCAAGCTATCTGGGTTCCCTTAGCTGTGTTTGTCTTGAAGGAGAGGTGTTTGTCAATGTGTAACCCCAGGAACCTTGCGCAGGTGGAGAGCTTGGGTGTGAAGCCATCAGAGTTCATGGTTCATAGCCATGTCTGTGTTTCTCAGTGTTCTGTGTTGTTGGTGAGGAGTAGGAATCTGGTCTTGGAGGGGAGTTTCAAATATGCACTGTACATCCAAGACTGGATCAGCGAGAGGCAAGTTTTGAGCGTATGGATGTCTTTGATGGAGTCAATCATGCGGTATGGCTGTGTGTCGTCAGCATATTGGTGGATGTGGATGTTGTGTGTGGCTAGGAGGGCTCAGAGTGGCTCAATGTATAGAATGAACATCACTGTGGAGAGGATGGAATCCTGCAGGACTCCACAGTTGATGGGTAGCATTGGCGATATAGAGGAGTACATCTGAACAAACTGCTTGTGGTTGGTGAGGTAGGATTTACCAGCATTGGAGAAGATTGCTGATCCCCATGTGCCAATGTAGGGTGTCCATAAGCGCTTGGTGGTCTTCTTGGTCAAAAGCTTCCGGGTAGAACCAGGGGGCAGGGGCGGCCGTTGGCAAGGATGTGAAGGGCGTCATCAACCACCTGTATGGTTACTGTCTCTTTGCTGCATTTGGGTCTGAATCTGGATTGGTAGGTTTGGAGGACATTGTTGGTGTCCATGTGATGCTGGAGTTGTGCGGCTACCACTTTCTTGATGATTTGACCTAGGAAGGGAAGATGGTTGATGCCTAGGTTTTTGGGATCCAGAGTGGCTTTCTTAAGTAGAGGGAGGATGTGTCCTATTTTTAAGGTTATGGGGAAGGTGCTGTGAGTTAGGGAGCTGTTGATGATTTCCAGGCAGGGAAGAAGAGCTTTTGTGGGCAGGGTCTGGAAGATGGGCTGCTGGGAGGATGTCATCTTTACACAATGTGGCTTTGAGGGCAGCCAGGGCTTCTACCAAGTCCCCCCCCCCCCTCTCTCTCTCTCTCTCTCTCTCTCTGTCTCTCTCTCTCTCTTTCTCTTTCTCTCTATCTCCCTCTCTTTCTCTCTCTCTCTCTCTCTCTCTCTCTCATTCTCTCATGTCTTGAATGTTGTCCTGTGTGTGGAGATTTTGCGTGGAGGGACGAGAGGTGGGTCTGTGGATGAATAGATGGCATCTATGTGCTAGCAAATCTTGCTGATTTTGTCAATGAAGGAGGTGTTGATGGTGGTGGATTTTTCAATGGAGTGTGTAATGGCTGGGTTGGGTAGTGGGTTGATGCACTGCTTGACCATTTTGAAGAGAGCTTTGCTCTTGTTATCGGCTTCTGCTATGGTATTCTCATAGTAGGAGGCCTTGGCTGTGTTGATTAGTTGAGAAAGAGTGTAGGTTCACACCTTCAATTCTAACTATTTTAGACTAATACTTTACATCAATTTAAGGACAATTTGAATGCAGAGGAGCTAATGCAACCATGACACAAGGTTGGAAATGCAGTGTAAACATGAAAGAGTATCCACAAATATTGGATTCTCCCATCCCCTGCACACCTTTAAGCTGGAAAATCAGCCAATATGATTATCAATGGTTTCAATACTCTCACATTTTACATATTCTGTTAATTATTTACTCAAAGGAAACAAATACCAAAAGTTCAATGCACAATAGTCTAATAGGTTAAAACAATCCTTTGTATTTAATGTCATCTGCACTACGCATTTCAGGATTCTCTTTACCTTCATCGGGTAAAATTCAAGAATCTACAATACAATACGACATGACAATCCATCAGTATAGTGTGCCAGTGTTTTAGTGGATGCCAACAATCATCTGAGATAATCTTTCTCTTCTATCACAGAATTTACAGCAGCTCTAATAAAAACCTATCAAATTCAGTACAAAAGCTTTGTTAAAGGGATATTATGGTTACAAGTAAAATCGCAAAACCCCATAAATAATTTGCCAGTTATGGTAAGGTAAGCAACCATAACTTACACCACCACCGTGCACTGCTAAGACTAACACCCAGGACATCAAAGATGACATCACAATTTTCATTGATGACATCACTGATGAGGACAAAAGGGAATCATACACTTCCTCCTGCTCTTGCACAACAGTGACTCTATATCGTCAGGCCGAAACTAGTATCCAAGAGTAAGAAATTCTTTTACCTCTTGTTCACAAAGAAATCTACAATTTTCACATTGTCGGAACACAGAACCATCTTTTATTCATTTCTGTATTACGGTTTCCTGTGTTTCACAAAACCATTTCTTTTTCAATAAAAAACATATAGCACGTAACAAATAACCCTATCCTGTGAACACTGCCATGCATGTGCACATTGTCTCCCACCCAGTAGGTGTCTGCAGGACAGCCGTTCTGTCCGCGAACATCGGGGGACGTCATCATGTGAACACACCCATGCTGCACGTCAAAAGTATCCATGCACAATGTCCATACCCCCGGACACTTTAAAACGGCATTTTGGTCCAATCTAGCGTGTTTCAAGCTGAAACTTTACCCTTACACAGCTCCTAAACGGGGTCTTAGTTGATCTGGCAACTTTGTGTAACTTTTTAAGCCCTATTTGTGGCTCGATCGTCTGTGAACAGTCGCACTATCCGCAAACAGCCGCTTTAAAGGGACCTGCACACTACTGCTCCTCATTCTCAAACTGGCTGTCCATGAGAGTTCACCTGCTGTTTTTTCTGCGATTCTTGAAGATCACAATTGCATCTACTATTGCCACTGCAGCTGCCCTACCACCACCACCACCACCAACATCTGGAGGGCTTGGTGGAGAGGGGAACAACAGGCATGGTGATACAGAAGTGGATCAATGGTAAGATGAGGATGAGGTACTGGAAGTCCCTCTCTCCAGCTCCTGTCGTGAATCCTTGGTGTGGCAGATTTTTACCACTGTGGGGGTGTACCAAAGGCTCAGAAGACAAGGTTTGATGCACCATGTCAGGTCCAATCACAAGGTAGCAGTTCAAAAGGTTGTTTAATTTTGAAGGGACGAGTAGGCTGACGGCCACTACCTCATCCTCATCATCTGCTCCTGTCACCACAGGGAACACTCCTGTGGGGCAGATGATCCAAGCGGAAGCCTTGCAGGTAATCCATAATGCAGACGAACCATACCCTTTGAGGGTGACAGTGCTGTGCATTTACTGTGAAACACGGCTCTGTGGGGGGGAGCAGTTTCGGAGTGCTTTGAAAGCTGTCATCAAGGAGCATGAGAAGCACTCTCCCCTATCTGATTAAGGCCCACCCAACATCTTCCTCTCTCCACCTGCCCCTTCGTCCCTGTGGTTGGTGCCCCTTCCCTCCATTCCCTCCCCTCCCTTCTTTCTTCTGCAAAACAAAAAGTCGAAAACCCCCCCAAAAACAACAAAAGTACAGACAAAAGGGTTCTTTTCAAAGCCACCTTTCACAGTTGAAAAATAGAAGTACTAACAAAACAAGTTACAGTTCCCTACACAGCCTGTGGAGTCCGCGGACAGTGCAGTAGTACACAGACACCGAAAAATGTGTGTGGTGTTAGCATCAAAAACATTTAACTCTTTTTCGTGGGAAGTGGTGGCTCTGAAAATAACCTTTTTATTTATTTTTTGTTGTTAAATGTTTTTTTTCCAATGTTTAAAGCAAACTAAACAACATTATATTAAGCTGAACTTTTTCTTTAAACTTGCAAAAATGTAGATATTTTTTTTTCCCCTGGTTTCCATGTATTTTTTTTTTACCTACTGCAAAATGCTTTCTATTTTTACAAGAAGTGCTTCAAAGCATTTTGAATGTTTTGCAGAAAAAGCTGATTACCGGCATCAGTAAGATGTACTCCATCTCAGTGGAACATATTGGCAATATCAAATTTAATATTTTCATTTCGTTATGCTCACATCTCCCAAAAATGCACACAAAGCCTTGTTGACATGGCGCCTCATTTTCTCCATTTATGGACCAAATGAACT
This sequence comes from Ambystoma mexicanum, assembly GCF_040938575.1. Classification (NCBI taxonomy): domain Eukaryota; kingdom Metazoa; phylum Chordata; class Amphibia; order Caudata; family Ambystomatidae; genus Ambystoma; species Ambystoma mexicanum. Next base: position 1,354,207,318 of record NC_090929.1, read on the forward strand.
TAAGTGTACCCACATCTGTCTCTGGTCAATGTGATAAAAAGTCAGTCTACAATTCAGGAAGACTTCATTCAATTTGCCAGAAATCCTTTATTGATAACTGTAGTAAACTGTTGCCTCCACAATGAACAATGATAATGGCCCTCCTTACAAGGTTGGCGGAATGGGTTTACCAGCACCGGTAATGGTGCCGGTAAACCCATTTTGCCATATTACGAGGTATCCTCGCGGACCCGCATGGCCGCCTGGTAAAACCAGGCATCCTTACCGGGTCCCGTGAGGAGACCAGGGAGTTAACAACGGGCCCGTTATAAATGGGCCCGTTGTTAGCTCCTTCCCCATTCCCATTGAGCCCTAAGGGGGCTCGATTGGGAATGGGGTTGGACCGGGTGCGGGTTCCTCGGATGAGGAATTACCAGGTCTGCCAAGGTTGGCATGGCACGGTAAGTCCTCATTTGAGGAACCCGGGCCCGGTATGTGGTAAGGAGGCAACCATGCCGCTAAATGTGGCATGGCTACCTCCAAACTCGTAATGAGGGCCAATGTCCGGATGTTGCAGTGTAACCAAATTTACACAAAATGGGAGCAACTCCACCCACTTCATGCCGCGCACTCCATACCATTGCACATGAACAGCATGAAATCCCAAGATTTTCAGCCACTCCACAGTGCTCTGCATACACCTTCAGCCAATGGATCCACAAGTCCGCCAAAATCCACACACTCTGCCTCCTGAAAGACATAGCCATAGCGATATCCATCTGCACTCCTCTCAGCAAACAGACCTTCTGTCAGACTCTCTCCTTGCATACCACACCCAGTAAACCTGATTGGCTGATCCCCTGGGCTGCACAGTCCCATTTCCATGCCGTAAATTACGGTACCGTTATTAGCACTAAAGTGCCTTTGCGGGTCCCGTCCTTAACGCCTGATAAAAACAGGCGTTACGGAAGAACCCACAAAGGGAACTCGTAGTAGGGCGGTAAGGGTTTAATGGCACCGGTCTCGTTACTGGTGACCGTTAACCCTTACCGCCCTACTCGGAATGAGGCCCAATGTAAGCTACTGTAAAACTCTCAAAAATGTCTATTTGAAGATTCAACAACATTTGCATCTAACAAGACATGGTACAGCTATGCTTATATGTTGTTAAGTATTTTCTTCAACTCTTTTACAAATATATTTATTCACACATTTAGCACCTCCTCACATCAAGTAGCAAAGACCGACAATGCTGTGCATTTAGAAATATTTCTTTTTAGCATCACTTTCATGAAAGTAACAAAATGTGTATGTACATTTATAGCAGCACTGTCTGTAACTTTTCTCTAAAACAAATAAAAGCAAATGCTAAATAGTTAGAATGTGCCAACAGGTATATAAGTACTTAAAAAAATACCCTGCATTGCAATACACTTTAAATAGGCCATCATAATTCTTATTTCTACAAATCTTCTTCTAAAGTCTAATGTAGTTAGAATACACCAACTGGTATTCTACTTTTAATATTCCGTAAACAACAACACACTTCAAATGAACATACCATTGCACTTACACAGACATAATTGTAGCCATTTTCTTTTTAAATCCTCTATGAATTGTATTTCCCAATGATTATTCAAGGCAATACAACAGTTTAGCACGCACTAATGTTGTACCAAACATAGTACATAGAATGCAATGTTTATAAGAGTCAAAAAATAGTAAATGTATATGTAAATCCTGCTTAACAAATTATGCTTTTTTTTCCACAGAAACGAACATGAGATTCTAGCTTCTCTACTACTGTACCTATTGTAAACAAATACATATTCCATAAGCACTATCCTCATTTGTACTACGATCATAAATAACACATATGTCCTTCTCCCCCTACAGTACCTATAATTACTGAACACATATTAATATAATGGTTGTGGCCACAGCCACCACAATATAATTAAACCTTATAACAAGTACATAACAAAACTTGCCCTTAACCCCCTGTCATTGAAATTATATCTGTAGACACCAGAATTGACCGTGGACAGCAGGAGACCTGCATGCCCTTTTCCCACCTATAAAAATAGCCTCATATCATCTTCATTCCAGTCTGCCTGTTACGCTCACCTGGCTCCCACAGAGGCGTTGATCTGAACTGGACAGCTGCGGTCTCCACCAATGTGACGCGTAGGGCCGAGATTACGGACTGGACTTGCCTACCTAGCTTCGTTTGCTTGGCCCGTAGGAAGTCTTCTGCAAATGGAGAAAGGGAATTAACCACCCGTGGAGTTGAGCGTAAGTCCCCTCACCCCCGCTGTTCTCCCCACAGATCACCTTTGAAGTCTCCTCTTATAGTCTCACCTGATGGTTTGAAAAGATGAGCTCTCCATCCTGCATTGAGCGCATGGGCGCATTGATAACCAGTTGCTTCACTGGCTCGAAGGAATTGGTGAGTTCCAGAACAATATTGACTCCGAAAAGTATGTAGTTCGTAAGAGTTCTTATGTCTGACTTTCACTCTTGTCTGATTCCTTGCAGTTTGCAGCTTGACCCCAGCGAAGGGTTCCTCGTGGTAGCTGATGAAGTTCAGGTAAGGATTTGGCTTATCCTACACAGTTCAATAAAATAAGGCCAGAATGTAACCTGTTGCTTGTTCCCTTTTTCAGGTTTGGAGAGAAAATATGAAGTTTGGGGAATTATGCCTCCGGCGGTAAAATTTGGTAAGTCTATTGCAGTGAGAAGAGTTCCCCTTATTTGTCCCATTGTCTCAACTTGTTGTCCTTTTGTTCCCCATAGGGGTCGGGGTACGGCGAGGATGCAATGGAGACTGCGCCGACCCGTGAAGAGGAATAGTACCCCCGGCGGTAATCAGGTAAGTCTATGGGGGTAGTTACTATTGCCTCTGTTTATCTCCTTGGCTCACCTTGGCTGTTCTTGTGTCCCTTTAGGTGCCAGAATGTGGTGGGAATGTGCAGAAGGATGCAGTGGATCGTGAGAAGGCTGCGAAGGCCGGTGAGTTCAGCACGGCGCTGCAGCAGGCGAGGCGGCGTGCGTAAAATGCTTCTTTCTTCTAGCTCGAAGGCGCGGTGGATCCGGAATTCAGGTAAGGGTCGAAGGTTTGCTCGTATTCTAATCTTTTCTCCTTCTGTTCCTCCCTTTTTTTAGGTGCTGCAGACTCGAGGCGGGCGTGGCAGAAGACTGGATGCAGACTTGCAGACACGGTGAGCGTTACGCTGCTGGATGCAGAATAACGCGAAGCGTGTGCTGCTCTTCAGGCGTGGTTTAAATAGCCTCCAAAGTAGTCCCAGGTAAGTATTCCTCCCCAGCCCCACCGAGTAAAAAAATAGTCCCTAAGTAAAATAGTTCTTTCCAACCCTCATTTGGCTTGGAGCTCTGCAGCATGGTCTACACCAGGTAAGTTTGCAGCATGGTCTGCATCATGTAAGTTCTACTCTATGAGCCTGGTGCCTATGGCACCAGGAGTGACTCTCCATATGAGCCTGGTGCCATAGGCACCAGGACCGCACCCAAACAGCCCCTAACAGGGGTTTTTGGGCTTGCTCACAATAAGGTGATGCCTGCTTCCGGGGTTGCTGGACCTGGTCTGGTTCCTCGGGGGTAGGTATCATGACAGCACTCCCCCCCCAAGGCCCCTCTTAAAGTCGTTCTTCCCCATGCTTTTGGTTTGTCTTGGTAATTTCGGTGGAATCTTTTCACCAATCGAGGTGCATGCACGTGGTCACTAGGTTCCCAAGACCTTTCCTGTGGTCCGTAACCTTTCCAGTCGATTAAATAAAAAAGTTTTGACTTCACCATCTTGGAGTCCAGGATATTCTTAACTTCAAATTCGGGTTCCCCGTCTATAAGGACGGGGTCTGGTGGCTTGGTTAGTCTTGTCCCTGGTTGCACTGGTTTCAAAAGTGACACATGAAAGACAGGATGAATTCACATATTAGCAGGTAAATCCAACTTGATGGCCACCGGGTTGATAATGGCCTTAATAGAGTAAGGTCCCAAATATCTAGGGTTAAAGGTCCGCGTTCCCTTGAGAGGTTTGTGTTTTGTGGCCAACCATACTTGGTCCCCTATATGGTACTGTGGAGTATCACTTCTATGCCGATCAGCATCTTTCTTATATTTCTCCTTCGCCTGTTTCAAATGTGCAGTTGCCTCCTTAAAGGCTTGTGCAATCGTAGCATCTAGATGGCCCACTGCGGGCATTTCTAAGTGTTGGGGTGAATCAAGGTCTGAGGTTCGAGGGTGGTGCGCATATAGGGTATAAAAGGGACTTTGTCCAGTTCCAGAAGGTACTGAATTATTGTATGCATATTCGGCGATCCAAAGGATGTCCTTCCAATTACTCTCAGTTGGATGTAACATACAACGCAGGTATTGTTCAAGAGTCTGGTTGGTCCTCTCCGTTTGACCATCGGTCTGGGGGTGGTGACTGGTTGATAATCTCACGTCGATTTGCGTCAATTGACAACATTTCTTCCAAAAATGTGAAATGAATTGACTGCCCCGGTCAGAGACCAACACGGACGGAAATCCATGTATGCAAACAATGTTTTTGAGGAATTCTTTGGCCAGGATTAAGGCTGAAGGTAGTCCTTTCAAAGGCAAAAAGTGTGCCATCTTGGAAAAAAAGATCCACAATAACTAGAATGGTGTTAAACCCATTACAAGGAGGTAGATCAGTAATAAAGTCTAACGATAAGGTGTGCCATGGTGTAGGCGGAATGTCTAAAGGTTGTAGGAGTCCAGCTGTTTTTTTCTTTTGACTTTTGTTTTGGGCGCAAATTCCAGAAGACATCACAAATGATTTAATATCCTTTCGCCAGGTGGGCCACCAGAATTGTCTTTGAATTTTAGCTTCAGTTTTTGCAATACCTGGGTGCCCCTCCATTAGGGTATCATGATAACGGGAAATGACTAGCTCTTGTAGTTCCTTGTGTGGCAGAAACAGTCGCCCTTGGTAATATGGCAGATCACCTGGCTCCCACAGAGGCGTCGATCTGAACTGGACAGCTGCTGTCTCCACCAATGTGACGCATAGGGCCGAGATGACGGACTGGACTGGCCCACCTAGCTTCGTTTGCTTGGCCCATAGGAATAGTCTTCTGCAAATGGAGAAAGGGAATTAACCACCCATGGAGTTGTGCGTAAATCCCCTCACCCCCGCTGTTCTCCCCACAGATCACCTTTGAAGTCCCCTCATATAGTCTCACCTGATGGTTTGAAAAGATGAGCTCTCCATCCTGCATTGAGCGCAGGGGCGCGTTGATAACCAGTTGCTTCACTGGCTCAAAGGAATTGGTGAGTTCCAGAACAATATTGACTCCGAAAAGTGTGTAGTTCGTAAGAGTTCATATGTCTGACTTTCACTCTTGTCTGATTCCTTGCAGTTTGCAGATTGACCCCAGCGAAGGGTTCCTCGTGGTAGCTGACGAAGTTCAGGTAAGGATTTGGTTTATCCTACACAGTTCAATAAAATAAGGCCAGAATGTAACCTGTTGCTTGTTCCCTTATTCAGGTGGGGAATTATGCCTCCGGCGGTAAAATTTGGTAAGTCTATTGCGGTGAGAAGAGTTCCCCTTATTTGTCCCATTGTCTCACCTTATTGTCCTTTTGTTCCCCATAGGGGCCGGGGTACGGGGAGTATGCAATGGAGACTGTGTCGACCCGTGAAGAGGAATAGTACCCCCGGCGGTAAACAGGTAAGTCTATGGGGTAGTTACTATTGCCTCTGTTTATCTCCTTGGCTTGGCTCACCTTGGCTGTTCTTGTGTCCCCTTAGGTGCCAGAATGCAGCGGGAACGTGCAGAAGGATGCGGTGGATCGTGAGGATGCTGCGAAGGCCGGTGAGTTCAGCGCGGCGATGCAGCAGGCGAGGCGGCGCACGTAAAATGCTTCTTTCTTCTAGCTCGAAGGCGCAGTGGATCCGGTTTCAGGTAAGGTTCGAAGGTTTGCTCTTATTCTAATCTTTTCTCCTTCTGTTCCTTCCTTTTTCTAGGAGCTGCGGACTCGAGGCGGGCGTGGCAGAAGACTGGATGCAGGCTTGCAGGCACAGTGAGCGTTACGCTGCTGGATGCAGAATAACGCGAAGCGTGTGCTGCTCTTCAGGCGTGGTTTAAATAGCCTCCAAAGTAGTCCCAGGTAAGTATTTCTCCCCAGCCCCACCCGAGTAAAAAAATAGTCCATAGGTAAAATAGTCCCTTCTAAGCCTCATTTGGCTTGGAGCTCTGCAGCATGGTCTGCACCAGGTAAGTTTGCAGCATGGTCTGCATCAGGTAAGTTCTACTCTGTGAACCTGGCGCCTATGGCACCAAGACTGACTCTCCATATGAGCCTGGCGCTATAGGCGCCAGGACCGCACCCAAACAGCCCCTAGCAGGGGTTTTTGGGCTTGCTCACAATAACGTGATGCCTGCTTCTGGGGTTGCTGGACCTGGTCTGGTTCCCCGGGGGTAGGCATCATGACACTGCCACCCTTTCCAGGCCCACTTTTGGCCACAAAATAACCCAAAATGTGTTTTCCAGACCTTTTCACCACTTCACTATCCACAGACAAAGGGTGCTGTCCCCAAATCCAACATGGCGGGTGTTTCTAAAGTTTTGATGCACCTCACGTTTTCACCATACAATCAGTGTGCACATTTCATGTCCGCAAACATCAAGCCGACTCCTGATTGGCCCAGCGGGCTGTCCGCTGAGCGAATAGGGAAGTGATTCTGAGGCCCAAACCCAGATATCACTAATGTATTTGTACCTACTTTTTGTCTGTTTAAAAAAAACCTACTGGACAGGTTTACACAAAATTTACAAAAGCATGCTTTTGGGACCAAGCCACTGATCCTGCCGCAAATCTGTTGAAAATGTGTCCTGCTGTGTGGGCTGTAGTCATGAGCAATATTTATTTTTCCATTGGGTCGATGAGGAAACCACACATTTTGGGACCCACCCTATAACTTTGCCCCCCTTGGACAAAACCTCACCAAACTTTTCAAAATCAATCCGGGGGACATATACCCTTTTTTGCAAAGTTTAGTGAGGATTCGTCCAAGGGGGGCAAACCTATAAGCCACCCAAAAAGAGCTATTCCTATGGGTGGAGCAACTTAACCATAACTACACAACCGCTACCGTAGGCCATGTAATACACATATGAGTTCCTACAAAACTATCTCTATAGTCAGGTTGGAATTAGTTGATTAGTTGTCGGCAGTTTGTTCAGAGTTCCTTGAGGAGTGCCAAGTCAGATGCAGTCCTGGAGCGGCGACAGGTTTTCTCTTCTTTTCTGATGACTCTTTTGCTGAGTTTGGGTTCTTGGTGAGCTACTGGCTTAATACCTATATGAGGATAAGGACACAAGACGAGTGATCTGCACGGACAATTAACCCAACCCAGCAGTATGGTATACAGTATTTAAAATGGAAAATGTATAACAAAGGAATATATAACAAAAATGATATAACAAAATAAATAAGGAACATGTATGTGGGGGTGGGCTAAAGGGTTAAATCTTGTGGGTAAACGGTTGGGGTGGGTTTTTAGGGGTGGGAAACAGGGGCTTGGGGGGACCCCCAAAAAAGAAAAAAAATGTGTTATGTTTTGTAGTGACATATTTTTCATTATATATGCATTCGATAGTCAATATTTTGTTATAAAGACATGTAACCCAACAATACTGATTCATATAGATCACGGTCGGGATTGAAGCAAGACTGTGGGGGTCATTCTGAGTTTGGAGGCAGCCATGTTGCAAGGTAGCCATGGTGCTATTAGCACCATGGCTGCCTCCAAACTCGGGTCTGGGTCTGTGGTGTCTGAATGGAGACTTACCGGGACATTCTGACCTAGGCAGACAGCCATTTTGAAAACCATTCCCCATTGCCTTTTGAGCCCCCATAGGGCTCAATGGCAATGGGGATGGAGCTAATAACGGGCCTGCAAATGGCGGGCCCATTATTAGCTCCATGGTCCCTTAACGGTGGGACCCGCTAAGGGATCTCGTAATAGGGTTGTAGGAGTTTAACGGCACCGGCATCCTGTTAACCCCATACCGCCAGGGTCAGAATAACCCCCTGTGTGTAACAAGCACAACAATTGCGATCGATACAGATGTTCTTAAGTGAACAAAAGGTATAACATGAAAATCCTTAGTGAATGCTCTGCCATCTACTCCATGAGTTTCCCGCCAGATTCAACATAATTTACAAGTAGGAAGCTGTATTGGTGGATCGAGACCCCCAGTTGTATTACCATTGAAAGTGATTAAAATAGAGTATTGCAATTTAAGGAAGAGCAAGATATACCGTTCATAAAGACCGGTAGCAGCCCAGAAGCCTAACTGAAACCCCCTGAAGATTTTCCCACAATTGTAGACATTAATGACTGAAACATGTTGGGTCATTTTGAGCCATACTAATTATGCTCTATGAATTTGTGCAATCTTTTCAGCGGTTTTGAGTATGTATTATTAGGTTTGAATGAGTCATGTACTTTTTTTCATTATTCTGAGTGTTGTGAATTGTATTGTTTTTTGTGTCTTGTTAGGTGTATTGTGTTTAAATATCACAAGTGTGCAAACAATCAATTGTGCATTCTGATTAGTGTTTGTCATGTGGTTTCTTATACATTTGATTTCTTAAAATATTAATTTTTGAATGAAATGTATGATAATTTTATATTAAGGAGTGTAAATCTAATTCCTTCCCCTCTAGAAGTGCCCTACTCATGATTCTCTGTAGTTCGAACTAACCTTAGCAAGCCGTTCTTATGTAAAGCTTTTTTGAGTTCTTGCGTGAATCCGGGTTTGGACGTTTTGGACGGTTATGCTTTACAGGTGCTTTGTTTCCGATGCACGTGTTGGTCTAAGGAGGCTGAGATGATGTTTGGTCCATGTAAGTTGTAGGTTGGCCTTCCATATGTAGGTAGCCCAGGCAATAAGACCTGAGTTTGGTAAGAAGCACATATTAATTAGCATGAGGGTATCAGAGCATGTATGGTTGCATCCCAAACAATGCATTATTGCATCATGCATCTTGTTCATGGGATTTTAGTCAGTTCATCTTCGGCTCTGGCTAATGAATATAAGTGCAATAGATCATACTTAAAATCTAGAGCATCTTAATGTAGAATAACTTTTGATAGAACTGCTATGATGTCTTTATTCCATGGTACAAAGCACCCCAACCCATGCCAAAGGTCTTTGATACAAAATTGGGGAAGACACACTTTTTGATTAGCTAGTACTTCAAAAAAACAACAGGAGTAGCCCGAAATTGGTCAGAAACAAAAACAAAGCTGAGTTCTCCATGACTGGCAAAATATGGTGCAGATATGCGCAAAGCCAATCGCCTTTTTACCAAAATGTTTTGGATAACTTGCAGCATCCATCCACTATGGATGGATCCCTCTCAGAACAGGCCACATTGTTGAGCGACGCAAGTGTGCAGGAGACTCTGCCCGATGACACATAGCATGCTTGCTATGTCCACGCCTCTGAGCCTATAAAAACGAGGTTTGGAACATAAGTGGCAAAGCCCTTGCAGGCCAAGGCTGCAGTGTTGAGCGACACAGGTGTTTTGCGGTGATGGGGTTACGGTGTGGACAGTGAGTGTGGACGACCTCACCCTCCTGGTTATGACCACCAGGTAAGGACTTGCGGGGAGAATTTAGCTTGCTTCACTCCATGTAGCCCTCTGTCCCGGTGCCTCTTGCCCCCCAACCTACTTCCCCCCCTCCCCTGGTCTGGTTCCTCTGCTCTCACAGCCAGCTCACTTGCGCTTCTGCCCTCCTTAGCCGTGTGCGTTCCTGCGCTCACCTGTATCTCAGGTTGTGTGCTCCCTGAGCATCCCTCACCCACGTGGTTCATCACAACCCTTGCTTGCTGTGTGCGCTCCCCCTCTAGGCTGCTTCCCCCTCTTGCACTCTGTGATGACGTGGTTCCTTCGTTATCCTTGAAATTGTCTGGCTCGCTTGCCCATTGGGTTGCATCACTGCCCCGTGCATTCCTCGATCATGTTGCTCCCTCGTTATCCCTCACCACGTGCACTCACTCACACTAGGCTGTGTGTGCTCTTGCTTGATCACATGGTTCCCTTGCTTATTGATCATGCACGCTCACTCGCATCCTTGACTGTATGACCCCCGCGCAACCTGTGATCAAGCAGTGTCCCTCATTTCTTTGAATTCATTTCTTTGAATTCACCTGGCTCGCTCGCCCGTTGTTGCATCCATGCCCTCACATTCCTCAATCACGTGGCTTCCTTGCGCTCACTTGCCTACTGGGCTGCGTGTTCTCCAGCAACCCCTGTGATATACGGTTCTCTTGTTTTCCTTGAAGTCGCTTGGCTCGCTCGCCCCTTGTTGCATGCACACCCATGCATTCCTCAATCAGGTGGCTCCCATGCATCCCTTGATCACGTTGTTCCTTGTTGTCCTGGATCACGTGTGCTGGCTCACCCCTAAGCTGTGTGCAGTCCTATTCATCGATTGTGTAGTTCTCTCACTTCCTCGATCGCAGTGCTCTCGCCCCTAGGGCTGCATGCATTACAGAGCATCCCTTGATTGCATATGCTCCCTTGCAATACTATGAAAGCCATGCGTTGTTGCTCCCCTGCGAGCCCTTACCCTCGCCTTCCCCCACCTTGTCCCAACTCCTAGCCCTTTTCCTTTCCTTTTGTGTATTGCTCTGTGTTCTGTTGTGCTCTTCCTTCCTTTAGGGTTCTTTTGTTGACTGCTCTGTTTTTTTTTACATGTTATCCTGGTTGTTGTTTACATCATACTGCCCTTTGTTCTGTTGTGCTCTTTTCTTCTTCTAGGTTTCCTTTTCTCTCAACTGATCGCCCTATTCCTGTTCACATCATACTGCCTGCATTCTTTGTTCTCACTCTTTCCTGTAGGTCTCCTCATTTGTTTGTTCTTTAAGTTGGAGTCTACTTCTTGGTGGTCTCCTCAAATTGTACTGCCTGCATCAATGGTGCACACTTCTTTCTTCTAGGTTTTCTTGGTTATCTGCTCTATTAATTTGTTTTTGTCACTGATTGCTGTGTCCACTCCTCCATCTAGGTCCCAGGTGAATTTAGTTGTCTATTGTCTATTATTTCTTCTGAGTTGTCATTGTCTGTCTGCTTGCTCCCCTCCGCCTTCTATCACAACCCTAGTGTTTGCTCCCCTCTCCCACTCTCCTCGCCACCCTCCCCCCACCCTCTCTCTTCCTTCCTCTATGGTGCTCTCTGTCTCACCTATCTTCTCCCACAGCTTTTCTATTGTCCTTCTCACTAAGTATGGGAGGAAGAAGTTCAAAATGGATATCCTAGTCTCCAACCCAGGCTTCCCTATTGCTGATACTTACACCAGCGCTTCCTCCAGACAGAACCTCACCTACATCCTCTTTGTTCTTCGCTCTCCAGGCCTATAAATCCTCCATATGGTCTCTGTGTTCTCTCCTTTTTCCTCTTAACCCCTTCCACTCCTCCAAGACCATCATAAATGTTTATCTAAATGGTACCATCGTAGTCGAAGGCCCTTAGGCCAACCTCCTCCTTTCTGATAGATGCTTCCTGCACCTTATCAACTTCCTTTCTTCTCCTGCTGTCCCTTCTTTCCCTTCTCTGGCTCCTCTACCTTCTCCATCCTCTGCCACCTCATTGGTACCCTCTACTGTTTCTCTGGCCGCCCTGTTGCCTCTCTCTTTCTCCACCACTTTGGCATCCTCCTCCTTGGTTACCTTGCCCTCTCCTCCTCTGCCCATTCTCTGGCTCTTCCTTTACTTCCTCAGGGCATACCCCAGATCTGTACCCCGCCATGGAAGTCTTTCAAAGATGGCAACCTGCTCCACATTGTCACTCTCAACTCTTGCTCAGCTGTCAAACACTCCCCTGACATCTGCTGTGTCTTTGAAGAACTCGACCTGGATGTTCTCAGTCTGACCAAGATGTGGGTGATGGCCAAAACTGTCATGAGTTTTGACGCTCTCCTCCCTGATGGCTACAAGATCCTCTTGCACCTAGAACCAACCATCAGTGGGGATGTAACCTTGATTTTCCCAGAGTGTATTCTTGCCTCTATCATTCCTATGCAGGGCTACTTGTCCTTTGAATGGCTGGTCTGCAGGATCTCTTTCTCTCCTCGCCTCTCTCTCAATGTGGCCGCTAACTACCAGCCACCTGGCAAGGTGGCCTCCTTCTTCTCCAAGTGGGTGGAACTTGCCTCCTCCCTCCTTGCCTCTATCTCTCAACTTCTCCTTCTCTGAGACCTCAACATCAACCTGGATGCTTCCTTTCCTTCTCCTGGACTATTTCATAACCTCTGTGACTCTCTCTCTCTCTCTCTCTCCTTCTCTATTCACGCCTCTGCCCCGATTCACTCTGCAGGGCACATCTTGGATGTTCTGATCTCTTAAGACCTCCCCCTCTCTAACCCTCTCACCACTCCTTTCTCCTGAAGTGATCACTTTCTCCTTTCCTCTCATCTCTCTCTCTCTCTACCCCTCAGCCCAACCCTACTCCAGCACTGTCACCTACCTTCTCCGTTATCCGAACCATTATGCATGTGTCTTTGAGGGTTTCACCACCACTTTCTCTCCTCCATCTGCACCTTTGACTGACTTACACCATGATGCAGCCCTTTCTAACCTTCACTGCTCTATCTCTGACACTCTTGAGATACTTGCCCTTGTCATGAGGATCTGCCGGAAGACCAAGTCCAAGTGCAACTCTTGGTATGACTCAGACTTCGTCACCCTTAAACGTAAGTGTAGGGTGGATGAGAGGAAGTGGAGGGCAACATGTACACCCTCTGACAAACTTGCCTGCCACATTCTCCAAAGGCAATACAGACTCTCTGTCCTTGCTAAGAAGAGAACGCACATCCAAGTCTGCATCTCTGCAGCATCTAACACCTCGGCTGAACTCTTTAAAATCTGCAAGGAGCTGGCCAATCCTGCTGGAGTCTCTACTTCTCTTGTCCCCTCCCAGGCCTTTTCTACTGCCCGGGCTTCACATTTCATCACTAAAATTCCACCCTCTCCTCCTCTCCATCCTCCTCCTCCTCTCCTGGCCCCCCTGCGGTCGCCTCTCCTCCTCCCTTCATCTCCTTTCCTTTGTTCACCCCTGACAATGTCCGATCTATGAAAGTCTCATCAAAACAGTTTCTTCCCTGTTCCTCCAAAATCATCAAGGACCACATTTACACCCTCGCATCAGCCTTGGCTGATATCTGCAATCACTCTTTTGCCATTGGGACATCCCCCTCCCATCTGAAGCACTCCCTTGTGCACCCTTTTCTTAAGAAACTTTCTACTAATCCCACCTTTCTGGCCTCCTATTGCCCAATCTACATTACTCCTTTCCTGGGAAAACTCCCGGAAAAGCTGGCCATCTACCAGCTAAACCATCACACTGAATCTGTTGGTTGTCTCCATGACCATCAGTCTGGCTTCAGAGCGGCCAGAAGCACGGAAACTGCTCTCCTGAACATTCATGAAGACTTGCTCTCAAACCTCAATTCTTACCTTCATTCTGGCCTCATTCTCCTCGATCTTTCCTCTGCTTTTGATATGGTCAACCATGCCATCCTGCTCAACCAACTTTGTGATAACCTGGTTATCACTGATCAGGCCCTGGCCTGGCTGACCTCCTTTCTCACTGATCGAGCCTCCCAGGTTTAATTGGGTTCCTTCCTCTCCTCTATCTCTCTCTCTTCCTGTGTTGTTCTCCAGTGGTCTAATCTTTCTCCCTGCATGTTCAACCAATACCTGGCACCTCTTGCCCACTGCATATCCGCCCCCTGTTCCAACTTCCATTGCTATGTGGATGACACTCAGCTCTCCTTCAGGCTCCCCTCACCCACCTCTACTCCTTCTCTCATTCCACACTGTCTTTCTGCAATTCAGGAGTGGTGTGCTGCCAATGATCTCTGCCCTAATGCCAGTAAGACTGAGATCATCCCCATCAGAACATCAGCTCCCTCCTTTCCTCCCACTCTCTGGCTGCCCACCCTGGGCCCTCTACCTTCTCCTACCTGTGTGACTAAGAACGTCAGGGTCATCTTCTCTCCTCACATCTCCGACGTCTCTAAGAAGTCAAACTATCAGCTGCACCTCCTCAGAGGTATTCTTCCCTTCCTCAACTTCTCCCAGAAGCTAACTGTCTCCAGAGCTCTAGTTCTCTCTCGGCTGGACTACTGCAACAGCCTCTTTCTAAATCTTCCTGCCTCTACTCTCCACCCTCTAAAACCCATCCAGATCAGGACTGTGAGACTTGTTCTTAGCCTCAAGGCCAGGGATCGTATCTATGCAGTTCTGAAATCCCTTCACTGGCTCCCAGTGGCGGCAAGGATCAAGTTCAAAACCCTTTGCATTGTCCACAGGCTTTCTGGGGCCTGGAACCACACTACCTCCAACTCTATCTCCGTAAATATATGCCTTCTCGAGCTCTCTGTTCTTCCATCCCCAACTCTCTGAGGGTCAGTCGTTTTTCCTTTCTCTTTGCTCCTGCCTTCTGTCTTCCTCTCCTTTGTTGATCACCTTCCTGTTCCATGCACTGGCCACCTGGACACCCTCTGACGTTTGGTCTGTATCTGTAACCCTACAGTCCCCTCCCTTGCACTTGCTGGCTGCACTTATGAGTACCCACACTTGCGACCCGCTGGCTGCACTCTTGTTTTTTTCTTTTGTCCCGCACTTCTCCATCCTCCCCCTACCCTCAGCATTTCTTCCCTGCCCCCTTACCTGTTCTTGCACGATCTGAATGAAACAAGGCCCAGTAAGATCGTTGTTTTGTCCTCCTTTTCTCTCCCCCTCCTTTTCTTGTCGCGCCTAGAAACACTTTTGTACAGGCACGTTATAAATGCCAAATCATATCATATCTTTTCATTATTCTTAAAACCAGTGACTTTGGTCCCAGACAGCACCACCTTATGGGCTTTGTCCTTGTAGATCTTAAACATCATTGTTATAGCCTGGAATTTGAAGTTGCAGGAAAATGTTTAAATAACCCAAATTGCCTGTTGTATTGACAGTGATGCAAAGAACGTCATTCTTAATAGTAAAATTCTTTGACTATCAGAATCCTTATCGCCATAGTAAAAATAAAAACAATGAGATATTTTTAATAGAAGAAATCATGATTGCAGACCTTCCAGCATTGATGGATAAGTCGCTCTCCATCATGTAGTTGGTATAAGAATTTAGTAAGGTCTGCAAACATGTTGGAGCATGGGTTAGAAGTATGCAGTATGCAGTCATCATTGTAGGATAGAACTGGAATTTGCAGTGTTACACAGACATGGGTGTCTGCAAGAGTTTGACAGAGGATATTGGCTCTATTTCCCCTTTCACATAGGTGCATTTTGTAGGAGTACAGTAGGAGTGTATCAGACTTGCTATCTTGGAATGGTAACCTTCTATGGGAAAATATTTTATATGGCTATTCTATGTGTTGATAAAATGCTATGTTCAATAAGACAAATCATGTAACAATCTTAATATTACTACAACAAAAGGTATTCATGTAATGGTTAGAAAGGAACAGTATACAATTTAAAAAAGAGACAGTTATAATGTTAATACAGTCAATTAATTACTTTTTGACATTCTTTTAATAGCTTTTTTTTCACAAAACACGGTCGTCCAACTCCCACCCATTCCCCAGAGAGATCTCTATTTATTTTTCCTCTGGCCGTGCAGTGGCTCGGGAAAATGCACTCCATACAATGTGACCCCTGATGACAAAGGGAGGGAGAAAAAGAGACAAAGGGCCTCATTACGAATTTGGAGGTAAGTAACTGTCCTTACCGGCATGGAGCAAATACTGTGTCCGTGTAGTAAAGAGCCCGCTAATAGAGGGCTGTTACGAGTTCGCAGGCACGAGCTTTGCGCCATGGCAATAACGACATTACCTGCATGCCGCTAAAGTCCAAAAAATTGACCTTAGCGACATCATGAAAATAAGTGGAACTGGAAGTAGCATCATCGCACAGGAACGGGAAAGAGCAGCCATCTTTAAAAACACAATCCATTGCTATCATCAGCACCCAGGAACTGGAACATATTGCTGAGTACATAGATCAACCTCCAACAACTATATAATGCCCAAGGCAGTCAAAAACGGCACCTCCTGCCAGAGCAAGGAGTGCTTTAACGAGGATGAGCTCATCATGTTGGCTGAGACCCTGGCTGACAATGCCGATGTTGTATTTGCAAACAGCCTCAAGAGGGAGGCAGTCCTCAAGAAGAAGGAAATTTGGGAACTAGTCGTCCAAAGGGTCAGCGTGGTAGGCAACACCCCCCGCACCACAAATGACATCCGTAAGAGATGGGATGACC
The DNA here is from genome assembly GCF_040938575.1 of Ambystoma mexicanum. NCBI lineage: Eukaryota > Metazoa > Chordata > Amphibia > Caudata > Ambystomatidae > Ambystoma > Ambystoma mexicanum. Next base: position 1,354,223,629 of record NC_090929.1, read on the forward strand.
TGCGCCTGCGAGTCAGGAACATCTTATCCGCAAACAGGAGCCAGGCCATGGCTACTGGTGGAGGAGCAAGCTCACCAATAAACCTGAGCCCGTGGGAGGAGATCTGTGCCAGCACGATTGGCCACTGGTGTAACAGGGGCCCCTGCAGCTCCTGCGGTGGGGGGGGGGGGGCCACCAGCACATGTCCTGGGAGGGGGCCCCCCTGGAGAAAAAAAAGAAAAATATATATACATTTTTTTAAAATATATTTTTTTTCTTTTTCAATTTACTCTGCATTCATAAAGAAATTATTTCTGTAACAGAAATCATTTCTTTATGAAGGCAGTGACTTCAAAAAGAAACGTTCTATTTGAAGTCCTAGGGCTCTGTCCCACCATGGCATGGAAGACCCTAGGCTGGATGCCTCCATGTCATGGGGTGGCGGGAGCCCTATGACTTAAAAAAGAAATAGTTTATTTTTGAAGTCACTCTGCCTTCCAAAAGAAATTATTGCCGTTATGGTTCGGTCCTTAACGGAAATAATTTCTTAATGAAGTCAGAGTGACTTCAAAAAGAAACAATGGGCCTCATTATGGGTTTGGCGGTAAATGTGCCGGTGCTACCGGCAGGTTGCTGCCAGACCCCGTAATGATTTACCGATGTCTGACTTCCCGGGAACACAGGGGGATTACAAGCCCGGCGGTCCGGGAAGTCAGGCGCCGGCAAATGGTAAGTCCCCATTTCCATTGGACTCTGGGAATGGGGTTCCACGGAAGCACCGGCACCGTTAACAACGGTGCCGGTGCTTCCGTGTAAACTCTGTGGGTGGGTGCCGTTCCGCCTGGCAGGTCTGGTCTGACCTGCCGGGCGGGATAGCAACCGCCCGCAGAGCTTTAATATGCAGGTCCAGAAACAACGGTACTGGTAAGTTTACCGGCACCATAGTTTCCAGACTGGCATAGTTGTAATGAGGCCCAATTTTTTGGGAAGTATTAGGGCTCCCCTCAACCCCATGACGTGTGTGTGTGTCTGTGTGTGAGTGTATGGTGAAAGAGTGCACACTTTAATGTATAGGTGGCTGCCTGTGTGAGTGTATGGTGAAAGGGTGCACACTTTAAAGTACGAGTGGCTGCCTGGATGTGCCTGTATGGTAAAAGGATGCACACTTAAATGTATAGGTGGCTGCCTGTGTGAGCATATGGTGAAAGGGTGCACACTTAAATGAATGGGTGGGTGTCTGGTAGTGTGTCACTCTATGGAATAGGGTGCTAACTTAAATGTATGGGTGACTGCCTAAGTGTGCCTGTGTGGTGAAAGGGAGCACACTTAAATGCATGGATGGCTGGGTGTGCGTGTGTGTATATGATGAATGGTGTGTGTGCTTGTGTTCAGGGGCGCAACAAATCTACATTTCAGGGGGCTAACCCTTCAAATGTTGGGAGAGGTGCTAACTTCATGGGCGGTGAGGGAGGGGCAAACTTATTTGTTTGGGGCATCTCATTTCTTTTAATGAGACTATTCTAGTGCAGCTTCAATGTTACAAGAAGTTAACTCTCTCCTTTAAGGTTGAAAGCACCCACTTATGGACTGCTGTGAGAATGAGTGGTCTCCTGCTGCCTCCCTATCTTTCCAATCACACCCCCGGCATGCAAGTATTAAACCCACATCACGATTTCAATAGCCTAGAAAATGTGGCATTTGAATGCAGGTACTAACAGTGAAATGCTTTATGTTAGTAATTGCTGGGCTCTTGTTAACAGCAAAACCAGGTCCCATTTAACATCTGTGTCCTGTTCTGTCTGGCAGCAACTGCTGTGAAGGTCGACCAGGTTGAGTCAACATAGTCCAAAATTTCAGGGGGATGGGGGAGGAAGTGCTGAATCCCAGTCAACTCAATGGTGTTGCACCAATACTTACGTTTAATGCCTTGATTACTCATTACTCCTACCCCTATTCTTCCTCGTCCCAGTGTGTATGAGACAGTACTTGTGTGTGAGGCAGAGTGCCTTATACACAAGTACTGGGATGAGGTAGAGGTACATGGAGTTAATGCCTGACTTAGCTACTTGTAATCATCATTACTCCTAGTCCCACCTTTCCTCATCCCAGTACTTACCTATGCGGCAAAGAGCCACATGCGTAAGCTCTGGGACAAGGAAGAGGGACATGGAGGTAATTCAGGGCCCAGGAGCTGAGTTTGGAGGTTGGAGCAGGGTTGGGAAGGAGAGGGGATTTGTGGGGGGGCAGGATTGTGCAAAAAAATCATAAAGGCTGTCCATGTCTGCTTCTTACTGCGGCTTTGTATATTTTTCTGGGCATCTGTGATCAAATGATATGATATAAGTCATTTATAACACGCCTGAACACAAGTGTTTCTAGGTGCAAAAAGCAAAGGGGGCGAAAATAGAGGGAGGACAAGACAAACAATCTTACTAGGCCTTGTGTCATTCAGATCGTGCAAGTGTAAGAACGAGAAGTGCAAGGGGAAAATAAGGGAGGAAGTGCAAGGGAGAGGAGAGGGAAAAACAGGGCAGCAATGCTCTGAGTAAGTGCAGCCAGGGCAGCGCGGCTGTGGGTAGTGCAAGGAGAACAAGGTACTGTAGGGTTACAGTTACAGCCCCTAAGTGCATGGTAGGCCCAGAGCCAATGCAAGGGTGACTTATCAAGAAAGATTTTGGACTCAGTCAGACTCTGAGGGTAGCCAAGTAACCAGTCGGTACAGCAGACAGGTAGGTCAGGTATGCCAGCAGGGGAGGGAGAGAGAGAAAGCAGAAGATAAGAGGAAAGCTTTGAGCTGCTTTCGGAACTTCAGGTGGTCCGGCTCAAGTTTGAGAGGGGCAGGGAGGCTATTCCAGAGGGAGGTGCCTGCAGAGGAGAGAGATCTACCACCCACAATCTGCCTGGAAAAGTGTTTAACCCTTAGAGAGTTGTAGGTAGCAGAGGAAAGGGCTTGAAAAGGAAGATATTTTGGAAGAGAGCGTTGGATGCATTGTGGGCCCCAGGCCCAGAAACCTTGCGGACAATGCAAAGGGTCTTGAACTTGATCCTTGCAGCAACTGGGAGCCAGTGGAGAGATTTCAGGGCTGGAGAGATACGATCCCTGGGCTTGAGGCCAAGGATACGTCTCGCAGTCCTGTTCTGGATTAGTTGCAGAGTGTGGACAGTAGAGGAAAGCGGATTGAGAAAGAGGCTTTTGCAGTAGTCCGGCCTAGAGAGAACCAAGGCTCTGGGGACAGTGAGCTTCTGGGGGAAAGTGAGAAAGTGAAGAGTACCATTGAGGAGGAGCAGCTCGTAGTGGGACTTCCTGGCGATGTCCGAGATGTGAGGAGAGAAAGAGAGAGTGGAGTCAAAGATGACACCAAGGTTGTTTGCCTCACAGAATGTCAAAGGAAGAGGGCCCAAGGAGGGCGGCCAGCGTGAGAGAGGGAAAGCAGGGGCAGGAGTCCAAAAGAGAACGATCTCCATCTTACTGACATTAAGGCAGAGATCATTGGAGGCACACCAATCCTGAATAGCGGATAGACAGTCAGGAATGAGCGAGAGAGCAGAGGAGTCTGAGGGGAGCCTGAAGGAAAGCGGAGTGTCATCTGCATAATACTGAAAGTTAGAGGCGTAGGTAGAGATCAGTTGGGCCAAAGGGGCCAAGTAGAGGTTGAACAATCAGGGTGAGAGGATTGAGCAGAGAGAAAGGGACCAAGATGGACCTGGGAGGGGCTGTCCAAGAGGAAGGAGTTCAGCCACTTAAGGGCCTGATCCGTGATGCCCAGGTTCTCATGGAGTCGATTGATCAGAATTGATCAGGATGGCGTGGTTGACCATGTCGAAAGCAGAGGAAAGATCAAGGAGGATGCTGGAATCAAGGTTAGAGAGCAGATCTTCACAGGTGTTCAGCGGAGCAGTTTCCGTGACTGTGGCAGCTCTGAAGCCAGACTGACGTTCATGGAGCACAACCAACAGATTCCGTGTGGAGAGTGAGCTGGGAGATGGCCAGCTTTTCCAACAGTTTGCCCAGGAAAGGGGTGATGGAGATTGGACGATAGTTTGCCGGGCAGGCAGGATCGGCAGAAGGCTTCTTGAGGAGTGGATGCATAAGGGAGTGCTGCTTAAGGGGAGAGGGGAACATGCCAGTGGTGAAAGTGTGGCTACAGAAATCAGCCAAGGCTAGAGTGAGGGTGTGTGCATTAACACACATATTTATATCGTTCTGCTAGTGCAGTGTGCAGCATATATCTTCAGCAGATACCTTCAGCAGCACGTTTGTGGGTATTGTGGGTATTGCGCAAGTGTGATAATCCATGCCGGCCCAGAGTGTGTTGCGATCAGTGATTTGTTGCTGAGTTGGGGGGGCCCCATCAGCATGGCTTTCAGCGAGGCCCGGGACTCACCGCCACAGGCAGATACACCCCGTAAGAGGCTCAGGGATGAAGGCAACATGACTTCCACTTCCAAAGCCCCACACAAACCATGACAGGCACCAAAGACCAAACCAGCCCTGGATGCCACGGCACTGGTGCCACCAAGGCCCATCACCACAGTACCCACAGTACCCACAACACCTGTGGCACCTGCAGAGGAGACAGTTGAAGGGCCACAATCTGCAGAGGACAGCTCTGTTGGGGATGCGGCAGCTACAGCACCCCTCACAGATGACGACGTGCAAGGACAGGTGTCTGTGCTTGTCGAGGACTACTCCTCCAACCTACCTGCTACACCAAGTCCGACCCCATTCCCCCAGCTCACACCTGTCAACTTATACCGGGACACCACCCCGGAGCAGTCTGGGGGTGAGTCCATACAAGGGAGCATGAGTCCCATAGAGGACCCAGATACAGTTGCCCTTTTAACACATGCACCCTCCACCTCCACTGGTGTAATGGTGGGGGTGCAGCAGGCAGGACACGCCAGACAGTGCCCAAGCAAGGCAGGAGGGGCCTGACAACACTGTCTCCCTGAGGGAGATCATCGTGGGAAGTACAAATAGATTGTGTGAGGAGGTGTCTGCCCTGAGGCAGGTCCTCACCCGCATTGCTGATTCAATGGTGGCTGAGCGTCAAGCCCCCAGAATGGAGCAGGCGGCCACCCCATCTTCCTCAAGCTCCATGTAAACCAGCCCCCTACACAGGTCGGCGCGCACCCTGCGCCGCTCGGAAATGCCGCCACCTGGTGCAGGAGTGGCAGGATGTAGATGGGGTAGCCTGATGAAGGCAATAGACAATTGCTTGGACACCATGTGTGGGGGAGTTGTGGGGGGAGGGGGAAGGGGGAGGGTGTGTGGGGGAGTTGTGGGGGGTGAGGGGGAGGGTGTGTGGGGGAGTTGTGGGGGAGCGGGAGGGAGGTGAGGGTGTGTGGGGTAGTTGTGGGGGGAGGGGGGAGTGGTAGGAGGGTGAGGGTGTGTGGGGTGGAGGGTTTCAGCACTTTAATATTTTTTGGACAGTTAAATACACAAAATCTTGAGTGGACATTCCTTATTGCATATGTGTAATTTATTGATATACAGGGCATATTGTACATGTACTCCCACGCCCAGTGCCACCTGTCTGACTTTCATGTCAGCCTCTGCACCCATGTGTGTCAGAAATATTGTACAATCACTGACTGACGCACACCATGTCCCTCCTGTGCATCAGCACGCAATGATGTGCACTCACATCTTCGTCATCCCCTTCATCATCACCAGGTGGTTGAAGTTCAATGTCAGGGGGCAGGGGCATGGTGCGTCGGATACACATGTTGTGCAGCATAACACATGCCATGATGATCTTGGCCACCTTCTCATGCCTCTAGAGGAGTGCCCCACCTGACAGGCCTCATCCCGGGACCTCTTCCAGGGTGTGTTATTCGTGGGGGTTGGTTCCTTGGCATCGCTGTCATGGTCACAGCCTGTGGGGGTCGAAGAGAGGGACGGCATGAGTGATGATTTGATAGGCATAATACATACATTTGTACAATTGATCATCAACACAATCCAGGGTAATAGGCATTTGAGTTTGGATGATCACGTTGTTTGATACATGGGTGGGTTATGCAGGCATACTTCAGGGTCACTCATGTTGGCCAAGACCTATGCTATGTGACATGCATATTTGTTGGGGCCTTCATGCTGTGTGACTTATGGCATTTGCATTTTGTGTGGTATGTGTCAGGTACGACATTGCCTTGTTGCAGGCATCTGCTTGGTTCTGTGATGTGTCCGGCAACTTTGCTGGGAGTGTGTGTGTGTTTTGGGCCATAGCTTGCCTCTTTGGACAGACATGTTGGTTGACTTTCATCAGACTCTGCATTACAGTGTTTTCTTAGGACACTCACCTCCATCGGCCGATGTTGTGGTGCCACACTCCATGTCACCGACACCTTCGATCCCCTCCATGCTAATCATGCTGCCGTAGATTTCCTCCCATGGTGTCAGCTTGATGGGGGAGCTGTCACCTCCGCCTGTTGCCATTGCATGGCTTCTGTTGACGGAGAGTATGTTCCTTACTCTGAGACGCAAGTCATTCCAGCGCTTCCGGCAGTCTTTTGTGGTGCGTGGGGTGTTTCCGACTGCACTCACTTTCTGTGCCACAAGTGCCTGGATCTCTTTTTTCTTTATGATGGCCTCCCTCTTCATGCTGTTGGCAAAAACAATCTCTGCATGTTCCTGCAGTGTCCCGGCTAGCATCTCCAACTCGTCCTCGTTGAAGCGCTCCTTGCGCTGGCGGGCAGGCTCCCTTCTTATGGGCCTTGTGCATTGTGGTTTGTTGGATGAAGGTTTTCAAACAAACAGCAGAGTCCCACAGGTCATGTGTGCTGAGGATAGCAATGGATTGTGTTTAAAGATGGCCGCCATGCTCCTTCCCGTTCCTGTGCGATGACGCTACTTCCGGTTCCGCTTATTTACGGTGACCGTTATTAGCGGTGACCGCTAATAGCGATTACCGCTAATGCTGCATTGGTTCATGCCGGTAGGGCTATCTGCGCTATGCATGATGCCACAAAGCTCATTTCTCGTGCCTTTAACGGCATGGCGGTAATGCCCTTACCGGCATGGCGCAAAGCTCATGCCCACAAAGTCTTAATAGCCCTCTATTAGCGGCCTATTGACTACACGGACATACTATTTGCGCCATGCCAGGAAGGGCCATTACTTACCTCCAACCTCGGAATGACCCCCCAAGAACTAAAGTGAGAGAAGAAAACGGGAGAGCACTAGATTGCTGTGTTATCTACTGGGTACATCTTTATTTATTGTGGGTATTTATTGAGAGCGCCACTTGGTTCAGGAAGCAACATAGTTCTGCATTATGGAAGGGTTTAAACAGCCTTCATTAGCTGGTAACAGGGGGAACAGTGCTTACAGCATAGCATGTATTGTTGGAATCCTATTTAGGGAAGGAGGGAGTCATTGGGGGTCATTCCGAGTTTGGAGGCTATTAGCACCATGCTGCCTCCAAACTCGGGCCCGGGTAGGGGTAGTTGGAATGGGGACTTACCGGGACATTCCGACCTATGCGGACCCGGTAAATCCCCATTTCGAAAACCATTCCCCATTCCCATTGAGCCCCCACAGGGCTCAATGGTAATGGGGAAGGAGCTAATAACGGGCCCGCAAATTGCGGGCCTGTTGTTAGCTCCATGGTCCCTTAACGGGTCCCGCTAAGGGGGGGTGATAAAACCAGCCGGCCCTAGTGGGACCCGCTAAGGAACTTCGGAATGCGGCAGTAGGGGGTTAACGGCACCGGCAACCTTACCGGTGCCGTTAAGCCCCCACCGACATGCTAGAAATGACCCCCATTGACATCTACAGTTAATGGCACACATGTAACAGTGGTGGCATGGGACAACTCATTATGCCTGTAATTTAATGTTGTAGTTTTCGTGCGAGGCGATAACTCATCAGGATTTTCAGAACAATTGGCAAATATGATCCGCAAAGCAGCATAATTATGACATAATTAGGAAATAATTTCAGAAGAACCCTTTAGTATTTCTTAGGGTTGGAAGATGTGTTGTTTGTACACAATGTGAAGGTGATTGATTTATTACTTTTATGCTCCACACGTTTTTGGTCTGAAGGGCAAAGAGGTGACGGGGGAGGCCCTGTTTCAAATGCCAACATACAGAATTTGGTAATGATTTGGTAAACATTACATTCGTACTCTAATGTCTTCACATTCAACAGTGATGTGAAGTGCTGCCAAAAATGAATTGTTTCCTGGGGAGTTTGAAACCATACTAAAATGTGTTTTAAAATTACTTTACGTTGACACGTTTTTTTCATTTTATATGCAATCTCATTTTCATTCTGCATCACTAGATTGAGAGTATTACTTCTGTCTGTTTTTACATTTGTTTTAACCAAAGTAATGAGCATGAAAATAAATGTTACTCACTGCAACTACAGTTGCAAGCGCACATGTGGCACTTGTGGCGTCACTGAATTGGTGGCAATATCAAGTTAATTACATCTGCCTGACTTTTTATCATCTTTTTCATTGCACTTTTTTAATCTCTGATCGTTTCTCCTATTACCATAAAGATAGGCTTGCTGGCTGTCCAGGTTTCCACTCTGCCAGCGATAGCTTCGCAATGATCAACAGGCTCGCATATTCTCAGCATGCATAATACAGCAATTTGTGGAGGGCTTTTTCTGCCGTGCGCAGTATTCCAATGCCCACTCTGGGAGCAATTCATCTCCTTAATGCAGAGATTGGTATTTGTTTCTATTTTCATAGCTGGCTTTTAACAGTGGTTATATGATGTTTATTTTCTGGATCAGCTGTGGCCCTAATGCTCCTGAATCGGAATTCTATCAATATTAACGATGTCGCTAGGCAATGGCGAATGAATATCTCTGATCATACTTTGTACAAGTTAAGTGACACTGGACCTGGGTCTTTCTTTGAAAACTGAAAACCAAATACTCTTTCCATCTTGCCGTTAAATAATTGCTCCATGTGCGATGGATCTTTTGGCATGTCCTGCTCAGCTGGAGAGTCCATCATGGAACGCGGAATAGATGAAACTAATGAATTGGGCCATCACTGAATATTGCAGCAGATGTGTCTAATGGACTGGAATGCCACTCAGTACTTTATCTACTGCAATGCCATTGTTTATCCATCCAGTGTCTGACAGTCATGGGCACAAACTAATCATTTCTGCATGCCTGGACATTAAAACCACCACTAGAACAAAATAAAAAACAACTCTTGAATCCAAATTCTGCTGATTTATTGTATGCTTAATTTACATTTGAGTTTATTTGTGTGCCAGAGTGAAAGCAATCACATCAAGGAGGGGAAGCAGAACTAAGCCGAGTGCCCAGGAACAGCCTTTTGGACGCTAGCACTGTCCAATGGCACAGTGGTCAGTTGATATTGTTCTTGCACTTAGACTCAACAAAATAAGTTTGAAGTTTGTTCATATTTATTAGAGCTTGCAGATCCTGCCATCGCGACAAAGACTTTAAGCTCATGTTTCTTGTTACACAGGTAAGTGTTGCGTTTCGCTAAGTGAAGGAGGACTCATACACACGTAGGATTTTCTAACACTTCTTTATTCTGTAAACTCCAACTGTAACTGGCGCCTTTTGCGCCTTACCCAGAACTCCCAACTCCCCACAAGCAACGTCATCGGGTCCCGCCTCTGCAACAGGCGGGGCTGCTATTAACCCTGCAGCGACCGGTAACACCAAGCATAGCAATTTTTTTATTTTTCTAAATGCGTTTTTGACCGTTTGTCATCATCCTCTGGAAGATTCATTATTCCAGACTTTCCCCTTAGAAGCCAGTAAGTATGAAAGCCAGGACTGAGGATGATGAAGATCCGTTGTACATGAAAGCACACAGATTTATCCATGCAGGTGCCAGAAGCTCTGCTGGAGTTTCTATTTCAGTTCATAAAAGGACGAGGAGATCCATAGTATCAACTAAATTTGTCATAGCCACGGGGATCCAAAGTATGCCCCATGAATTTGAGTGTCTATGATCTTTGCCCCCTTGAATCTGGTTTCAGTTAGTCCCTGGATGTCCCTGGGTCTGCCATGGGTTTTCATTGGATGTTCTAATGCACAGGGAGTGGTAGGAGGAGAAGCAGTTATTACTAAGCCCATGGAAACATACTTGGCATACTCTGCATCCCCCAAACATTGACAGTTTTGATTGGAGAAACCTATCCAGAGTTTCTTTTAGAATTCAGACAGTGGCATTGCTAGTCCGGGGTGGGAGGGGGGTTGAGAGGGTTATAGCCACGGGTCTTTTGTTTTTAGCCCTGGATAAAAGCTCTAGGTACACACAAAAGGCTAGCTAGCCCCGAGCCCCAACCGTCCTGACGTTAGCATAGCCCCAGATCTTTTCAAGACTTAGCAACACCATTCAGGCATACAAATTCAAGAGAGGTACGGCTAAAGTGGTATAAACCGAGAATGCATTGTTCAAATGTATCAGTCTTGAAGGCTTTAGTTGACGGAGAGATCGAAAATTAAAAGTGGATTTAGTTGTGGAAAATGATATATGCTTTAGTTGAAGGAAAAATATAAAATTAAAATAAGATTTATTTGAGATTGCGGCACACCATTAACAGATGGTTTATTTGAGGTGAGAGGTAGAACAGTAAGTTAGGCTTTGCTTGCGCAAGCATTGAAAAACTTAATTAAGATGGGCCATGTGTTGTGGCTATTAGGGAGGGGATCATCCTAATACCTTGTATGACATGCACACGTTAAATTCCTTGTCATTGATAAGGGAGTGGGGAGAAAATTCCAGATTTTCTTTGAGGCAAGCATGAGTTTACGTTGAATAGTTGTTGCAGAGTGAGACATCTTTTTGTGATGGATGATAGGAAATACTATCTGTTTAGAGTTGAGATGGGACAAAGTAGTACTTGCAAAGAAATAATCTTAGAATTGTGTGCAGGCATCATTCAGTGCGTGTATCTCAATGCACAAGCTTGTTGTGATTGGATAAAATGATAGAACATTTTTTCAATTCTTTGGAAGCAAGAAGAGTAAATGCACTGATTGTTGTGATTGATTTGATAAAATACAAGTGGAGAATATTTAGGGTAAACCACAATTGTAGTTGCATAGAAAAGTATCTTAGAATTGTTTGGAGGCATGAGAATACAGTCAGCAACTGTTGCTGGATGGTATGCCTTTTTGTGAATTGTTCAAAATAGTGGTTGTGAAAATAAATATGTTTTGAGATGGGCTAGTAAATTCAGTGTGTGTGCTGTGTGCCAAAATGTGGTAGGCAAGTGAAAATTCTAGTTGGTGCAATTTCATCATCATCTTCATCATATCAGCTTTATTTCGGTAAAATATACCATAAAAGCAAATACACATTAAAATCTTACAATAATTTATCACACTATTTAACAAAATAAAACACGTACCAAAATTAAAATCAAAGTCTTCCAAAAATTTAAAACATGCTACACCATTTTATCTGCAATACATTTCCTCAAATGCCAAGCCTCCTCAGAAATACATAAAAAGCAGGCAGCGATAACTTAGTTGGCCCGAAGTAAAAAAATGAGGGCCGGGCGGCAATGGGCGATTTGTGCTAGTTTTAACAGTCGAATAATTGTCTGTTTCCTAATCTCAGTGTAACAGGGGCAAAATATAACAACAACTAGAGTTTCACAGCAGGGACAGGGTGAATTCTTAGCGTACCCCTGCCAATACCTTGTGGTATCTTGCAAACGCATTAAGTTAAACGGGCTCTTGTCACAATCCATCGATCCGATGGATTATTGCTTAATGTCATTATTGCCAGGCTGTAAAACCTCACATTTTGATATAATGGCATGTTTTCTGTTTGAGTCCAGCAGCCACATACGTGATTCCTTAATGGCATTTATTATGCACTTTGTATACAACTTCTTCTCCTCCATAGGCAACAAGTTCGTAGAACACTGGAAGTCAGCAAAACTAAATTGATTCAAACAATCATATATACATTTCACCCACAGTACCCTCCTCCAAAGGTACTGTGCATTACATTATTAATCAACGACTGGATCACAGAGGCTCTCGGGTATGATCAAATACTCAACCAGTGCATCAGCGGTGCCCCATACCAGTCATCCCCGATATGGGAGACCCCAAGCTCCACGTGCACTGCAGAATTTGGGGGCTAGCCAGGCAGGCCCTGCAGTTACTTAAAAAAAACATTTTCTGTAGACTCTAGCAAAGTCACTTTTTCAAACCCCCACAGTAAAGCACCACAATTAGTTGCTGCTTTGATCTGTGCTCAATATACTTGCATAATCATTATAAGCAGCTGCCCCGGGCACATACCCATAAAACGTATTACATCCCCTAATGTTTGTCTCATTTTGGTATGTTGTTTGTTTATATGTGCAATTCCATTCCAGTTCTCTGAAAATTGAATGACCAATTAGTCAAATTCTGTTACACACGGAATCACAGTGCCATTGCTAAAGATACTATGCATCTTTACTTTATTAGCTCTCCCTGCCGCAGCTAGCATCATTGCTGATTTATTTGTATTTATTTTTGAGTCTAACTTTGACATAATGTCCGTATAGATCTTGATAAGTTTCTGGAGAGCATTAGGTGTACGAGCAAGGATAAACACATCATCCGCATATGCCAAAAGCGGAAATGGTTTATTACCAATTCTCGGGCAGTCAGCACCAGACTCAACCAATGCCTTATATAGACCATTGATATATAGTGTAAATAAGACAGGGGCCAATACACACCCTTGGCGGACACATGATGTTACCTTAAAATATTTGGTGCATTGCCCCTGTTCCCCAAAGCGCACACATACACTACTATCCTGATGTAGTTTTGACAAAATCATTAACAGGTCAACTGGACAATTCATGGCCTAAGGCACCTGCCATAATTTCTCTCTGTTAACTTTATCAAAAGCAATGCTTAAGTCCATGAATGTCAAATAAATTGGTTCCCCTTTAATAAATATGGAATGTGCCCCCACCAAATACAGGTTGAGTGCCTTTTTTGCATACCCAAACCTGGCCTAGAGCCGTATTGAATCTCTGGAAGAATAGCATCATTAGATATCCATTCCTCGACATACGTCAGTATGATAAATCCATACATCTTAAATGAATTATCCAATAAAGAAATTGGTCTATATGCCACAGGGCTCCTACAATCACTTTTCTTGAAAGATGGGCATATAAAAGCCCTTTTCCAAGATTGAGGAAAATTCCCTGTTTGGAGAAATGAGTTAAAGCAGATAGTCAGCACAGATGCCCATAAAGCAACCTCAACCTTATAGAGAACTGCTGGAACATCATCCGGCCCCCTGAGCCCTATTTGATGCCTCTTTACAAATAGCATCTTTACTCCCTGCTAGTGACACATTCCTCAGGGGTCCCCAACAAGCACTAACACCTTCTGTCTCTTTTCTCTGTACAAGGATGAAAAGTAGTCCACCCACACATTTCCCTCCACCAAAATCTCCCTATCTGTCTGTACACTCCTATGTGCCATACCCTTTGCCACAAATTCCGAAACATGCTTTTTGTCTCTCGTACTAACCGTGAATAAGAGAGCCTCCCAGGGCTGGTTATCTATAGCTGTTTGATAGACATCCCTTGCCATTATGACATCACCCTTTAATCTAATGGAATTTTGTAATACATTCAATAGGTTTGGTTTTGGCCTCCTGCAAGACTCATTTAACCAACCTACCTTCCAGTAACACTTGGGTCTAAAATCATACCGAAGAGTATTAGTGACGGTCCCTGTGTAAATATCTGCAAAATAGTATCTGGCAATGAAGTTAGGCTCAAGAATTGATAGGACAAGATACAGATTTCGTGCCACCACATTTTGTTGCACAGTCACAGAGTCATATTTTGCCCATTTCAACCTACGTTTACAATAGGGATTTATACCACACAAGTCTAATTGACGGTAAGGGGTTGAGGTCAGTTGTAAACATGGACACGTGAGAGTCATCCTAAGTGCGAAGTGGTCACTGAAAATCTCATGTACCACCCTTAAGTAAAAATCAACTTCCAATGTGACACATGCATGAAACAATAATCAATGATGGATGATCTGAGAGAACTATTAAATGTCAATTATTACATGAATGCTCTTATGAATATTCGATTTAATGCGACCATTCATGGAGCACATCCCCCAATCCAGCATCCGCATACCCACTTGTTGGCCCCTGGTGCATAATCTATTATCTACTAGTTGTGGCACAGCAATACCATAGACATAGTTTATGCACACATCATATGAATCTGCCGGCACCCCCAGACCCAACTTAACATTAAAATCACCCCCAATACAACACTGTGTGACCGTCCAGTTTGTCCAAAATGGCACCATCCACTAAAGCTTTCAGTTGCTACTGCTTGTTGATCTCCACCTAGTGGGGACTAGTGTAAAAGTTAACTATTATTATATTGTCCAACCACTTTGGAGCCAAAATCACATGCTGTACATATTCTGATTTGGTTACCAGTTCTTTAATTCTATAATTCAAATAAATCCTAATTAGTATGGCCAGACCCCAAAGCATCAACCCCTTTTCTTCTTAAACGCCTTCACATTTAAAGAGACAAACCCATTCAGTAGCAGATCCTCAATCGACCATGTTTCTTGTAATAAAACAACATCATGTTGTTTCAAAAAGGCCACTATGTCTGGGTCCCTAAATTTAGATTCAGTGCCAGCAATGTTCCAGCTTAAAACGTCCAGTATGTGTCCTACATGTATGTTTTGCAGTTGAGCCTCACTCACACTGTGTTGTTCTTGTCCATCAAGGAGAAAATCCAATAGGTGTCACACAGGTCTACCCCCCTGCAAAGTTATCATGACTACTTTTCTCGTTCTCAACAGATCATTCCAAAGAGACACATTGCTATGCAATCTCTGTACCACACAATTATCAAATATGTGCTTATTAGAATCATCCCGTTCAACGAGGGAACCGCACTCACCAAAGATGTTGCCTGCGGCTTCCAAGAGGCGGCAGTCATATAAGTCCCCAATTCAGCCTCCGTAATCAGTTACCCTCACCCAAGAGCCAACAACTCTCTTCTGTTCATGCTCTGAGCCCATCTACCTTGTCTTCATATCTAATACAATAGAACCATGCAGACTATTTAGTAGTGTACTAACATTAGCCTTATGATCTGGGACACAGAAACGGGATAAAAACAAAACACATCAAACTCTAGATCACATAAAGATTTGGCGTAGTTACATATCCGCTCCACTACCAGAGGGGAAACCAAAGATACCAGCACCCAATTAGTTTGTCTATAATGTGCCCGCAATTCTAGACTCACAATGTCATCTGATGTAATGCCCCATAAATCTGTAAAAAGATGTAATAAATGAATTAACCATGTGGCAAAAGGACTAGCTTCAGTAGGTACTTTTTCTACAATGTTTAGATATTTAGGGATTGTACCCCCCAGAACATTTGTGACAGGTTGTATATTAAGGCGTCTATATACTCCATCCATGTCATCAGATTTATACTAGAGTCCCCCTTGCCAGCTCCCATACATAATGACAATGGATCTTTGGCATGGCGCTCATGATTTACATAAGTCAAAGGTCTAGTACCACAAGAACTAGAATTAGCCACGCGGCTTTGAGCCATGATAAAGGACCCGCACAGAGGTGCAGAGCAACCAACACCAGAACCATAGAGCACACACTGTGCAGCCTTCCCATCCCTAGACTCTGAGCAGCAATCTGAAGGGACAGGGTACTCATCAGACTTTGTTCACATGTTCAAGGACTCCTAATTAGTCTTCACTCCATCTTTCAGAAGGCAGGCTGCCCCAATATCAGAGCTATTGCCCTGAACCCATCTATCCATTGGGTCATGGGTGCCACTTGTCGCAGCAAGCCATCTGAAGACCCATTGGTAAGAATGCATTTGCCATCCATTAAATTACTTCCTACTAGAGGCAACACCAGAAGGAATTGTGTTAGTGGAAGTTTGCTTGCATTGTCTACGCCTGCGCATTGCTAAAACTGATTGACATCCCCTTATACTTTACGATGCTAACTGGACTTTTAAGCAAGGATTGCTCCACATTAATAGCTTCAATTACATGCTCCTCACAATCAATAGTCTTTATCTAACATCACGTGATTTGGACCCAAGATTTCAGTGTTTAATTGTCTCTGTGGCCATTGAGGCAACCGCTCTACCAACCTACTTTCCATCCCAGATATACCACCAGATGTACCAACCCCTCTAAGTTTATTTCCCAAATCAACTGGGAGAAGTTTGCAGGCCGAATTGAATGCTTCAGAAGATGTAGTATGGGTGACATCCACCACACAAGCCAAACTATATTGGTCATCCGCCACTTTGGAACAGAGTAGAACAAGTGCGTCCAATTTAGAAGTGATCATATCCAAGGTAGAAATAATCTGACCTCCTTCACTCCCAGAGGCACATTCAAGGACTCAGTCTGGGATTCCCCCCAGTAGTACCTCCTTGACCCCTCCCTCATTTTCATTGTGGCAAATACGTGTAGGAGTTATTACCCTCCCTATGCCAGAATTAGCCATCAAAGTTATACAAGTGTTCATATAGTTAAAATGATTCAGGGCAAGTGAGTTTCGCTTCAGATTTAGACATTGATTAGGCAGCCACTCATTGTTATCAATCAGAGGCGAATTTGTTGAAAGATTTACTAAGGAAACATTACATGTTTCCCTTAATGTGACAAGGATCTTAGAGGTGTTCTCAGATGTGTTCTCTTTGCTTACCGGACCCGAATTCTTGGGACCAAGGGATGCTGTCATTTTAGTTTGGGAAAAAGTTTTAATCTCAATATTGCCCTTCTTGGTATTCTTAGATGTTGGAATTAAACTTTTACGCAGGGTACCAGACGGGGGTTATGTGCCCACTTTCCCAACTGGTAAGCCCCAGGGCGTAACCCATATCTCATACTTTTGTTTTTTGAGCTCATGTTTGGCATGTCCATAACGGTCAAATTAGCACAGCTGCTTCTGCTCTGCTTTGCTCTGTCAAACGATAGTCACTCAGCAGGGTACACTTGTACTCCCTGATAGTGACCAGTAAAAGACAAACAGGTCTGACACTCACAGAGTGCTAGAACAATATGAACACAGCACTCTGGTACTCTGAAGAATCGGGCGATACTAGCAGAGGCACAGGTGCAAATCAGCTCAGCTCACCATGCCTTACATGTTTAGCCGTGCCCCCACTCGGCTATGAAAATTGGGAAATGTAGCCGCCTCAAACAACAAAATGACTCACAAATAACTGTCTCACATGACTCATAGGACTCGGGTGACCCGATCACAAGTCTCCTCAAACGGTCCGTGTCCGTGTCTGCAGGGTGCAGAATGCACTCACTGCCTTCCACTGGCCGCTGACTGGAGAGGGAGAGAGCCAATGGGGAGAGAGGCAAGCATGCCAAGCACGCCAAACTTGCCCGTAGCCCGTAGCCAGTAGTTTCCCCCCTTGTTCCATCCTTTCCCTCATTACCTGGCTACCTCATTACCTCGTTACCAGGCTAATCGCAGGTCCTCCACTTACCGGTACACTTCTGAGCATCAACACTGCATCAACGCTGCAACAAGCGTCTATACACGGAGGATCTCAGATCAGAATGCCAAGCCAAACTGTAACTGTAGCTGAGAGCTACAAGTGCCTGGGTGAAGCTTAGAGAAAAACAACTAGCCGCATTCCTCCGTTTCAGGAAGAACACGTCAAAATGAACCACAGCTAGTCTGAACCCGCCTTCGACACAATGTAAAATCCAGGCCGAAATTGGCTGTGGGTTAGCATGTATCGACCACTACTCCACCTTCTACTTGACAATATGTGAAAAGAAAAAATAACAGTTAAAAAAAACACACCTTAGAATTTTTTGAAGGCAGCAAAGTTGCAGTAATGGCATATTCAATATTTTGTGAAATAACGTAATAGTTGTTTTGGAGAAACATTCTTAGAATTGTTTGCGGGCAAATTAACTGTTCAATGATTGTAGTGGGTGTGGCAACTTGTGATAGACAAGAGGAAATAATTGTTGAAAAGACTTGCCATCTTTTTGATATGAGATAAAATAGTAACTGTGACAAAAACATATTATTGTTTGGATGCAGGTGGATATAAACAGTGGTTGTAAGAGGTCCTCACATTTGTTTGGTAGTGTGAACATCAACAAGAATGTTCTTCTTTTTGGAAATGGGTAAGCAAAGGGTTTTCATAATTTGCTTGCAAGAAAAATGGACAGCACAGCTACCCCCTCCCTTTCGAGGAAGTTCTATTTCCCGGAGTGGTGAAGCACGTTGTTGGGAAGGGAGGTGTATGCAATACCTTGGTGTCCGCAATGCGTGGTGGCTGGAGCGTGGGAGTGAAGCCATTCTTGCGACAATCGTGGAGGAAGTGTAGAGAGTGACGGATACTAAATATTCTAAGAGAAGGAGGCCATTGAAATTGTGATCTCAAATGAGTTAAGAAAGGTAACTCTCAGAAAAAGTGCTCACGCTCCCTGTTTGATTGGGTCTAAAGGAAGCCTGGAGAAGTTTTAGTACCCGAGCCTGTACTAAGTAACTGTCCATTTATTAAGTTCTGCTTGACTTTGCAACAGTGGGAACTGGTTATATGGCTAACAACCAGGGCATGGGCAGTGAGGAGGAGATGGACTAGGGCAACCTCTCGAGAAGTTAGAATAGGAGTTGCTAAGGGTGCTAGGATCTTAGATTCGATCCCAGCAATATTTTGATCTTAATTTTAGGCAAAATCATCATGGGACACAGCCTATGTGGAACTAAATAGGTATGATGAGACAGCGAGGGATAGAGAGCCTCATGTTTTAGAAGGTGGTATGAGGATGTTCCCAGATGGTTTGGATCAGGTTGACTGAATGAGGGGGTTTGGAAGTGATTAATTGATTTGCAGCCCCGTATAAATTCTATCACGGAATATAGCAGGTCATTAAAGAGTAATTTTGGATCCGGCCTGGTGCTGTTTTGCTAGACTGCACCAAGTCTTACTCTTTCAGGAAACATGGGTGCTGGATCCTATTGTTTTCCAAGGTTATGCAAATCACACAGTGCCTGCTATCAAAGGGCTTAAAGGAAGACCAGTGGGAGGCTTGCAAATATGGTGTGATGTAAACGTGGATTGGAAGGCAGTCCCCATTGAAAATGATTCACCAGATCTCCAATTACTGTTTGTGTCAACAAAAATGGGTGAATGGTTCCTGCTATTCAATTTATATAACAGACCCAGTGTAGCCACGGTTCGGGAGATTGTATTGATGCGCCAGGAAATGATTAATTGAAATGCCCCACTGATCTCACAAAGCCAATATACCCTGGTGGCAGGAGTCATGAATTTGCAGGTGGAACCACTGGAAGCTATTAAAGATCTTTGGGATGATGAGGACATTGCTTAGTCTATCCCAACATTGCTGACCGCTCCCCCAAAAAGAACCCACAAAGTGGCGGCGGGATCAGCGTGTATCATTGTGAGCTTCAACCTTAGAGCATGTATTGGTGGATTGGCAGGTGATCGACCAGCACAAACTGCATTTAGGAGCTCAAAAGCGTCCTTGTGCATTGAATAGATCTTTATCACTGCTAGTATTTGCTTTAGAACTGCAATCTAGTTTAAATCTAGTTGCAGTTGATAGAAATGAGAGATACCATAATCCTCTATCCTTTAAGTTGTATATTGGAACTACTCGGGCCCATTGGTTGGAAAGCCTAAGGGCTAATCAAATGATTGTCATAGAGGACTATGCTAGAAAAACTATTAAGTGGGCAAATTGGGTTGAAAGAGAACTTAACGTGGAAGCATATTCAGCAGATGAGGAAAATGTGGGAAACATCTGTAATATTAGCTCGCCACCCAGTGCTTTAATTACAGAATTTGAGATTTTGGGTAAGAATCTAATACCATTCTTGACCTTCTCAAATGACAAGTTAAAAAGGAATGCAGTAGTGACAAACTTTTGGTATGATGAGGACTGCTCCAGGGCAAAGAGGAATATAGTCTTGTTTGTAAGATCTGACAGAACTTTAGATAAAAGCATATTACACCATTGAAGAGCTAAATATAAAGTGCTATTTACTAAGAAAAAAGGGGATTATGTAAAAGTCTCCAGGAAAGCTCTATATTCGGCTTTGGATGAGACGGAAACACAGAAGAGCTGGATGGTGATCAGAGTCAGTAATGTTATGTGCCTGCAGTTGCTTGGAGGAGACACTTCCCTAGCTTATATGCTGCCCCAGAAAGATCAATGGGGTATGTTTTAATGAAGAATTCGGCTAGGCTCCCTCCTGTAGATGTATTGTCTATCTCTAGAGAAGAAGTGAAAGAGGATTTGGTTTCACTAAAACTAGGGAAAGCAGCAGGACCCAACTTGATACCCTTGGACTTCTATAGAGATGACATTTCCATATGAGTCCCATATTTGAGTAGAGTCTTTAATTCCGCCAGGCGCTCAAGGGAAGTGCCTAGAACATGGAGGGGGGCAACAATAGTCTGCGTCAATAAAAAAGGCGGAAAAGACTGCCTCGGAAATTATCGCCCGATTTCACTACTTGATTGTGTCAGGAAGACATTTGGAAAAGTTCTCCAAACTAAATTACAAAAATGGGCAGATGATTCTGGGATTATTAGTGATGCCCAGGCTGGGTTCCATGCTGGTAGAGGTACTGATGACCATTGTTTACTGTTTTTTTGACTAATACAGAAATATACTAGAGTTCTGAAAAAAAAAAAACTTTATGCCATCTTTTTAGATCTTAAAACAGCCTTCGGCTCAGTGCCAAGATTAGTTTGTGGCAGGTCCTGGAGGATAAGTAAGCACCAGTACCAACAGTGGATACTATTAAACTATTGTATGTGGAGACACAGGCTTCGGTCCATTATGGACTAGGAGGGGAACAATCTAAACCCTTCGCTGTGCAGAATGGGGTCCGCCTACGATGTGTCTTGCCACTACTCCTTTTCTCGATGTACATTCAGGAATAGTGAATGCAATGGAGGTGGGTACCTTGGACGCCCCCCGAAATGCATCCAAGAGGTGGCCAACCCTCTTTTTTGCAGATGATGCTGTGATTCTTGTCACAACATCATTTCAATATATTTATGGGAAAGAGTAAGGAGCTTGGGCTAGAGTTGAAAGTTAATAAAAAACAAAGTTATGGTCTTTAAACCCCCATTTGCTAAGTCTTGCACTTTGAGAATAGAGGTAGATGGCCTAAAATTGGAGCAAGCTAGGTATTTTGATTACTTTGGGATCAGTGTTAAGGAAATAGGTTTTATGGTTGGATGAACTTCTGAATGCCGAAATTAACCTAGGTAAATATAGTGGGGGCATTCACAATGTTTTCTCAAGTCATGGTAGTGGGGCAATCTCGCGGGCCATATAACTGTTTGAAAAACAAGCTTTGCCAGCAGCTCTTTATGGATATGAGATGTGGGGCTCTACTTATACAACATCTTTATCTTCAATTGAGAACATCTTCTTAAAGAATGTATTTTTGATACCAAACAATTCCCGATTTCACTGGTCCTAATCGACCTCCAAGTGTGGCTGTGGTTGACCAGATTGCCCATAAACCTGTAATATAATTAGTAAGACTGTGGTCTTCCCCGAACTTAGTCCCTTATAGAGATGCATTGAGGATTTTTTTACAACTGGAGGGAGGTAAAAGTTGTGGTTGGTCAATTCATGTGAAACAGCTGCTATGCAGGTTCAATGCTAAATCCCTTTGGGATAATCCCATTGAGTGTGTAAGAACCTCAAAAGTTGAACTTAAAGTGACTGCAAAGAGAAAGGATACGGATAAGCTGGAGTTAAAAAGGTCCCCACTAAAGAATGTGTCTGAATTTTTGCCTGTAACATGATGCGAAAAATGTATAAATATCTTAGATGAAATCAATCCTTCTTATGAACGTTGATTATATATCCGCTTTAGGTTAGGTATCTTGCACACAGCATGGCACACTGTCTCATGGTCAACTTCGAGAACTGGTGACTGCCCTCGTTGTCGATCAGCAAATGAAACTCTGGCGCTTTATATGTTAATTTGCCCAGTCTCATTAGTTCTAAGGCATATGTATCTAAGGGTTTTATTGAATTAATATAGGATAAGTAATATGTGAGAAGCTATGCAGTTTTTAACTTGTACAGTTGAGTGTAAAGTGGTGTTTGTTTCTGTAAGGTATGTGCACCGTTCCTGGTTACTAAGAAGGAGGTTGTTGAGTACTGTTTAACTTAATATCCAGAAGGTACGCTCTTCTTATTGGCGGTTGCCATTAGACTGCAAGACAATAACAGCATGATGGCTTGATTTTAACCGTTATATGTGCTTTCATTTTTTCTTGTGTATATATAACTATTTTCATTTTTTTTATAAGGAATTACTCTGATGAATTGTGCTGAAGGTCTAAACTGAATAAATCATTTGAAATTAATGACTATTCCTGCCTATAGCCTAAAGCAATAACATTTTTTGCATCAAATCATAGTCCAACATCAATGTTCATGCAACAAGTCCCCATGTGATGTTCCATTTCCAGGTAAACATGGCTGCTCAGTTCTTCTTCTGGTCTTGTCCTCCTCAGGTGATGGGTGTAGGCGTCTCCATCCTCCTGAGCCTTCTGTCATTAATGATTGGCTAATTGTCCCTTGTAGCTTGAGCAGGCGAGATCCATTGGCCTCAGTTAATCATCCTTGCTCTAGCGTCCTCCGGAAGGCAGAACGTTCACATTTCGAGGTTTTGGCCCACATGAGCTGCAAGTTCATGAGGAACAAGCGTTGGATGGTACAAATAGGGGCAAAAGGGTATTTGAACCAAAGCCCAATAGAAGTGAAAAGAAAAATAACAAAGGCTAGGCAGAATAAACAGGATGATGTCATCATGCGGCGATTACATTTTTGACATGAAAAGAAAAATCCTTATCCCAACCCAACTTTTTATGGTATCTTGTGCCTCTGATCAGTGTTTCGTTTTTATTTAATATCATTTTATTGTCTCCGTTCTGTGCTCCTTCACACAGACAATAAAAAAGAATGTATTGTGATTATTTGTGTAAAGACAAATGGTATTTCTAAAGAAAAAGTACAATCAGTGACAGTACTGGGTGTGCCAGAAGTTTGTGAAAGACAAGAGAAAATGTTAGTTGTGATGATGTGTGACGAGAAATAATAGTAATTATGGCAAAAAAAGTCTTTGCATTTTTTGGATGATTGACAGATAGTCAACTGCTCGACGTGATATAATGAGACAAAGTAGGGCTTGCAAATTAAAACAGTTAGAATTGTTCGGTGACAAGTGAAAATGTGTTGTGGCCCTAACTGAGCATGCCACACTTTTTGGATCAAACAAAATTGTGATTGCGAAGGAACCAATTTTAGAATGGTTTGGGGGAAAGTAGGTTCATTCCATGATTGTATTTGATGTGCCAACTTGTCCTGATGTCTGGGATGAAGTATGAGTTTTAAGGATTTGTGATGAGGCAAAATATTAGTGTCAAGAAAAAGTCATATATGCCACCATTTGATAGCATTAGGTAGGTGTTAATCATAGTGGCGTCTTTGTGTGATGTATGTAATGATGACATTTCTTGTCAGTGACAGGAGAAATAATTATCAAGGGTGCCACCATGCCTGAAGTGCAAAGAAGAGGGGGAGACATGCAAACGAAAGGATTTTCCCATTACAGACAGCAACTATAGTGTGCAGTCGGAGGGCAGGATTGTGTGTTGTAAATTGGAAGCACCTATGTACAGCAGTACTGGAGCAGGGGGAGGAAACGTCAAGAATGCTGGAGAGAGGAGACAAGAGGCTGAAGGAGAGATCCAGGGAGCTAGGGTGAAAACAAGGTGATTAAAAAAGTGCTGAATAGCGGGGAGAAGCTTGTAGCTGATACAGGGGAGCCTCAGGAAAAATTGTCATTAGTGTGGAAGGGATTATACCTGAGATAATAGTTTCATGCTCCAGTATTGTGGTCAGAGATGGAGGGCATTCAGTCCAGTGTATTTAGGGAAAGGGGACAGGATGCAAATTGCATCTACTGATGAGCTGAAAGATTCACCACACAGGGTAGAGGAGCATGATGATCCTAGAGAAACATGGCACACCGTGTCTTTGTCTCCAGCACCTCTAGTAAGTCTAAAATATGATGGTGGTGATGATGATGATGATGAGCTAAATAAAGATGATGATCCATCAAAGTGCAGGCAGCAGCAACACTTGATTCTGGAAAACACTTATGCTGAAGAGGAGCGCAATGCGACTGTTTCAGAGATGGGAGAGAAAGGCATTGACACACCTCCACGTGTGTATAGCAGCTGTCAAGTAAAATCTGTAAATTCTGACAGTGCAAAGCATCAGTGTGTCATAGCCAAACTGCCAATGGCATAACCATCGCCATTTCCATAGCCAGATGAGTGTATTGTGCCAAGTACAACCCCACCATGAATATCAATGGTATAGAATTGTTTAAACCAAAACAAAGCTCAACAACATCTTATCACCTGCATTCTGTGCAAGGCAACTGTATGCTGGGCTAGACTCAGACCAACATTGATACTACAATTGTGTAGTCCCATATGAGGTGTCACCATGCTGAAGAATAGTATGCACACCTGACGTTCACTGTTACTCTCCCATCAGCAAACACACACCATTCCACCCCAACCAATGCTGTCACCCAATTACATATTGCTAGGGGCAAACTTTGTTGTGGGCAGAGAGCTCCAGCTCCACTTCCTTCATAAGTGTCCAGTTCCTTCATACCAATTTACACCAGGTCAGCGTAATGGAGACATTTGAGCATGATTAAAAATATCACAGGTTGCATAAGCAAACGCACTTGCTCACAGATAACCTGGTGTTAATGGTGCCTACGGACTTCTTTCCAATTCCTGGCTGTCAAAAACCTTGTTGACCCTTGGTTTATGAGTAATGTTGACCAACACTGGGGAGTTTCAATCTGTCAATACTTCTCATGCAAGGTTTGCACAAGGACATACTTTTTGTAGTGGAGATTGGCCTAGTTCAATCAGAGTGCCAACAACTCCATCTCACCATGGACATGTGGAGCAGTTGACAGAGCATTAATTACATAGCTGTGACTGTACAAATGGGGCACTTTCACGTTCACTTAACACCTAAGTAAAGAGGGTTCCCAATTCCCCTGGGGTATCTAAGAAGGCAACAGAGGCATGCAGGTGTATACCAGGCCTCTTTAAGAATGCAAGCATTTGAAGGCAAAGAGGCAAAGGTGGATAGGGTGGTGGCATACTTACTAGGCCTGTGACTACAGTACAAGTAAAGTGTCTGACCAATTACATGTGTCCCACAAGTTTCCAAAGTACAACTTGAAGACCACAATGGCCAACAGTAGAAATTATACTTTGCACATGTTGGAGATGCCAGTGAACAATGGAATGTCATCACGAAATATTTCAACAATCAGAGCCAACCATTAAATTATTGATTCTTCATGCAAGATTGTGGAAACTGCCATCCAGTGTCTGTTGTGTGCTGAAGTCTTTTGTCTCACTCTGATGTGGCGCAGTCCATTGTGGTTAATATCAGTGCAAATGTCTCTGAAACCATGTATTCTAGGGTTGAGGACTGGCCTTTCTACGACCACATTGATGTTTGGCCGATTTCAGTCTCATGTATGAAGGAGCTGAAATTCAGGCTGGTGTGTCCAATTGTTATGTAGGCAGTAATGTCCACAGGGTCCTAACAGGTAACTATGCAACATTTGGTGAAGATTGGTGAAACGGTGGAGAATTGTATAAGGAAAAACACTTCGACAAGCCACAAAACCACACATAAATTTTGACTTTTGCTGAAATCCAGGGAACGGGGTGGGGTGTCCAAATGTCATGTAGTCAGTAATGCCCAGAGGGTCATCACAAATAACTATGCTAGAAATCTTGCAGATTGGATTGGTGAAATGGTGTGGAATTGTATAAGAACAACACTTCGCCAAGACACAAACCCACAAATGTTCACTTTTATAAATTTAGATTTCACCCATAGGTAGACTGTCACTTTACAAGGATGATGCTTCAAGCTGCATTAATACTGAACTCTAATCTCTTGCATTAGATGAGAGACCATATGGTTCAGAGTAGGAACTGATAGAGTTCAAATAATTTCACTTGAAGACAGAAATTATGAGACACACACACACACACACACACACAGACACACTGCTATTTGTTACTGTTCACATAATAATGGAGCCAGCTTCAATTTTTCGTAGTTTATAAAGTTATAATGGGAAGCGGCCATGCACAATAGATGTGGCCAATTGACAACAGCTACAGAAAAGTGTTGTTTATTTTATCCGTTTGATACTGTGCAAAGATGCTGAGTCTGAACGTGTATTGGCTGATAACCAGAGGGAATGCTAGTGATATACACTGTAAGAGACAGACTAATGCTTGTAAAAAAAAGGAAACAAAACAAGAGGCACATCACATGAATGATGTGAAGAGCTGAAACTGGGGCAATCAGAGAGGGCAAGTTGAAGAAGCAACAAGGTTGCCAACATACTGGCAAATAGGTGAAACTAAAATAAATTAAAACACACTTTACTCAATATTGAACATTTTCTAAGGGTCAAAAGCCACATTTATACTACGCGCTATTTATAAATGAATAGCAAATGTGTATTTCCTATATCATGCACGTTTTAATTATTACTCATTTACTTAAGGATTGCAAAGTGAACTAAGATCTAAGCTAAGCTTATACATTTTAAAATGCTAGATTCTGAATTAAGGTTTCGGCTCGATTGGCACTTAAAAGTAGAGACTTGACACTGAGAAGGACAGATAGAAGATATACATATAAAGTTTCTGTAGGCTACAAGAAAATTAAGTTTTAAAAAAAAAAAAAACTGAAATTCAATGGGTGAGCGAATGGTAACCAATTTAACTCAGAATTCCGTGGTAGATGTCCCCAATAACGTAATTATGTATCGCCTTGTTTTTTTTATTTATTTAATTAATGTATGAATTTATTTAACATTTGTACTGCGCGCCAAACCCTGAGGCATCAGGGCGCTGGTTACATAAATAGGATGTAGTGAGAGACAAATACAGAGATACAGGTACATAACAGAGGTGCAGGGAAAGGAGGATGGTAGTGCTGCAGGCACAGAGTACAATTAGATGTTGTGGGCGGAAGCCAGTTTCTATGTGGTATGAAGGTTTCCCTTGGCTATGGTGTCCTGGGAAAACAGGAAGGTTTTGAACTGCTTGTGGAAGACCCCATGTCAAGGTTCTGTTCTCAATTTGTGTGGGAGATTGTTCCAGTGTTGGCAGCAAAAGCGGGGAAGCTAGCGCCCCCAGCTTGTTTTAGTCTATAAGGTGGAATGGTTAGGTGGTTGGAATGGATCGATGGGTGGGTCTGGAAGATTGCGTTTTTAGTATTTTTTGTGAGAGATATCTTGGTGATGTGTTGGTTATGCATTTATGTGTGATGGCTAGTGTTTTGAAAAGGATGTGCTGCCTAATGGGTAGCCAATGGTCCTTTTTCCTGGCCGCTGAAATGTGGTCGCGTCTTGGAATATTTGGTGTAGCTCTGAGGGCGTTGTTTTGAATTACCTGGAGTTTGTTAAGATTTCAAGTTGAGGTGCAAGCAAACAATATTTACTTGTAACAACTACTCCAGAACGTGTTCTTTCTATAGTGATGCTGCCAATATGTGAAGAAGTTTGTTTAATTTATCGCCTGCAAGTACTGCATGGCAGTAATTCAGTCTGGACACTTTGACGGCCTTTGCAATAGTGAGGCAGCTGTCTTGGGGCAGGAACTGTCTGCAGGCATGAATGAGTTTTGTTGTGTATGCCACTGAGGAGGCAATGGCACTCACCTGTCTGTTTAGGGACAGGGTGGCATCCAGATATACTCCCTGTGTTTTTACAACATTGGATAATGGTATAGTAATTCTGTCGATAGTGAAGGCTTTGTAGTTGAGGTTCAGATTGTTGAGGGTGGTCTGTGAGCCTGTCCGAAGGATCTCTATTTTCTCATCATTTAGGCATAGCATTTTGGCGACCATCCATACTTAGATTGTATGAGAGATCGAGTTCAGGGCAGTGAAGTCAGTACTATAGTTGCCTGAGATGGGTACAAGTATTTGCGTGTCATCCGCATAGTTTGTGTATGAAATTAAAACTGTCTAGTATATCAAATAGAGGTTTCATGAATGTATTATACAATGTTGTAGAATCACAGGAGCCTTGGGGGACGCTGCAGGAGATCGGGGTAAATTGGGCAGAGGCTACGTGAGAGAAGACTCTGAAAGATCTGTTGCACAGGAAGGACAAGATCCGGGTAGGGGCTTGTTCTGAGAAATGCACAGCTGAGGCGGGGTGCTGGCAGATGATGCAATGGTCAACCAAGTTGAAGGCAGCTGACAGGTTTAAAAGCAGTAAGAGGGAAACCTTGACAGAGTCTTTGGCCTTGTCCATTTGGTTTTTTAGATCAGGACTGCTGATTCTATGGTGTGTCCTGGTCTAAATCCAGATTGCCTTAGGACCAGGAGGTTGTTGGCTTCTATGAAGGGATATTTTAGGGATGTCATGTATGTGATCATGGGCTGAGTAACAGGGGAACTCCGAGTTAAGATGAATTTCATGCTATTTTGCAATAAATTGGAATATCTTAATTCTATATTAACCAACACTTTTTCACTAGGTTTTACAATATTTTTATGCTACATCTTCTCCATGGTCCACTGGACATGGCCTTAGACTTTGTTCACTGTCCCTTTAGCACCAGTTGTTATAAAACATTTTACTCACAACCCTCTCCCTAGTAGGTACCTTGCAGGCATGGCATTCAACAGTCTCGACTGTCCATATTGCAACAATAAGGCAAAAGGCTGTGGCCCTTGGACTACGGCCAAGACTCATATCCCCTGCAATGTGGCCAGTGGGGCAGTACTCCCGTTGAGGCCCATATCCTCTCAATCAGCCATGGCACATATCCCCCTGCCTAGTAGCTTACCATATCTCATCGGCCATGGCTAGAGGCCACAGCCTTAGGCCATGTCCACTATCTACATTGTAATAATTAGCCACAAAAAGCATAGGCCACTGGTCATGGGCTTTGGCTTTGAGTATGAGCTTTCCACCTGTGAAACAACACATGATATATCTACAAGATGCCTATGTTTCCAGGGAGCAGTAGACATGTTCCAGACACTAATGTATGCAAGACGGCTGGGCAGTGCATCATTTGTGCTGTAGGACAGCTCCTATTGCACCTATGTGAATAATGTGATGTGCACATGCAAATAAAAAAGATGTATTATCTTTACATTTTTACCTGCATTTATTTTTGTGATTGTGACACTGAGTGCTTGTTTTTAAACATTACATTTTTTGTCAGCTGCAAAGAAATTAAAATTCAGTTTCTATATTGAAGAAACAGCCAAGTGCAAACCATCTGTCATTTAGACATATTGTTTTTTTTTAGCATCCCTGGCAGGAAAGATCGTGAAATTCTGACCTAATCAGGGTTGGACTGGGACAAGAAATAGGCCCGGACACCCAAAAAAAAGTGGCCCACACCTCGCCTCAAAAAAGTGGCCCTCAAACCATCATCCGTGAATCGCGTCAATTTACGACTTTACTGAAAATGCTACTTATGGAGGAGGGTTCATGTGTCTGTTGCATGTTATGTTTGTATAAACGCTTGAGAAAGTGATAACATTCCTTTTGCTCTTTTTTTTAAAAAACAACATCATCACATAGCATGGAAAGAGACAATCAAATGGCGAAGTAATACAAGACAACATTCACCAGACCGAAAGGCGATGTCAAATTCTGATATAAAAGCCAAGGAGCTCCGGTTGTAAATCGGAGTTCCTCTGTTCTATCGGCGATCTGTGGTAAGCAGTTTGGATGGAGATTATAGCAGGTTTCCAATCTATAGTCAAAATAGTGGCAGCACCGAGAGTCAATTCCTATTGAATCAACGTTAATTAGCCCCCCCCACCCCACACACCAACACACTTTAGACAACAGCGCACCAGCCCTTCAGTAATCACTACAGAACTAGTTTGGTGGAGGCGTAGCGCACATCATACCAACCGCTCGTTGTACCAATGAGGCATAAGGACATATGTATCTACACCCCTAAAATGTGGTATTCCTTTGGCCTCCTTGGGACACACATATACATAATATATATATCGTCTTGTTTGGGGTTGGTGTGAGCATATGAGGGCAGTGCGTTGTGTGCTCCCCCTGCCATCTCAACTGACAGATATAATAACATTGCCATGGTACACGCTGCCTATGTTTCTTGGTGAACGTTTGTGGTTTATGGAAAGGGCCAGAGGCAGGGGTGGACTGGGGAGCAAAAAGAGGGCCTGGAAATTATGTTCAAAGTGGCTCCATGTTACACATTTTCCGCAAGGCCAACCCTTTTCTTATGAGAAAATTTGAAAATAAAATCTGTTCCAACACAAAAGGGTCCCAGGGTGCAGAGACCTAACAGGAAATCTCCAGAGTTCCCGATAGGCCAGTCCACCCCTGGTAACCAGACTTTTGCTCAACTGCTCTCCACCTTTTCAGGATACGATTTGGTTTGCTGCAGTCGAATTGCTGGCATCTTTTTTAGCCTGTCGTTCGTGGAATTCTCCTCAACAGAAGCTCCCATGCTCGCAGCACCATCTAACTTTGCATATACTGCTAAAAGACTGCGTTTTTCTTGTCTGAATAAGAAGCATAGATATGGTCTCTATATAGACCTCGCCTTGTAGCGTGGTGCTTCATGTTACCTGGCAGCAACAGGCTTTCGGGCTAGGGTGCTCTTTATGTTATGTTACGTGTAATTTGCAGAACACTAATCAGCCATTAGCATTACGTGGTAGCGTTTCCCACAATTTAGGTATGCCGACTTGCATTGTTCTGGGTTTTTAGTGACCTTAGCCTGGCATCACATAAAACTGAGTCAAACATTGCCGAGTGGCAAACATTTGGAATATTTATAGTTTTGCAAATCGACATTATCACTGAATGCAAAATATTGTGACAAATCACCAAATGAAAGGAGCTTATCCTTTGTTAGTGCATGTCAGAATGGTGGTAATGTGGCGACTGCAGTATGTGTTGATATGGAGTGGCGTGTGGTTTGTGGATATCACTTGCTTGTGCATGGTGCGTGTACCACGACATTGTTTTGTCACTCTAAGTAAGGCTAAGCCATGACGAGCTTGGAATATATGTGAAGTTTCAGTGATTAGTCAGAAAGGGGGCTCTGACCATTAAACTACAAATTGAAGGCTCACATCCTGGAATTATGAAACATATTAGAACATGACATAGCCCATCATTACACAATATAGCATGGTGAGCGCCCAACAGTCATAAAAGGCACAAAGGTTCTGACGTAACCTGACCTATTCTAATCTCACATAATGTAGTCCAACACGGCATAACGAGGCAAAAAAGGCACAGAACAGTAGGGCAAAACATGTCTCAAACCGGGTACACCACAACAAGGCAGAGCACAACACAACTGGTCACAATGGAACATTGCAGGGCATCAAAAGTCATCCCCATGCATCACTATGCAAAATATAGTGTGAACTGGCATTGCAAGGCAAAGGGTTGGACTGGGACAATAGGCCCGGACACCCAAAAAAAAGTGGCCCACACCTCGCCTCAAAAAAGTGGCCCTCAAACCATCATCCGTGAATCGCGTCAATTTACGACTTTACTGAAAATGCTACTTATGGAGGAGGGTTCATGTGTCTGTTGCATGTTATGTTTGTATAAACGCTTGAGAAAGTGATAACATTCCTTTTGCTCTTTTTTTTAAAAAACAACATCATCACATAGCATGGAAAGAGACAATCAAATGGCGAAGTAATACAAGACAACATTCACCAGACCGAAAGGCGATGTCAAATTCTGATACAAAAGCCAAGGAGCTCCGGTTGTAAATCGGAGTTCCTCTGTTCTATCGGCGATCTGTGGTAAGCAGTTTGGATGGAGATTATAGCAGGTTTCCAATCTATAATCTAAGTAAGGCTAAGCCATGACGAGCTTGGAATATATGTGAAGTTTCAGTGATTAGTCAGAAAGGGGGCTCTGACCATTAAACTACAAATTGAAGGCCCAGGCTCACATCCTGGAATTATGAAACATATTAGAACATGACATAGCCCATCATTACACAATATAGCATGCTAAGCGCCCAACAGTCATAAAAGGCACAAAGGTTCTGACGTAACCTGACCTATTCTAATCTCACATAATGTAGTCCAACACGGCATAACGAGGCAAAAAAGGCACAGAACAGTAGGGCAAAACATGGCTCAAACCGGGTACACCACAACAAGGCAGAGCACAACACAACTGGTCACAATGGAACATTGCAGGGCATCAAAAGTCATCCCCATGCATCACTATGCGAAATATAGTGTGAACTGGCATTGCAAGGCAAAGCAGCATCAAAGGCAAATGATGCGCGACAGGGTGTGGAACATACATCAGGCCACAACTGTTCAGTCAGTCTACTTACCTCGTGTCCGAATGATGAGCTCAGGCTTAGCATGGCCAAGGCCCAAGGCCCAAAATGGTGGCGAGTGCCGAGTCGACGACGACACCGGTCCACATGATGATGACGACTCCTCCTCTCCGCTGCTACCTGCACACTATGCTGGGGGCAGGCTGCATGCTGCACTGCACACTGGCTGGCTGCTGCTGTGAGGGCAGCCTGAGCCTAAGGAGCCACGAGGTGCCCTGTGCCCAAGCAAGAACATGGTGTTGCAGGCAGGCCGGGTGCTATTACTG